>NW_023503493.1:14378333-15014486 GCF_014529535.1 Bradysia coprophila | reverse complement strand
AGTTGTAATGAACCGCCAGGCAGTTGTAATGAACCGCCAGGCAGTTGTAATGAACCGCCAGGCAGTTGTAATGAACAGCCAGGCAGTTGTAATGAACAGCCATGCAGTTGTAATGAACCGTCAGGCAGTTGTAATGAACAGCCAGGCAGTTGTAATGAACAGCCAGGCAGTTGTAATGAACCGCCAGGCAGTTATTATGAACCGCCAGGCAGTTATTATGAACCGCCAGGCAGTTATTATGAACCGCCAGGCAGTTATTATGAACCGCCAGGCAGTTAATATGAACCGCCAGGCAGTTAATATGAACCGCCAGGCAGTTAATATGAACCGCCAGGCAGTTAATATGAACCGCCAGGCAGTTAATATGAACCGCCAGGCAGTTAATATGAACCGCCAGGCAGTTAATATGAACCGCCAGGCAGTTAATATGAACCGCCAGGCAGTTAATATGAACCGCCAGGCAGTTAATATGAACCGCCAGGCAGTTAATATGAACCGCCAGGCAGTTAATATGAACCGCCAGGCAGTTAATATGAACCGCCAGGCAGTTAATATGAACCGCCAGGCAGTTATTATGAACTGCCAGACAGTTGTAATGAACCGCCAGGCAGTTAATATGAACCGCCAGGCAGTTGTAATGAACAGCCAGGCAGTTGTAATGAACAGCCAGGCAGTTGTAATGAACAGCCAGGCAGTTGTAATGAACCGCCAGGCAGTTGTAATGAACAGCCAGGCAGTTGTAATGAACCGCCAGGCAGTTGTAATGAACCGCCAGGCAGTCGTAATGAACCGCCAGGTAGTTGTAATGAACCGCCAGGTAGTTGTAATGAACCGCCAGGCAGTTATTATGAACCGCCAGGCAGTTATTATGAACCGCCAGGCAGTTATTATGAACCGCCAGGCAGTTGTAATGAACCGCCAGGCAGTTGTAATGAACCGTCAGACAGTTGTAATGAACCGTCAGACAGTTGTAATGAACCGCCAGGCTGTTGTAATGAACCGCCAAGCAGTTGTAATGAACCGCCAAGCAGTTGTAATGAACCGCCAAGCAGTTGTAATGAACCGCCAGGCAGTTGTAATGAACCGCCAGGCAGTTGTAATGAACCGCCAGGCAGTTATTATGAACCGCCAGGCAGTTGTAATGAACCGCAAGGCAGTTGTAATGAACCGCCGGCAGTTATACTGAACCGCCAGGCAGTTGTAATGAACCGCCAGGCAGTTGTAATGAACCGCCAGGCAGTTGTAATGAACCGCCAGGCAGTTGTAATGAACCGCCAGGTAGTTGTTATGAACCGCCAGGTAGTTGTAATGAACCGCCAGGCAGTTGTAATGAACCGCCAGGCAGTTATTATGAACCGCCAGACAATTATTATGTACCGCCAGGCAGTTATTATGAACCGCCAGGCAATTATAACGAACCGCCAGTGGTTATACTGATCCGCCAGCAGTTATAATGAATAGTCAGGTAGTTGTACTGAACCGCCAGGCAATTATAACGAACCGCCAGTGGTTATACTGATCCGCCAGCAGTTATAATGAATAGTCAGGTAGTTGTACTGAACCGCCAGGTAGTTGTACTGAACCGCCAGGCAGTTATTATGAACCGCCAGGTAGTTGTAATGAACCGCCAGGCAGTTATAATGAACCGCCAGGCAGTTATAATGAACCGCCAGGCAGTTATTATGAACCGCCAGGCAGTTATTATGAACCGCCAGGCAATTATAATGAACCGCCAGGCAGTTGTAATGAACCGCCAGGCAGTTGTAATGAACCGCCAGGCAGTTGTAATGAACCGCCAGGCAGTTGTAATGAACCGCCAGGCAGTTGTAATGAACCGCCAGGCAGTTGTAATGAACAGCCAGGCAGTTGTAATGAACAGCCATGCAGTTGTAATGAACCGTCAGGCAGTTGTAATGAACAGCCAGGCAGTTGTAATGAACAGCCAGGCAGTTGTAATGAACCGCCAGGCAGTTATTATGAACCGCCAGGCAGTTATTATGAACCGCCAGGCAGTTATTATGAACCGCCAGGCAGTTATTATGAACCGCCAGGCAGTTAATATGAACCGCCAGGCAGTTAATATGGACCGCCAGGCAGTTAATATGAACCGCCAGGCAGTTAATATGAACCGCCAGGCAGTTAATATGAACCGCCAGGCAGTTAATATGAACCGCCAGGCAGTTAATATGAACCGCCAGGCAGTTAATATGAACCGCCAGGCAGTTAATATGAACCGCCAGGCAGTTAATATGAACCGCCAGGCAGTTAATATGAACCGCCAGGCAGTTAATATGAACCGCCAGGCAGTTAATATGAACCGCCAGGCAGTTAATATGAACCGCCAGGCAGTTATTATGAACTGCCAGACAGTTGTAATGAACCGCCAGGCAGTTAATATGAACCGCCAGGCAGTTGTAATGAACAGCCAGGCAGTTGTAATGAACAGCCAGGCAGTTGTAATGAACAGCCAGGCAGTTGTAATGAACCGCCAGGCAGTTGTAATGAACAGCCAGGCAGTTGTAATGAACCGCCAGGCAGTTGTAATGAACCGCCAGGCAGTCGTAATGAACCGCCAGGTAGTTGTAATGAACCGCCAGGTAGTTGTAATGAACCGCCAGGCAGTTATTATGAACCGCCAGGCAGTTATTATGAACCGCCAGGCAGTTATTATGAACCGCCAGGCAGTTGTAATGAACCGCCAGGCAGTTGTAATGAACCGTCAGACAGTTGTAATGAACCGTCAGACAGTTGTAATGAACCGCCAGGCTGTTGTAATGAACCGCCAAGCAGTTGTAATGAACCGCCAAGCAGTTGTAATGAACCGCCAAGCAGTTGTAATGAACCGCCAGGCAGTTGTAATGAACCGCCAGGCAGTTGTAATGAACCGCCAGGCAGTTATTATGAACCGCCAGACAGTTATTATGAACCGCCAGACAGTTATTATGAACCGCCAGGCAGTTAATATGAAACGCCAGGCAGTTAATATGAAACGCCAGGCAGTTATTATGAACCGCCAGGCAGTTATTATGAACCGCCAGGCAGTTATTATGAACTGCCAGACAGTTGTAATGAACCGCCAGGCAGTTGTAATGAACCGCCAGGCAGTTGTAATGAACAGCCAGGCAGTTGTAATGAACAGCCAGGCAGTTGTAATGAACAACCAGGCAGTTGTAATGAACAGCCAGGCAGTTGTAATGAACCGCCAGGCAGTTGTAATGAACCGCCAGGCAGTTGTAATGAACCGCCAGGCAGTTGTAATGAACCGCCAGGCAGTTGTAATGAACCGCCAGGCAGTTATTATGAACCGCCAGGCAGTTATTATGAACCGCCAGGCAGTTATTATGAACCGCCAGACAGTTATTATGAACCGCCAGGCAGTTAATATGAAACGCCAGGCAGTTAATATGAAACGCCAGGCAGTTATTATGAACCGCCAGGCAGTTATTATGAACCGCCAGGCAGTTATTATGAACTGCCAGACAGTTGTAATGAACCGCCAGGCAGTTGTAATGAACCGCCAGGCAGTTGTAATGAACCGCCAGGCAGTTGTAATGAACCGCCAGGCAGTTGTAATGAACAGCCAGGCAGTTGTAATGAACAGCCAGGCAGTTGTAATGAACCGCCAGGCAGTTGTAATGAACAGCCAGGCAGTTGTAATGAACAGCCAGGCAGTTGTAATGAACAGCCAGGCAGTTGTAATGAACCGCCAGGCAGTTATTATGAACCGCCAGGCAGTTATTATGAACCGCCAGGCAGTTATTATGAACCGCCAGGCAGTTGTAATGAACAGCCAGGCAGTTGTAATGAACAGCCAGGCAGTTGTAATGAACCGCCAGGCAGTTGTAATGAACCGCCAGGCAGTTGTAATGAACCGCCAGGCAGTTGTAATGAACCGCCAGGCAGTTGTAATGAACCGCCAGGCAGTTATTATGAACCGCCAGGCAGTTATTATGAACCGCCAGGCAGTTATTATGAACCGCCAGGCAGTTATTATGAACCGCCAGGCAGTTGTAATGAACCGCCAGGCAGTTGTAATGAACTGCCAGGCTGTTGTAATGAACCGCCAAGCAGTTGTAATGAACCGCCAAGCAGTTGTAATGAACCGCCAGGGAGTTATTATGAACCGCCAGGGAGTTGTAATGAACCGCCAGGGAGTTGTAATGAACCGCCATGCAGTTTTAATGAACCGCCAGGGAGTTATTATGAACCGCCTGTTAGTTATAGTGAACCGCCAGGCAGTTATAGTGAACCGCCAGGATGTTGTACTGAACCGCCAGGGTGTTGTACTGAAACGCCAGGGTGTTGTACTGAACCGCCAGGCAGTTATACTGAAACGCCAGTCAGTCATGTCGAATAACATATCGATTGGAGGTCAACATTTCAAAAATAAAACTAAACAAAAGACTTCTAAACAAAAGACCAAACAAAAGACTAAACAAAAGTTAGGCAGGTCCTCATTTACTCTCTTATAGCTATAATGAAAAATACAAGCGAGGAAAACACTCACTTCAATCGAGGTATACGGTAAACGGTTCTTCAGCGTTGGCTGCTGGCAAAGCGGTAAAGGAAATGGCCAATAAAAGTACGACCGGAAACAGTGATTTCCAAATCATCGTCGTTTGACAATTTAATTATCTAAATTATTCACAATTTAAGCAAACTACGTATGGTCCGATAGCGGTGACGTTCTTTTTATTATGCTAAAAATAAAGTGGCGACCAGATGACCCATACCTCTTATCTTAACGATAAGATAAGACATTGAAAAAATTACAAAGATTCGAAGTCTATTCGAAGATGACTTTAAAGGATGTGAGTCTTATCACACTAGGTAGTTGGATATAAATTTTCTGAATGAGATTCGATGTGGAGTGCCATAAAAAATCTCATCCATCACTGATAGACTTTGAATGTTTTGTAATGATTATTGTAATGATTTAGATGAAATCCGTCCTATTGCAGTTCCAGACACTTGTTATCCGTGACGGTGACAAAAAATGACTATACATAAGTGAACTCAATATTAATTCGTCTAGTATGATATAAAAATCTCCCAGCCACTTTACGTATAGCTGTACCAACGCTGGACAATGATATAGGAAGTACTTCGCCATTTCAGGTGTGTCACCACACAGTTAAGTCTACAGTTGCAATCCTCACTGAGTCCCATCTTATTCAGTTCATTTACCTTAGGTCGTTTTTACTGATGCTCGGAAGGTATGTACCTCGTGGTCTGCTTATGGCATCCCATCACAAACTTCGCTTGCCTGCAACTTGCCTTTCACTGTTTTTGATATCTCTCTTCCGTCTTCTTCTTCAGAAGCCGCCTTCTTCAGTTTATACAGTTACTTGAACATGATTTGTTGTCAGTCATTTACATGCAATGAGAATACTGTCAAAGTGGTGCAGTCGAATCTCTTCTCTTCAGTCGTTTAGCGTTCCGATTAAATTTTCTAATGACTAAAGCGATGAGTGATAAAGCCTCTTACACAACGCAAACTCATAAAAGATCAGGAAATGTTAACTAACATAACCTTAAATTGAAACAAAGGGATCATGTTTGTGTTTCGGGAAAACAAGAAATTTGGTTTGGGTTCAAAAGCATGTAAAATCCATTACATAGCTCGGGATAAACGTTGAAAGGTCTCGTTTTTGTGTTTAATGACCTCGGCTTCGCCTCGGATCAACAAAATTCACACTAAAACTCTATTTTTCAACTTTTTATCTCTTGTTGTCTAAAGAAATATTTTTGGTACTGAAATGAGAGTTATCCAAATTTAGTTCCATTAACTCAGCGCGTTCACTGAGCGACGAAAAAGTAGTATTTCTGTATGGGGGCTCCAACATGAGTGAGCGTTCGAGCTTTCAGGTCTTTCAGTTTATTGAGCAGCTTCGACTGTTAAAAATTATATTTGTGTCCACCAATATGGTGAGTATCAGACTGACAGGCGATACACAATCAATTGGTTATATTATCAATTCGGACTTTCTTGTAACATATACGAAAGTACTATTTTACAATCGAAAATGCCATCGCACTGAACACGCTCCAGTATTTAAATTCTATTTAATATCCCACGTCTACCCCTTTTATCAGAATTTATCGGCATCCATAAATTTTCCACAAAAATACCAGAAAAAAATCACTCATGACATTTTGACACAATCTGCATGAAAAATTGCCAATAAGGAAAATGTTTTCCTTTTTCCATACGGAAAAATGTTGTTTGAGTTCTCTGTTTATTCCACAAAATAAAAAATCCTTTCATTCCTCTGCTGCTGAATAAATTCAATGAAAATCTTTGGGTTCGAAATCATTTTCATAATTTTGGTATATACATTACGCTACGCGGGCTGATGAATCTATGGCTTTAACATTTACAACAAACATCGTTGGAGTTTAATTTACCTGACAATTGAAATTGAATATTCTTTCTTTTCGTTTTTTTTTTACATTTTCAATTCGATGATTATCTCTTCAATCCGAGCATTTCGAAATCCATCCGAACAAAGCTATCAAAACCATAGTTATAATCTCTGTGATTCAATCATCGATAAAAAAAGAATTTAAATTAAAAATGTCCGCATAACATGACAATAATTCGATTTATTTTATGTCGTTTTTTTTTTGTTCGGGCTGGTGAGATAAAACGTTAGGGTTGCATGTATGAGTTGTGACATTGGATGGATTTATTGGTGTTCGCCTCGAAGGCATACAAACCATTACTTTAACTTACAGGTAAATTTTACATTAATCTGTTAAACGCGGCTCACCGAAACCGCTAAAGATGACGGTTGCGATGTTTGTACATATGTAAAATGCTTGCGAACAGTAGTAAACAATTAATTTACTTGTTCTTCAACTTGAGACCAATTCACATCAACTTTGATACAACCAAATCATAAATTCGAAATGCGATTTTTTTTTATGCTATTATATAGCTCTTTCGTTTAATCAAATCAAGTTTATACAGTTTGTTTACAAATAATTCTTGTTAAAAATAAATTTACTATGCTGGTGCATGTAATAAGGCTATTACATGTATAGACAATAACCTTTACATCACTCGCATAGTAAAACGTCGTACTACACACGGAAAATAAAGTGATATCTCGTATCACGATGAGTAAAAGTACCTCGGGCTGCCGCCCTCGGATACTTTTTCTCATCTGGATACGAGATATCACTTTACTTCCCTTGCATAGTAATGTACTATTACAGTCTGCCAGACTTTTCCAAATTTATGTATGAAATTTCATCATTTTAAGTAATACTAGACTTAAAAATTAAAAAAAATTGAAATTTAATTGGAATAAATGAAATTGCAATAGGTTCATCACCTTGTAGATTGAAAAAAGCACGAAAAACAATCAATATTCTAAATTTTTTGAGTAAATACTTAACCTAGGGTTACAACAAAGTTTGTTGTGATCAAATCAAATTTGAAAGAAATCGTAATTCTCATAATCAGTTCGTATACAGGGGTCATTTTGGTGATACGAAATTACAAATAGGGATGCGGTTGTGTCTATAATGACAATAGCTTGGAATTATGGCCTCCTAACAGCGAGTGGGGAGGTTTATAGGTACAGTTAGCAATTCTTTCTGCTGAAAAGCTGCCAAATTCACTAATAACGTTGTTATCATGTGAATACGTCTTGCTAAGCATATTCATAGCCAAATCGTACAGGTGTACGTTAAGCCTCGGCACTTTCGTAACTTTGTGCAGTTCTTCAGTTCGAAATGCGATATTGACATGAACTATCGCTTCCAACTGTGAAACCCTTTTAATCCTACAAGGGCAGTTATGGTGATATCAATTCATTACCATCTTAACCTATTTACAAGAGACATCCGAAACGGGTATCATCAATAAATCTTGTACAACTCTTCAGATATGCATTTCTAGTGTTCGATCCTAAATCTATTACTTCGTCAACGAAAGACACCTTATCAAAACTTTCTTCTTTACTGCCTACCCCATGCGAAAGTTGAACATTAAATAGCTATTTGCCCCCTGTGAAAATGATCGATTACGTGTGTAATGTTGTCGGTTCACTTTCCGTTAATTTCTATGTGAAGTTCAACTTTCGGATGTGGTAGACAGCAAAACGGAATACACTGGTTCCTGCCATGTAATTCGCAAACATTTTGTGATAAAAGCAAACTCAAACTCCCAAGTGATGTATTTTTGAGCGAAAAGCTTCCACTTGTAGGCTTATCGAAAAGACAGTTCCCAATATCTTTACATGTCACGAAGATTTCTGGGGTCATTACAGCAAAAAATCGGTTGAACTGTGCTTCAATTTGTATGGAACGTCCGTAACGTAGTGACATACACCAACATAAAAAACTGAATTTATATGAGAATTTTGGACTACTGCGTAGTGAATTGAAATTCTGTTCCTTTGTCTGTTCTTGGAGTGCGTTGATTTGGTGGAAGAACTTTACACGGAGACTTCTCCAAGTTTTCTTTTACAAAATTTTACTTTTGATGACCGCGTTGTCTTTTATCTTATTTTCTCCCATCAATATGCCATGAGAAAATTGTGTTTTTTAGACGCCTGGTCGAATGACATTTCTAATTAGAAAACTGTAGTACTTTCTCTCCTGCGGGGAGAAAATAGATCTTTTCTCATCCGAACTGTCACTTTTTCGTTTTTTCGTCGAGAAAAACGGCAAAACACAACATACACGCATGAAAAATGTTGGGTTCTCGTCTGGGAGAAATAGGAAATTTCAATTCGAGCGAAATTGCATCATCTAGATTACATCGCTCTTGTTGGAATTTCCTATTTTCTCCAATCGATAAACAACTATTTCTCAACTCAGTGTTGAAAAGTAAAACTTTTGTTGCCATTTAGGAAAATATTGTTTCTTGTATGAAACTCGGTAATCTAGTACCTATAAAGCATTTGTCACTCGGTGACATAACTAGCTATCTTCCTCTATGCCCGTCTATGATTTCCCTTTATTGCACTATATCGTTGGTCGATTCTCCACCAATTATTGTCGACACTATCTGCGATCATTGATTCTAACCGGGTTTCATTTCGTTAAAATCGTGTCGTGACCGCAAAAATAATTTCCGTCTGTTGAACGATTTATAAAATTGTAAATATTCCGAATGGATTAACGAACCATAAGCTCTCGGACTCTGCCTCTGTGTGTATTACGATCTAGAAAAATGATCGCATGACACCATGAAATATCATTCGAATTAACATCAAACAAGAGAGATCGGTGTGCTACACAGACATTTAATATTCCACCGAGTGTAAATCGGTTCACATAATAAAATTAAAATTAAATATCCAATAAAACGATTAAAATTAGTTCATCTTAGAGAATGTATCATAATATCCACAACACACCGAGAGTGAAAGATTTATTAACACGCAGAACCGGCTACCTTTTTTGTACGTATAATAAGCTGAAAAGTTAAACGTATGATGAATTTCTTTCGGTTTTTTTTACCCTATATCTCAATACAATAGGCTAATAATATCAGCCACTGGAATTTGAAACTGACACTCTTCTTATAGTCTTTCTCAGGTTTGCATTGATTTTAATTTATTTCCATAGAAACTTTTCGGTTGAACGTGCACGTTTAGTACATACTTCAGATACATTCCGACGAAATGTGATCTAAGGTCGAGAATAGTTTATCAACTGGTCATATGGAAATCCAAATCGAGTCCGAATGTAAACTTTTATCCTTCTAAGAGTTTCAAAAAAAGTCCTAAACTAATGCTTTTCTAAGAGGCGACACAGTCGACTGACTACGAGACTATGCTCAAAAAGAATAAATCGTTAGTAATGACAGTGTACACAGACAAATTTTTACAATGATTTAAGGTCATTCGATTAGAGTAAACACCCCTCCATTTAACATATGTAATTTTCTAATAAAAGAATTAGGTCTTTTTCGTGTCGCTAGAGTTAAACGGCTTCACATAGTGGCGCGAAAGACACCTAATGCAAAGTTGAACCTTTCCTGTTAATATGCGTTCGTAAGAGACACTTCCTTTTCAATTGTTTCAGCCTTAGACAAATTATACCTAGACTGGTATTTTGTACGATAAAATGCGTCCCTAACATCAGTTGCTATAAGCCACATATATTGTAGGATTTTACGCCAATACATGAACGCGCTGACGCTTTTGATAGTTCCAATTTACCCACTTAATTAAGTGGGAAAACACATACCAATAAACATTTCGTATTTCACGTGGGGATCACATATTTTACGTAATTTTGTTCGAAATCTCCTCTCTAGGTCTTAGGTCTCAACATCTGGGCCACTTGGCTTATTAAAAAGAAAATCCAACTTGACGAAATGGTGTATTTTTGTCAAGCTAGATTTTTGGTATAATCTAGGCTAAAAGATGTTGACAGTTCGTGAAGTAATAGATTTACTAACATTCTTTTAATCAATCAATCAAAACGGGTTGGATTCGGTTTTTTTTTACTAGGCTCGGGTAACCCGCTCTTCTTTAGTCTAGATAGACCATTGTCAGGTCAGAACATTACAGTGAACAGACTCTCCACATCCAATTTCCAGTTCAACTCCTAACATCGTACATTTTATTAATATTCAATGTGACGTTATATTAAAAACGTTTCTGATACACAAACATACTAATCGGATTATCGTTTAAATTGCGTACAAAAGAGGGACCTCGGTACTCTCTGTTACACAATCTCTTTTAAACGCCGCCAAATGATGTGAGGAACAAGAAGTGAACGTGAATGGAGAAAAGAAAAAAAAAATCGGAAAAATTTTTGTTATTAATTCGTTCAATCAAATAAATGTGTCCATACAAATTACAAAACATCATATTAAATCCCGTGTATATATCAACACAATAATGCGTGAAATTAATATAGAAATATTAATATACACATATGCGACTGTTTTGTGTGTATATATATTGTACGGGAATGAGTAATGGTCTTAAAATATATATTGTGCGACGATAGGAGGAAGAAAATCTTTGTTGGATATGATAATCGCTCTGTGGAACCCCGATTGGCCATGTGAGTGTGTGTGCAGTTTAATAATTTTTTTTGCTGTAATTATGTCGGGGTATTTAATGACAAAACGTATTTGTGTATAACGAGAGATAATTTAATAGACTATGCCAAAATGATTTTTTTTCTCAATTTTTTTGCATAAAGTAGCTAGAAATTGAAAATAAAGATACCCGTGTCTCGTCTTTTGACGAAAAAACTTGAAACCGGAAAGATTTTCCACTTTATAAATTCCTGAAATATGTGATTTGCGCCATTTTCCACCCAAATTCCACATAAGGTCTTAAGTTTGCCACTTTACAATTACAGTAGTATTGTTCACTCAGTTCACCCAGTTTTGACTGATTCACTGAATTTTGTTTTGATGAAATGTCAAATCGCCACAGTTTATTAATCTCAAACAAGTTTGTGTCGAAAATTTGTAGTATTTCGCGTAAAACTTAGTGATTCAGTTTAAATTTCGTCCAGAAAATAGTTCCGAGTGTGCTTTTTCTATTGTTTTAAACAGAATGTAGGACAAATTTTCCGAAATAATTTTAAAGACGAATTAATTTGGTCAAACATTGTGGGTGTTGTGAAAATCTCATTTTTTAAAGCAATTTGGTGTCGATTATGCAATTCAGTGTTCAATTCCTCAAGTTTATGTGCCTAGAAATTCCCTGCAAAACGTTTCGTGCTAATTCAGTCGGTAAAATGTGAAGAAAACATGCAAAAATATGTTGCCATTCAGATAAACAAAATTCTTGACATGTCTGTTGTGAAGATAGTCGTAAGTGACACCACAAAACTGAAATTTTTTGTCCGTTAATTTAAAAAATGATTTTTTTGGCGGAAATGCTTTTATTTGAATGTGTGCATGATTCCGGTGAAATAAAATAGTGATAAAGTCACCACTATTGATGACCTTTAAAATGGCATCATTGGTTAAATATGATTGGCATAGTCTATTGAAAAATAATATTTGCAAACAGGAAAATCGTTAGGTTTAATTGGCACAACGATTTTTATGTGGATTAGACTATGAGTTACAATGTCGCTGAATTTTTGTTGAATTCATATTTTTAGGAGTGTTCATGGAGAGCGAAAATTCAGATAAATTTCACTGATCTATGGGTCAAAAAAGGAATAAGGTGTAAAAAGAAAGTGGAAATGTTGACATCGTGATCAGTTAAATTAACTGGTTTTTTCTCCTGTTTACATACAAATTTTGACATTTTGACATTTGCCTGTTATCACCCATTGAGCTTCGAGCTCAGTTAAATTGACTGGTCTTTCCACTGATTTGACGCTGTCCTGATTTTACACTGTATAAAGGAATAAAAAAGCATTGAGGGTAAGACCAGTTTAAATGTGTATGTAATAAGATGTGTCATTGGCTGTGTGCTACCAAAAGTGTGACACTATTCACTCTATTCACATATATTTTTTGCCGAAGTGTCTAGGAGGTGTGTGCTACTCGGTATTCTACTATCCTTACCACATGAAAAATGAGAACTAGTTCTATGTCGAACCGTATAGTTACTATTATAATTAACAGGTGTCACCACTTTAGAATTGATGAAAATTATGAATATTACCTGAATATTACCACTCGTCCTATTCATTTCATCGTGTAATCCACAGATTAGCTAAAATTAAGTGGTCAGAATTTGTTTCCGTGAACACTATATACTTACAGTGTTAAAAGATAGTAGAAATTTTGACATCAGTTGAGATCAGTTGAATTAACTTGTATTTTCCCTGTTTTTGCGCTCCTTTAACACTGCATAGACTGTTATGATGAAAGAGAAGGAAATATAGTTTGGATCAATTATTATAACCTGCCTAAGGCAGGCTGCCTTGGTGATACGTTAAATATTGCTACTCGTATGAAAATATTCAATGACCTCGAGGCAAGTTAAAATTAACTGGTCTTCGGTATTCTCGCTCTGATCTAGGGTTCAATATTTCCGAAATTTAGTGATATTCAACAAATTTTTCTACATTTCTGTACCCTTCTCTTATCCAAGGTATATAAACACTGAAGGTAATGCAAACCCTCAGCGGATCAGAGAAATTACGGATATCGACTTTCAGAAGAATTCATTTTTCCAATGTTGCCATCGTCATATTTTTTCTTGTGTCTTATGTTGTTGCAGCTGCTAAGTTTTGTATGGAATCGAATTCACCACACCGCTAGCTGAAACTTGACGCAAACAAATTACATTTTACGAAAATTGTTCATTGGATCACAATGAAGCACTTTTTTCAGTGCAGAAATTTTTATTTTCGCTCGATATATGAACCATGCTTTAGGGGTGAATTCATTTCTCATTCCTCTTAGTTTTGCATTCATTTCACTGTTTTGCTTAATAATTTGTTGTATACATATCTCGTGAGTTTATCACGATCAACATATTGTTTATTCGCATGGTCAATGTCTGTGTCACTGTAACTAAGAATAGCCGCTTCAATTGATTTCTTCAATTGCGCATCTTCAAAAAGAGATAAATCAAACTGAATCACATTGTATTTATATCGGTATATGTTGCGTATCTCAATACGTATACCGGTTCTATCTATTGCGGAAATGAATGGTTACAAGTTCAAGATTTTAGAGATTTATTTTTAAGCTAAATAATTAATGAGAAAACACATACTGGCAATGGACGATAACTATAAATGAATTTGAAAAATACGATCATCGTCTATACTTCGTTGGCTTTTGAAGTCAGGAAAGTGCAATTTTGTAAGAATCAGTACACTTTCAAGTTAAGTCAAAGTTTTTGGTAAAATTAGTTGACTGTAAAGTGATAGGCACTCATCAATTATAATTGTACGTATAAGAACTTCAGGTTCATCGCTCAAATTTACTCTCATAAAATGTTCTTTAATTATTGTGAAAGCCGTGTTACACAGTTGTTATACCGAATTGACCGACAACAGTGCTTCTAGCAATAACACTCGTCTGTCAGACGCCAAAAACCTTCAGTTTTTCATAGAAATTTGCGTGTTCACGCAAAGGTAGCATGATTTCTGTCTGTACAAAGAAATGCTAAGCCTATTCTAATACCATGAGTCTTCAAATTCTATGTTAATGTTAGAATTAGTGCTATGCCGACCAAAATTTCCTAATAACCAGTTACGGAAGGAGTGTTAAAGTATTTTTTTTGACTAAATTGTCATGGCTTACACTCGGTAAATTTCACTGAAGTGCAGAATTTGCAACAGCTGGTGTTTGTGCTAATGTTTATATTGTCATTTTGCTACAAAATTCTACTTTTGCGATTTTCGAAAAGCGTCTCAGCAAAAGAGCACTATATCGCAGTACTGTCACGGATTGACGCTGTCGGAAAGTCGGTATTTGATCACTTCATAATAACAATGAAAACAATGGAAAATTTGATAGAAATATCAATAATATAACCAGCTTTTGTCTCATGTTTCTTGTAATAATAGTCAATTTTTTGAAGACCACATTGTCACAGGAAAAATCTTTTAAATTCAAATTTTTCATGAATTTCTTTAGATGTCATTATTTTTGCGGAGAACAAACGGTAGGAACGACGACGTATTCGAGTATTTGAGAAACAATGTTCGAGGACAGACGGCATACCAGATAACTGCAGCAATTCAAGCAGAAACGAAGGAACCTCTGAAGGGCCACAAGTATAGACAGTTGCAGAGGATTAAACTCGAACAGTCGCCACATGATGATGATAGCACCGAAGCAATGAAACTTAACGGTTTAGATGATGAGGAGAGGATTTTCGTGACTTCATTTGGATTATGCGTTAACTTCATTCACTGAATGGACGGAGTCAGAGCATTTTGATCTTCACAGTGTTGTGTGAATTCAAGAAACTGCACAAGCCAGGTGAAGTTTATTTTTTTAAGCTTACAATATTGAATATATTTCCATTGAAAAAACCTAAAACTTCATAAATATGAGTTTACTTCGTAATGCATCTACAGTCAGTATTTTCATGCCATAAAAAATAAAAGGCAAAACAAATGAGCAACGGTTAGCACGGGGTCCATAATATAATTCCAAAGTATGATCTTCATGGCCGTTTGAAATGCAATCCACGTCAAGAAATGTCATCAACGTTAAAAAAATCTCATACAAATGAATGAATGAACGAAACATTTAACGAAACTTAAGTGAGGTTATGTCTTGAACATGATCTGTAGTATAGTGGCACCTTTTTGGTTCTAGGATTACTATTACTTACAAAACCCAACTTTGCATCCCGAATCCTCTTTCATTGTTGATGCCATTTTTATGAATTAGTACAGCCTAAATGAAAGAGGAAGGTGGAAAGTTAATTTTTGGAACTGATGATACTGATTAATGGAACACTAGGTAACACATTTATAAACACAGTAGATATGTTGATGCCAACTAGGGGCCGTTCATAAATTACGTAACGCTAGAGGGGGGAGGGGGGGGGGTATGAGTCAAGCGTTACGGTTCTAACAAAATTGGGTCAAACTTGACCCTTTTAGCGTTACAGACCCGGGGGGGGGGTCTGAAAAATGTTGATTTTTGCGTTACGTAATTTATGAACGGCCCCCTACCGCATTGACTGATTGTCGCAGCACAACGTTTTTCACAACAAAGGCTTCCGAAGTTTCTGCGGTGCGGAGAAAATAACTCTTTTGTCCTCCGAGTTGTGAAAGAGTTATTTATGACATCGAGTGCGAAGTACTTTATTAGGCTCTAGATGTGTAATTATGACACGAGATTCATACAAAGTTTTACGCCACAGTCTCTCGCTTTTTCATTTTCTACTCGCTATACATGAGAAAGGAGAAATTACTATTTCTTAACATAATTTTTGGATGACCTAGACCTATGTTGACTACCACTACGTTCAAAGATCCAACGGTATACTGAATCTCGATTTGTTTTTCCTACATATTATCAGGCGCTAAATCAAAATGGGAATTGTTTTCAGTGCATCGGCACTAAATATTTTTGTCATTTATTGCAACTTCTACTGTTGCTAAACAAACAGTTAGATTAAGGTAAAGTCATCTTTTTTCACAATGAACACAAAACCTTACCCTCCCATTGAATGATATTTTTTGCAATATTTGATATCTTATAATCCATTCACAAATTTTGAATTTTTCTTTCCGTTTCACAAAGAACATTTGTTCGGTATGCAGTTGTCTCATTGGATTTTTACGATTTTTGCAAAAAAGAAAATGAAAAAAAAAGTTAATTTACACACAATGACCCTCGAACAACGCCTAGGATATATATCCAATATTTACGATCGCATTAAATAAAATCCGTGTGAGTATACCTGACAGGTAAATAGGATTTCCGAGTTAATGCCAATATGCCATATCAATAGATTATTCACCAATAAATTGTACCGAAAAATTGATCTTGTTGGATTAGCTGCAGAATTAGATCCGAAAATGAATTGTTGGCTTTCACTCAAAAAACATTTTCCTTTTTTTTTTTTGTTTCATTGTAATCCTCACCGAAATGCAGTTGTAAGGTAAAAGAGATTTTCGATTAATGTTTAGCTTACTTAAACAACTGTCTTACGCGAGAATCGACTGAAACACAGAGTGAGAGATCAAGCTTTCAGAGATCACAAACATTTCTCATTTTAACCATCTGACCTGTCACATACGGCTATTCATTTGTTATCGATAACGATAAGAAAAATAATGACAAGCTCTGGGTAATTATGGTCCTTTATGCAGTAAAATGCATGTTAAAAAAAAAGAAGTACAAGATTTGAAATCAAAAGTTTAAATACTTTGATCGAAGGAAGTAATAGACAAGATAATAATACTGGTCGTATGCTTGTAACAGGTTTTAAGGTTGGAAATATACACTGTAATCCAAACTGACATTTGCTAACAACCCTTCCACAGAAAATTTATATCAACAGATTTTACAGACAGGTTCGAATGACAGGGAACGCTTACTGAAGGACAACAGACAAAAATCGCAATCTCTCTACCAACAAACACAAACAAAAGTCAATAATGGATATGGAAATCAATCTGACACGCAGGGCCTAATATTGAGAAATATTTCACTTTTCAACAAATTTCACTAAAATGAACGAATTTAGCGATTTTTTAGTGAAATTTAGTGAATATTAGGTCCTATTGCAGATTGTTTTGATTCGACGTATCTCAAGTTAAGTGATCCAATCAGATCAGTCTTAGATCTGCTAAAATTGTAATTGGTCCAATCGGATCAGACACATGTGCGTTCAGCTCATTTCATTCTTTCAAATAAATAATCGAATTAAACAAGCAGAAAAGAAGAATGGATCAATGAGGTGGTCCCCTCGTTAACACATCTTATGTGTAACCGAAATAACAATCCGACAAAAAAAAAATGTTGATGAAGGCAATCAATTACCAATCATTATCTCCCAAAAATAAGATGTGAGAAAAGCTGCTTTCAAATTTCAGAAAAATGTATTTATCTACGAATTTATGAACAATAACCACCTCGGTTATACCTATACATTGTGGTATATCTGTTAGCGATACCGGCATCTACATCATAATTATGTAAATTTCACCGAACGGATCTACGATTATTATTACTTTTGGTAGCACGGTAAGTCGGATCGGATAAAATAATATGTCGAATAAAAGCCGAATTAATGAAAATATTTTCATTCAAATTGAATTTCATTGTCTAAAACAAATGTACAAACATTTTTCTAAATAAAAAGTAATCATCCGATACAATAAATATAAAATCAAGACCATCTGGCGCCATAATTTTAAAAATATATCCAAAAAAAAGAAGACGAAGAAAAAATGAATTCGAAGAAGAAAAAAAAATTTCTTATGCAGATTCGCTGACAGATAAATAATTTGCAGCCATTTGTTTATCGCGCTCGCGATATACAATATACCACTGTGTATTACATAGGTTTTATTCTATTTGTTTTCAGTGATTGCCCGATTCAGAATATTCTGTTGCAAGGAACTGCATCGAATTGTTTCGATAAGTATTCTAACCATCAGTTTCACAGACATCCAACTGTTATAAATGCATTCGTTTAGGTATTTATATCGTAGTCTCGCTTCTTCTTTTATTGTTGATTAAGGGGGCGGAAGAGAATGATATTTTTCATGCTTTCCGGGCCGAAAATGAGGGCCATTTTTAAAATTTTCTCGGGTTTTCTGCCCGCCCGTTGCATGAAAATTCACATGTGTACCTGTTTGGGACGGTTGATTTAAGCCATTTTCGCTTGTAGACCTCACTCAACGCACTTCAAGCAAAAGTGCTATTAATGACAGCTGCCAAGTAGAGTACTTTTTGTATGAAATTTTATCCCCACTCTTTTTACAGTGCAAAATTTTGTATGGAACACTGTCAAGTTTCAGTACCCCATTTAAAGTACCACTTTTGCTTGAAGTGCGTTGCCTCACTTCGTTCGGCCTACAATCCGCGAATTTGCATAAGATCAATCGTCCAAAACAGGTACACAGGTGACTATTTCAGGCATCGGAATCGAGAGTGGGAATTTTTCATAAATTTTCTCGCATTTCCAACGTCTTACTTGAAGTAGCCATAACAAGGTAAAAAAGGCTAAAAAGTCGAGCTTAAGTGGGAATTTTGTTATCGGAGGCGATGCGGAGGTAAATAAACACTCGAAAAAGTAGATTTTCATCCCGGATTTTGTAATGGTATGTTGTGTACAAGTGTTAGGGTGTCATTAGAAAGGTAATTTCATGTGATTCCGGGGCAAATTGAGACACTGAGATATGTACAGTTGAAATTTTTAACCGAAAAATGACTCAAAACTTGCACTTTTCTTACAGAAATTTCTCGAGGCACACGAAACGTATATAGTTGAGTGAAGTGTCATTAGAAAGTTAATTTTATGTTGTCTCAGGGCAAATAGGGTCTTACGGAAGTTTGGTAGCATCTACGATGAACTATGAGCACTAAAACATTTCAATTTCTTATATTTCATCGTAAACGCTTCCAAGCCCCCATAAGACCCTATTTGCGCTGAAACAACATAAAATTACCTTTCTAATGGCATCACACACAACCTTGCACGGTTCGTGTAACTGGAGAAATTTCTGTAGGAAAAATCGGTTTTTGGTCACCTCACACTAGCCACACAAGCTTCGAAGAGTTTTTTGAAAAATGATTTTGACATCTAGGATGTGTACCTGTCTCAGTACCCATAAAAATTCCACTGGAAAATGCGTCCGATTTCGGTCGGCTGTTTTTCAAAAGAATCCCTCATGAAATAAATAGTCGCCTGAAGAACACCTGATCGTGATCGACCTATCAAATAAAATGTATCAAAAGCCTGGGACCTTCATGAGAAGCAAATCGCTTCAAGCATTCCACAGACGTTGCCGTTTGGCTGATTGGTTGTCGAAATTTCATTTAATTGTAGTGTTTACGTCTCGAAAGAGCGAACCTCGTTTATTTCGCTTGTCGGAGCGACATTTTCTATTTGTAGTGGAAACTGATTGAGGCTATCCAATCCATTTTGTTTACTTTGCAACAATGTAGTCACAGTATTCTCCCCAAATTCATAGATTCATTTATGCATAACATTCATGTGAAATGAACCAAACGGAATGCCATCATAATAAATCGGACAAAAACGACAAATTTATTTATTTATGAAGAACATTTTGCTTTTTCCATCTATCAATTTTCTGCCATTTTCGTTTTTTGTCCAGCACATTCAATTGCTTTGTACACTCCATTTGTCATAACGAATTTCCATAATTCACTGGCCCGGTATAATGTTATGTTAAGTTCCATTATCGTATCAATTGCTGAAAATTTCAGTTTTACGAATAGTTCTATGGACAACATAAATACGTAAGAGCTAAGATTAATATTAATATGCATACAATTAGGTGAGCTTGTCTTTTCCATTTGATTTCCACAAAAAAAATCAATCAAAATATCTGTAACAGTTAACCAAATAGTTTTTCCTAACTATTTGAAGCAAAACGAATTTTCTCCTTCTTTGAAGTACTAGATTTACTTCAGTTATTGAACCAAAATAGCAACTTCTTTATTGAGCTACGAGCCGTCTGTGCGGATATTAATTAAGCCAGATGCGTTTAAAACACGAATATGAATGTTAACTGAATTCGCAAATTGACTCTTAAATAAGATAACTTGATACAACACAACACAAAGAAGTACTATAGTAACAACACAAAGACATAGAGTAGAGGTAGAGCTATCTCTCCATCATAATTGGTAATTCCTCGAGGATAATTTACTTTTCAAAAGTGTAATTCCAGATTTTAGGATTAAAGAATCATATTTAATTCAGGGCATCAGGTATACATTCAACGCGGATATATAGGCATTTAAGCAGACAGGATCCATTTCCGTTTTTTTTTTTCATTTATTTCGTTTTTCGACTTCTTCTTATCCATTCATTTCAATTCCCTTTTCATGAACAATTGAGGTTTTTTCGATTTAAATGCAAATTTTTTTTCTTTGGTACAACTTGTAATGTGTACAAAATGGCAAACGGCGATATATACCAGAACGTATGAATGGTTACTGGTGAACCACCGTAAAAATATAGATAGGAAATAAAAAATAATAAAAACGATAGAGAGAGAGAGAGAAGAGATTTTCTTTTGTTGGCTCAAGATTTCGTTCTCGTTTGGCTTAAAAGTGATTAATGCAAAAAGGATTAGATTTTCATCCTTTTTTCATGGAAATGAAGAATATTTTATGAGCAAACGGAATATCGCACACACGGAGTTATAAATGCTGCAACCTTCATAAAAATTAATTTGCGAACATTTTGGTGTAAATAATTCATTTGTCTGTTGTACAAAATGTTACACATTTGTAGTAAATTGTTACATTTGTGTTGAGAGTGGAGCACTTGGCCCCCGATGGTATATCTCCCTCTGGAAAATGGTTTTAAAGGTCGTCATGAAAATAATACCAACAAAATAAAACACAAATTAATGGAGCTGATGGTAAGAAATAAGGAGCGTGTGTGAATCGAAGAGTCGAATACAAACACAGCAAAATCCATTGTTCCGCTGCGTAATTTTAGATCGATCTGAGAAATAGGTAGGGTCAATAATCACACGATTCATTTTCGTCAATTAATTTTTTGTTAGATCGAATGGTCTGCAAATTTGGTGAGTCAGTAAGAAATTATTTTCAGAAAATTTCCCATTGCGGAGAATTGAAAAGTCTGTAAGAAAACTTGTAATCTCAGGATAAGTAGAATCAGGAGCATTGGACCAAGGATGGAGTATTGGAGTTGCTAGCAACGGTAAGAATTTTAGATTTTCTTTTTTACGATTTGGTGTCGAAAAAAGAAGTTTTCGTAACTATTGTTGAAACATTGCGACTTGAAAGCATTTTAGCATGCGCTAGGAAAATAACTATTCCATTCAGCTCGAATGACAATATTCCTTTACACAACTAGTGATTAGTAGATGAAAAGTAGAGTTTTAATGTGACAGAGTAACAATTGAGCAGAGTGTTTACTGTTTACTGGTTATAGTAAGAGTTTTCCCAGTCTCGATTATCTGAAGTTTCCAGCAGTGACACCTCAATTTGTTTTGTAAGATATCAGGATCGTCTACGTCTAATCATTTGTTAACGACAGTAACGACAAAAACAAGCGATGATCTAATCTACTGATAACATAGTCGTATATAGTAGAATGTATGTTAAATGAAGTAATAGATTTTATATCAAACCATCTGGTCGATATTTTGAACAACTGAAGTAGTTGATTTGATGGTTAATGTCGCGATTTTAGCTTACCGTTTCTAAATGATTTTACTTGTATGGTTGGTCGATAAGTCGTGAATATTTCTCTGCCATTGAACAAAAACCTAATTTCGTTCATCATTTAAATGAGAAAAGAATTCACCATCGCCTCAAATATTTATTGGACTGAAATGATGGAAAAACGTTTCAACAACAAAACAAAAATTATTTCACATTAGCGTTGGGCATGCACAATGCAAATAAAATGAACAAACAAAATTCAAATAAAAAAAAAACTTCTTATGAATGAATGAGTAGGATCCCTAATTCACTAAGCTGACGATAGTGATATTATACGTTTATACGTATATGTAAGGTACATCGCTACTGCACCACCTATACACACAATCCATATTATATCCCATTCAAAAAATAAACACAAAAATAAACAAAAATCAACAGTGCAACATTTAACAACACAGAAATCAACATTTTTCTTTACTCATTTTTTTGATGTACCATAAAAGGAGACGCACACACAACAAATTAAATTTTGTTAAAAAGTCATCTTCTGAAAAGGATATCTCTCTTCTTCAGACTGTAAATAGATGAACTTCGTGCAGCATATATACATCCAGAGAGACGTATTACAATACACTTCTCTTTTGAATACTGAAACCGGATGTTCGGTGTCCTTTATGTGCTTGATTTTCGGTTCTAATCATTCCATCGTGTTGTGTTTATTATTTTGTGAAATAATTTTTTTTTGCCTGTTTTCTCTCGCTCGTTTTTATAAAAAGGTAACCCAAACAATAATAAAATGAAAATTGGATATTGTTTTGGCCAATGATTGATTGATTGATTGATCGGTTGATGTGTGACCGTAAAACAGCTTAAAGGACGAATCAAATTGATGGAATTTTCGTTTTGAAATTTTATTTCAATTGATCGGTGCTAGAAATACAGGAAATATTATGATGATGTCCTTTCAATGGGCATTTTGGTAGGCTAGTGATCTGATTACCAAGGGGAGAAAATAGGAAATTCCAACAAGAGCAAAAGTTTAGACCAGAGCGAAGCGAGGACCGCAATTTGCTCGAGTTGAACTTTTCTATTTCTCCCTGAGGTCACCACATAACTTTTCATCAGTATGTTATGTGGCCAGAATAACCGTTTTTATCCACGAAACAAAGACATCAACTTGTTTCACTCATTAGATAGATAGAGATAGGGTCAACAAAAAAGCGATGAGAAAATGAAGTTATTCACGCCGCACGGACGAAAATGCTCATAGAATCCATGTGAAAATTATTCAAAAGACGAACACAATAGAACACAAATTAAATTTCAAAATAGTGCAAATAGTACGTTTAATACACACTATTCGTACATACCATATTATGAGAGGAAATTCACTGGAAAATCATCTCACACACGGTGGCCACTGACAAAAAATTTCATCTTTCTTATGCTCAAAACAAACGAGGCATTGAAAACGTGTTTTGGTCCTATTTTTCATGACGAAATTTTCGAAACTGTCAAATGAAGTTAGAACTTTTTCTATTCTAAATCGCGATTGCTGCATCTGTCAATGAAAACTAGGACCAAAACACGTTTTCAATGCCTCGTTTGTTTTCAGCATTATCATTTTGTTCTATCACTGTGTATAGTGTTATGATGAAAGAGAAAGAAATATTTTGACAAGTATCCCAAGGCAAGTAACGGCTCTCTCACGGAGTACTTTTTGTTGAGTGGAATGGACACTTAAGATGTTGAAAGAGAAGCAAACTGGTCTTCGGAGCCTTATCGCTCTGATCATAACAGTTTATAATCGGGGAGACAGAACTTTGAATGCGGGCAGTCAAAGACTGTTTCCTGGACATGTCCTGCTTATTGATAAAACCGCCTTCTGCTTTCTTTGATCGTAAACGGAGACAAAACGGAATGAAAACCTTTTTTGTAAACGGAGACTGCTTCGTGCTTTAGAGAGTGTTAAGTTTAACTGATCTGTGCTGTTAAAATGTCATGAATGAAAAAAAAGTCGACCTCTTCTCTCACCTGATCCACATTTCATAAACCAGACGATGCATCGTCGATGCAATTAATTTCTGGATCCATCACAATTGATGATGATGAAAAACAATCTCTCTCAAACAGCTCTCATGGATGGTTAACATGACAAAGTTTTAGACTCAGATTGGGTTGACAGTGTAGATTCACACATTGACATAAAAATGATGACGCATCAATACCATTTGATTACACCAACTGGATAACAAATCAAAGGGAAGCCATTCGCTCTGAAACATTTTTCATTTAGTGATCGTCTCTTGAACTGTTCAGGCGCAATAAAAAAATTCAACCCACAATCAACCAGTTATAACTCGTGCTACAGATCTTCGTACATTCAATTTCAGTCCGTTACCTTCACTGAACTATATAGACAAGGTAAGCTTTTTCGGAACGCGCTGAACCAATACTCTTCCTAGCAACCAATCTACAATTATTAAGGTGGTAGATACGTTTATGAATCACTGCTACTTTGTTCGCTCGTGTTGTTGTTGTTGGTTTTAAGTCATATTAAAAATCAGCGTTTCTCAAACTTATTTTCCCCCCTACATCGATTTTTTGAGAGAGTTTGGATGCTAGAGAGAGTATTGGCTGAACGTTATTTTCGTTGAAATCAACAACAAAAAAGGCAGACAGTGAAAAAGCGTGGGAAATTTTTCGTTTTTTTTTTGGTGACCTTTTTTTTGAAAAATCTACATGCTTCCACTCCGCTTCGTAGCCTTTTCTGTGCCTTGATGTAAATTTATATTCCGAAAATTTTCCGCCTTTCAGAATGTCTACAATTCGTTTAAAATCATCCGATGGTGTAATTTTTGACACCGACCCGAAGGCTATGAAGTGTTCACACCTCATCACACAGATGCTCGTAGATTGTGGCATTGAACCGGGAAGCGAAACGGTAAAACCATTTTTTGCAGATTTCAAATTGTCTATCTTTCTGTAAGTAAACGGGAAAACCATTTTTTTTGCGGATTTAGTGCGTACCGTTGCCGAATGTGAAAGCATTCACTTTGGGGAAATTTATAGAATGGGCCAATCATCACAAAGACGATGTACCACCGAAAGACCCCAATGACAAAAACTATGACGATTTAGAGGAATGGGACGAAAATTTCTTGAAAGTTGACCAGGCCTCGTTGATTGAACTAATTATGGCAGCGAATTACTTAGATGTAAGGGACCTGTTCGAGATGGCATGCAAGACAACCGCTGACCTAATCGCGGGCAAAAATACCGAAGAGATTCGCGAAACGTTCCACATTAAGAACGATTTTACTCGTTCCAACGAGAAAGGAATGGGTAAGGAGATAGTATTTGCCAACGAAAAAAGTGATAATAGTTGACGTGTGCAACGGTATCGTTTCAGTAACAATAGCTTTGCAAACTATGCCAATATTTTGTCGTAAGTTTAGTGTAAACCAGTCCTGTCTTTTCTCGCCTATAATTTGAACAGCGCCTTTGTATTGTAATTTTAGCTTTAATTCAATGTTCACCATTTTTTGTGCTAAATAAATCATTTCAGAACCAAAATTGAGTTCGAATTTGAGTGCTGCAGAAATAGGAAAAATTTTACATTTGTCTCGCATCTCCTTCCACCAAACTAATTCGTCCGTATCACGGTAAATACACGTCGTTCTACGAAACTGTATTGTCTACTCAGAGCAGCACATAACAGAATGCACTATTGTGCTATGAAAGGGAATTTACAGTTGTGTCGTGTGGTATGCAAAGAATATTGATGAACGTAATGCTGTGTGTTCTGGGCATAAGAATCAGTCACATGCAGTAGGTTCTGTTTTGTGATATTCTGTTTCTTGTTGCTTGTCCATTTTGCTACATTACACAATACGAAAAACATTTGTTCTGCGACTTTTAGATTTGGCACGACAGGTCACACGAAAAAGCTTTTGTAAAAGTAAATTGCATCCGAAACATCTCAACTTTCCGTAATCCTTGAATCGAAATGAAGGGGAAGGGAAGTAGTGCAAGAAACACTACAACTAGCATTCCATAGTTAACGAATACGAATTGATCTAGAAAAAAGCTTGAAAAATCCACATGAGTTTCCCAGGCTATATCTGGCTCATGAACATGAATCATCAGAAGTCAATCGGAAGTACTTCAATGTAGCTTTTGAATGGCAATTCATTAATGGAAAACGGATTGGAAATGATCAGGCTTCAAAGTTCGTGAATTTTCTGGAACACTTTTCGGGGGATCCCGACGCCATTCCGACTACTCAAAAAAAAATTCTTCCATGGAATATCCGTAATGAGCCAGAACAGAAATTTTTCTGGAAGATGTTGTATTTTCGGAGATATTCGTCTTTTAAGGTTTTTTCGACTAGAAAAACAATTTTCCAGTTTCTTGAAAAAAATTTGTTCCGCAACTTTTCATCCCAAACAACATGGAACAAAGAGAAACACAAGTACCTGCACTAGTTACCATATTTTGAAATCGAAAATTGTTGGAAAATGTTTTGTGATGGCACCTCGTCGAAATACATTTTACTCACGTCCCAGAAAACGAGTTACTGTTTCATTACTATGAGAGTTAAAACTCATTTCCCCAATCTCATATTGAGGTAATTATTTGGAAAATGTCGTTGTTCCCCTATTCACATTTCGCTCGGTAGTATCAATACAATTTCATCGTATTCTACATCCATTTTCCAACTGGAATCGGGTGCATACCAATGTTGTCATGTTGTACCGTACATTTTATTGTTTCCACTTTTCTTACACTGTTAAACAAGTTTCATTTATATAGCGACATCTAGCGTCAATTTTCTACAGCTCTATACGAATCACTGGAGCTTTTCTTTATAGGAAAAATATTTTGTTGTAAAGCCCGTCCCACTGTTCAGTTTATCCTGTCTGCAAACCATTATACCGCTCTTCGTAGTTCATCTCGTCCATCAAGTTTCTAACGGTTCGCATTTCATTCAAGAGAATACCAATATCCAACTTCGAAATCTGTAATTTCAGTCGATTCGACTCGATTAAATTCTTCGTTGGTAATTGAACACTTGAGAGCGGATTTACTCACGTTGACTTTGTGACTTTGTTTCGTCGGTATTCCGTCGACAATTTCATTGGCAATATCGAATGTTAACTGCGCGCAGTCGATGACATCATTCGGTATCGTACACGATATGGATTCCAATTCGTTTACTGAAACGAAAATTTGTTGTTTCTGAAGGATTGCTACAATAAGACTCTTAATTGTTGAAGTGTTTCCTTCAAGGTCTCGTGTAATGGAGGTCTAATCAAAGAATGTACCTAGCAGGTTCTTCAAAAGCGGTCGATTTACGTGTTCATTATTTATGTCAAAGTAAAATGAAAATGAGTGCGTTTGAATCCGTTTAAAAAATGGTTTCGTCCTACGCGAGGTCCACATTAGACTATACCTGGTAGTTATATTCATTGGTTTAATGCAGATGAAACGTACCTTTTATAATGAATATAAATTACCAGGTTTGGTCTAATGTCACAGCGGAGGACGTAACGATTTTCAAACGCACTCATTTTCATATTACTTTGACGTATATAATGATCAATGAAAGTCTAGAACAGGTATAGTCGATCGGCGAATTCTTAAACGCACTCACATTTTATGTCAAAATAATATGAAAATGAGTGTGTTTAAGTACGAAAATCAAATTTTTATGTCCTCCGGGCGGACAATAGACCATATATGTTTTACACTTTCATTGATAATGATTACGTTCAATATAAATCGACCGATTTTGAAGAATCGGCCATACCTGGTATGTGCATTCTTTGCGCCTTTACATAGAATGTGGCGACAATGGTTTTTTGTGTAAAAAATTTGAACAAAGATTTCAACATAGAACGTATTGTCATCTGTTGAACGTGAAAATCGCGAATTGTATATTAAATGAACCCACCTTTCAGACTTGTGTCGATGAGATGTTGTTTCAGTGCCTGATAATGATCGCTCATGACTCGACACACAGCAGATGAGTGTTCCTTGGGCAGACCCAATTGCTGTAATTCTTCATTGAATGTAGCATCGTCAGTGTTGAAACGAATTGCATTAACAATGAGAAATCGAATGCAGGCGAATGACGATTTGATTGACGTTAGATCCGGTTTATTTGCAGCGAATGTTTCTCGTAGTTTTTCATCCTGAAATGTTCAGTGATATTAGAGAAAGAGTGAATTGGTGTGATGGACACGGGTTGCGTTACCGGAATAAATTCGCCCAATAAACTCTTTGCAACCATTTGGGTTAGGATTTTCAATTTTACAGAGCTTAGAACTGATAAACTTGAGTAAATTTCAGCTAGTACCCAGTCCGGGCAATCACCATCTCCGCAAAAGCGAAATTTCTGAAATAAAGAAAGTGAATAATAAAGATGACAAAGAAGATTCAGCCGAAAATTGGTCGACTGTCCTGTCGATGGTACAAAATGCAGCAAACGAAATTGTTTCCATTCTACAATGATTATACTGATCGAAACAAAGTCTCGTCTGTTTTATGTATAAGTGATTCTCTTTACGTTTCTTTAGTTGACAACATGTGAAACATATAACGTAGAACGTAAATCACGTACAGTCGGCGACATTCGAATAAGTGATGCATTTCGTATCAGCTGTTTTTCAGCTGATCCACTCGTATAAACAATTTTTTTACAGCTGAAAAACTGCTGAAATGCTTTACTTATTTGAGTTATAACTCAATAGCGCAGTATGTAAGTTGAGACTTCACATTAAATTATTGAATTGCCAGTTGTGGGCTCGAAACTCAACCGCAACACAAATAATTCGTTTCATCAGGTTTGTCCACAATAATGATATCTGATTGAACCGATTATTAGGTTACGGCTTGGATTTAGTACCGATAACGTCTCTTTGATTTACATGTAATTGTTCGTTGGTAATGTCATTCAATCAGTTAGGCGAAATACCCGTTGATGATGTGTGTTGTCTCTTTAAGTCACCGACTGTAAAAATTTCCATCTGGTTCCCACTAAATCTTCTCCCCGCTGGGAAGTAGTTACTTTAATGTCAACTGAGCACTGAAGACATCCTTTGTTTGACCCATCGTGCTTTTCCTCAGTCATTACTCCAATTACTCGACTGTCATTCTTACACCTAAGACTCCCACATCTGCACAATTGCATGCTTTCCATTCATGCAGCAGCTAGTATACCGTCAACGATACATTCTCTTGTTCCCACCAATTTGTGTCTATTATCACAGTCCCAACGAAACTAAATTGGTATCTATTGAGAACTTCTCACCCATGTATGCGGTGTACTTAGTTAACCCTCTTCGACAGCACAATACATGTCACCAGAGCATAATATTTGGGAATTAATTCTCTAAATTCCCAAAATTCTCAAAAATTCCCAAAAATTCCCTAAATTCCCAAAAATTCCCTAAATTCCCTAAAATTACCAAAAATTCTCAAAAAACACAACAAATATTTCAGAACATATTGAATATAATATATTCAGTAAATTGAGCTTAAGCGGCATATCGCCAAAACTGGAGGTGATGGTGATAGGGGAACAAGTGGTCTCCGATTTTAAGGAGTGATAGATTCATCTTCAATTCTAGAGAATCGTATCTTTCATTTTTTTCGAACATTTTTTTAAATTTTCGGTTAAAGTGTTCAAAGTAGAGCCGGGCGCCGGTCAATATTTTGTGGCGGCGGCTGTACGTCATTTTTAAATTTTCGGCGGCGGCTGAAATCGGCTCAGCCGATTTCCCGAAATTCGGCGGCGGCGTACGCCAAAAAATTTATCGGCGGCGGCGGCGCATTCGGCGCAGGAACGGCGCCCGTTTTAAAATTCTTTGTATTAAAAAATCGTTAAAAAATCGTTAACCGTTCTTTATGAGGAATAGGAAACGACATATTTGGTTAGTTGTGTTCATGTGTTGTAACGGTTGATATCATCATCATCTGTAAAATTATTTTAAAAAAATTGCAAGTGCTCGACCAAAAAAATAATTATAAAATAAATCGACAAATTAAATACCACAGCACCACCCTTGACCATCAACATTGTCAACATTTTAGTACAGTGGACTATGACAGAACTGTCGAATTTATCCCCTCTTATGCTCTTATCAGAAATTATTTGCAGTTATCAGTACATTTTGCAACGCGGAGCAAAAAGTCCAGAATGAAATTTTGACGAGAATCGACGAGCTCGATGAAGCACTTCTCAATGATTTGTTCGGGGGCACTGACGACGATGAAGGCTTTTCCGCAGAAGAGCGATTACCTTTGGCATTGGTATCGCTGTTAAATGATGAATCAGATCCCGTTCGGACTATCGAGAAGGGAAGATACATCAGTGTTAAAAGTCATTCGGAAACCCGTTGGCATAGCATCCTAATCATGTGCGAAAGCCTCGGCACACTGCGCGCTGCGGTCAATAGAGTTATACCTACTCTGAAAAAACCGATAACAATTAACACCGAAGAATGGGACTTGGTAATGAATCTTATTCGTTTCCTTAAAGTATTCAAAGAAGCCGTTGAGTCCTTCTCTTACGAAAAGAAACCCACTCTGTCGAGCGCATTAATTTTCCGTATGGAAATCGAATCAGTGTTGACTGTTGACACCAAGCGACGACGACCATTTCATCATCACCGAGCTGAAAGAGAAAATGTTAAGCCGACTGGATTTCAGATTCCCGATTACAGACGAAATTTTGATTGGAGCCCTACTCGATCTGAGACTGCAACACCTTCCAAGACTCCAGTCAGAGTTGGAGAAGAGAAATGTAACCAAATACGAGTTTCTCAAAAGTGAAATCAAAAAAGTTTTGCCGGAGCCAAAACCCACAACAGAAGATTCAAGCATTTCCGAACAGTCTGAACCGTCGTCCTTGGTTGCCGGTCAACCAAAATCATCCACGACTGCGTTAAACTCACGGAAGAATTCCAAAGCTAACGCAAAGAAAAAACAACCATCAATTTTGTCAACTCTCATAAAAAAACACTCACAAAAATCAAATCCTACTCCAACAAACGAGGACCCGAAAGTGGATGAAGAAATACACAAGTATTTCTTAACGGTCATACCGGATGACAAAATAGACGACTTTAATATTTTGTCATTTTGGAAGGACAACAAAAGTAGCCTGCCTCTGTTAGGCGAATTAGTTAAGAAATATCTGTGCATACCATTGACAAGTACGTCGAGTTAACGAGCATTCTCGTACGCGGGGATTCTCATAAGCGCAAAGCGCAGTAGCCTATCACCATACGTCGTCGAGAAAACATTATTTATCCACGACAATTATGAATTAGTTAAGAAGACGCTTTTTGCTAACATTGAAAATAACTACATCAATTGAGCAAGTTTCTTTGTTGTCGATCGTTTGTTTGTACTCAGTATTAACTATGAAATATAATAAAATTGACAGCAATAAACTAAAATCAATTCTATTCCAAATTCCAACTAATTTTGTATCAGAACTCAGAGCTACTTTGATTGCGCCGAAAAATGATGAAAAAAACAAACCGGCGGCGGCGGCGGCGTAGTGAGTTTGATGACACCGGCGGCGGCGCGAATCGGCTAGCCGATTGCAATGCTTCGGCGGCGGCGAGGTCGTTTTTAGCTCTTTTTTTCGGCGGCGAACGGCGCGGCTGGCGCCGGCGCCCGGCTCTAGTTCAAAGGTGAAAGCATGTCAGAGGGTACCGAAAACCTTTTTGCGGCTATAACTCAAAAATAATTATTTTAAGTGCAGTCTACACTCCGACCTTCTATGAAAAACATTTTCGATGATAACTTCTTATTAGAATATTTTTTGAAAAAATTGGTTTCATCGTTTGCCACAACATATAAAGTTTCGATAGCCACCAGAATAAACCGCGAGCGTTTTTATTAAAAGTTTAGTTTTGTAATAAAAACTTTTTATATTTTTTTATAGAATTTAATTAAAAAAATCACTGCCATGATGAACTCACGTACGGAAACTCTAAAGAATCGAAATGTGATATTAGGTATTTGTCAGCTGATAGGAATATTTTGTTTGTTCCTGATCTTTTACGAGCATTTAATTATAAAAATGCAAAGAAAAGAAATTTTTTGGTAATTTTAGGGAATTTTTGGGAATTAATTTCCAAAATTCCCTAAATTCCCAAAAATTCCCTAAATTTCCAAAAATTCCCTAAATTCCCAAAAATTCTCAAAAACGATTCCCAAATATTAGGCTCTGCATGTCACAACTTGTAGACATATTAACTAGTAGGAGTGGAGTAACCATTACCAATACTTTAGGATTTCTTCTGGTGCTAATTATATCTCCGCCTAAAGTTAGACTCAGATATTTGTACACAGAATGGTTTGCGTCATTCTTCTGTGTAGAGTACAATATAGCATTCCATGACTGCTGATTCAACTTATAAAAGTCGGAGTTCACGCAATCGACAACTTCTTTACTATTCAAACATTCAATAAAGTGTGCAAGTAGAACATTAAGAAAAAAAAAACAATTCTGTCCGGAAACCCGACAATTCATCTCTAACCTACTACCCTTTCTCGAAGTATTACATTCTACGTGATTCACTCACAGACAAAATTGTGTGGAATGAACAAATCTCGGGATACAGCTAGACGCAACATTACATCGAATCACTGTCCCCGATATTTTGTCGCACCCTTTTAATAAATAATAAATTCGTTTATTGCGCGAAAAATCATAAAATTAACAGTATAGAAAATCATTAGTTAATGTGTGCCCGTATTATACAAACCCAATTGCACATACATATAACACGCATTCTATATCGCCGTTTTTACAAGCAATTATATTTTATTCGATTGTCTACACTTTATGGAAGGCGTTAAAAAGACTCATCGCATTCTCATCCCTTTTATTAAGTATTTTTGCACAAACTTAGTCGCACGCTTAAATCACTTTTATTCGCTAAAATAAATGTCCCAAATGTAGTTTTCCATCCATTCATTTCAAAAATAAAACAACACACAAAAATTGTAGGAGTTTATTATCGCTGGGATCGAGTCGTTCTGATGCCTGCGTACTGGCCATCATCGTATATTATGCATATATACCAAATTCGAACGAATTTTCTGCGATATAAAAGCAACAGTTTGTTTGGGGATTCCTCACATTTCGATAAGTTGATTTCAGCGGACAGGACTTGACCGAATTGATTTTTGTTTTCGTTTGTAACAGAACGTGATTTTTCCTATCTGCTCATTGATGTGTACACCATAAACATTATCGTTGTGGTACAATACTGGACGGATAAAAATTTGTTTAACGGTTCAATTTTTTTTTTCTGTGTGTGCTCCGGCCCGAATGTTGGATTAATCAGTGCTATTGACTGAAGAGGATTTTATTGATGTGATTTAGTGGAATTCGTGTGACATAATATCGAACATTAAACGAAATAATTAGGAACTGCGTGTGTGTATATGGTAAATTTATGGATGAAAACGAATAAAGAAAAAAAAAAACGAAGAATCAGAATATGTCCAGATCGTGTTTAAGATGAAAATGAAATTTTTATTTTCGACCTAAACGAAGTTTAATTAACGTCGATTGGTTTCTTCTTTGTTATAGTTCGAGGAATACGTTCAAAAATGACACTCTTCAACCTAACAGTTTTAACGCGATGTATCTTCCAATTTTAGATATTCAAATTTTCCTCTCAACACTAGAAATCTTACTCGCACTTACGCCGTATAGCTCTCCGTTTAGTTTTTAAAATGGAAAGTTGTAGGAGCTTCCTTTGTTTCATCGCAAAAAGCTTAAGCAATAAATTTACGAAATAAAAATTTCTGTTGTCTTGCGGCTAGAAAACAACTCATTACGGTCTTGCTCAAGATCAATTTTTATAATTTTCTAACCGCAAGACAACAAAGTATCGTACCACCTATACTCTTTTTCTGGGAATTTTTTTGTTTCGACGTGTGGGATGTACTTCTCGCCCTCGGCTCGAAATACAGCCTTACCTCACTTCAACCAAAAATGTCCTGGCAAGACAGTATGTACTATTTATTAGCCAACAATGTTGAAGATGACTTCACTAATATAGTAATCTATCACAAGCTTTTGTTTTCCCTAGAGTCGAAAGTGATCTATTACACCTAGAGAAACAAGAGGGTTTAAGCTTCAAAAACATATAAAATTCCGAACAAAATTCGGGATAAAAAAAATGAAAAGTTACGTTTTCGAGTGCTTTGCCTCGGATCAACAAACTTCACACGAAAACTCCACTTTCCAATTTTTTTATCCCTCGTTGTGTAACTATTTATCGAAAAATTATGTGAAATTTGATCGTGCAAAAACTTTGTGGGACCACTCTGTCCTACAACGCATAAAAAACGAAGTGGAAAAGAGAGAATTTCATACGTTCATAGAAGGGTTTGCAATAGGTCTCTTAAATGGGCATTGATACAACTTTTCAGTGGACTGGGATTCCTCGTAAACTATCGGTCTGAGTAAGCAGACATCATTAAGTTTCGTGAAGTTTTCCCTCATGCTTATGGCAAAAGTGCAGATGCAGAGGTCCAACTCTCGAATTAGATATTTTTTCAAATCGTCGATGGCTTTGAAGGCTTTTGTTCGTAGCAATTATTTAATAAGGTCAGAGACTCGCTGTTCTGCAGGGAGAATAGAGGGAAGACAGAAGTCGAATTACAGCGTCAATTGTGACCGACCAATCCGACCATCAATATTTGTAATTTTTCATAAATATTTCAGTCAAGCTTTCAATACGACATAGTATCGGGTTACGATAAAAATGTCAAAATATTTAGAGCGAATCAAGAACTACATTGATAAGATGTAATTGGAACTCATCGTTCCAATAATGATATCGTTCGAAGCGGTTCGAAGAGAATCAAATAATTTGTTTTTAGAAAGGTAGGGTCAGGTTTTCAGATCCGTAATGTTATCAGAGTGACGTACATTCAAAACATTTGGTTGTATTATTCGGTAGCTTAAATGGTATGAAACTTTAATAGAGTGGCGGTAGTTATGATGAACGTCCTCTATGTACTAGTAGATTTAATTGAGATCGTTACCATTTGAGTCATAAGCTTACTAGAGCTTAATGTATACTTGTTGATCATTTTCCATTTTTTCGGACTATTTTTGGGATAAGGTTTTGCCATATTTTCTCAGATTTTGCTAGATTTCCCTATCATTTTTGGATAAACTTAGAAAAACATTGGAAAAGGATATAGTCCCTGCAGTGAAGTGAAGGCTAGCTAAATTAAGAGGCATCAGTACCTAGCCAAAATTGTAGCCTACATTTAAGTGTCTCGTATTTCATTTTCATGATATGTTTTCATCAGAACCCTTCTTAAAAAATGTACGACCGCAATAATGACCGCAAATGTGTTAGCTTTAAATAAACATTAGTTGTGATTTTGATTGTAGTCGTTCGACCAGCTCATTTTCGTAAATTGCTCAGTTTTCTCAGAGCTGTTCCAACTGCTACAACTATATCTATTTTGTGTTGTCTCAAATCGCTCAAAATTTGTTTGGTTGATTTTATTGCCAACAAAACAAAGATATTTCGTTCCCGCTCATCAACAACCAAAAATCTCTTTTCTGTTGAAAGCTAACACATTCGTCGTGGTCGTTATTGCGGTCGTATATTTTTCAAAAAGGGTTCGGATGAAAAAAAATGAAATCCGAGACACACAAATGTGAGCAAAAATTCTTAAACGAAATGAGAACCGTTCAAGAATAAAAAAAATCGAATCTTCAAGTAATAATCCATTTTTGCCCAACATTAAAAGCTCAAAAATCCTGTCTTCCTTCGGTGTATTGAAAACAGGACCTAGGTTTTTGCATTTCTTTTTTAAATGGTTAATCTTTGAAAATGAAGTAATTCACCAGGGAAAAAGTGAAAAAGCTGCACGAAACGGTCGATCTGTTGCATCAATATAAACAAAGTTTCCTATTCAACACATAGCTTAAAGTAGTCTTTATGTAATAGATCTCGACTAGACCTTTCCAATGATCCTCAATTTGTTCAAAAAACCTTATCACTTTTTGGCCTACACATTCTAAAAATAAATTTTTAACCGTGAAGGCACATGATGACACTTTTTCGGCCAAATAGAGAAAAATGTAGATGATGCTGTCTTCTGCATTTTTCTCCATTTAGTAATGTGACATCATGGCTTCATGCTTAAAAATCGATTCTAAGAATGTGTAGGCCTAAAATTTGCATTTAAGTGGTAAGGTTCACAAATTTCAGATCATTTTCTAAAAAACATGCAGCGCTGCAGTACAACTAAAAAGATCAAGAGCGATTTTTTTGAAAGTGGACCAGGCTCCGTCGGAACTATTTTTCTGCGACGGTTTGTTCATATACCCAGATAGTCCTTGCCCCAATAGTCCAAAGCCGCAGTCGTTTAATTTTCTTGTTTGCGTCTTGGCTGGTGGTGAAGTTGCAAAGGTTGAAAAAGGGTGTTTTTTATACGTGATTTACCGCCGCTACAGACGATGGACACACATGTGTAGCGTCTCGTTGGATAGGTACTGTCCAGGAGACCCGGGGCAAAGATATCAAATGTGTACTCAAGCACTATTCAAAAATAACAAAAAGTATGTATCAGTCAAAGGCCGGAAATTTTGTTGAGTTTTAGGAGGTGATATTTTGTACCTGTTGACTGTTGTTGTTCAGATCAGCGGTTGCCCTGATAGAGGCTTAGCATAGCTTCACTACGATACCCCTCACACTATAGTAGCGACAGGTTAATGATTTTTCTTTCGAGTATAGGGTCGAAAGTCACTTTGCTTTGCACAAAAAAAAATCATAAACCTGCAGTTTTGCATTGTAGCAAAAAAATAGCTCCGATGGAGCCTGGTCCACTTTCAAAAAAATCCCTCCAAATTTTATCACATTTCCTAGAAATCGTCAAGGCCTTTCCAAGAAGCTATCCTACGTCAAAATCGATAAAGATTTCGATATTTTGGAAAGCGTGGTCATCACGCAACCTACTTAAGGTCAAATTTCATCCCGTTACCTAGATTTAATCGAGTACTACGAAATGTGATAAAATTTGATGCAATTTGGACTCGAATTTGGACTACTCGCTCTGTAGAAATGGTAGATTGTAGTCGAGAAGAGTAACAGTATCAAAGCCATTTTTAGCGCTACTAGACAAAGACTACAAGCTATGTATTGTCAACTGGAAACTTTATTAATTTGAAAGCACATCGTTCGTTTCCCGCAGCTCCCGTTTGTGAGCTAGAAATACCGTCCCAGTTACTGATTGAGTGCCTCTTTCTTCCCTCGTATATGTCTAAAACCTAAAAATCAAACACAACCAAAAACCACTTCATCACTACTTGACATGCTTTACGCCGTTTACGGTACTGATAATGATGTATAAAACACTGCAAACGTAACGAGAGTGTGGTTAATGTGATGAATGAATGGAATGTGTAGGCGAAAAAAAAAAATTTAACTTGGCGGCACAGGTGCCACCTCTTCGAAAAGAAACTGGAAAACGTGTCCGAAGAAAATCTAAATTTGAACAAACAAGTGAAAAATTACAATCTTCTGAGCAACATTTCACCAGATGCACTGACTACTTCCGCATATATATTTAGATTATTCTTAGATGGCACGTGCCATCTAAATCATATACATCAAAATATCCCTTCACTGCAATCAGCATTCTCCCATGTAATTTACGACAGAAACCATAAAGTCAGATGAAGCGGCGTTGATATAATATGCACAAATCATTGACTGGACCCAGAAACATATCCTTTCTTTATGCTCCTACACGTTCTGCTATAATTGAAACTTTAAACTGGAAACGACATATTTTCCGTCTCTTGCAGGTACACACATACATAACATGATTTTCGCGCACATTTTTCTGCCAGCAATTCTGTTTGCAATATGTAAAGCTCAACCGCAATCGTTCACACCAAACAATGACCGACCGTCGATGGACGAATACAGACATCTAGTACTCAATTCAGTAGCACAAATGAAAGATTCCTGCCGTGTGTACGATTACCTACTGGATGTTGATAAAAAATGGACTGACGACGATGGGAAACTAGAAGGTAGTAGACATGCGACGAGGGTCCTGGGCAGGTATTCTTGAACTATTCTTTTCATTTTCTATTTTCAGTTGCTCCGTATGGCGCCACGGAGACAATACGAAGCAATCGAGACTTCTACATTCACACATTGCTGCGCATCTTAAGGGAAAATGCCAACGACGACGACCAGAACGAAGAACCGAGCGTAATATTCAGCGTAATGTTGACGAAATTTCTGTTAACCGATTCGAAGCTGGACTCTCAACTGACTTCCATGCTGCAAGCAAAATGTTGTCGAGACAGTGACGACGACGCCCTGAACTGTTTGGAAAAACGCGAGCCTCGGACTATAAAAAAAGTGAAATTCCATTCGTGGGGCGGAAAGCGAGACGGCAACAATGGCATTGATAATGTGCCGAAAATCGTTTTACGAACACCGTTCCGGCCGTGGGGCGGCAAACGAGATCATCCCGATGGTGGCAGGCGAAGCGACGAATGGACAAATGTAAGCCAATGAATGTGAATTTTGTGATTTGTTTTGTTTCTTGGGCATAAATTGGAATGTAAATTTATCAATAAACTTGTACTGGAAAAAGACAGTGGTGCTGAGGCGTTTGAAATTATTTACTCTCGGGGCTTCTTAGAATTAACGAAAGAAATTGAAAAATCGAAACCATCCTTGCGCATCCTCCAGAAAGTCCAGACAAAATTCATAAAAACGTCAAGAAGATCCTGGGGAATATCTGAGGTGCCGATCTAATCGAAAAACTCAACTTGGAAGTTGAGTCATTTCCGGTTCTGGTGCCAAATAACCAATTTTATATGAGACGACTGTTCCCAAACATCATCTTTGCATCCGAGCTGTTTAATCGAATTCTAGAACTAGGCACGTATTGGGGAACCTGCTCTCATGAATCCTTTAATGTCAAGCAGAAACTACGAAATTTTACAACATCGACTCATCAATAGTTCTAAAATCGATCGAAGTAGAGTGGGCGTTAATATGGACACAGTTCAATCCGCGTGTGCAAATTATGTATTTCCTCTCAGTGCCCAACATCGATTTCCCTATGTTTCCCGGTAACAGTCAATTTTCCCGCTGCACAGTGCATTTAAAGAATTTGCTGAACGCAAAACGAGGTTTCTCCATTTCATGCAACAAATTTAAAGAATTTGCTGAACGTCTGTAACATGGTTCACAATAGAATTACCGAATAGATGTGAAAATTGCCAACCCGAAGCGAAGCCGCTCAACACAATATGACCATTGCAGCCTGGATGACTGAGTAATATGTTTCAGAGATGAAAAAGCAGAAAACGTTACTTTTTAGCCTTAGGCAGAGCCGGAAAGTTACTTTAGTTAGAAGTAACAGCTTCCCGTATCCCGTTTCACTGTATCCACATTTCCGCAGAGACAATCAAAGTAGAACAATTGTAGACTTACCATATTTTCCTTTCTGATTCCGTTAAATTTTTAATAAAATCCAATTTGCACTCAATTCACAAACAAAATACCAAAACGCAAAAACAATAACAAATGCATAGCTGTGACAGCTATTAGCTGTCATGTAGTTCATCAGTAGCCGTGTTATTACTAAGCCACGCACAGATTATGAAAAGTTGGGTGTCACCGGTGTCACCAAAGTAAATTGGCACTTGAGGTAAAAAGAAGACGACACCTTCCGACCAAACAAACGACTTACTGAAACTTACTGAAACGTGAAAAGCAAACATAATGATTACGGTCAAAATGTATGAACAAATTTAGTTTTTATCAGCTCTAAGAGACTACTCCAAACAAAGTGATTTTTTTCTCACATTTTTTACGTAAAGCAACTAAAAATTGATTATAAAGATACCCGTGTCTCGTCTTTATAACTTTATAATTTTGCTGAAAATTTTGATTTTCCAAATTCCACATGAGGTCTTAAGTTTTCCACTTTAAAATTACAGTAGTATTGTTCGCGCAGTTCATCCAGTCTTCTCTGATTCAACGAATTTTGTTTTGATGAAATGTCAAATCGCTTAAGTAAATTTTTAATCTGAAACAAGTTTGTGTCGAATATTTGAAGTATTTCGCGTAAATCGAAGTGATTCACTTTCAGTTTCGGCCAGAAAATAGTTCCACGTGTACGCTTTCTAGTGTCCTAAACAATAATTACGACTAATTCGCCGAAATTATCTAAATTTACTAAATAATTCAGCTTCGATTGTGCAATTTTATGCTCAATTTCTTGAATTGATGTGCTTCGAAATCCCTGCAATACGTTTCGTGGTTATTCAAAAACCTATAAATAAATTTTATAGTCGGTCATTGAAAATAAGGCCCATACTATGAAAAACAAATATAATAGTAAAAATTCCCACAGTGTATTCTATTCGATTGTGTATGTAATAGCACTACTATTTCACAGGACTGTCAATGATTGACGCTGTCGGCAGGTCGGTCTCCCGTCACTTCACACGAACAATACCAAATTTCGTGGAAAAATTTCTTAATAAATGTTTTGTTTTAAATTTTACTAATATTTGCGGTGGTAACGATAATAATTCACACAATCTACGTATATTGTTGCACGACTTGTCGTTTCCTTGCTTCATATTATTGCGGCCTCTATTACATATCGATAAGTTTTTGACAGAACGCAATTACGAATAATTTTCTTCGAACTCCATGACATTTCCGTATAATCTTCGGTCTTTGCAGTGATTAGATCGATTGGATTTATTTTTTTACAAAATCTGCTCTGATGGAATCAATTTCGGACTATGGTCAATATGGTGGTAGTGATGAAGAGCAGGAGAATTCGAGCAATTCAAAAACAACAAGGGTAAATAACAACACAAAAATTATGTTTTTCTAGTTCCCCAATTTGTTTACAAAAAAGAGTGTGTCGGTGATTTATATGGGACGCTTCTGATAGCAAAATTATTGATCTGTTCAGGCCAACCCTTTTCTTTTTGAGAGAGAAGATTGATTTTTACCTTTGGTATAAAAAGTGGTTGATTAAACCGATATCAGCGGTTTAATTTGATCAGTGTGGAATTTGATGACGGAAATTTTAGAGATTTAAACTCCGAACCAAATAGCGAAAAAATAATTTTCGACCAGAATTTGGTTTGATTAACCTAATTGTAATCGATGCAAACATTTACACTTCAAAATTTATACGATTTCTGCTTCACAAATATTGACTTAAAATCATTCAGATGATTAGTCGCCCATGTTACTGTATTGAAAATATCGATTTGGATATGAATTTGTTCTACGACTTATGCTATGGAAATTTCCGGATGATTCTATGTGAATGCAGACATTTCGTACAGTTTAGTCGAAAATGAGGAATATACCTACGAGTGTTTTGTGACGCAATGTCGCCATTAGTCGATGATCTGAAGGTTAAAATCACTCTTGGTATTATTTCGACGTAAATACCTCTTCACCACACGCATTTCATTTTTCTCAAAAATATCAGATTCGGTCCGGTTAACTTTTTGCTCACAATTGAATGTCCAATACGCCGAGATGTTCTAATAGTTGAATATTATCTTGAGTTAAATTAGGGCATTAATTCAAAAAAAAAACGATTTTCAGATAGCTCCCCATCATTAAACAATCTCAATTCACAACAGCTACCATAAAGTAGCTTAAAAAAAGTGGCAGAGTTGAAGATGAGTTCTCAGTTCGAGAAACTTGCCTGAAAATGATTGAAAAATAGGTTTTGTTCCACAAGCTGAAAAATGCTTGTGAAATAAATTTTATTCGGCGTGAGCAGCTGTGCCATCTGTCTACAATTTTCCATGAAATGGTGCTTTAAGTTCTAATTTTAGAAGCTCTTTGGTAAAATCTTTGGAAGTTTCGTCCAATTGGAACGAGCTGTCAATGAAAAGCAGCCAGATGGAGCAGCACCTATGTCAAATTGACTACATTTTGCAATCATTTACCAGCTTTTGGAACAAATTCCATTTCAATCATTGTTCAGACAATTTTCACGGACTGAGTACCAAAGTCACCACAGAATTTTCCTAATTTCATCGTCACTCCTTTCCCATATAGTTGGAAGGTATCATAGCTGTATACTGTTGGGAACTTAACATCAATACAGGTGCACTGGTGACACCTGACTTTATAAAAGTTACCATTTTTCGACACGAAAAAAATGACGATTAACATTACCTGTCCACATAATAGTTTAACAATCTTGGTCATGATCGAAGCCTGTTCTGTCAGAACCTTAATTATTTTATACAAAGAGTGGGCTAAGATGGGAAATTCAAGTACACTTAAAAAGTGTGCGCCCAGTCTAATATACAGAGGCAAAATTTTTTCAAAGATTTCAATCCAATTCATGCTTTTCATTACACTACACATGCCGATAATAACCACACATTCGTAATGCATATTACAAATGTTTCCTTAATAGTATATTACTTCCGAGGTTCCAAGTTGTGTATTTGATAAGTGGGGTGCCAAATAACAACTTGGAATCTCGTAAGTACAATGCTTTACGTGATAAGGCTATGTAAATGAAAATGGAACATGCCGTAACGCGTAAAAATTTTCTTTTATTCTCCTGTCAAACATGACACTATGACGCTATGTGTAAAGTATATAAACACTGAAGTTAATGCGGATCAGAGAAATTGCTCTTTGGGGTGGATTAATTTTTGTAATGTTGCCATCATCATATTTTCTTGTGACCAATGTTGTTGCACTTGCTAAGGCTTGGTTTTCACATACAAAGAAACCACTCCGTTTTGCCATCCGTTTAGCCTCTTTTCTATCGTTTAGTAAACGGAGAGAAAACGAAGAGTGTTTTTTTCGTAAGTGAAAGTCAGGACTAAGTTTGTACTGAATCGAATTCGTCTCGGTAGCTGCACAACAAACTAAATTCACTTGAAAGCAGGAATCCCTACGTAATTGGGCATTTGCATTACCTTCAGTGTTTATATACCTTGGTTGTATGTGTACGTACACTTACTCTACTAGCTACACATAGCAACGCTAAAGAGACCCAATTCAAATTTTTCTTTTGTTCTCCTGTCACATTTGACAGAAGAAAAATTTGAAGGCGTTGCTATGTGAACCTACAGTTATAATTCGCTAACGGTACAATAAACAAAGTTCCGTTTCTACAGACAAACTCAGTACAAAATTCAAAAGCCATATCTTTAAGATAATAACACAATTTGCTGTTTCAATAGTCGACCCTATCTTTAGGATAACCCATCGGCAAAGAACTATGGCAATAATCAATCGCGTGGTCATTCTATATCGGACGCAACGAGTTCGAGACGCCGTAAAGCAACTGCCACCACTGATGACACCAACTATGAGGAGATACAAATGGATTTGAGCGAGGTAATTAGAGGAAATTCGATTAATTTTTTTCTTGCAAATTGGAGTTAAACTGAAAAGAAAATTTTAATTTAAAAAAAAAAGAAAGAAATTTTTGCGATAGATAGAGAAATCTGACTTTTTCATTTCGTTTTTCCTTTAATTTTTTTTTTAATTTTAAAAATTTTTTAAGTACAAAAAACCAAAAAAAAATTATTTAAATCAAAAGAACAATTAATTAACGCATTGCACTGTATTGTTATATTATACTCAAATCTCAAATCGACAAAAAATCACAAAATTGACGATGATAAAGATGATAAAGAGCACACACGTGTAGATTCAATGCTGTGTGCAATGTGTGGTAATGTAATGTTGGTGTTGACAAAACAGCATTGATTCGGTGAGTAGTTCAAATTGATTTACATTCAAAACAAAACAAAAAAAAAATCTTAATTTTAATTCTTTCGCCAAATAATTCAATTAAAAAATATTTGCCTTGCAGCCATGGTAGAAGGAATGTGTTAAGCCGAAAACAAACACACACGTGGCCCATTGCGATTGTCGATCCGAGCACTTGAGCCGAAAACACACGATCTGCTGAGACAATACCCTCTCTAGCATTCAATATCCCGAAGGTACAAAACTTTATTTTACCTGGAAAACATACAAACACGCAGACAAAATCAAGTTCAAACGAACACACCAAAACAAACAAACTGAGCATAATTACTCTTCCCTTTCCCATGGATCGCGTGAAGCGAAAGTCGAGATGAAATGCTGTTTCGACCTCCGGATACAGTGGCGGTCAGAGGTGAGCGTGGTCTTACCATCTTCAGTCGTTTCCACTGGTCCGTTACACGAGACAGCAGTACACTTTCAGTTGAACGAGTTTCGAAAGTTTACAAGAGCAAGTTCATCTTCTGATGGAAAATCGTTAGATAACACCACCCCTGGAATTAGTATGTTTTCCAGGTAAAATAAAGTTTTGTACCTTCGGGATATTGAATATTTAGAGAGTATTGGCTGAGATCGACATTTATGTTGTGTTTTCCATACGCATTCACTTGAAATGTGCCGAATCCTGACATTTTGCTAAACCCTAAATGTGAGCCCTTCCAAGTGAGGGCGTTAACGTAACCCACAGTTCGTCTTACAATGAACAATACAATTCTCAGCAAGACAAAATTGCTCGTGTATTTTCGGCCTTACTTCCTATAGGCCACGGATTCTTTCCTCCCCAATCGGGTTGTGGATTTAGATTGGTGGAAAAATAGTCAGATTTTGCAACGTGACAAACATTTGGTCTGCGAATTTTATTTTTGAGCGCTATAGGGACCCTGCCAAGGTATCGACTCCTAGATGATGAACTAAATTTTTGTTTTAAAGACATGCCCAAGTTTCCAGACCAGTTTTCGAATGATCAACTTGCAAGTCAGGACTGCAATGTCGTAATGGCTTTAGCTTGTAATGGCCGATTTTCATAATTTTTTCTTCCAGTTTGAGGTGGGTTGGTTCCTCGACTCCACATGGTCCACCATCTTACCAATTCTGGAACTCGACAATTTTGAACAAAGTAATGACTATTCGCAGACGCCTGCCAATAGCCAAATTATCACAAAATGCTATTGGCAGGCGAACTGGCCTGCGAATAGTGTTTTCCCTTTTACTGAGGCTATTGGCAGGCACCTGACAATAGCATTTTCTCTTTTACACAGGCTATTGTCAGGCGCCTGCCAATAGTATTTTTCCTTTTACAAAGACTATTTGCAGGTGAAATGGTCTGCCAATAGCATCTACGTTTGAGCAATTCATGATTTTTTAGGGTTCTCTTCTCAATATTTGGGATTCTTGATTACTAGATTACTTTCTGTAAAGGCATATGTCGCATCTGGGCTACGACCACAGTCTGCTATGTTCTTCACTACAATCAATTCCATTTTTCATTCGTCTCTAACGTGGGTCCCATCTAGCGCGCAAAAACGATTCGTTTTTCACTTTGCAAAATCTAGCAATATCACACTCATCTCCATCCGAAACCCGATTGGAAACAAAAGAGGCCTCGGACTGTGACACGAGTATGCAAGTATCGAGTATGGTAGGATCGACAATCACAATTGCTCGTCAGATTTTAGCTTTAGTCCAAATATTTTTGTTTTCGTACGAAAAACGGTCAACGAATTTGCTTTCCCGGTTAAATGATGACTTTTTCCGTAACTGTACACGTGTTAGAACGCGTATGTGAGTGACACCTGTGTTTTATGGAATCAGCTCATATTTTTCATAAAAGTTTGCCGTTTTGCTGCAGTTTTAAATCAGAGAGATAGAATGTCACTTCGACAGAAAGTTGCAGCAAGCATCAGGATGACAATTGGGTCAATCAACTTTTTCTCCCATAAAACTCAATTGTCCCCTAGACTTCTTTGGCATTTCGTATGGAATGAGAGTGAGCCATTGGGGTTATACACTTCAAATCGTCCCCAATCCTTATACTGATCGCCCAATATGGCCAGTCCGGGCCTGGTAAAAAGAAATATCATTCCGAAGTCCTTCCCATCTTCTGTTGGCATTTATGATTAGCTGGATCTCTACATTCTCTTTTGTTACTCGGCAACGAATTTCAAAGAAAATCTGAGAAATGCGTTCTGAGACCATTCCCTCCGAACAAGTTATTGTCGCCTCTACACTTGCAACTTCGAGCGTCGACTTTCAGTCACTCATTGCCAATCGCATCGAGTCTAGTCTCGCTAAATATTTTGTTTCGATCAGTCAGTTGGTGTCTTTGATGTCACAACCAAACGAATTCGAAAATTTTGGATTTGTGTCCGTTCAAATTTTATGGATCGACCGTGCACGATTCCGAATCATCAATTTAGACATAGAAAATTGTCTTGACTTAAGAAACAAACAAAAAACGATCACGAGACTAACGAAAGCTAATTTTCTATTTGTGCTTAATTCTCTTGATTCGCAGGACTCCGATTCATCCGACGCTCGATCATCGCTACCCAAAGTCAGTGACGTGAAACCAAAGAAATGTGAAACGGATGCTATGCCACAGGTTCGAATCAACATTTCTAATTTGTTGAAAATGTCGCTTCTAATCATTCGATTTAATCAGTCATCACACAGGTCGAACAGGCATAATCGTTCGGACGAGAAATCGAGCAGTTCGTCGAAAGAAGTGGATCGCTACAAATCGGACAAAAGCAAAGAATCGTCCGGTCGTGATAGATTCACCGAGAAAACGAGAGATAAGACGGATAAGCACAGGAACAGGGATCGTGATCGCGAACGTGACAGAGATCGACGGGAGAAGGGTCGCAGCAGACCGGAAAAGGATGACAAATATTCGTAAGTGAATTGCGACTACGGTCGTTGCGTCTACTGAAATTTTGACTCTTCCTCTAGCCGTCACAGAGACAATCGTTCAGACAGCAGACGCGATCGAAATGATAGAACTGACCGCAACGATCAAAGACGCAGTGATAAGGACCGATATGACAGAGGCCGTGATCGTCATAATAATACCAGATCAAAATCCAAATCCAGATCTCGGTCACGCGACAACGGCTCACGGGACAATTTGCCCCCACCACGGTCTTATCAGCATGATCGAAGTGCAATCAAAGAACCGCCCAAAAGTCTTATGTCACTTCAACTACCCCAAATGCCATTGGTAACGGCATCTGTAACAAAACAAATCACGCCTGCTCCCACCACCACCACCACCGCAACCACAACCATTGTTGCCGCTACTGCACCGCCGAACCTAATTAGTCCATTGTTGGCCAGTGCTCGGTACACAGAACAAATGCAGAAGCGAAAACTGCTGTGGGGTAACAAGAAAGTCGAAGGCGAACAACAGACCACAAACAATCGTTGGGAACAGACGAAATTTTCACAGGATTCGGATGGTAAAATGGCGACGAAGTTTTTGCGATTGATGGGCATGAAAGATGCACCGAAAGTGGCTGAGGATGAGACACAAAAAGCACCTGATTCGATCAAAAAGCAAACCGAAATGTTGTCGACGATGGAACAGCAATACGAAGTGGCCAGACAAATGACACACACTATGAGAGGAATGGGTCTGGGCTTTGGTACTCAGCCGCGGAACTATTGAGTGGATTTTGGTGTAATTTTTTGACCATTGATGATGTGGACGGATCTGTAAATAAATGAGAATTTTGTCGTAAATTGCGGTCTATTACATATTGTTTCGAGAGGAAGACAGAGCCACCTGACTTCTTAAGAGGTTCCGAGCCTACGCTGAAATTGTAGCCTACATTTCTGCGTTTCGAATTTTTTGATCGCTGATATCTTTTTACGAGAGCCCTTTTTGAAAAATGTACGACCACATTTTCGAGTAAAAATATGTCAGCTTTGAATAAAAAATAAAATTGTCTGTGAAAGTTCCATGTGCTTTGAGAAAAGTGTACCTTTGATGCAAATTTGGGGCATCGGTACAGTTTTCTCAAAGCACATGGAACTTTCACAGACAATTTTATTTTTTATTCAAAGCTGACATATTTTTACTCGAAAATGTGGTCGTACATTTTTCAAAAAGGGCTCTCGTAAAAAGATATCAGCGATCAAAAATTTCGAAACGCAGAAATGTAGGCTACAATTTCAGCGTAGGCTCGGAACCTCTTAACTGAGTTCTACAACAGAACTTTAAAAAAATTCCGAGAATTGTGGACCTTTAGTAGACATTCGACACTCGACACTTCCTTCTGAGAATTTTGAAATTCAACGCGGCAAAAGTCCACGATCTGTCTGAATGTAAGGTCAAGGCGATTGTAGATCAGGTCGCTGGTCAAACGACTACTGTTGAAAGCTAACACATTCGTGGTCGTTATTGCGGTCCCATGTTTTTGAAAAAGGATTCTGGTGGAAAGATATCAAAAAATGAAATGCGAGACACGTAAATGTAGGCTACTATTTGAGCTAGGCATCGATGCCTCTTAAGTTCCATATAAATCACAGTCTAGAAGCAAATGATTGAGTAGTGAAACAGTGAATGATTGATCAGTACAAAAAATGCTCAGACTGAAGACTGAAGAAACCGCCCTTTTGCGTTCCAGTTGGATTATATAAAAGTAAGAACTCTGAATGATGATCCTATGGGAAAGATTTCTTGAAGGTGAGTTCATGTGTATGTAATGTCGATAAATGGAAACACTGTTCTTCGAAGATCATTCATGATTTTTGTTTGTTGTCGACAGAATAGCCTGCATATCTAATTCGAACATAACGTAAGTGCTTTAAGTGGCCAATTACTCAATTATTCAGTGATTTGATTTTTATGGCAACAAAACTATGGTTCTTTTAACTGTAGGGTACGTTTACCTGATAACGTTACATTATGACTTCAGTAGGATGGAAATAGATTCAGAGATTTTTTGTTTAATTAATTATTGCCTACGGCCAATTCCAAGTTCAGTGTCTGGACCTACGTGTAGACTATCATAGTTCACACAAGACCTGACAAACTCCTGACTATTTACAAAAGTAATTTTTATCGGAGTTTGCAGAACTTTTCGAAGATTTTCAGTAAAACTAAACAAAATGAAATTATGAGGCTAGTAGAGACTAAGACCGTTCTACAACTTTTTTTTCTTCATTACAGTCGGCGACTTTGAAATAGGTGACGTATTGCGTTTCAGCTGTTTTCCAACTGATTCATTCATAAAACATTAACGTTTACAATCTTATGTTGTGTATGCTTAGAGTAACTTGGATTATCCTCACAACCCTTTACAGAAAGGTAAATCAAAACATTGATGGCGCTCATCACAAATCACTTTCTACCTGTGCTCGGCACATTCACCCTATTCTCTCATTCCACTTCGTTCTTTACATTGTTGTGTGCACTTGTTACAGGACTCTAAATCAAACACAACATGAGTGCTTTAAGTGGCTGTTTGTCGACTCATTTGTTTAAAATTATAATTAGCTTTAAAGCATAGCAAATATGTCGAGCGTTTTTTTTTCGTATTCCAATTTGTTTACCAATGCACTTATGCAGGCGAATGTTTGCTTGAAATTGCTGCAATACAAATTTTTGCCAAGCTTTGTGAGACCAAACGTCGGGGAATATACACACGAGTCGATAGTTTTAGTGGTGAATAGGAAGTGTCGAAAATGTTGTCAACTTTTCAGGACATCAGTCAATTGTTCCTGGTTCAAAACGCCATCGTCTCGATGCTAAACAATATTAGTACGTATGGTTCATTTGAGGTTGTAGAACTCGGTAGTTTTTCGATCGCTCAGATGTAGACTACACTTTATGTCATTTGTATAATTTAAGGAGTAATTACGAGGCATGGATGCTTTTAGCTAGAATTGTAGTCTACATTTGTGTGTTTCGCTGGTCAAACTGCTACAATCAAATCTATTTTCTTTTGAAAGCTAACACATTCGTGGTCGTTATTGTAGTCGTACATTTTTGAAAATGAAATTTGTGGGAAGGTATCGTCAAAAGTAAAATCCACAAGTATTTAAAAAACGCCCAAATGTATGCTTTTCAGCAAAGCATCGATGTCTCTTAAGAGCAATGTACCCTTTGTGAATTTGTAGTCTACATTTAGGCGGAAAAATATTCGTTTTTTGATGGTTTATCTGAACCAAAATCTTTTTTTTTTGAAAAAGTGAAACTTTTAAAGGAAAAAATGTGTTAATTACTTATTGGAAACTTATTCAACTTGGAAAAATCTTCGCAGATTATGTAAATTTCGGTAAATTTATATAATCTGCACAGGAAACAAGCACATTTTTGCGTGCTTTAATGGTTTTCCTTTGTCAAAAAAGATTTTGGTTCAAAGAAAGCATCAAAAAACAAATATTTTCCGCCTAAATGTAGGCTACAAATGGGGAAAGGGTCCATAGCTGTTAAGAGGCACCGGCACCCTGCTAAAATTGTAGCCTACATTTGCGTGTTTCGTATTTCATTTTTGTTAATATCTTTTCATCAGAATCCTTTTTGAAAAATGTACGACCGCAATTCCGACCACGAATCTGTTAGCTTTAAATAAAAATTAGTTTTGGTTGTAGGCGTTTGACCAGCTCTGAGAAAAGTGAGCAGTTTTATGAAATTTTCATAAACTGCTCATTGTTCTCAGAGCTGGTCAAATTGCTTCAAACAAATTTTTTTTTCTGTTGAAAGCTAACACATTCGTGGTCGGAATTGCGGTCGTACATTTTTGAAAAAGGATTCTGGTGGAAAGATATCATCAAAAGTAAACTAAAATCCAGTATTTAAAAATCGCCCTAATGTATGCTTTTCGGCAAAGTACTGGTGCCTCTTAAAAGGCATCGATACATTGCTGAAAAGCATACAGTTTGGCGTTTTTTAAATACTGGATTTTAGTTTACTTTTGATGATATCTTCCCACCACAAACGCCACCAATGTGTTAGCCTTCAACAGAAAATAGATTCATTAAGAAAAATTAAACGCGAGACACGCAAATGTAGGCAACAATTTTACGTAAGCCTCTTCAGCAAAAACACATTTAAATTTGTCGAAAAACGGAGCCTAGATTTTAAACTGAATATACTGTGAAGTTCAAGGATTTGATGAGATACACACAATTGTAAGCATAAAGAAAGAAATCGGTCGATCCTCTGGGAGATGGTTGAGTTTTTTTTTCGCATAGCTTTTCGTTTTATTGGAAATATGGAGCACACAACGCAGCGTCTAATGGATCAAACGAGAGCTATTGACTATTGGGGAAAATAGAATCACTTGCAAAAAGAGGTGAAAGGTCGATAATGGAGGTAATGGATTTTCTTTCAGCTTTTGGTATTATTAAGGTTGTATGTTGGTTCCTCGACTCTACATGGTCCACCATCTACCCAATTCTAAAATTCGACGATTTTGAGATTATCGAGTTGGTTGGTTTCCAAAATTCCACCACTCCCTAAAGCCCTTAACATTTTCTAATTTCCTGTGAAATGTTCTGTCCATTTCTCTGCCAATCACTCGACATACTCAAAAGAATTAAATGTTTATACAGGTCAGGAGATAGATTCACATGCAGCGTGTTTAATTGAAGATCAACATGCGCAAAGCGAAATGGATTTTCCCTACGTGCCGGAATTTCCCACCATACTAAGTGATTGCCGATTGAGAAACGGAGAATCGGAAAGCTTTGTGTCACAAATGCAGCAAGGCATTACAATCGGCTGTGCGGTATGAACTTTAGAAAGTAATGGACCACCCAGAGAAAATAAGAAAACAAATTTCCATTTTGCATTTCGTGTAGCTTTTTGTCGTTTCGCATAAATGCGTTCTGCCATTTCTGGACAATTTTCAAGAAATGCACGACTGGGTGGAACAAAAGTATGAAAAGAAGATCTTGATTGTGATCGACACTGAAGATAAATTAGCATTCGATGATGTGATGGATATACTGAGACATAGAACAGTAATGAATGGTAATAGTACGACTATCATCAATGACGTGGACGAGTTGAATCTTACTTAGATGCATATTGTTCTAGAGTTACCACTGACTCAGCTCATCAAGGCCGATTCTAATAGTGAATTTGTGGATATTTGGTCAGCCTATCCGTACGGATCTGTCGGACAACTGTACAATCGATTATACTTGAACAATTTTTCCTACGAATTCGACAAAGAAATGATACCGAAAATAACAAACTTGGATGGTTGGCCAGTAATTGGTGCATTTATTCATTATCCTCCGTATACGGGATACTACCATGTTGTAAGTCACACTTATCGACTTACAACACGAGAGAAAATAGCAATTTATAAGAAAAATGTTGGCCTGTTCCTGTTGCTGTTTTCCCTCTCACCATGTCGTTCAATCGAACTTTACTTCGCTTTCATTTAACAGCCTGCTGGTACCGGAAACGCAAATCGCTTTGGTTCCAACGATTCGCTCGTTCTACGACTGGATGGACAAGAACACATTGCTCTCGTTGAATTTTGTCGAAAATACAACTGTACGCTAACAGGTCGTCTAGATTATGATGAAAGTCTTTGGGGTGATAGCTTTCCAAATCATACCGGCACCGGACTAATCGGTGCCCTAACCACTCGCGAAGCAAACGTATCCTGTGCTGCGCTGTATTTATGGGACAGCACATACTATTTTACGCAATACACGGCGATACTTCAGCGAGCAACGATAACTCATATCGTACCGAAACCCTTACCTTTGCCATATTGGCAGACACCGATTTTGCCGTTTCCGGTTTATATTTGGGGATATGTCACCGGATCATTTCTAATTGGCGCAGTCATGTTGTTCATTATCAATTCAACTCAAAATCGAATTGAAGAAGGAACCGGCATCTATGGGCTGTTCGATTCCGTTTATGCAGTTTTCATGATGAGCATATTCCAGGGAGTCAACATCAACATTAAATTCATCTCGAATATCGCTATTTTCACTGCAATTCTCATTTATGCCTTAGTTATCGGAAATTTGTATGTCGGTAAGTGCACCCGTCAATATATACTACCAATTTTTGTCTGACATTTCAGTGCTTGCGTGAATCTAATTTCATTTTCTTCTTCAAAAACAAAGTTTAGTCTGATTCCTTTAAAAATATCCTGCGAACCTGGATATCCAAAATTTGTAAAAGTTTTCTCAAACGATCCTACGACATCGTGTTAATCAAAAACATCGCATGTCGTTTCGCATTAGCTTTTAAGAGCTTCCGAAACTTCTGTGAGCTTTAAGCTTCTTTTAGATTCCATTCAAAAAGTGGAACATTCCATTGGAATTCAAATGAAGCTCGAAGCTCAAAAATACTTTCGAAATCTTTTATAAGCTAATGCGAAAAGACATGCGACGTTTTGCTTAGGTACTTGTGTCATTCTGTGCGCCTTAAGTTCTTTAAGACTTTCTTTGGATCACGTTGTAAAGTACTTGAATGAAGCTTTGGAATTACATGCCTTTTATGAAAAATTCATTGGAAATGGTAAGGGAAACTGGCTTACCGAATCCTCCAAAAAAACTGTCTTCCATGAAATATCGGTAATGAGCTATAACTTACACAACAGAAGTTATAAGGGTTTTCACATCACTGGCTTTTCCGGTTGGAAAAACAATATTCCATTTTCCGGAAAACAATTTCGTTCCACAACTTTTCAAACAAGGTAGAACAAAGCAAAATCTTAAAGAACTTAAGGCGCATGGAACCCTTCTTTTCCCACAAGGTAAATTTGGAATCACGTACATACTGTACTTTACGTGATTAGGTAACGTAAATGCATGTTTCATGAGCTAAGCGCCATTTACATTCCCGTAACACCTTTAAAGTTCGTCAAAAAATCGTCAAAAGTTCGTAAGACCATAGATGGGTGGAATTGGAATATTGATGTGCTTTCGGACTATTAAGTCCTCATATACTTGTGCACTCGTTATTAAAAAAGTTTCGTTTGCGACGCAACATAATCATAATGTAATAACATTCAGGTGGATTGGCTAGTGTCATGACAATAACTCGTTACGAGCAGCCAGTTGATAGTATCGACAAACTTGTCGAAAGCAAATTCTCGTGGAGTTCAACTGCTTTATCCTGGTAAAGTTGTAAATACGTCGCTTCCATTTCCAACTCACTAACTGCGAAAAAATTGCAGGATATTTACACTGCAAAATTCCGATTATCCACCGCACAAAAAATACGTGGACAAGTACACGGTCAGTAGTATTCCAGACTTATTGAAATTAGTGCAACGGCACCGGACGGCCGTTATGTTGGAGACAATGCAATATGGTACGTTGACTTATCAGCCATTTATCGACGAACCGTCATCGGAGTACTACATGCTAATGAAGGAACAAGCGTACTGGCAAGGTACAATTATTATGACCAGCAAAACATGGCCGTTCATGGAACAGCTCAATCGAATCGTTTTTATGCAACAGGAAAGCGGAATAAAATACTACTGGGAGTTGACTGTAAATATTACGGATGGATCTGGTTACACGCAAAGACTGTGGAATCGTAATGCTTACAGTAGTTTTTCGTTTCAGGCGGGTTATCGCTTAATGAACTATAACATTCAAAGAAACATTGAATCGAATTCCAAGCCTCCCGATGGCGGTGAGCCAGTCAAATTATCGATTCAGCATGTGCTTGGAGCTCTGTTTCTGTGGATTTTTGGCAATTCAGCCGCTGTAATTGTTTTCATTTTGGAAATATTGTGGGAATACAACAAGAAGAGGATCATGACATTGTTGCACCTTGCGTCGTAAAGTCCCATAAATGAGAAAAATTACATAATACGTTATTAGCACTAAAGGTAATGCAAATTCGCAAAAAAGCGCTGAGTCCAGTTTTCGGGTAAATTCGACTGCAGAGCGCGTTCACTTCATTGTAGCACTTACGATTTCAATGGAATCTTTGCAGTGTTGAAATGCTTGTCCAACATTCACCCAAAGCATACAAACACTGAAGGTAATGCAAATGCGCAGTTACACAATGATTCCTCCCACGGCAGAGTAAAGTAAACCTGGCAGGAACGGTTCATTTTTGAAACGTCAAATAACGCAAGGTTCTGAAAGAACAGGTTAAGACACATCTGAGTTGATCACGAAGGCGGTGACACACAAATTTTGACAAATAGATGCTATTTATTGAACATACTCATTACAGATTGTTTGAAATGTCAACCTGATAAAAACTTTTTTTTTTCTTCAAATTGACATTTCAAACAATCTGTAATGAGTATGTTCAAAAATAGCTTGTCAAAATTTGTGTGTCAGCCGCCCTCGTGGGTGTCTGCTCAAAACAAACGAGGCATTGAAAACGTGTTTTGGTCCTATTTTTCATGACGAAATTTTCGAAACTGTCAAATGAAGTTAGAACTTTTTCTATTCAAAATCGCGATTGCTGCATCTGTCAATGAAAACTAGGACCAAAACACGTTTTCAATGCCTCGTTTGTTTTGAGCATAACCTGTTCTTTCAGAACCTTGAAATAACGGACCTAAGTACACTGAATGAAATGAACTCAAATGAACACTGACGTAAATTTAAAAAGATTTTATTCGCAAAAATATAGGGCTACTAGATTATTCAGGTCCCTAGTCAAATCAGCGCTACTGCCTGGTTAATTTAACTCTGTTGTGATTCCTACTTTCACATGAATTTAGTTTTTGTAGTGGTGAATTCGATTCCATACAAACTTAGCTGGTGCAACAAAACGTTACTTACCATTACAAAAATGAATTCACCTGACAGTTGGGATCCAAAAGAACTCTGATCTCTGACGGTGTTGTCAACCTCGGCTTCGCGTCGGGTTGACAATTTTCACATCTATTACGCTAAATTTCCATTTAGGCACAAGTCAGAAATATAGCTTTTCTTCTGGAAAAATGAAGAGTTTTGAATTCTGAACAACATTTTCGAATACACAAAATTGGTCTGGAAAGTCGAGATGTATGTGTTTTTGATGAAAATCCTCCACTCTGAGCCATCTTGTTCACTCTTCAAGTGTTTTACTAATATATATGAATCACTAGTTTCTGAATACGAATGACGAAAACAATATCCGAATGCCAGAGAGACCAGTAAAATAGAATCCACCAGTGTTTTCATTTACCGGTTCAAGATACAGGCAATACGACATTGACTGATTGCTTCTGAACCAGGGACGCGGATTCGTAGACATTAACGAATTTCATTTGTATTAACTCGTCCATACATCACTTTTCTTCAGGATTTATTGTTTGGACGCTGTGAGCGCGAGGAATCACTTGCATGTTTAGTTATTTGTAGTCAAAGCAAATCGACTCGACCACTGTTACTCGTAGAGTGTTGTGTGTATCGAGACTGCTTAATCTGTTTCACAGTGCTATTATCAAATCGAATACTAATTTTGCACAATTTTCCGAAATATTCAGCAATTGGAACAACCGCAACTGCATCAGTAAAATAACAAAAAATAAATAAATTATAATAACAAAATTGTAACGTGGCATTTTGTGTGTCAAACCTCACCGATGAGCTATGTTAATAATCAACCATTTCCTGTTGATCATAATAGGAATGCACCAATTTTATTGAATTGACCAGTCTTTCAACTGACGATAAAATTTGCCAAATAGTTTTGTTTATTAAATGCTTTTTTCATCGAATTCCTTTTACCTTTAATTTTTGTTCGGTATTTTGCTAATTAATTTCATCCAATTAAATCAAAATGAATGAACTTTATCCAACCACAACTTTATACAAATGCAGGCATCAATAACGTTATAACCGAAATGATTTCTGTTACTCGAATAACGTTATTCGCAAAACGAAATCGATTCGGTTAATCGAATAACGTTATTCAGGAACCGAAATGAATTCGGTTACTCGAATAACGTTATTCAAAAACCGAAATCAATTCGGTTACTCGAATAACGTTATTCAAAATCACGAACTAATTTCGGTTAATTTATCACAAATGCATGCAGATAACACCAAAGATCATTTCCAAGGACTGAAAAAATACAAACCCAAACTTACAGACACAATTAATCGATCTCTGTGGGTCGAGGGTCCATTTTTGTATGGAAAAGTTTGGGGCACTCTCCGGTACATTGTTCGTTTTTAGTCTCTGATCGATAGTCCTAGACGATTTAGGTCGCTCAATGGCGAAATTTGTAACAAATTACAAATTGACGAATGTGAAAATCGACATTTCTCCAAAATTACACATTACTCGCGTAAGGATAAGTTTGGGTTTTTCTCATCAGGAATCAGGATGTTCTCAAAAGAAGGATTTTTGGGTCTATATATGTATCTAGGCGATTTACTTGCTGCAATTATTATATAGAAATTCTCAAAAGCATACATATCAAATCCTGGATAATACTTGAGTATTTAAACGAAAATCATGTCTAGTGCTTAGTCGTAGACCGGTGAAATCTTCTGAGTCGACTTATTTTGGGATGCTTTTCAGACCACCTCAGTTGCACGCTGTCACCGCGGCTATTTAATGAATATAGTAGTCATAAAACTAGAATTCAAGTCATTTCAGGTACCCTCGTCCAACATTAGGAAGCTGTGCAAAGCTCTCGGGTAGGTGTATTCAATACTATTGACATTTTTCCGTTATTGTAGAAAAGTCTAGACCCTAACCTTCAAAACTAGTATTTTTATGGGTCTATCAAAAATAAAAGTTTTGTAGAGAAATAGTTATTTTCATCATAAGGAGAGAAATCACGAAATTACAGTATACATACGTACGTATGCAAAAATAATTCTCGTTGGACACGAGTTCATATACATACTGTGATTGAGTGTTTTCTCTCCATAATGAACAGAATTTTACACGCTTTATGATACGAAAAACAGAAAAAACAAAAAGAGCAAAAGAGAGTGAGAGAGTTAGCTCCGCCTTCGTATACATCAATTCAAAACAGGTAGCATGTAGCATGCGAGTAAAACATCATTTATATCCCTAGACCTGTTTACAAGGTCTGCTCAGAGAGAACTAAACAACTATGGTTTCCGATAACTTTCAGGGCGCGATTTCGTCTGTTTTCGTATCATGAAGCGTGTAAAATATATAGCAAGGTCGTTTTACTCGTAAACTTAGCGACATATAAATAATTTGCGCTGTGACGAAATATTAATAAATCATGAACAAGATGAAGCAGTGCTCAGACAATTTTAACGATCTACCCCCTAACTAGTAATAACAGCAGGTAAATCACCTAGAAATATATTCACAAAAATTCTGCTTGTAGGATTTCCACCGATTTTCGTCATTTGTTACACGTTTCGCCATTAAGCGACCTAAATCGTCTAGGATGGAGTGCACCCTTGTACACTATCGATTAGAGACTAAAAAAGAACAACGTACCGGAGAGTGCCCCAAACTTTAATTTTTCAATACAAAAATGGACCCCTGACCCACAGAGATCGATTAATTGTGTCTGTGAGTTTGAGATTGTATTTTTTCAGCCCTTGGAAGTGATCTTTAGTGTAATCTGCAATAATTTTCGATAAATTAACCGAAATTAGTTCGTGATTTTGAATAACGTTATTCGAATAACCGAATTCATTTCGGTTTTTGATTAACGTTATTCGAGTAACCGAATTCAATTCGGTTCCTGAATAACGTTATTCGAGTTACCGAATTCATTTCGTTATCCGAATAGCGTTATTCGAGTAACAGAAATCATTTCGGGTAATAATAACGTTATTGGGGATGCCTGTACAAATGTGCTAAATATGCTTTGTATCTGCGACATTCAAATTTTGCGCTAATCAAATTAATAAAATCTGAAAGCGTTTAATGCTTAATTACTATGTTTTAGATAAACAATTTTTCATGCTTCGAACAGAAAATGGGGGCAATTTTTCACATTTTCTCGGGTTTTCTGCCCTTAGCATGAAAATTATATGTGTACCTGTTTGGGACGATTGACTTAAGCCACTTTCACTTGTAAAACCTCACTTCGTTCGGCCTACAATCCGCGAAATTGCCTAAAATCAATCGTCCAAAACAAGTACATAAATGACTAATAATAGCTGAGTTCCCATCAGCATTCAGCACTGGTAAATGCTGATAAATTCAATGAATATAAACCACCCAAGTATGGTCTAATATTCTAATATCACCTCGGAGGAAGTAACGATTTTTAAAACAGATTCTAACGCACCCATTTTCATATTATTTTGATAAAAATAATGAGTGCGTTCAAGATAAATCGACAGATTTTGAAGAATCGGCCATCCCTGGTATATACATTCATTGGATAAATTTAACGCACCCATCAGAAAATTTATCCGGATAACTTTACACTTTACTATAGCTGTATTCCCATTAGGTTTATCAGCCACTGATAAATTTAACTCGTCCATAAACTTGGCGTCTAGATAAGTTTGATATAAACACTACGGGAAATTTGGTGACAGAATCAATTTTACGAACAAATAAATTCATTATTACCGTTGACACAAGAGATACAAATTTAAAACTTCGTGCGTTGCTTATCTCGACCAAGAAACTAGCAACGAGGCTAGGTGGCTCTGTTATTATTACAATGTGTCTGGTTTTCCATCGGCTGTTATGATCAGAGCGAGAAAACCAAAGACTAGTTATTATAACTTGCCTTGGGGTACTTGTCAAAGTATTTGCTTCTCTTTCAACGTGGTACGTTGAGAGCGAGAGGACAGAAGACCAGTTTATTTTAACTTGCCTTGGGGTACTTGTCAAAATATTTTCTTCTCTTTCATCATAACACTCTATATTATTTTTGTGGTTTCCTTTGATCGACACCACGCCACCTCTCGAGTATAACTGTATGGTTGAAATTGTCATATAGATCATTTTCATGACCTTGTATACGTCAGACATGATCCCAACTGTCAGACATGTCGAAAAATATCGAATGAATTGAACGAACGATTTTCATCAGAGAGATGCTAATATCCCAGCCGTTATCTTAGCATCTCTCTGAATTTCATATAAAAATCAGTAAATTGAACGCAGTTAACGTCAATTGATTGAGGTTAAGGACTACTTGACGAAAAATTAAGTGGGGTTACGTTGACGAGAGTACCGTATAATGAAAATGTTCTATAGACTTTTCCAAACCTAGTTAGACGCCACCGAGAAATTTTGATGCCACCGCCTTCGTGATCAACTCAGAATTAATAGCATTAATTAATTACAGCAATTTACAGCGTTTAAAAGAGTGAATTCAGTCTTCGAAACTTGGATTATCTTTGCCGTAGAACTACAACAATGCATCCGTACAGCGAAAATCTGGATCAAATTTTTTGTAGAAACTGAGGTCAAATGAAGAAGAACGGCATAAAAAGATTTTCTCCAGCTCCTTTCCGAACTTTGAGGTAAATTGGTTCCTAAAATTCTATTGTGCACCATCTTCCCAGAGCGGGAACTCAGGGAGTTTCAGGTTTTTTGGGGGCACTTCCGGACCTTTTCTATTATAGAGATTGTTTCTCACCTCATCACTGCGCTAAGGATATTTTTAGGTTCTTGGAATTTTGTGATTATTGAGGAATTTCCAGGAAAGATAAGATCTCGTTTTCCTGGTGTTGACAGAGCGAGAATTGAAGAATTTCCATAGATTTGTCAGGTTATTTTCGTTTTCTTCCGGAGTTTTATTGAGGTGGCAGGGGCAGGGTAAACAGTAAAGACAAAATGTGTTTTGTCTGAAAATTTGAGTCCCAAGTAGATTGCGTCCTACATACCGATATCATTTTTCAAGTAAAGACATATAATGACTGTCGACACCTTTGAGAACTTTTTGACGGATTATAATATTTACATACCCGTACGGCGTACGACTATCCTAATAGATATTTAAAAAGCAGAACAAATTAAGTTCTTTATTTTGCTGAAAGAAAAACGCAGCCAAATAAAAAGTAGAATATCATTTTCCAACGGGATGCCATATGTGCAACTTATTCAATTTTGTCAATTTCCTTCTCGTAACAAAAATTCACAAAAATTTGATTAAATTTGTGATAGTCGGATTGGTTGCATAAATTGAAGCCTAACATGAAAATTGATTTTGGCGGAGAATATTTCTTACATTCTGATTGCACCTCGCATTGCACTCCGTGTGCATCATACATCATGCGATTATTCTGCTGCATGAATGTATAACGTAGCCAGTTTGCTGCAAATTTACACATGCCGGTAGGGTAGGCGTACCTATCCTCGGACGATTAACTTTTTTTTCGACTTTGTTTAAGTATTACAAAGTTACAAGCTTTTATTTTGGATAGTTTGTATTTTCATCAAAACACAAAATCAATTAAGGTTCGTTTCATGTAAACTAATTAAATCATTTATTTCTGAATTATTTTCAATTAACACTTTCATTTGGCGGAACATGAAAATCCAATCGTCGGACACTTTTCTCTGATGCTCGGACACCTCTTCTTCAATGCTCGGACGCTAATTGAATTAAATAATTTCAGGGCCTATTTTTGAAACTTAGTTCTTAAAGTTCCGAAAAGTTCTTAAAGTTCCAAAAAGTTCTTAAAGTTCTTAAAATTCTTAAAAGTTCCTAAAAGTTCTCAAATTTTTGGATCGAAATCGTAAACCCATGCCACAAACCTACAAATTCGTACAAATTATATATTTCGTACAAATCGTATGAAAAACTTTTAAGAGACTTATTCGCGAAATCTTCGACTGGTTTATATGGAGTCAATCCTGATTCCATATAAACCGGTCGAAAATTTCGCGAATTGACTCTTAAGATTAATTTATTATATTTTCTTAATCTGATTTACATAAATCTTAAGATGGTATGTACATCACTCATATTGTGTGGCACAGGCACAAGGATTCAATTATCGATTTGAATTTCAGTTCCGCGTTATAATTCGTAAAGAGGCGCAAATCTCTTCTAAGAAAAAGTAAAATGATCACATCATTGCATAGGGAACTTATAATTGACAATATTTTCTTACTTTAACTCGTAGCCGCCAGTATGTCTCGCAAGAAGTACAAACGCGTCTCGAATTCTACCACTAATTTGAGAACTTTTTAGAACTTTAAGAACTTTTGAGAACTTTAAGAAATTTAGGAACTTTTCGGAACTTTAAGAACTTTTCCGAACTTTAAAAACTTTTAGGAACTTTAAAAACTAATTTCTCCAAAATTGGTACTGATGACCCAATACTCAAAAAGTTCTTAAAAAGTTCTCAAAAGTTCATAAAGTTCCTGAAGTTTCTAAAGTTCTTAAAAGTTCCTTAAAAAGTTCGCAAAAATAGGCCCTGAATAATTTCACGGATTTTTCTCAATAAAATAAGAAAAGTCAATTGTTAATCATTCAAATTCACTAAAAATGAAGTGAAAACACTAAATTGAATAGATAAAATCATTTAAATTACAATTTACAAAGCATTTTTGAGTCACACTATTTTGGTACCATTTTCGGTGTATTTAACATGGCATTATGTTGAATTTGACACTTCATATGTTTTCCATATAGTCCGACTACTGAATCAAAACCAAATATCCTGTTTGTATCAACCGGACACCCGAAAAATCGTAGAAATAATTGTTTTTAATAGTGTTTAATATAAGTAATTTTCAACTAGAAAAAAGAATTGTTTTGATCACATCACAAACTATTTTTCAGGTAGAAAATTACACTTTTCTGTATGTGGTGCCACTGTTTCAATGATTAAAATTACACAGTATTCCTAGTGAATCCAATTTTACGATCAATCGATAGTGAAAACTACAGATTACAACTGAAGGATAGTCATCCACAATATTTTCGAGCAAGAAGTTAATTAATTTACTTTTAATGTCAAAGTGTCCGAGCATTGGGGCGTGTCCGAGGACTGGTACGCCTACCCTATTATTGCAACGAAATAAATAGATTCAACGAGTGTGTTTCTTGTGAAATTGGTATATTTGAATTTAATATGAGTATTTTTTTCCGCTAGAAGGGCTTCCGAGAACTTTACGTAGGAAGGGATTTGTTGATAAATTACAAAAATATTATTATTATTATACATAGGTGCACTGATGAGGTGTGATACACCGAAATCAGCATTGTTTGTCCTTGTTGTTCGTCCACTTTGATTGTAAACGGTAAAACGTTTCGTCATGAATTGTAAACGGTAACACGTTTCGTTCACCGGTTGAATAAAAGAAATTTTTTCAACAATTTGGTCTAATAAAAAAGCAATACAACATTTAGTTAATGTCGTATTATTGGCCAAGCAATACAACAATTTTAAATAAAAATATTATTTGGTTCGATTTGATTAAAAAATAAAAACAAATTAAATTCAACCTGGAGAGGGATTACGGCATCAATTCTCTATCCTCTATTCCATGCCACCTCTGCCGTAGAGTACGATTTACAATTTCCCTACAACAAACCCGATTCAGCTGAAAAATAATTAATTTTTTACTCTTGAATAGTAATCAGTTTTTCAATAGGCTCTCCATTTTCTTTTCGTTTCGAAGTGACAGTTTTGGCAGTTTTGACATTGACATTTTTGATGTTGTCATTTCTGACATTCGAAAAACTTCGTCATAACTTCAACTGAAAACTTGTATACTACACAAAAATTGTCTCTAAATAATCAATTTTCAATAATAGGACAGTATTATCGTAAATATTACAGCAAAGTTACTATAATAAATACTGTATGATTCAAAAATGATTGCACAGAGACAAGCATTGTGTACAGTACACGTTTTCAGTTAAGGTTATGACGAAATTTTTCAAATGTCAAAAATGACAACGTCAAAACTGCCACTCCGAAAGAGAAAGTTTTGATGTGTTTCGGATCTCAATGCCGTCGTCGAGTAAAGGATGAATTATCTATTTTTGGTTGACACCGGGTTTGTATAGCAGCGACATCTTTCGAAAAATGGCGAACCCTAGTCTATCAGGTAAAATTTAGAAAAGAGAACTGATGCCATAATCGCTTTCCTGGGTGATGATGATATGCTATGAAATATCACTGAATAAATTACAGTTTTTTATGAATATTTGTTTTAAAATATTGATTTTTTTCAGCATTGAGGATCTAAAAAACCGCATTTTGAATGAATTTTCGACTATAATGGAAAATGTAATTAAAAACTACCATCCTACATGAGTTCTTTATAGAAATAATATTAAAACGAGCTATTGAAACCATCGATATAATGTAAGGTAGATTAATAATGTCAAAGCAACTTTATGCGGAAAGATCACATGGATGTATGTGTAACGTAGCTTACGTTTTGAGAAAGCGCGCGAAATAATGTCATACAAATATATGAAAATAATTGAAACTCTACATTTCTCAATTTTCTTTTTCACTTCGTTTTGTGTTGTGATTCGTATTTTTTGCACTTGTATGTGTGCTATATGTCCGAAATTTCATTCTTTGTGTCTCATTATCTACAGTATATTATATCGATGATTGCAACATAAAATCGGAAAATTTTTCATTATTATTTTTCCTAGAATCATCCGTGTCTAGAAGATTGCATTTTAAAATGGAAATTGCGGAGGTCTTTCTAACGTAGCGTCATTTTCATACAATGAAGCGTTGAAATGTACTTTTCGGTTCACTTTTTCATCGAATCATTCACTTAAAATTCAAATTTTAGGCACACTTACGGCGTGAATTGCTAGACTGATGACACTTGTATTAGCAATACTGCGGTAATTCACATGTTCTGACCTGGAGTTTAAGAAAATTAAGAGAAAACCTATATCAGTGTTGAATGGTACGGAAATCGACTGTACTTTAGGTCAGAGGCCGACTTCAATTAAAAAAACGTGTAGCATGTAGCATCCTTTCGGTGAAGGCAAGGCCAATGTACCGCTACTCAAAAATTTACGCTTACTCATCTTTTTCACCTGGAATTGTTCAGAAATCGAAATGTAAAAATAGTTTTTTTTAAGTGGTTGTTCGGAGTGCGTACGGACAATAACATTTTTTCTCCGCGTCGTTGCATACAAGTGGGTTGGCCTGTAGAGGCGCCACATTTTTTTCATAATTCACGCCGTGTACGTGCGGTCGAAATTCAAAATGGAAAGTGCGGAGGCCCTTCTAACGTAGCGGTATTTTCATAAAAAGGAAGCGTTGAAATGTATTTTTCGGTTCACTTTTTCATTAAATCGTTCACTTAAAATTCAAATTTTAGGCACACTTACGGCGTGAATACACCACTATCTGTGGCTTATTTTCATGTGAACCAATTTCACATTTGTCATTACAGAACAAATGTCACCATATGAAGTAATTTTATGACAGAATGTACTAAAATATAGTGAAACTCTATTACATTTCTTCTTAGTTTCTAAACATCATTCTCCTATTCTAAAATGGCCAGGCAAGCAGAGGACGTAAAATAGTATATTATGTCAGTAGGATTAAAAAGGTGCCGTTTGTCTTACGTCACATACATTGAGCCAATCACATGAATTTTCATAAGAGGACTAGCATCACTTATCGTTTCGTCAGTAAATAGTTTGTGTGCTTAAGATATCTATACTGACTTCGACTCTTCAGCTGCATTTCATGTGCACGCTACAGCGAAAACTTATAGCATAAGGTTCTTCATACAGTATAACAATGAAACCGTCACAATATAAAATGTATTCGAAATTAAAGAAACAGCACGAAACAACGTCAAAAATATGATTTATGCTAACGAATGCAACTGGTAAATGCTGGCATATTTAACGTTGTTATGTAATAACATTGTTCTGTCTAACAACTTGTTTCGATGTTTTGTGCTTTTCGGTTCCACACAGGGGTGTAATTGTTCTATTTTATTGTCGCTGCTTAGAACATTTTTGATTTTTGTACCAGCCCTGTTGAATGTCGTTCAAAAACATCGAATCGTTTTTTAATTTTCTGAATGTTATAGTTTTCGGCAACAACGATTTTCTGTTATAGTAACTTTTAATTGTCTTCGGCAATTGCCTAACATCGATGGTATTTTACGACAATTTTTATGGTAAAGTGGTACACCCGTGGTTCCACCTCAAACAGTGCAGTTAAAGTAGTCTAGCATGGAAGTTTAATTTATTGACGAAGAATACTACCTTCAGGGTATACACTGTACCCAGTCTCATTTCAGATGGAAAATTGTTCTTGTTGTATTCGTTGCAAAACAATTTCCTAACTGCGATTGGTCTGAAAGAGGAGAACCAGAACACTAATTATTATTTTCAGATGCAATAGCCAGAAAGTCAAAGTGCTGTGGTATATGCATTTTATCTTGAAGTGTAAGGCAATTTGGTGTGGAATGAGAGAACAAAAATTAATTGAATTTTGAATGTTGGATTCGATAGAGACTTTCATTTCTTATACGGAAATGATATTCACACATTGTGCGAATAGCGACTTTATGATACTTTGGCTATATTCGCCACAGCATATATTTACATATGTACTCAGGTTGCACTCGCCTGTGGTTTTTCGTCACTGATTTCCTAACATGTCTGTCTGTATTAGGTCGACTTTAAACGATAATAAATAATAATATCTAATGTCCTAGTTGCCTTAACGCTGACCATTGGTTTTTATGGCTTGGGCATAAATTTCGGAATTTTTCTCGTTATTTAAACGCTCATCATGAAAAGTTGTATACGCATCTGTTGTGGACGGGGATTTTAGGCAATTTTGCGAGTTTTAGCCCGAACGAAGTGAGATACAAATACGTAAATAACCATTAGTGTCATGTCATGTCAAATGAAGTGATGTGTATGGTAATGTCTTTCGGTACTTTCATTTTAAGTTTCGATACCATTAATATGTAATTGTTCGTAAGAGATACGTATTCCTTAACTACTTACGTAGATCTTACGTACTTTCATCTATCTTCTTCAATCTTTATTTGATGTTGGGACAAAGAGTAGGGTCGATCATTTTGTTACGAACGGAGAGTCAACCAAAAAAACGAAGCGAATTACACTTATTTTGAGGCACATAAGTGCAAGAAAGAATGACATGTTAGGAATTTGAATTTGGGTTGTTTTAATGAAATCACTGCTATCGTGGCTCATTCCGTAACTTTCCAGAATTGCGTTTCATCATCATCTGGATCTGCCACTTGTGACGAAATTTCACTTGTTTAGTTCCTTCTAATGTTGAGTTCAAGATTTGTCACCCCTTGCGATATCAGACATTTTGTTAGATCATAAGAACTCCCATCACTTCTCCCATATCACAAGGCTTTGCAGAGTTACTTATCACTCGTTGACAATAGTTACGTAGTAGGCAACGCGTGGTGGATTTTCCAGACAAACTCAGCTTTTCTGTATTACGTCGAGAAATCTTTTTAAAATTTTTGTTTAACGAAAAATGGTCACATTGGATCGGAAATCAACAACATTACATCTCATCCAGAAAATCTAGAACTTATTCTGGAATTTGCTCAATCAATTACACTCAGCAGAATCGTTGCACTTGTTTTATTTTATTAAATTTTTGGTGCGAAAAACTCGTGGATTAGAATTGAATTTTTGTACGGAAATCACTCTAACGAATCTGACAAGCTAATGATGCACTAAACGCATTGAAAAAATGACGGCACTAGTGCGTCATCGGCTACTGTCAAAGTCCATTTGACAGTTTGTATATCCATCATGAATTTCACTATACTTTGACATAATGTGATGACACACAAACAGCGTGGGATTATATTAGAGCATAAGTAGTGTAATCCATTTTGTTAATAAAAGACATCAACGCAAAGTACAAAACGAACTACAGGCAAGGAATTTTTATTTTGAATTGTGAAACAGTGTAAAGACCAAGAAAGCATGAAGCTCGATCAGTTGCCTGTCGAGATGTTGGTGAACATCTTCAAATTCCTGCCAAAGTACGATGAATGTGCATTAGTGAACAAATTGTTATACGATGTCACGTGCAAGGTAATTGATTCGAGAGTATGTCTACAAATTGACGGATGGATGGATGCTCAATGTATGCAGAGCATCCAAAGATCGAAACGCGCCATATCCAAAGTGGAAATCGAAACCACATTTCAGAGTGATCAACGACCGATTATTCAGATTATTGAGCATTTTTCAGCGACCATCAAATTTTTGACATATAAAAAGGCCGCCATGGATGAGTCTACTTTCCTTCATATTCTATCATTGACACCGAATCTCGAACGTTTGGAATTAGAACAAATTTCTTTTCGTACCGCGGGCAAAGCATTAGATCAACAACGTTGCCTCGACGACATACCCTTAACGAAGCTGAGGTCATTATCGATTGTCGGATGTGACCATGAATTTATCGGAGCTTTGAATCGCTTACCAGTCGGACCACTAACAGAACTTCGAATAACTGATATCTACTGGGATACATTGGCTGCTGCTTTCAGCCGGCGACAGAAAAGCAAGAAAAAGAAATTGCGAGGTCGTCGAGATTGTGAGGTTAGCATGTTTGACGATTTGAATTTGGAGTGCCTAGGCCTCGAAGATGACTACTACAATTTCTCGGAATTGAGAAGTGCTCGTAGGAGTGCAAACCTAGTAGAGATTTTATCGCAGCAAACAAAATTGAAGTCACTAATTCTCTCCGATGGAAGGGCTGTTGATGACCAAATAATGAGTGCCGTAGCAAATCTTATGGAATTGGAGTTACTAGGAATCGATGTCACTAAGACTCCAGTTGAGTCTTTCGCCAAGATTGGACAATTGAAGAAGTTGGCAGATTTCAAACTCTTATGTGTCAACAGCGACTGTGCTGCCAAATTCAAAGTACTATCTGAGTCGAACAACAATTCCCTTCAAAAGTTGAGTCTAGAGTGGCAAATTGGAATGTCCTGTGAGAGCGTTGCTGCATTGGCAAAATCCTCCCCGAATTTAAAGCACCTGAAGGTCACTATCGCTCCCTTACGTCAAACAAATCGGATGCAGCTGGATGCGATTATGACCCGTTTCAACTTCATTGAAATTTTACAACTCATTAACCGGGACCGATTCATTGAACAGCCTTTAGTCAACCAGAGTCACTACTTCAATCCGAATCTGAAAGAATTCTCATACACTGGCGACGGTCAATTCTACGAATCGTGGATGCCGCAATTTATTGCTTCGTATCCAAACCTTACCAAACTGAAATTGAACATTTTCTGTCCGAGAAGAAATAACTTGCAAATCAGATCGATTCTAAATGGGTTCGCAAAATTAGAATCCCTCATACTGCACACGGATGATCTGATCGTTGACGACTTGGATCACTTGCAGGATTGCAAGGGCATGTTAAAGTTTGTGTCGTTGGGACGCATTGATAGAGTAATATTGACCAAGGAGATGGTAGAGAAACTGGGCCTAAATTTTGGTGTGGTGAATGTAGACGACATGGGACGTTTGAGCATGGCTATTGATCAATACAGAATGGAGTGTGGACGTGACGAGTATTTTTAATCCTTTCAAACGTTTAACATTTGCTTTCAAATCCGATCACCTGTGCACCAAGTGCCTAGGCCTGCCCATTGTAACTATAAATACCTGCCTGATACTACAATTTCGAAACTTGTAACGACCTTGGAGTAACAATTTGGTAATTTACGTTTATTTAAGCACAAAATAAAACTTCAAACAATGACACCAATTGTAGCCTATGATTCTGTCGAACCGTTGTTTTATAAGACTGCATTTGGGTGTCCCAGATAAATGGTAACAGACGACACTGCGTTGCGGGTAGGCGGAAGCAACATCATCTATCATCATTTCTCTGGAAAGTCCTTTACAGAAACCGGGTTTCATCTATTGAAAATGCTGGATTGTTATAGCAATGTTTGCTTTCGGTTTCCAGGACCTGTTGAATCACCTGTTAAAAAAAGGCATGATTGTCATCAGTTTTTTTAACCTGATGATCCGTCCGAATCGCTTACCTGATCCAGCAAACACTCAGACACGGTGTAGGCAATTTTTCGTTCTAGGGTGAAGTTGTAAAGTTTGCCGAAAAGGTCACTGAGCAGAATACGAGTTTCATAGGTCGGGCCAATGGAATTCTAAAAAATATTTTCCGTTCAGAAAGCTTTCCACGCGGTCCACGAACCTTTACACGATGTGCATTTGAATTAAGTTTAGTTGAACCGACTTCCATGGATTATTTTGGAATTCAGCGTCTCGATCAAAAATTGATTCTTTTAACAACTGAGGTACTGTACGCACTCAGATCTTATCTTGCCGTTTACCACTCCGTCCAACTGAAAATCGTAATTTTTCAACTGTAATGGCGTGCGGGAGTCGATTCATACATAGTGTTATTATGACTTAACTCCCTTTAGTAATGTCACTTAGTGACAGTCAATCAACCGCTTAATTCAGAAGCACTTCGTGTTTTTCTTTCTGTTTCTCGAACTCACATCATATTGATCAGTTCTAACTTTAACGCAAAATTCCAAACAATTATTTTGCATGGTCAGATGCTCCACACCCTCCAGATTCTTCTGAACGTATTGTTCGATGGTCATCGATTCAATTTGATCATAGTACAGCTTCACCACATAACTTCGACCGAATCGCTCTTTCAGTGCCATCGGCGTATCAATTGAAATAATTTTGCCTCCATGTATCACGCCGATGCGATGACACACCTGTTCGATTTCGCTGATCGTATGCGATGTTAGTATTACCGAACGCTTAGCGGCGATAAGCGAATTGATTGCTTTGCACACCAGCGCTCTGGTGACCGGATCGATTTCGCTGGTCGGTTCATCCATCAGCACGAGTCGAGTGTCGCCGAAGCATGCTATTGCAACGCTGAGCTTTCGGCGATTTCCGCCACTTAAATTCTTTACCAAGATGTTTCGGTACGGCTCCAAATGGAACGATTTTAATGTACTCGTGATCAGCTGTAATAGTATGTTACGTCACTGTTTGCAAATATTTGTTTAGGCAAGTGTGAGGTTTGCGGAACGAGCCGAAGGTGAGTGGAGTAATCACACGTGCCTAAACAAGCATTTACAAGCAGTGACGTAACACATTTTACATGTTTGTGGACGGTAAGTGCATTTTCCCTGTCACAAGCAGTGATGTAAAGTGCACTTTACCGTGGATAAGCATGTAAAAAAGTAGTGAAAGTCCAGACAAGAAGACAGATAAACAAAACAAAAACAAAAATTGAGAAAATTGACATGAACGGGAATGAATGGTGTTTAGCTTGGTCTCAGTTGTTGGTTATAGTTCCATAACCGGCAAAGTGAAGTTGGCAGAGTTTAATGGATGGAATAGGTAAAATTTGATGAGTACCATGTACCAGGTGGTGGTCACAGAATCACTTCCGGTTCTCTGTGCCGTTTTGTTTGTTGTACTTACGTGTTCAATGTTCGACGTTTTCCTCAATCGTCCATAAAAATAAATAACTTCTTCAACAGTTAACAGACCATCCAGAGCATTGGTTTGTGGACAGTAAGAAATTCCCTTCTTGTCGATAAGTTGAACGGATCCAGATGATTGGTAAATTTCGCCCGATAGTATCGAAAATATGGTAGATTTTCCTGCACCATTTTCACCGAGTAATCCGAAGCACTAAGGCAAATCGAATACGAATTAAGATAAAGATAAGATAGAAAAATTACCACAGCCTTGCCATGGTGTTTGTTGTTACGAAGCTGACGAGTTCAGCATAGAGTACGTAAAGAGTAAGGTCAACGGCGATAAATTCTGACGGAAATTAGGCTACACAATTTCTGACAAAAAATTGCCTTGACACAAAGTTGGCTGGACGTTGACTAAAATATTTTGGACATATTCACCTCACTGTCAGCAATGTTGAAGGAAATATTGCCAAGTGCTTGATGTCTTCCATAATTTTTGCACAAATTCTCCACCACCAAAATATTGCCTCGGGTCCTCACATCATATTTGTCTTCTGTCGTCACTTGATCATTTGTAACGGCATTTAAGAATATGCTTCTGGAATACGCGGAAAGAGTTAGTAACGCGTCAAGTTGGTTGACGACGGGACCAATGTTCATACTTTTCATTCGGTTTTTTACGGCATAGGCGCTGGATATGCCCATTTTCGATTAAATAGTTCAGAACCAAAAATACCAGTCCGACAATTAGCGACGACAATATATGCGGCAATAACAACGTGCTAGCTATTGGCGACCTGTAAACGCACATGTCTATTCGCGCGAAAATGCCAGTCTGAAAGGTTTTTATTTACCTTCTGTTGGGAATGGCAAGTTAAACAACTTACTGTGACATGATTTTTACAAATTTCAAGTAATCCATCCGTAAATGCATGTTGAGGGAACACCAAGAACAGTCTGTTCAGGAAGTGTCTTACCATTCTCGATTCCTAAATTTAAATGGAAGACGTTAAACAGAACTGAAAGTTGTACGATGTGGATACAACTAGTGGTATACACCATTAAGTAGGTACAATTTACAATCACTTATCATTACTGAATTTCGTAGCGGAATTTAATTTTGCAGGACCAGAAACTTCTAATCAGTCATTAGTAGTAAAATAAAAAATAAAATTTTTTAGGAACTGTGGAACGTATTTTTGGCAACTTTTTACTTCTCCTTGGGACAATCAATGATGCCCAAATTTGGATATTTGCAATTTGTACGAGTTTAAAGAGATTCACTTAAAAAAACTGCGAAATTCGTCATACCTCGATAACTTCCCAGGTACTCCAGAGCTTTGGTAGGGCAGGAAGAGTTATCGTTTTTTTTAGGAGAATTGGGGAAGACAGACAAAAAGTTGGAATCTCAGTGATTTTTTGTTGGAACCAACTGCATTCCTGAGGTCAGATGAGGAAGAATGCGGTAAGTAGTTTTGTATAGCTTCAACCCAGAGCTAGAATTTTAGAATTTTCTTTTTTTAAATTTTGTGAGGGATTTTCAGGTGTTTTCGATTCCACTCTGAAGTTTCGGCACTATTGAGGTGGTAGTAGGTGTTGTAGATCCAACATCTTTCCAGACGAATTTTCAAGGATTTTGCACGTTTTTTTTTTGGTTGCCCTTTGGATTTTTGAGAGTGTGGAAGGTTGGTTCCAACAATTTAATGGTCCCAGGGCGAGAACTCAATGATTTTTAGATTTTCTAAGTCGTGGTATGTTGATTCCTAAAATTCAATGATAAAGGAACGTTAACCGTATAATAAAGAAATGAATGAAGGACTGGATTAGGCATACCACTGCTTCTAGCACGAACACTCATTTTTTCAACGTCAGAAAGCCTTCAAATCTTTAAATTGGATGCGTGTACGTGTTGTGTGTTTTTATTCGCACCAAGAAATCAACTATCTTTACGAGAAAATCAAGGCCTATTTTGATTGCATAAGCCACCGAATATTTCTTATGTTCATGCTAGAAGCAGAGCTGTGGATTAGGTGTGTAGGCGCAGAATATGTCACTATTAGCAATATCAGTTTTTTGTAACCAAATTGGGTCACCTTCACCCATTAAGGCCAGGTTAATTCGCCTTACATCGAAATGCAATCATTTGACGATAACATCTTAACCTGATCTTAAGAGTTACAATAGTAACCCGTACGAGTCATTTTTATGTTTCAACGATTTGGTGTTGTAAAAGGAAGAAGATTGCTGAAGCTTGACCGGATCCACGATGCTGACATGGTAACGAGCAAATTTGGAAGACCCGGTGAGCTTTTGTTTTTGTTTTATTGTTCGCCCACGCTTTTTGAAAATTATTCCTTCGGTTCGTGATAAAACCGTGGTTAAAATTGTCACTCTCGCTGTTTCTGTTGTGCTCTACGGGCAAATATTTTGCTGAGCAATACGAATCACTACGTTCAAGAAGTCTTACTCGCTGTCTTGTGCAATGAAAGTGTAAAGCAGGTATGGTCGATCGTTCGCCCGGATGACATAAAAATTTGATTTACGCACTCAAACGCACTCATTTACATATTATTTTGACATAATTTATGAATGCGTTTAATGAATGCAAATTCCGATCGGCCATACCTGTTCTGTACTTTCATTGGTCTTGTGAACGAATATGGTGGAAGAAACTTTTTTTTTGGAATGTCAAGGCGTCTTCTTTTTGTCCTCTTTTTTCACGCCGAAATGTCCTCTTTTTCAAAATAGAAAAATGGGAACCCTATTATTGATCTATCCATTTTAACACAATGCTAGGAGATGCGAATGTGTGGTAAGGTTACTACATATCATTATCCGGTCGCAACAGTTAGAATTGTGATCCCCCGTACAAAATGAGGATCAATGAACCGCAAAGTAATTTTGCATGGAAATTCAAATGGTTTTTGGTCATCACTTACTTCTGAATCTCCTAGAACATCGAAAAGGGTTATAGTTATAACCGGTGAAAACGCAATGACTATATTCAGGCACACCATGTACATATTTGCCATGCCCGCATCGTAAAACAATTTCTCCACCAAATGTACCATCGGAATCATTGCAAGTCCGTACATAAATATCAACAAACAAATTCCATGAAGATTGTCTCTGGATGTGTAAATGGGTATGTCGAACATTTTAAATATCCCCATTGTAATCAACAATGCGATAAAGAAGAGCTGGGTGAATTTGAATTCGTCAACCATCAAAAACAAAAGTGTAAGACGAAAAAAGCTTTCAACTTACGGAAAAATCCCATAAAAACGCCACCCCCCAATATGTTCGATATGCAACGTTGCACAATCGTTGTTGCAGTTTTTCGCCGCTCACACGTTCAGTAACAACGTACACGGATGATGTAGTTACCACAAAACTGAACGCTATAACCAGGACGATTGCTAATGCAGCATCAGCCATTTGCTCCAATCTGTAAAGGAGCGATAATCGTTTGGAACTGATAACGCGTGACAAGAAAGCAGAACGCAACAGTTGAAACAGTCTTTCAGCAAAGGATCTAATACCAGGCAAAAGATCATAATTTTTTATCGATCAAAAATAGTCCCGAGTAGCCGCCGTTTGTTTACATTTTGAATGGAGAATTTTGAAAACGGCGGATGTTAGGGACCATTTTTAACAGATAATAAATGTTGATCGTTTGCATGGTGGCTTTGCGTTCAGACATTAATTAATTTTTAATGTTGTCATCGTCATAAAGGTTTAGTTAAAACCACGGCAGAGTAAAATAAACCAGGCAGGAGCGGTTCATTTTTGAAACGTCAAACAAGGGACCTAACACACTGTATGAAAATGATCTCAAATGACACTGACATAAATTGAAAAATTTTATTCGCAAAAAACGTAGGGCTACTAGATTATTCAGGTTCCTAGTCAAATCAGCGCTCCTGGTTAACTTTACTCTGTCGTGGTTAAAGCAGTTTGCATGTCTTGGACATAAATTTTATAATTTTTCTCGTAATTTAGGCCCTCAACATGAAAATTTGTATGCGTATCTGTTGTGGACGGAGACCATTTCCGATGGGCTCGATCTTAAGAGAGGCTATAAATTGCAATGCGAAAGAGACCTAATTCAATTTTTTCTTTTGTTATACTGTTAAACTTTGTTCTAGGTCTATTTTGCGTTTCAGCTACAGTTACTCTACCTATACTTAGCAACGCGAGAGAGCATTCCTTGGTTATAGGTTTGTTCAAAGGTCATTTCGAAATGTAAAATTTCATCCGCAAAAATTTTAACGAAAAATCTTCAAAGAAATTTTTTGATGTTTAGGGTATGTTCATCTCTGTGGATGAAATCGTTGTCGTTCGTGTTGTCAAAGTTTGTGTTTACAGCAAGGTTTACAGTTATTTGGAACAGACCTATACTATCTCAAATATGTGACAGGAGAACGAAAATAAAATTTGAATTAGGTCTCTTTCGCTTCGCTGTGTGCACCTAAAAGACCAGACTTTCGTTGCAATTTTAGTGTTAGGTAAAAATGTATAAACAAGAACAATACTCACATTGAAGACAAGCTTAGATCTTTCCTCCCTAATTTTAGCGGATGACTCGATGTCGTTATTTTGTACAGATCATTGTTCATCTCCGCTTTGAACAGAGCCGAATTCATTTCGTTTAAATAGACTGGCAGCGCATGGTACCCTTTATTATTATACCATACCACCAGCTTCGAATCGTTCAGCGTGATGCCACCGTATCGTCGGTTGATGGAGTGGTCGTGCGTCTCTAAAATCGAATAAAAGGCTTCCTTCGACGAATTGAAATATTCACATTGATCGTGGCACTTCAAGTACGCAATCGTTTTATTATCGAATTTGTTCGTATTTTCGTATGCATAAAACTCAGTTGTATTTGCGTACAGCTCCTGCGAAAAAACGAGTTCCGTATCAAATTCGCCAGGCGGTCGATAGGTCATGCACGTCAAGGCAATCATTTGAAAAATCGTTGGTACAAGGAAGATTAGTATAATTAAGCCATAGTTTCGTTTGAAATGGATGAATCTCTTCCACAACAAATGTTTCGCACATTTAAACTGATTGTTTGTCGCTGGCGGCTCTAGTTTATCCGATCCGTCGCCATTTGTCATCGCTCTATGATCTCCGTCATCGGAACTGAGTATTTCCGATTCGGATCGAGCAGTTTGATTGTTGAACATTTCTGCGAGATTTTTGCTAATGACACGGAAATGGGATACGGTTCCCAGTTGATGCTGTTTTTCGATGGATTTAATCAATGGCTCGAAATTGATATGTCCGTTGTTCACATCGCAGTACGGTATGTTGATGTGATAGTCGTCGTCGCTCTGATGAGTGACATTGAAACTCGGTGCATGTGTTTCCAGATTATTTTGAATCTTTTCAATGGTTTTTCGGCGTTCCGCTGTTGTGCCAAGTTTGATTTGAATGTCGAATGATTTGGTGAATTGATTCCTTAACGTCTCTGACATATTTTCCGATATGATCTTCCCCTAAAAGGCATAAAATTTAGAGTTAACCTGTTGGTTTCTTGCTCATAGAGCATCCATCCATTAGCTTATGGGCCGCTTGTAATGTCCTGTATGCGATATTTTCACACTGTGTGCGTTATTGCCGCATCCATCAACAACGCGCCAGAAGACGCATCATTTACGTACAGACAGTGTAAATAATAGTGTATTAATAGCACCACACTGCGCGCAAAGTGTTCCGTCGCTGCTTTGAATACTTACGTCTTTTACAAATAACACATTGTCGCCCAGACGTTCCGCTTCGTCAAGGTAATGTGTTGCCAATACTACTGTTCGGCCTTTTCTCAGATCACCAATCAATTGCCATATCTTTCTTCTTGCTTTATCGTCAACACCACTGCATGGTTCGTCCAGAATAACCAGATTTGGCGACCCTTAATAAAGGCAATGAGAGCTGTATTCATGGCGATCATTTTCTTACTGTTTCTAGTGTTTCTTAACCATTGATGGATTTCATTACATTTTCGGGCGAGATGAAACCAATCAACGATTGAGTGCTTCAGGAGAGAAATTAAGAGCTACACATGCTCCACGGCAGCTTAACGTAAACCAGTGATCGATTTGACAGGGACCCTATCTTTCATAGCTTGTGTGAAATGCTGCTTTGATTTTCTGTAGAGAGTGTGAAACCCATAACTACAATAATTGGGATAATCCGAGAATCTAATTCCATCTAAGCCAAAAGGTTATCCGAAACACAGCGCTTGGCAATCTCTCCTAGTAGACTTCCAATGCGACACTGGCACTATTATGTTGATTATAATAAGTAGCTTTTCGGATCACATTCCATTGAATGTCGGAAGGAAGCGCTGCATGAACACTACTCTTTCGCATCAGGTCCTAAGTTACCTACTGCTTCCATCTCTTTCTATCTCTAGACTAGAACACCAAGTTCTTGGAAGCGTTGGAACTTTCTGAACTTTTTAAGTTGCCGCAAAAGAGACGAACGTTTTCAGAATTCAATACAGACACCTTCAGTCAAAAGTAACACTTGCTAACACGCACACACATTAGTCTCTTACCCGAAACGTTTGCGTTATTTAACTTACCAATGAAAGCCATTGCAATATTTAGACGTCTCTTGAATCCACCGGATAGATTTTCGCATTTAAAATGGAGATGCTTTCCAAAATCTAAACTTTCGATCGTGTCCTTCAAGACGTCCTTGTAACGATCAGGTGCCTTTATGCTGGCATATAATTCCAAATGTTCTTTCGCTGTTAAGTTCGGTATCATAACATTGTTCTGTTGACATAAGCCGACTGTCCCTTTGGTTTCCATTCCGCATACTCTATCCAAGTTCTTGGACAAATATATTTCACCGGAAGTTTGTTTGACCTGTCCCAACAGTAACTTTATAATTGTACTTTTACCGGCACCATTCTGACCCAACAAACACGTTACATGGTCGCGACGAAATACAATCGACACATTATCGACGGCCAGCTTCTTTCCATCGAACGTCTTTGTAACATTGCTCATACATCCGCCGATACTGACATCCATATCTTTGACTGGAACTTTGTAAGATTTAAAATCGGAGTGGGTGAAACGTTCGCTCAGATAACCGATAATGGAATACAGAACTGTATCAAACATTAACATGAACAGACCGAATTTAAGATCGTTATCGCTTATCGACCCGCTGAACGCATTGTCGAATGATAAATGTTTTTGCAGCAATTCGTAGAGCATTATATGCCGCCAAGCACTAGAAAAGGCAGTCGGCATGCACAGATTCTAAGATTTTTTTTATTAATTTGTGTTTCTCGTTTAATTAATTAGGGAACGTCAGAGTTTTCAACGCATCGGACTTGTATCTGCTGTGCGATAAGGCTTTGCAATTTTTTTTTTTTACTCTTTGATTACGTCATGTCTTCAAAGTCTTATCGCACAGCAGATATAAGTCCAATCGAAGAACTAATTACTTTACCGGAGCCCTGAGATCATGTGCAACAGACTGGCATTATGTTTAGCTAAAATGTAATTAGTTTTTCAGATGACAGCGCACCATTCAGGTTTATCGTAAGTCTTTGCATTGATCGTCAAAAAATCTGACGTTCTCTATTGCCTTGGCAGACTTACCGCAAAAAATCTACTAGCGAAAGTGAGCTCAGTCTCATGGGCTACCATGACGATGTATGGAAGGAACATGAAATATATTAGTGTAAGGTTCAACGCAGCACCAATGGTTGCATTTGAGAAGAATGTTGACATCATGTAACTGAAATTGTTATCGAAGCGTTATTTGGATGACAAAGGAAGAAAATTAAGGAAATCAACTTCGTTTGGGAGATAAAAGGACAGGTTGAATTTCTAAAATTTAAAGACTAATATGCCGTTTCTTTCGAATGGAATTGAAGCCTGTAAGAGAAAAGCATTGACCTTTAAACTTAACTCAAGATAAGTTTTTACTGTGCGTGGATTTCGTTTGTTTCCATTGTTTTATTCGTTCCACATACATGCCATCACCGAAATAGCGTCTCTCTTTTCATTTCTTTTCATTCATTTCACACGTTTCGAGTGAAGACGTTTTCATACCTTGGGCATACATTTCGGAATTTTACTCGTAATTTAGGCCCTCAGAATGGATACACAACGGATACGTAAACAATTATTCGCCTGTTGAACGCATTAGACGACGATGTGGAACGAATGAAAATGCAGAACGCTAAGCAAGTAAAATTTGTATTGAAGTTTATGTTATCCCAGTCCCATGGGATTCATTGGCTATATATGAAGTCACTCCCGAGGATGATAGCAACAAAACGAGACTATTCAAACAAATTTGGTTGAGTGAGTGCTTACTTAAAAACCAGAAGGTGTAGCGTTGTAATTCCCTTGACTGAAAGTCATGGGTCTTACGGATGATAAACACTCTAAAATGTCACACAATGTTCACTATGATTGAAAATACATGAATGTATGACCAAAAACCTTAAATACAGAAAATGTTTGTCACACTTTGTTCATTTCTTGATAACACGATAACTCGAGTAATTCTCAACGGATTTCCAAAAACTTTTTTTTACTCGACGGGGAATTAAATTCCTGAGGTCAAGTTCGAGGATGGGCTATAACAGACGAGTGATCTCTGAGATATTCCCAAAAGAATTTTTGTCTCGTCGTTTGATAACACGATAACTCGAGCAATTCTCAACGTATTCTTTATTCGACGAAGAAATAAATTCCTGAGGTTAAGTTCCACGGGCTGGATGGACACTCTTCGAATAGCAGCATTTAAAAAAATGAAGAATAGCGTGAATAAGGTCAGGCCCGTGTTAAGTTCGAAGATGGGCTATTACGAACGAGTGATCTTAGAGATATTCCCAAAAGAATATTTGTCTCGTCGCTTGATAATTTCCAAAAATTATATAGATTATCTCTCTATAGTCTCCTTATCACATGGAGCAATTTTCGACAGCTTTCCAAAAACTTTTCAAACTCATCGGGCTAGGTTCGTTAATGGAAAATTCTGGATTAATAATCTGTGATTTATTCCGAAAAGACTATTTTGTTGACGTTCTTGCTGTCTAGTCTATGCTAGAAAAAAATCAACGAGTGTCAATTTTGCGGCCAGAGCGAAGCGAGGGCCGTAATCACACGAGTTGCTTACCTTATTCATGAGCAAAGAGGGTAGATTTATTTACTAAAAAAGTCTTATAATCTAGATCCTTTCAGCGAGTGTGACCTTTAAGGCCAGCGTGAAGCGAGGGCCGTATGCACACGAGTTTAATTTTTATTGAAGAGGTAGGCAAGAAATACGTTCTCTTTGCAGCGTTAGTTAGCAGACAATAATACTGAAGCATCTTTTGTTTAAAAATGAAGAAATTCTGAAAATTGATTTTCAATAAAATAAAAGGAGTGAACAATTTATGACAAGACAATACAGGACAAAGAGCTACTTTGAGCAAGATCAATCTATGATATTTTTGTTACAGTTACAAAAATCTATTGAGAAGATATCCGTCAGTCAAGGGACCTGACCCACCCAAAAGGTGGGGCCTAGTTTTTGTGGAACGGTTATAAACGGTTACCCACTCCTACATGTCGATGACGTAATTTTTTATAGCAAAAAATAGAAATTAACACTTACGAGAAAGAAATCAAACAAATGATGAATATAGTTAAGAAGAAGTACATGAATGCCAAATTCGTTACGATTAGAATTCCTGCAATATACATCCCAATGAGGCAAGGCGTAAAAACCAGAAGTAGCTCGATAATATTCGTTATAATCCAAGCCAAATTCTCAGACGATTTACGCAATCCCATTACTCTCATCAACTGTAATTCAGAATTTTTAAGTCACGCCCGTTCTCCCGTTGCTGTTATTGTAAAGGCTAAACAATTACCGTGCTGTTACCGCTCTCCTTTGTCCAAATTCGTTGCCACACTGAGACTGATATCTGAGCGGCCAAACCGAGTAGAAATGCCAATTGGATTGCTTGAATTTTGTAAATTCCAATCACATACACGTCTTTCTTGTATTTCGGATATGGAAACTGCTTGGTGAACATATCAAGCTGGTTTACATGAAACGTCTGTTGTTCGGGTTCCCATGATAGGTCATTACGTCTTCGCCTGATTTTGCGTTCCCCGTCATGAATTGAGCCGTCGTTTTCATTGACATGCGAACCAACTTCTTCCGATACTGTTGTTACATTATTGTTTGACTCGGTTTCGGACTCACTAACCAGTGTCGGTAATGTCGTCGTTTCTTCCACGACAACCGTCGCTTTATTGTAATCGTCAGGTGCGACTAAAGTATCAGGTGCGACTGAAGTATCAGGTTCGACTGAAATATCAGGTTCGACTAAAGTATCAGGTTCGACTGAAGTATCAGATTCATCTGAATCATCAGGTTCGACTAAAGTATCAGGTTGGACTGAAGTGTCCATACTGTTTTTGTAGTTGGCCAGATCTATCAATTCAGCTAGTTGTAGCTCATTCAGTCTAAGCGATTCATGATGACGAATCGTCTCAATGATAGCTTGATCCACAGAATGCTGTAATTGAATGAATCCACGATGATATGTGATACTGCTGTGTAAGTTGGCGTTTGGGCCTGGAAAGCAGAATCGATTCCGAGTTTTCGACGTAACTGGAATGTTATCAATATCCATACGAATTTTGTACGAATATTCTCGATCCGTAACTCGACTGACATTGTTGAAATAGACGCTGCTGTAGAGCATTTTTTTCTCGTTTAATTCATAGGCCCGTTTCTCCAGTTCTGCTTCGGTTGTTACTCTCACTAGCCGGTCGGTAGAAACGCATTCTAACATATTGACAATCGTTTGACCGGTTGCTGCAACTTTCTGCAAAATAGATCCGATTCAAAAAGCAATTCCATCCCCTCAATGGAAAGGATTTACTCACATCGTCAAGCATCAGAAATTCTATGAGATGTTCAATACTGTCAATATCGATATAGTGGCTTATTAACCTTCGAATGTAGGGTAATTTTAACGTGTCCAGCCACGATTGAATTTCCGACTGAAAATCGTTGTCGGTTCGAAGTAAAATAACTAATTGGTTGAGAGCACCAACGAATTGCTGCAACTTCATTACATCTTCGAATATTCTGGTAGCCTACACCAATTTTAGATGAAAAATATAATATATTGATCTTGTCGAGAGTACTGACTCCACTCCAGCTCCGTAAGCGATTTTTTTGTAAAGAAACAGAATCAAATTTTGATTCACATTCTTAAACGTATTAACAACCTTACCCTTGTCATTATTTCATCTGTTAAAGGATTACCCGGTCCATAAACAATTTTCCCCTGAATTACGGGCTTAATAAGACTCCAAGTTAGTTTACCAGCAGTTGAATTTGCCACTCTCTGATACAGTTGCTTACAGTAAGGTGCTACAAAATAACGTTACAATTCAGTCCTGCACTTATACTTTACCAACGCACTTCAAGCAAAAGTGGTATTAATGACAGCTGTCAAATATAGTACTATTTTATACGAAAAAATTGCTGGAATTTTTTTACAATGTCAAAATTTGTTCGATACACTGTCCAGTTTTAGTCCTCATTTAGAGTACCACCAACGCACTTCAAGCAAAAGTGGTACTTTCAATAGTGGACTGAAACAAAATTTTACACTGCAAAACGATTGGTGATAAAATTTCATACAAAAAGTACTCTATTTGGCAGCTGTCACAAATAGTACTTTCATGCTTGAAGTGCGTTGACTTTACACATACTATATGCTAGAATCGGTGAGAGCATGCTAAATTGTAATTCAATCGACATGACTTACTTGGCATTGAATCAGTCTCATCTTGTTTGATTTTGTTTGATTTGGAAAAGATAATTTGAACCCATGCAGGCTGTTCAGTACTTATTTCAAATGGTCTACCACATAGTATGTTGCCAGCTGAGATGAATGTTGAGTCATCTTAAAATATGATCTTTTATTACAAATTGTTGTTTTTGAGGCATTACATCCGAACTGTAGAATAATGTGTGGGAACGATTAGATCTAGAGCATCCTAACCTCAAAAATCGTGTTTTTCAAAGCGACACCGTAAAATCGAGCTTACCACCCAACCGATCTTTCATCAGTGACCTATTTACCGTCGATTGAAGTGCTCTCAACCTACTCGTTCCCACGCTTCTGCGTGTGTATTAAGGTGGATCCGATTTAACGTTATTCCTAACGGTCGGTGTTTTCTTATACTTTGCGAGAAAAAAATGCTCAGCAATTTCGCTGTCTTTGCATATAGATTGTGTCCTTCTAGAGTGGCACAAATCACTAGTGATTGATTCTTTCACGTTACCTGACATCAAACTTTTGAAATCCAATTTACTTTCCGTCAATTCCGCAAACATCGGCATCTTGTCTTTAATTGCGTTGGCATAATGCTGTAAATCTCCGAACTTTTTGTGAGTGTAAATTCTTGTTAAAGCTCCGATTATATTTTTGTCTTGTGGAAGATTCACCACTGCTTCCAATAGTAATGGTTCATTGATAAATGTCTGCACTAAGTTCAGTATCGGTGTCAATCTACAAAAAACAAAACTTTTCAGACACAGGGGTCAACCTTTTCTTCTAGACTACTAACGGTGCATTTTCAAATTTAGATGTTTCCTCATATTCCGTTGCATTCCAGCATTCGTTGTCTACCGTACAGATGTACGACTGGAAAAATGACAACGTTTTGTATTTAATGGGCAGCTGTCTTGTGGGAAATTGACCTTCAAGTAAAAAAATTATTTGCAGAACATTGTAAAATAAAACAAAATATGTCGCCCCGTACGAGGTACGCAGACCGTAGAACTTCTCTGACCAAGTAGCTACTGGAGCCGTACTTTCGTAGATATAATCCAGTTTTAATTTAAGCAACTGAAAATTTACTGAAAATGGCTCAGAAAGCTTCCCATCCAAATCTAGACTTCAATCCAGATGCTTCAAAATTCGGCAAAATTGCACTGACGACAACAATGGATTTAACTTTTTCTTTTGTATGATTGATAGGGTGAGGATCCTGATGGCAGTTTGGGCAGGGATCCCTGACGATCTTTTTGTTTTTGTCAGAGAAATGATATGCCTGTGGCGAGACAGAAGGAGCATGTCGAAAAAATTGTCATCTCTCTTGAGAGAATTCGTATGTAATTCTCTCTCATATCGTATACAATTTTTAACCTCAGATTCCTTCTATCTCGATACATCCATACACCAACTTATCATTTCTCTGGTTTTTCTAGTATCGAGAGAAGAAGGTGGACGTTCCCCATCGATTTTTTTTTTAAATCTAACAAATTCAAATTTAGAATTTGTACACTCGTACGGGGCTAGAAACACAATTCAACTTACAATCTTCGACGATCTCGCTGGCATATTTAAAGCCAAAACAATACAGAGTCGTGAATAAAAAAAACGGCCAAACATAATGTAGCAGAGTCAACCACTGTTTAAGAACGTAAAAGATTCAAATGAGAATTTAAGTTTTCACATTCAAAAAAATTGAATTATTTGCATACTGGTTGGCGTATCCGGACTAGAAGGTCTTTCCATAATAGAGCCCTTATTTGCTTTGTATTTATTATGCTCTTGTCAAGGCTCCTTTGTACTTCGTACTTCTTCATTTTTAAATTTGCCAGGCTTCAAATTGACGAATTTATTTTGGTTTTTATGGTAATTCACACATCATTCCTGGAAAATCAAAGTAAGTTATGTCTTTGCGTAAATCAGATATAAATCTTAGCTGAAACATAATAAATGTGGTAAGAGACACTCGTCTTACTCAAATGCACTAAGCTTCCCTCAGATGCATATAATAGAGCGACCACTATAATGCAACTTTTTCAAACGAAATTATTTAAAGTTTGCCTGATATAGTCAAAATATCAAAGTCGCATTTTCAATCCAGTGCGTCTCTAGCAAATTACAACGAAAATGAAACTTATTTTGACACAGAAGTGATATAAAGTCTCATCAATTTTTCATTTTAGCAACGCACGTTAAATCTGAGTAAGACGCTCTTAGACTAAATAGATATAGACTGGCAATACGTAGACGTGAAACTGAAGCTATAATGTAAACCGCTATTACGTATGTGTAACCCGGTTTTTGGTGGGTTTTGATTTTTATTCTTTTCTTGTTGTCACACGTTATTGACAATTTCAAGATATTTTAATCGGAAGGTTACGCTGATCGCTTGGTGAAAATGGACTTCACCTAGCACATATTAAAGACCTTGCACATATGTTTGACATTGCAATGTGTACAACATCGAGAAACTTAATTTCAAAACCCATACCGAATCAACATTGGTGCCGATTACATAGAGTACTGAAACTTGACAATGTGTCACACAACACTGTTAGAGCTCGTACAGAAATTCTATTTGAAATTTGAGTAAAGTTAAATAAACTGCGCTGTTCACTTATCGTTCAGAAACATTGTCGTTAACTCAGCTTTACATAAGCAACAATTACTTCAATAAAATGTCATATTTTCCACGTATGGTAAGGTATGTACACCTGTTTAAATTCAATTAGTTACCATTAAAAGTATCACATCACATAAGTTTCCGCAACATCAAACAAAAATATTCTTTGTTTATAAAGAACAAATAGTACGAAAGGCTTTCATGGCAGTTCTCATTTTCTTCAAGACCAAAATACATCGTGAATTAAAGCGCTACAAAGTTAAATTAGCTGATCAACTACAGTAAAAGAATTTTCGTTCCTGAAGGAGCTCTTGATGTCCGGACTATTTTAGCTACGTCTTCTACACTTCCATTTTTGATATTTTGTAAAACAAACAAACTCAACACATTTCGAACCGCACTTGTAAAATATCGAAACAATTGTTTTTCGGTAAAAGAAAACTAGAACATTCAAGTAGCGCGGTGTGGCAAAAAACAAGCGCAAATGCATTCTAGTACATAATAGATTGAAAAACTAATGTTGAATAGACAAGCATTCAGCCAAGGACAGATGTGTAAGTTTTGAATGTAACACAACTGCGCTCCGATGAACGTTAGGATAATTACAGCAGAGATTTCACTGTTACAAAGTACGATCGCAAAATATTTTGAAAGCAAAATCGAACGTCTACTGGCTTTGGATTAAATTTGTCGTTTAAAATTTACTTACAATCTCGTTATGAACCAAAAATTTCGAATCTGATAAACACCTGATCGTACTGAACGATAATAGCGTACTGATTAATACACGTACGGATACCACTTCTAATGATTCGGTTGAACATAGCACAGATGTTATTTCTCAAATAGGAAATATATTTCTTGTGTACTTGACTCATATATTTTCACGCATTGCTAGAAAAAGTACATTACTGTCTTGCTGCGACATTTTTTTTTTGTTGACGCGTGTCGGAGCCGAAAGCAAACCAGACAGTAACGACAAATCTTTACATTTTCTGGCCTCAAGACAACAATAGTTATTTGCATCACTTGGATTTAAACCACGAAATTACAGTATACGTATGAATTCGTATACCGAGAGCATAATTTTTGCGTAAGTATGTATGTTTAGTCGAGACGAAGTCGAATGCAATTCTCTCACATTCTCTCCCATAGAATAGTTAAGTACGAAAAGAGACTAGATGTGCTGGGTTGATGGCTGCCACTTTTCCATACAAAAATATTGCGCCTGCTCACTTTTAATTACAATCGTTCACTTTTGCAATATTTTTGTATTCAAAAAGTGACAGCCATCAACCCAGCACATCTAGTCTCTTTTCGTACTTACCTATAGACCTTTTAAGTTGATAAAAAGACTAGATGGTCTGGAGGGATGAATTTATTGACAGCTGACAGCTGCAATCGGTTCGCTTTTCATTGATTGTGTTCACTTTCGTTGAATAAAAGTGAACGATAGTGACCAAAAGCGAACCGATCACAGCTGTCAACTGTCAGTTCATCCCTCCAGACCATCTAGTCTTTTTTTCAACTTAAAAGGTCTATTCTATAGGAGCCAACGGTATTCACGTGTTCCTTCTATCTCGCCACAGGCGTACCAACTTATCACTTCTCTGCTAAGGAATACAGGTCCTGCCAAAAATCCATAAAATACTCGCACTTTTTCGTCACTTAAAATCCTTTTACCAGCTGTACTACCTTAGAACGATGAGCTAGGAACCCACTTCCTTTGGCAGATTTGTTTACCTCGATGAACACTATAATCGCTCCAGCGTGAACACAGTTTTACAACACATTACCTGGTAAGTTGTCTCAATTGTTGAAATTGAGCAGCTTTTAAACGAAATTTGTAATTTTTTGTAGCGTTTTATGCAGCGCTACATATTTGAATTAAAATGAGGTATCGACGAGTTATCGCATGTTAAAATCTGTATTCCTATGAAATTTTCCTTCCCAACGTCCTACATATAACTTCATTGCCTTAAATCTCCGGAGTGGTACTTGATTGAAACTAGGAAAGACAATGAAATTTGACATAGGTAGGTTGCGTGATAGTCTGGCAAATATCCTCCTTCATTTCCCTGATGATCTGGGAATGGGTGAATGCGCTGTAGATGTATAAAAACCAAAACACCGAAAACTATCAATATAGCTACGGCACAGGAATCCTAACATACAAATAATAGGACATCAAGACAACTGACGGATATAAGCATTACACACACGGCCATAAGCATTTTCAAATGTTGTCTCATTTGTCAATGTGATGGATGGAAGTAAAAATGGTCTAACATGTCAGGCCATATGTGTGAATTGTTCGAAAAATAAAAGTCACCCGTATTTTGGCAGGGATATATTTGAGAGGATAAAAAAGGAAACGGCAAAATAAAAACTCGACGGAACGTTTTCCAACAAGACGAATGTGACTGTGAGTTTCATCATATAATGTACACACACATAACGATGCTCACTTTAAGCAAGATAAATATATCTCGACGCATTCGGTAGAGGGAATCCCTACTTTGGAATGGTATACAAATTTGCATTGAATTTATTGTCGCTATCTTAGTAGCCATAAATGAAAAATCTTTGAATGTTTGGCCAATTCTTTGCCCTCAGTCAATAAGAAATCCTTCGGGAAAAGGTTAACACTTTTAAAAGAAGAGTTACAAATGAACGTTTCATATAACTCGTTGTACTTAATCAACCAAGAGTTTGAATCACCAAAGAACATTTCGACAAAAAAATTGTTTAAGAAATTGGGAGTTGCGGGAAATGGTAACATTTGCAATAAAATTTAAAAGAATTTTACTTCTTTCTTTTTCATGTCATGACAATGAATTACAATTGAAATGACATATAAATCGTAAAAAAGTTAATTATGCCTTATGCAAACTGTTTAGTATACTGAGATTTGATACCACGCAAGCACTAGTAGATGTCTTATTTACTTTACTTGTCAAAGCATATGTAACGGTAGACAAAATTTGAAAAAAGATTCTAAGAACTAAATTTAAATTTCTTTGAATCGCTAATATTAGCGTTTCCTGCAACACCCAGTAGCTAAACGTTAAAGTTTCATATTTCCATATCATATGGCTGTGACCACAGTTTGTATACAAATTCTTTGCAAATCACACCGAGATTGTTACTTTTCCAAAATTTATTAATATCGCTTCTCAAGAGGACGTCCTTTGTGTACAATCTCCAACTCAATCCAATATATTTCATATTCGTCGAACTCACTGCTTCGCCTAGCATCACGTGTATTGATCATGCTAATCATGATAATCATGACATGCTATGTATGGTGGCTCAACAGGGTTTACAAAACGAGCATGAAGCCATTAGAGGGGTACGATTTGTTTATGAAACTGTCATAACTTCTTTAACTTCTTCTTCTAGAGATTACAGATTTCCTTACTCAACCATCCTGACAACTGGGAATAGGTTTGACAGCAACAAGAAATATTGGTATTTGAGGGATTTGTTGTAGGAATTTCATTCCTGAGGTCAAATGAGTTTTCCTCACCAACCGATCCTATCTGTGGAATTCCGAGATTGTGGGGACTTTCATTTGTTTTTTTTGTCAGTTTTTTCTAGACTTTGTAGGATTTTCCACGTTTTTTGAATTCCTTTCTTGACTTTTGGCATTATTGAGGTGGTTACAGGTTGACTGAAATGGTAATGCAACTATGCTATGTAATGTACTTGCGATATCACGAATCGTTGGATTTTGTATGACGTGAAAATGTGAGCAATATCTGACGTTTAAGATTTGGAATCACATAGTTCTCCCCAAACTACTAATATCAGTCACAAGTGTAGTCTAGCACTTTGTTACACAATTTATTTTCGTCCAGGCGCAGAATGCGTCACCTAAAATGATATCAGTTCTTTTGAAAATATGCGCAGGGACTTGCGTCACATTTCCATTGTCAGGGGTTTTAACTGATGTTTCACCAATGGTAAAAGCTACTTGTCTGCTAAACGGAGTTGAAAACAGAGAGAACAAAAATGAGCGGAGCGAGCTATATATCGACCTATTTTACAGCTTTAGTTCCACTCAAAAATATTTATTTTCGATAAATCAAAGTCTTCTCTCCATTATGGGTTTAATAAAAGAACATCAATGTGTTACGTGTTATCTCGATGCGATGTCATAAAGAAAGCTTTTACTCATGTGTTACACAGCGGCTGTACTCGAACGAGAAATCAAATTTCCATATTGCCATCATCTCCTGTTATGTTTGCAATTTCCTCAAAAATTATAGCTCTACACATTAATGTGATGGCATCTCTTACGAAGAAGCATCGGAAATTTATGCATAATGGCTTATGTTATACATCTGAATATATGTGTTTGTTGTGTTATCCGTGTCAACCTTACCAGCGCAAATTCAACTATTACAGCACATATAATCACTGTATTGTTAATTGAAAACAGGTGACAGATGCGGAAGTTGCGGTGACTAGAGAATTATAGAATATGTCAGTGAATGATGTGGTTTTCATGTTGTTGGTATAGAGGCAAATTGAACAAAGTATGCATATGACTTCCTGTGACATGAGTGTAGTATATCGAGTTTCAATATTGTGTCACAAATTACTTTGAACGTTTTGTGTGCTTTTACTCGTTACATGCGCTGCATCCTAACTGCTGATACACAAAGCAACGCGCGTTTGACATTAAATTCTTTTGGTTTCTGGCCTTTTCCAGGTTTGCAGGTTTGACATTTCACTTTCGAAGTCCTGCAAAAATGAAAATTATCGCAGGTGTCAACGGTGTGCCCCTGCGAAAATGATCCATTACACTATGGATATTTAGGGTTTATTTCACGTTGACAGTTCTTTCAAGTAAAATTTGCTGTCATTTTTATTATAGAATGCATCGAGCAAAAATGATTGCGATGAACACAGTTATTCGAGACATTTTGCATAATCGTGAAATCACATCAAACCATTTTTAAATGAAATTTGATGTTAAAATAAGCATAATTTACCACTACACATTATCAAAATATTCTTTAGGTTTTTTTTAAATTAATGAAGAACATTAATTTCAAAGGAAAGTATGACGTCAGACTAGTGCGGTCGTTCATATGTAATCATATATGACATGTAGAAGAAAAACGTAGGCTAAAATTTTATGTGTTGGTAGTACCGAATTTGAGCTAGTTAGCTGTCAAAATTGTATGAGACGATGGTGTAGCGATGCTCTGAAGCGCTGTAGGAGCTACAAAGTCTCATACATTTTGACAGCTAACTAGCTCAAATTCGGTACTACCAACACAGGTTTTTTTGTTCCACGAATATTCAACTTTGTCGTATATATCACTCTTTCATATATGATGTAATACATACACTAACACACTCGCAAAGCTGCGCTTACCTCATTATAGTTGTGTGTCTATTTACATACCAACATAAAAAAACGAAAATATTAACAAATACTTATTCGAATGTAAACAACTACTCGCAAATGAGAATGATGATGTATATGAATTAGGAAAATTTTAATTGCTGATTTTAAATACTAATTCACTCAAGAGATGTGTAAGATTGTGTATTTAAGGGTTTTGAAACCCGAATAACAATAATAAAATATTTTTAGAAGACCATGCAAGTTGTCTAGATTCCAACAAACTTTTAGATGTCGGCCATTATTTATTGTAACAATAATTTTGTGTTTTAAAGGAACAGGAACACGTATGGTCACACATTTCACACGATAAACCAGAATACATTAGATGCTGCGACGTAATTCATTGACTCGGATACGATAAACTCGCATACTCACACGTGTGTTTTCGAGCAACGTGCTTCGTAACAAGTTATTTCAACAAGTGCAGGAAGCTGCTGGAATTTGCTCATAGATAGGCCTCACAACCAAACAGATAAATGGAATTTTTGGCTAATACTTAAAACATCTAATTCCAGTCATTGAAAGTGTATCTTAGATATGTATAATCTTAATCTATGTAAAATTTGGTTGCAATCGTGAGTATGGCACTGCTCAGTTTTGTTGTTTTTGTTTCGTTTATGGTTCGAATTCGTTGAATTTTGTGAATTTTCTTGATGTTTTTTTGCTGCGAATTTGTACGGTGAAGTTTTCAAAGCAGCCATCCCTTTGATTCGAATTTCCATTTTTAATGGCAACTTTCTCCAAATAAAATCGTCAACAACTTGTTCAAAGTTACGATTTTATGCTATCTTGTGAAGGGTGTTGACATAGCAACTGAGGATGGTCAGACCACACAGGCGAGTGACCGATGTCAGCACTTAGGTCGAAACAGCAATTCTATCTCAAGATTTACTTAACGTGAGCCATGGGAGGGAAGAGAATCGATTTCTCTGTTTGTTTTAATGTTTTTTCTGATGTTCATTTAGCAATTTATCTGTAGGCATTTCAGCTGGGGGTAATTTTAGTATTCCAAAACGTCCTTGTTCAGGACGCAACGTTTGATCTATACAGGATCTTCAAACAAGAATAAAGACTAAATCAATTTTGTTTTAATGTCTCAGATGATGCCAAAATTGAAGTTTGAAAAGGAGTTTTTGATGATTTATTCGTAGTTGTCCTCGTTCCCGAGAGCTATGTATGCATCCTCAGCCCGTTGCCAAATTGTAACGCTATAAAACCCTCTGAATTTGTTTTCAGTTTCGCTATATTATGTACATCGCCTTCGTATCGGTTCGGATATACAAACTAAACTTGTCGAAATTAACTGTCAAAAACACACTCGTGAGTTCGCTTCGCTCGTATCACAAAATTGTGTTCTTGTGTAGTGAATTACTTTCGCAGCATGCAACGTAATCTACTATCTACTATTATGTCAAACTCGCGTTGCTATATGTGTCTAAAGTTACTGTAAGTAATTAGCACAAATTAAAGAAAAGTGTTTTATTGACCCGGTTTGGTCGAAGATTAAATCAAAACGTACCACATTACTGAAATAAAATTCTGCTTGTGTGACATATGTTGATCCGCGTTCGAAACGATCTCCGTTTTTTACCTCGAGTGTGAGACGTGTGAGCGAACTGTAAAAATTGGAATTATGTAAAAGGGGAAATCCTATGGGGTCGTTCGGTCGTTCCCCAGCTGCAAATAATTCTCGTCGATCCGAGTGATAATTCCAATTTTGTTTTTTTCTTCGATGAAGTGATACAATAAATTAACGTTATTGCTCCCCACGAAATTCGTCTAACTCAGCATTAATTTCCCATTATTACGGCAAAAATTATTATTATAAATTATTACGGCAAGTCCATCAATACTGAAATGAATGAATGTGAACCGTTCAAAAATACACCACTGCCAGAGGATAATCGAATAAAGTGGCAACAGATACAGTCTTCGTTCATTCAGTGAAATAAGAGAAAAATGGGAAAACGTAGACGGGAAAAAACCGACCAAACAAAAGCGAAACATTTTGTATTGAAGTCGTTTCGATAAAATACTAAGCCCAAAATGAACATTTATGGATCTTACAGTCAGTTTTTCTTACACTTTTTCTCAATTCTATAAATATGTTCCATATCCACGAAAGATGTTAACCTTACAACCAGTGGTTGATGCAAACACTTACAGGGAATGTTTGCCTATTTCTAACAATATTGTTACATTTGAACCAGACGTATAAGCTACCGTCTTGCCGCTGCCGCCGAAGTTCTGTTTTCTTTTCTTTTTTAGTTTTAGTTTTGTGTAAGTAGTTCGAAAGACGAATCAATGGGAGGTAGTGTACCAGTGATGTCAAAATAGATATTCTGCTAACTAGTTAGTAGATGGGGTCTTTTTGCGCAATAGATGTCAGTTCGGTAATACATCGTCTGCGCAAAACCGCCATTTACTAACGTGTTAGTAACAATTACGTAAAATTGATGGAGTTTCTCTCGTGCCAAAGAACAGTGTCGTTACTACATCATCACGGCGACGACGGTTATCACTGAAGAACTGAAGTGATATTTTTTTGTACGAAAATCCGTCATATTTTCGTCAAGTGTGGTATCTGCGTGACTTCCATAAAGTTTGCAGCCTTGTTTTAGTCAGAGACAATGTAAAAATCACCGAAATGCCGCACCGTTTAATACTTTTTTGATACCAACATTGAAAAATGATACTTTCGCCCCGCATATGAGGGGCGAAAGTAAAAAAATGCATCCCACGGGGAGAAAGTACTTAACGAAGAGCGAACGCAACTGAACGAACAGCGAAAGTGACTGACGTCACAGAAAATGAGAGAAATGAGTCGACTTGTCAACAAAATCCGCTCATATTATGCAGAATACTGTGATCAAAATTGTAAAACACTGTGCGCCAGTGTTCTTATTGAAATTAGCATACAAAGTTGATACTTTTTGTTACTGAATGATTTGTTAGTTATATCTTAATTTTTGTGTGTGTTATTGTTGTGATGGCTAAATTATTAAATTTTTCATATACCAGGGGGCTGCCGCCCCCTGGACCCCCGCATTTTCTGGCTAAATGCCTTTTTTTTCAACATTTTGTTGCGATGTTTGCGATACGTATCAATTTTCAATGTTGGTATCAAAAAAAATAGTATGAACGACTCGGGGCAAAAGTAAAAAAATTCAACCTGTGCGATTAGAGCCCTTGCCTTCGGCGCGGGCTCCAACTCTCGCACACGGTTGAATTTTTTTACTTTCGCCCCTTGTCATTCAATGTACTATTACAATCGGCTAACCTGTCTGAACTGACTTGAAACACATACCAAAAGCTGTACACCCAAATGGATGGTATACCGCACTATTGGCGAATCATATAATAAACATTACTCTAACCGAACTCACATAGAACTCTATTCAATTTCTATGTGAATAAAAAAGAAATTCTTAAAATAAAGATACCACATCGCACAGTTAGACATCCATTTCGAATATGGTTGTACAGTATACCATCCAATATATACATTTATACAGTCTCCCATTGCAAACTAATCGAAAACTGTGTAAAAAGTTAGATTGCTGACATCTGGATATAATATCAGAACCATTTCAACATCTGTCGTCACATTAAACACATTAGGTATCTGAGTAAAAAAGCTTATGAGCTTATGAAAAGAGCGAGAGCGATGTGTGTCTAATCACTTTTATTTGGATACGAAATGATAAGTTTTCCGGTGTATAGTTTTCTCTTAATGCCATTGAAATCTCTCCTCTATATATGTATATTTACATTAGGCGGTACATGGATGCTATATCCATCTTTTTTTTTTGTTGAATGGAAAACGGCTATCGGAGGTTTGAGCACAAATTATATCACCACCGGTTCGGATTTAGCGATAAAAACCATTCGAAGCTTGCAAATACTTTGAACAGATTACGAATCGAAATGCTTTAATAAAACCGTTTTCCTTTTCGCCACTTTGTTCGGGCATAATAACCGTCTGCATTTAACGATTTATACATTTTCGAATGAATGTGTATCGGTGGATGGGGGAGTCTCTTTAAAATGAAATTCTTTTGTATACTTATTTCAATTGCTCAATTCACAGCAGACTGCATTAAAGGTGTCTAATGTATAATGATGGCACTGGCACAACAAAATTGTAAAATTTGTAGATTTGAATCGTTATTCGGTGTTAAGTATACAAGTTGCTTTACTCAAAGCTGACGCATTTGCACTCAAATAACACGATTGGATTAGAGCGAAGACCCACTGCAACTTGGGATTTGGCTGGCAAAAATTTCTGATGGAAAAATAAAATGGAATTTACAATTCGCATGGTGGGATTCTTCATTCATTTTGACTTGTGAGTCTCAAATTTAACAGCCAACACCAACAAAAATGTGATATTGACGAAAGAAAATTTGGTTAAGGGCAATGGACCCTTTTCAAACTTGTAGCCTACATGTAGGCTGACCAATATTCGTCAACTACACGCGTGAGATGTATGGTACACATATTGTACGTAAACTTTACATACGACATGTTTGCCATACAGACCCGACGCATACTATGCATAACAGAAGTATATCATACACATCCGAAGTACACCACCAAAATCTTTTTTATCAGTGTAGTATGAAGTTTTCCTTTCTGAAAGAATGAAAGACTTTTCCATAGGGACGGAAAGTCCATTTTCCCTCCCTAGTACAGGAAAACCGTTTTTTAAGTAAAACCAATAAAGCACGCTAAAATGTGTTACTTTTAAAGGAAAAATTGGTTTTTTGGGTAGTAACTTATACCACTTGGAGAAACCTGTGCAGATTACACAAATTTACACAATCTGCAAAGGTTGCTCCAAGTTGGATAAGTTATGACTCACAAACCAATTTTTCCTTTAAAAGTAACACATTTTCAGAGAAATCATCAAAAAACAAAATATTTTTCTTTGTAGGCTACAAAGGGTCCAATTGTTTGTCGTTGCTAATCTCCATCGATTACATTTTAAGCTCCGTACGAAGGGCTAAGACAGTAAGAACAAGGTCGGGCAACGGGGTAACGTTATGGATGACGAATTTGCAAAAAAAATGTGTTCGTTAACTGTATATCCCTTATGAGCCGAGAAATGATAAGAGACAGCTTATAGAATCCATGATATTCAATTCTGAAATTTTCGAAATAAACGCATGCGAATGTTTTCAACTTACGTTCGTCAAGTGTCAGACCGAAAGATCTTCCAAAAACCAAATCTCCTTCTAGCATTATTTGCACGAAGTAATTCTTCGGCCGTAACTACTTATGAAACAAGCGTTCTACGAAGCAACTATACTATACCATACAACTATACCACATTACGATTACGATACAACTATACAACATTACGATTCTTGTTGCTTACAACGTTTTATGCACTGAAGAAATTCGAATAAATACCAAAGATAATCGTAGTGTGACATCAGTGTGCCTCAAATTGCATAAGTTCTTTGGTCTGACAAAGAAACTTTTAAAATTCATTCTTGGTTTCAGTATTTTCTGAAATGCCCCCTCTGATACTTACGATTTCCGCACAGTTTGTGTACAATTGTACCGATGTGTACATTAATGTTGGATTTTTAAAATGTTTTCGCTGGTCGTAGGTCAAATGTGTAGCTCCAAAATGTTAGTCTTCCGATTAAATTGTGTGCGATAATACTAAAAAAAAACCGGTACGCATCATCATGTAAAATAGGGTGGGTCGAAAATAGTTTTGCCTCAATCTACGCAGTCATACTCGATTAATACGTTTGATTTTTCAATCGTCTGCAAGTTGATCAGTTGGATAAATTAACTTACACTACCGAGACGGTAATGGGTCAGATTTTATTCTCATTTATTCTGGTACACAATGTCATAGAATGGTTTGATCATTTAGCCGCAACAATTGAAAGAATTCTCTTGCATTCGTCGTCGTCGGTTAAATTTTTAGCTTGTAAAAAGTCGTGCATTCTAATCTGAAACGAGAAGGTAAAATTGAAAAATGGATATTTTCGCGTCTCCAATTATTCTGTGAAGTTGAAACGTTATTATGAATAAATCTTTTTTGTCAGCTGATTTATTTCCTACCCGGCCCATGCGAAAGCTGACCATTACACAGCAATTTGCCCCCAGCGAAAATGATCCATCGAGTGTGGACAATTTTATGTTCTTTTTTTTAAATTTTCCTATGTGAAAGTCAACTTTCGCTTGGAGCAGGTAGTAAGCCAGTAAGCCAGCTACCAAGAAAGTATATGTAATAGATCATCTTCAAGGCCGTTTACATCAAGAAATGCCATCCACGTTAAATAAATGTCATACAAATGAATGAATGAATGAACGAACATTTAACGAAACTTAAGTGATGTTACGACTGAAAGTACCGTATCTTGAAGATGATCTATGTTATCTCTAGCACCGGACTGTGACTGTGACGTAGTTTCGATGCTACACTGGTAAAAAAAATTCATCAACATACATCCAGTATGTATGAAATGGCTGGCAGGCGGCTTCATTTCTGCCTTACTTTGGATATGTATATTCCAACGCCTGACATGTATATCGTACATGTTCGACGTATAAACATAAGAATGACACGAATAGTCATGAGCAGTATGTATGATTATACGTCAACGTCGGCAGAAATGAAACTGTCTGCTAGCCATTTCATACATACTGGAAGTATGTTGACGAAATTGTTTTATCAGAGAGAGCGTTGGCAAATACGATCTTGGGCAGGTGCTACGTATGTTAAGTAATTACTTACAATTGATTCCGGTACATTTGTGGTATCGAAATGATTCCATTGTTCTGCGAATTCATTCATATCTACATCGCTCAATCCATTCACAACTACATTGTTTACATGTTCACTAAATCCCCTTAAGTTTTCATATTTTACATTATCCTCAAGCCCCTCGAAGCAGCACATTACTTTCTGTTAAAGGGAAAAATAAATTTAAACAAAAAATCATTTAACAGCTCGACCTATCAACTCACACTAATTTTAACACGTTCTAGGCTAGAATATCTTTCACTGTTTCTCTTTAACCAACGAATAATGGTGTGAGGAACAAATTTTGGATTAAATGAATTTAAATTTGGTTGACCAAGGCGGTTACACAACGAGGTCCGCTGAAATCAAAGTGAAAATTCTCTCTCGCTTATGGACATTATTAAAGCCCGCTTGACATGAAATCGTTCAAGCGAGTAACAAAATATCTAAATTACATAAAAGGGAAATCTTTCGTTGTTCGGCAGTAGATCTGCTGCACCCATTACATTGACAAAGTTCGCTTGTTGGGCGACAGTATAATTAGACGCAATTTTCAGTCCAGGAGTCAAAATTTCGCACCATTTAGTCTTCCGAAGAAAAAATTAATTAACAAAATTGATCAACGTTTGACTTAGGCGCATGGGATTCGAACCAAACGTTCAAAGGCATCGTTCCCATCTTTCAACCGTATCTCCTTCATTTTGAGCATTTCGTCAACTGTCAGGCCGGAAGTTACTAGCAAAAAAATGTCTCTTTCTGGGAATCCAGCATTTTTTGCACGAAGTAAATCTGCGGGCGTTATTAGTTTTGCTAGATCGATTTCCACTTCTGGTGCAACTGGATTGGATGTGCACACCTTTAATTTTATAATTCGAATTGCACAACGATCGAATCGATAAGCACTATTATTCTACCTGAAAAACCGATCCTATGATCACTACAGTCATGAGCTTGAAGTAGATCATTTTTTATGTCACGTTTTTAACTGATTTCTTATCGAAACTTGTAGTTTCGCTCGTGAAACTTTATTGAAAACTATTCCATGTCTACATGGTAACACTGGCTTATATGCTTTCTATTACATAAAACGTTCAGATAGTAGCTAATTCTTCGTTATCATTTTCAGAAGTAGACGAGTACTAAATTAGTTATTTGCATTACTTGGGTTGAAACCACGAAATTACAGTATGCGTGTTCTTATACCGAGAGAAAATTCAACGCAGGTCGTAGGTCACATGGTTCGTTCCCAAATAAAGTATTTCTATAAAAATTTACGCGATAATAATACTAAAAACATGGTGGCGCTTTAGCATGTAAAATAGGGTGGGCCGAAGATATTTTTGCTTTTAACGTCAAAGCGACTTTGTCTTTATAGAAAATGTGTCATTTTCTACATAAAAATGAAATGGGCGCCCAAATTCTGAATGTCTCAGGGCGCTTAAAGTTTTTATGGGAGCTGCGGGAATTGACCAAAAAATTGGAAATTTTTTCAATATTTTCGTACAGTCGAAGAAATTTAGTTTTCGGGTTTTCCAAAGGTATTAATCTTATTTAACCCACACTTTATCCCACAACAATGGAATCCACAAATTTAAATTTAGTTAACACAACGGTCACAATGACGGCGCTGCAGTCACGATTTCAAAATGTGATATAGGGTGGCTAATTAAATTTTGGTTTTAGCTACATTTTCTCTTGGTTTTTAATTATTATATTAGGCTTCTAAATTAAGAGTAAATTTATGCAATATAAACCGTTTGAGTTTGAAAAAAGATGTTTTGTATCAGTGAACGATATAGGAAAGCGTTCAGTACGTCTCAACATACAAAAGAACGTAAAATATAATTGTACATTTAGCCACCCTACGTCCGTCATCGCTTCTATTGTCTTTAAAAACATATTGTGTGCTTGTCATGATATGTATCAGACGTTTGTTTATTTATGTGTCTCATCTAAAATGCTGGCCAGCAAAATTTTGATCATTAAATTCAACGGCAAAATTGATCTAAATGTTAAAATAATTGTGAATAATAGTGAAGTTAATGTGGTTTTGTTTTCTCTTCATAAAGGAATTTGCATCAGTTCGATGTAAAGTGCGGAGCACCATTAGAAAAAAACATAGCTAACGCCGACCCGTACGAAACACCTATTCGTATCAAAAGCCTTTAATGTGAAACTCTTCATTTCTCTTACTTCATTTTCTTCTCTGCTGAAAAACTATTCTCCCTTTAAAATCACTTACATTATCCACTCTTTGCCTTGTTATCATATACAACTAAATTGCCGGAGGCAATATAGACAGCCCCGTACGAAGTCTAATTTCATAAATTCCTATTTAAACAGCAATATACCGCTATATTTACCTATATTTCACTGTAAATAAACATTTCACAGAGGAATATGCTATTATATAGCTCTATATGCCTGTATATAGCTCAATATAGCTGTATATAGGTATATATAGATGTCCATATATGGAATCCCTGAAACCCCTTACACTTAACACATTATTTCCATGTTAAACGAAACTCTCTAAGCATCATTTTTCCCACTTTATATCACTTTTAATAAAATCCAATATGGCCGCCGGCAGCCATTTTGTTAGGAGACCGGAAATAGTACCGACGCTTTACATTCGTTAATATCTTTCAAACAAAAAAAAAATCATGAAATTCGGTCAAAATTTACTCGAGATATTGACAAAATACTCCACGTTCACTGTACGGCCGAGTAGCCAGATAAGAGCTCACTCCAAGAGACCTAGCTCACGCTCCGGAGAATATAATTTCATAAATTTTTTTTCCCTGATTGGTACGGTCAATACCTATCTAATAAAGCTAAAACGAACGAAATATGTTCAAATGTGGCCGACCTACAAGCAAAAACTGCTTGCCGCCCTGTGCCTGTTCCACACCAAGGGGTCTAACTCACGACTCGGTCATCCGATTTCCATAAACTTTTTTTTTGTCGATCGGTATTGTAAATACCTTTTATTTGACGTATCACTTACAAGTTTAACGTTTAAATGTCCGGAGATATCTTCGAAAAACCGTAAAGCATTTATTGGGCCACAGCTCGGGAGGGGTCGATCCAAAATCACTCATCTTCGAACTTAGCCTGTCTTTTGACATTACCAAACGGGAAAAAAAAGAATTTTCAAAATCGGATGCGTTTTACTCAAGTTATCGTGCAGACAGACAGACGGACAGACGGACATTTTTTTTTCGCGGATTTGGCATCTCTAGACAACCACAATAGGTTTCCCCTTACTCAGGGAGTCCAATTCGACGTGTTACAAACGTATGCGTAAACCTATAAGACCCCAGTACTTCGTACGGGTCTAAAAACTTGTCGCTGAAGAATGATCAAAAAGTTGCTGGACGCAGTAGCTACAATTAATGCTTTGCAGGATATAGAATAAAAATTAGAGAAACACCAAGAGTCGTCCATTTGAAATCTTCACAATCATCATTTCAACTAAAGGCTTTTTTTTAAACGAAACGCAGATTCGGAACATTCTTTTTCGCCAAATTACAATAGGAAATAAATTCAACTCTTTGTATCAGTGAAGCTCATGATTGAGCTCAATCATGAAAACAGAATCTGGTCAGGAATAAGATAAGAATATGAATATATGACGAACTTCAAAGTTCCTGATTTATAATCCTGAGATGCCTGCTCATGCAATTATGCGATTTACGATTTCCAAAGAATTTTAATATCAACTTTTAGACAAAATAACAATTTCCAAGTCTGTTTTCTATTTGATTTATTTGATGTATTTCCGACCTCGTTCTAGGGTAATAAAATTTTCTGTGGATTATTTGTAACTTCATGAAAATATTAAGATGGAAAACCTCAGAAACATTCACATAAAAATTATGCTTTCCTAACTAATGTTGAAATAGCCTTTTTGCACTCATTAGGAACTTAGGAAAATAACTACTGGGCAGTCGAGACGGTTTACTTGTAGTCCGAAATTATATTTTGGCTTCGTAGAACACAGATAAACACAAGAGAGAGGAATTATATGATATGCAGTGCATACTGTCCCGTACAATCTTTTTCTAAATAAAAGTTATAGTCAAATCGACAATATTGTATTATTTGGCGATTTGTCATATTTTGGAGTTTCTTCACACTTTGGCGATTTTTCTTGACAATTCATCATATTTAGTTGATTTGTTAAATCATCAAGAAAAGTCTCAGAAATGTGAAGAAACGCCATAAAGACAAATTTTCAATTCTCTATGATCCTTGGAGTTTCTTTACTCTTTGGCGATATTTCTTGGTTTTTCTTCACATTATGGCGATTTTTCTTGTTGATTTAACAAATCAACCATAATGATGAATTGCCAAGAAAAATCGATAGAGTGTGAAGAGAAGAAGAGAAAAATCGCCAGAGTGTGAGGAAACGCTAAAGTGTAAAAATACGTTTTTGAAATGTCTCTACATTATCTTTCGTAAAATGATAGTGTCCTCGGGATCTTTCGTTAAAGTATGAATTCCCTAGGATCGAACAAGATGCCGTTACCTGACGTAAAATAAGAGTTTCCTTAGGATCGAACCAGGCAGCATTTCGTAACTTTTATAAAAGGATAGATTCACTAGCTTCGAACAAAAAACGCCTTTTAGATAAATTTCGTGAAAGGATAAATTTCCAAGGATTTGTTTAATCACCACGAAGAATCGCCAAAGTGTGAAGAAACGCAACAAAGACAAATTTATCATTCTTTGTTTTTGCCGGCGTTTCTTCATCCCTTGCCAATTTTTTATATTTTCTTCATGGGAATCATGATTAATGACGGCCAGCTTTAGCGAAAACGAATGAGATGTTCCGATCCGAATCTGCGAGCGAACTTCCGTTTCGTTAAAAAAAACCTTTAGTTGAAATGATGATGATGAAGATTTCAAATGGACGGCTCTTGGTGTTTCTCTAATTTTGATTCTATATCCTGCAAAGCATTAGTTGAAGCTATTGCGTCCAGCAACTTTTTGATCATTCTTCAGCGACAAGTTTTTTTTCTAATGGTGCTCCGCACTTTACATCGAACTGATGCAAATTCCTTTATGAAGAGAAAACAAAACCACATTAACTTCACTATTATTCACAATTATTTTAACATTTAGATCAATTTTGCCGTTGAATTTAATGATCAAAATTTTGCTGGCCAGCATTTTAGATGAGACACATAAATAAACAAACGTCTGATACATATCATGACAAGCACACAATATGTTTTTGAAGACAATAGAAGCGATGACGGACGTAGGGTGGCTAAATGTACAATTATATTTTACGTTCTTTTGTATGTTGAGACGTACTGAACGCTTTCCTATATCGTTCACTGATACAAAACATCTTTTTTCAAACTCAAACGGTTTATATTGCATAAATTTACTCTTAATTTAGAAGCCTAATATAATAATTAAAAACCAAGAGAAAATGTAGCTAAAACCAAAATTTAATTAGCCACCCTATATCACATTTTGAAATCGTGACTGCAGCGCCGTCATTGTGACCGTTGTGTTAACTAAATTTAAATTTGTGGATTCCATTGTTGTGGGATAAAGTGTGGGTTAAATAAGATTAATACCTTTGGAAAACCCGAAATCTAAATTTCCTCGACTGTAATTCATTATAATTCGTCCCAAGTTGAGCACTGGAGATGAACATTTACATGGTGCTCCTTTTTCATCAAAATGTATGCGTAGTATTCAGAGTTTATTTTTATACCGGAGTTATATCTCATGTAGACTTTCACTGACATAATTGAAACAAGCTAAGCGAGTCTTTGTAAAATGATAAAAATTTCAGCAAATTTTCGATTTACAAAAATATGACCACTTTTAGATGAGATTTTAAGTTTTTTTTTTACATATTTGCCATTTTTAGTGCTTTTTACAAATATTTTACTTATCCTATGAATGTCAACACAAGGTATGGTCGAATGTCAAACTTTGTATGGAGCGGAGGACATAGCGATTTCATATAAAGAAACTCACCTCTCATGAGTGGTGAGTTTGTTTATATGAAATCGCTATGTCCTCCGGTTTGTGTGAACAGACCATACCTGGTTTATACTTTCATTGCTATTACTTAGAGTGCGTCGAAACCTTTCCAAAGAACCACCACTTTGTTGAATATGCACTCTTTTTGATGAAATTTGAGGAAATTTTGAGGAGTGCGATATCTCGTTGGAAAGGTCTCGATGAGTTCTGGGAATTAGGACGTAATCTGGCAGACTACAAAAATGACAAATTTGAGCAAAAATTTCCTCAAATTTTATCTAAAAATAACCCAAATTCAACTAATGGGGGTTCCTAAGAAAGGTCTCGACGAACTCTAGGAAATATGACTGAGGGTTTTATGGGTCTCCATAATATTGAATTCATTTAACTCTACTTTATTGTGGATTGTTTTAGGATGACTAAATGTATAGTAAGTGGAGTATATGCAAAACACGTTTAAAAATGTGTACCCTTGGTAAAACCTATGTAAGAAAACATTTACGGAACAAATAAAAATAAAAGAACCCTCTTCACAATGCTACAAATTGCAAGGTAACGTTCATAATTTAGACACAAACACACAAAAAAAATCGATCCCAAATCTCCCATTAAACGAGTCCCTTTACACAATAAATTCGATGCTCGATTGTTTTGTTTAGAAAGTTCCATGAACCATTTTCCACAAAAAGAATTTGCATACATTGGAAAATGGTTACAACTACTAAACGTTAGTTCATAGAGCCATAGGTAATTTTCCTCGATGTTTTCTCAGTTTTCACATATAATTCGGTGTTTTTATAGTATCTCCGTGTGTTTTTATATTTGTTTATGCGAAAAGATGCCATTAAAAGGATGGTGGGTGGGGGAATTTTTTTACGGAAATAAAATAGAAATGCCTTCAGCCTACCCCCCAATCCCGAAACGAATATTTTTATGGGTTTTATTATAGGGTTTGAATTGGTAACAAATATTTTATCAATGGTGATGTAAGCGGGTGTATCTGATCAAGTGAAATACACATATTAAAATGGATGTTAACGAGTGAAATTTTCATTTTTATGAATTTAGTGTAGTCCGCATTCCAAATAAATTATGAGTTATACTGGACACAATTGTATAATTCAAGCCGTAAGTGTGCCTAAAATTTGAATTTTAAGTGAACGATTCGATTAAAAAGTGAACCGAAAAATACATTTCAACGCTTCATTGTATGAGAAGCGCTATGAAAATGACGCTACGTTACAAAGACCTCCGCATTTTCCGTTTTGAACTTCGACCGCACTTACGGTGTGAATAGTGGTTAATACAAGTAGTCTAAATGGATCCAATTGACCCTATATAGGGTAGAAAATTGTGCAAACACAGACGAAAAGTAAACGAGCTCTCACCTTCCAGCCAAAAATAAATCAAGAAACAGGGACTAAGGACTAAAATAAAATTTCACAGTAAACAAAGCGAAGGATGTCTTGCCCTGGTGTTCCTAAAAAGCGCTGAAAAGATGTCATATTCGCTCTAACCGCAACGTTCACATTCGTTGAAATTGTCTATATTCTAAGAACTTTCTAGCAAGTGAATTTCCTGAAAATTTGTACCACTTGCTCACGAAAGGGAACGTTCTGTGTGACAAACACTTTCCAATGTTTATACTCATCCGTAAGACCCTGACGCTCAGTCAAAAGAATAAACTTATTAAACGGTGAAAGCGCCGCTGGCAAAATTTTAATTCAATTTTGGATTACTATTAGCAAAGTCATCATGATTTTTCTTGTGGGGAAATCTGGATTCGCAGGTGCGATGTTCCTTAGTTTAGTCTATGTAAAGGAACGCAGCACTGCTACTAGCATGAACACTGAATTGACAAGTGTCAAATTTGGAGGCTTTAGTGATACGAGCTACCGCTTATGATTGTTTGTATTGTATGTTTTAACTCATACAACGAAAACAAGTCATCTATCTATATAACAGAAACGCATTGCCTACTGTGATTTCATCAGCCTCCGAATATTTTCTATGTTCGTGCTAGTAGCAGTGCAGTGAAAGGAAAACAATTTCTGTAAATCACACGGCCGCCCACACATATTGTGTAAACCATGTCAAAATTGGAAATATTGGAAAATATTTATTCTGCTTTGCACATAAATGGTTTGACAGTTGACACACGAGACATGTAATTTTAATTTTATATTTCCATCAAATGACGCAATAATAGTGGATTTGAGTCACGTCAGTTTAGTGTTGCTCCTATCTTCGTTATCGAAATCATAAAGTAATCGTTCTGATAATTCACGCCGTAAGTGTGCCTAAAATTTGAATTTTTATGTGAACGATTCGATGAAAAAGTGAACCGAAAAATACATTTCAACGCTTTATTGTATGAAAATGACGGTACGTTAGAAAGACCTCCGCACTTTTCATTTTGAATTTCGACCGCACTTACGGCGTGAATTACTATCTTTTATCGCATTGGCGTCTGGCATCGCGGAGATAAGCCTACAGTCGAGGAGATACGAACCAAGTTGTTTTACTGCATTTATTACTCACTCTTCGTCATATCAGTTGTGGTTTGGAGCAATTCACGCCGTAAGTGTGCCTAAAATTTGAATTTTAAGTGAACGATTCGATGAAAAAGTGAACCGAAAAGTACATTTCAACGCTGCATTGTATGAAAATGACGATACGTTAGAAAGACATCCACACTTTACATTTTGAATTTCGAGCATTTTCTTAGCTGAAGTATCTCTCGGATTTGCAATTGTTTGCGCAAAATTGTGAATTTTAGTGTGGAAGCAGAACGAAATTCTCATTTTAATGGATCGAGTCTTTGTCTTTTCGATTAGAAAAGATGATGAATACAACCGGTTCAACGACAAAGTTCGAGGATTCATAAAATTTGTTCTAGTGTTCTTAATTGCTGTAACTGTTTCCGGGTCTTTAGGGTCTGTAGTTTTATCATTAATTGGAAGGGAGAAAACTTTGTTTCTGGAGATCGGCTTTCCTTCGGATTATAAAAAGAGCGAAATTGCATTCTCGATCGCAATTGTTTTCACTATCGTTGTCATTTTCACCACAATAATTTGGTACTTGCTTTTCATGTGTTCCTTGAGATACGAAATCCTGGAGAGTGAATTGAAAAATATGGAACGAATTAGCGGAAAAGGAGATCGAAAACAGATGAGTGACAACTTTCTTGGTGATTTAAAGGAGTCAATCGACGTTCATCTTCACCTCAGAGAGTATGTGACGGAGTTTTACAGTGTAATCCTTTGAGCGGATCACGGACTTCCATTTTTTATCCTAAGATTGGTAAAGGAATTGGAGTCCTTCTTCTCAGATCTGTTTTTCATTCAGTTTGGCACCAGCGGAACAGTCTGGCAATAAGTGCATACAATATTTTATCTGTCGAGAGAAGATATATCGAGATAAGTAAAAACTCCCTAGGGAGATAAGCTCGAGATTATCGTTCTAGATAGATAAAAAAATTGATGTGCTGCTAACCTGTGAATGTAGTGTAGTGTTAAGGAGACACAAGTATTTATAGATGTTTTAAGGAACATTATGTGGTATAACAAGATTCGATAACTACATAAACTCTCTAAATGACTGTCCTTTTCTAAATCGCTTGTTTCTCCAACATCTCTAATTTCTCCATAGCGAATTTAAAGGGAAATGAGAGAAGTAAGAGAAATAAGAAACTGAGAAAAAGACGGACATTTAGAGAGTTTATCACTGTAAGTAACTATCCCACAAAAACATCAAAAGGGGAAGAGGTGACGCTAGTACTGTAAAAGGTAAACTTTCAAAACATTTGATATCTGTTTTGGTGACGCATTCTGCGCCTCAACGTAATCAATTTTGACCAAGAAAATTTTAACAAGAAAATATGTCAACGAAAAATTTACTGATGAAATTTTACAACGAAAGTTTTACAAAAAAAATATAGCGCGTATTGAAGAGTACTTTCGTTTTAACATATTTTTTTTTGATTCGGTTCAGTATGGAAAAGTTAAAATGTTCGCAGGTTCCTTAGTTCTCCCGTTGGTTGGTCTTTTTTTTTAGTGAAGTCGAACTAGCGTCGCAAACCTCCGCTATCGCATTGGTTTATGATTCGTAGATTGTGTGTCATTTGCGGCTATTAAATATTGAATGTAGCTCTTCAAAGTAACTGTATCATTATGTGCAATAAGGGTAACACAATGTCTGATATCGATCTACTTGCACAAATGAGGAATAATAGTACATTACTATGCAAGGGAAGCAAAGTGATATCTCGTATCCAGATGAGTAAAAGTAACCGAGGGCTTTAGCCCGAGGTACATTTACTCATCGTGATACGAGATATCACTTTATTTTCCGTGTGTAGTACGACGTTTTACTATGCGAGTGATGTAAAGGCCTATGCCTATGCATGTAATAGCCTTATTACATGCACCAGCATAGTAAAAGCATAAATGTCATGCGTCCAACAACAGAAAATGTTTACGCCTATTTATCGACATCGACAAGCAACAGGTGAAATATAGCGAGGAATAAAACAACGACGATTTTTGTATTTCCGTTTTCATAAAAAGTTTTTCGCATTAAAAAATTCCACATCACAAACATGATGTTTTTCACTCTGATTTTTCAACCACTTTTCATAAACTGTGTGCTATCTTAGCTCACCTGGTGATATCATTGCCTTTTTCCAACGGAACTCAACGAAAGCTCGTAGTGACAGGTATCCAAATCATTTTACATAGTGCAAAAATTTCAGTTCAGTTTTAGTACTCAACTGTCATCAAAGAGAGCGTCAACAAAACGCTACCGTATTTGAGTATAGAAAATAAGGTCATTCACGCTGCACCGATGTAAATAATTTTTGTTTCATCGCACTAAAACGATAACGATTTCCTAAAAATTTATTTGACGAGGAATGACATTCCTGAGATCGAGTCACAATAGAATGCGACAATTACAAAAAATGTATTCGGATGAAAATCGGTCAGTCAAAGGACTTGTTCCACCCAAAAGATGGAGCCTGTGAATAAATCGAATAAATGTTTAATGTTTGATTCTCGTCTAGGTATGTGATGATGGTTATTGGTCATGAGAGATCTACTGAATTTCCCAGTCGTCATATATAAACTCTCTGGTGTGCATTGGATTCAAACGAATACACTACAACAAAATTGTATGCTCAGAAAAATTCAGAAAACGTTATACTTCGTCTTCTTTGCATCCACAAAAAAGGATACAGTTTTCAATTTTTGAGAAAATCTTCTTTTCTTCTTATTCCATAATTCTATTGATGATATTGTAAATCACAATTGACATTATTATTCACGACGTATATTATGAAAAAAAAAAAATTCCCTTGATTTCCTTTGAAGTTCAGTTTTGCCATAGAATAAAAAATATTTGGCTCATACGATGGAGCTATATTTATTTAACATGAAATGTAATGCACCGAGGAAAATCCGTGCCACATTTAAACAATTTTTTTCAAATATTTGAGCAAAGAGCAATTTGAACTGCCAGAGTGTTCTTGGGACCTTAATAACTATGATGGTGCTTTCCAAAAGTTATGAGTCCTCGACAATAATAAGGATTTATCTCAACTAAAAACGTAATTCAATGAGGATTATCATTTCAGCATCAGGCTAAATAAATCCTGTACATATGTGAGTGACTAAAATGTGGCCAAAATGTCAGTAAAAAAAACCCAAACAGGTAAATGTGACGCAAGTCGTTGTGCCTTGACTTACAAAATAGCTGATATTGCTAATGATGGCATGTAACAGATTGTTCGGATTCTTACATTTGAATTTCTTTCTCTCAGGACATATTTTTTCTATTCGAACAGTTACCTTAACAGTAGTTTCCTCAACATCTGTCACTTGAAACGCAATTGTTTTTTCGATAAACCTTCCGTTGTTCGAATGTTTGCGTTCAAAATGCGTTAATCAGTTAGTTTGTAAAGACACAAGAACTTGCGTCACATTTACACTTTAAGTGTTTTTTTTTTACTGATATCAGCTCTTATTAGATTATTGAAGAATCAACATTTCGGCATACCGTGTCTTCATTTAAGTCATTCAACTTGATATGTGGATATCAATGAAAGTATAAACCAGGTGTGGTCTATTCATACAATGAACGTCAACACAAGGTATGGTCGAATGTCAAACTTTGTATAGAGCGGAGGACCTCTCTCATGAGAGGTGAGTTTCTTTATATGAAATCGCTATGTCCTCCGGTTTGTATGAATAGACCATACCTGGTTTACACTTTCATTGATGTCCTCCGCTCCATACAAAGTTTGACATTCGACCATACCTTGTGTTGACGTTCATTGGTGGATATGGGTACTGAGTACTGAGTAACTGATATTGTATAGTAAGTGATGCATTCTGAGCTTGTACGCAAAAATTGTAACAACAAAAATAAATTGTGGCAGATGATTTTAATTTTTTTCTTAACAGTGCTTTCAGTAATTCAGCTCCATATTTTCCGCTGTGCATTAGTTATGCGGAACGTGAATAAATCAATACAAAACGCAGAGGAAGTTCGACATAAAGACAAGTAAATTAAGTTTAGAAAATCGAAAACATTTGCGTCACATTTTAGCCTTTCAGGGTGTGATAGTGGCCTGTGTGAAACAAAGTGTATAAACATGCAAATGCGCAGTTACGCATGGATCCCTACTTTCAGGTGAATTTAGTTTTTTCACGTTACACACATATTGAATTCGTGTGCGCCAAGTTGCAGCTGGAGGTGAGGTGAATTCGATTCCATACAAACTTAGCAGGTGTAACCAGAGTATATAAACATATTGAAGGTAATGCATATGCTCAGCGGATCACAAATTTTACGGAACCTAAGTTTCGGGTGAATATAAGATATGTTATGTTGCTTGCGTGACGTTTGGCGTTTTAATGTTGGTAGAAATGTGTTGCTCTGCATACAATTTTTTGTGTTGAATATAAAGATGCAATCTAACAAAGTGAATTTCACTAGTGGCCAACATTGTAAAAATTGTATTCACCCGAAAGTAGGGTTCCGTGAGTTTTTGTGGATTTACACTACCTTCAGTATGTTTATATACTTTGGGTGTAACAACATTACAAGAAAATATGATAAAATTTCAAAAATACATCTTAAAGTAGAGCCTCAATAACTCTGCTGAGGGTTTGCATTACCTTCAGTATACTTTCGTGTCGAAAAAGCAGCGTTATGTTTAATTTTTGAGCATTGTGTTTGTAACTTTTGAATTTAATGTTTGTGGGAGCGAATATTTTAAGAGATTAACGGTGATTACTAAATTTGAGTAGACTACTACCTACTAGAGAATGTATGGAATTGTAGCATAAATGAAGAAAGATCGAATTCTCGCATCCTCCTGATAGTTATTTGAATAACCCTGTGTGTGTATGTCCATGATGTTCGGATTGAAACTCTAGGAACATTATCTCTAAGCGTCGGGGGAAAACTTAAATATAGTTCGGGAGTTAATGTCAGTTTACACAAAAATTTAGCTCGCTTCGCTTGCACCAATCTTTTTATTTCTGACTTTTAAATTAAATCGTATGGTATGCATGGAATATAATTACTTTTAAAATTCCAAGGAGGAGAACAACTGACCCTACGGAACTGTATACATTTTTTTTTTAAATGGACTCATAAAATAAACGAAAATTGTTCAGCAATTTCTTCTTTCCGGTTCCATGCCATCCATATAAAACTATTAAACTTAACTTTCTATAAAAACGTAATACATTTTATTGATATTGGATATTATCCGTATAAATGTGTTCTATGCATTAAACGAACATAATATGTTTCCGTTGATGTTTTCATCGAAGTGGAAACGGAAATCTTTTTTCAAAAACCGAGAGCTCTCTGTGTGTGTTTTTATGCTCGTTTTGCAAAGTCGATACAAAGTATTAAAAATGTAGAAACAACATCATAAAAAGGATCTTCATTTTAAATATTAATACCTTTTACACTCATCTCTCTATCTCTTCGCCGAAATATGCACATTTTCCTTTCTGGGCCCATTTTTTTTTTGTTTGCCATACAGAATTTCAAATGAAATTTATATATTGAAACGAACTGGCAAATTCAGCAATTTAGGAAAGTTATGGTTCAGTTGATTTATTCGTTGAATGTGAGTTTTTTACAAATTACACACAATATAATCGACTAAGAGAGAAAAAAAGGTTTACGCAAGAATAACAACAAATTTAAATATTTTTAACATTTTTATCGGATTTCGACAATGTTTTTCGAAAGTTTTTTTCTTTCCTCTCACACTCTCCAAAGTCACTCTTTCACCATTTTAACCGCTATCAATAATTTCATATTTTAATATTATTCACCCTTTTCGCATTATGATCATTTTATAGAGCTATTACTTTTGGTACATGTTATCAGGTCCAGGTGCTGACGAAAAGTTTACTCTCTGTGTAATTCAAAGCTTTTCATTTTTCCTTCAGGCGGAGGTAAAAAGCTTCAAGTCAAATGTTTCTTATCCACCAAGTTACAAACTCCGAACTAATATTTTGAGAAATCACAATGAAACCAGAATCATTGTCCTCATATTCATACAAAATAAAGTAATAGATCGTGTCATGCAGTACTAGAATTCGTTAATTCACTTTTTAATAACAGGTTTTGTAGTTTTCAGTATGGTTCATCAAAATATGTATGGAAAACATGAGAATTTTAGTTGAATTTTGAGTGTCAAAAGAAAAGAATTTCCCTTTAAGGGGATGTTTGCAATAAAATTTTTACCTTTTCTCAGCCGTTTCAAGGGCGCGTACAAGAATTGTATTTCATTCACTGACGTTAAATTTTGTCGCTCAGTTAAAACTGTCAAAGTTACCTGTGAGGTTAGATTCTCCACGGCCGATTTTGTCGGTGAAGAATTAACTTGTCAGTGAAACTTGACATTTTTGATGTTAAAAGGTTTTCGATTTTCGTGTTGATGAATAATAATTATTTTTGAGTGATGACATTGTGTTCAAATTGTGAAAATAAATAAATTAAATTTTGTTTTTATTGCAACAACAGTTGTCAAAATTTACGGGCTCGAACAATGACCATATTTCTTGTAAAACGGCGATGAGAGGACTCTCTGAAACCTAACAACTTTAGGTGATTATTTATCGAGCAGGCGAAAAATTTTTTTTATTGAAAAGTAACTAATTCCGCTCTTCATAAATAATATCATTCAAATTGACGAATTGAACAACCGAGCTTCGCGAAAGATATTTCTAAACTCATTTCCCCCACTCCCACTCGTTTCTGTAGTTTTAAAAGAACTGTCACTGTCAAGTAAACGCAGAGCGAGATGTTATGATCAGAGCGAGAGGTCCGAGACCAGTTAATTATAACTTGGCTTGGGATACTTGTGATTGCATATTTTCATATAAATTTTTGGTATATCCACCAAGGCAAGTTAAAATAACTGGTCTAAATTATATTTCCGTTTAAGAATCGGTTCATCATGTAAATGGATGAACAGACGGACAGATCAACAAAAGTTAGTGAATCAATATGTTTTTTTTTGAAAGAACACTGTCCAACCAAACGTGTTCAATTTTTCTTCGTAAACGGATTCAAAACGGAATGTAAACGGAGAACTTTTTCGTAAATGTAGCTCCTGCGAGAGAGAATCAGACTGGAGTCTGTTGAATGCCAGAAGCATGAACCAAAAATTGTCCCAGTTGAATGCCGTTGGAAATTGTGAGTTGTTGGTATTCAAATCCATTTATAATTGGAGCACACGATGCTACCATAAATTTAAATCAATTAAAATAATGAAAATCATTTTCAAACTAACGTGACATTTCAATCATATAGCACACGAAAATATACCATTTATCGAAACATAAATTATCGGGGCCAATTAAAGGGAATTTAAAATCAAAGCATTGCTCGCCATAAATCTCTAAAGTCGTTTCGTCCGTATGCGTCTAAACATTTCAGAAGCCACCGTTATGGTAATTGTGGACGCGTGCAGATTTTAATACAAATGCAACGATCGACGAAATTACATAAATGGATATTGATTCCAATTTCATTTTAATTGGACGGACACAAAATCAACGCTTTCTGTTACATCTTTTCACTGCGTACTTTAACGCGATGAAAGATTTCCCGTAATTATTTCAAAACAATAAAAAAAAAACTTTTTTTTCGAGGTCATACGAAATTGTTTCCGTTATTCAAAAGCCAAACAAAGAACTACGTCGAAATAGCCAATTACCGACAAAGCGAATCTGTCTCCCTTTTCAACTTTTCTCCATTTAACCCAACCACTTGCCTTTTCTTTTAGCTTTTTGAGTAGGTTACTGGTGGTAATTTCGAATGCACGTAACATTTCTTTTTTGTAGACGTTATTCGAACCAAAGTGCGAATATAGTAAATATATGATTCTTATGTTTCTTATGTCACTACGAAATAAAAGTCATGATGAGTAGCAACAAGTTATTTGATTCAACGAATTTCTGTTGCCATTCAACGAGGAAACGTTGCCTCGATTCTTGGAACTCTTCCTCCATCAAAGAATCTTGGTGAAATTTTTTATTTATAATTTATAAATTCTTGAATTGATTTTGAAAATAAACATGCATTTGAGCAGCATACTCATGATGAAAATAATAGGGGGTTTAGGAATTTCGCGCTGCGTCATTCACAACCCACAAAGTGACATTTTCCTTATACAAACTGTGTCATTTTGTCAATTATTGTAAATGCCACAACGAGAGAAAAGTCATGATGAAAATAATAGGCAAAGAGAGTAGAACTGTACGCGGGCGGACCTAAATTTTCTTTAAAAGAGAACTAATGTTTTCTCATTGTAATGTGTAATAATGCAGTTTGGCAGTTTTACTTAACAGTATAACAGTTATTATTGAGAATTTTCGTTCTGAAAATTCGGATAAAATTTTTGGAATTTTTTTTAGAATTATTCGGGAAGTTTTATGAATTTTCAGAATTCTCAATAATGAACCCTGCTCAACACATTTTCTGCAGATTAACCTGACTTTCGGGTTCAAATCAAAATTCAGAGACCTCATTAAACAGCCAAGGAAAGTCAGAGGCTCAATTAATATCTCGCCTGAATGTAGGCTAGACATATGAACACAAATTCATCGTATTTGGGAAACGTCATACGAGTCATTCAGTATGTACATCGTTACAGCCACCAAACACACTGCAACTACCCTAATAATGAAGGTTGAGTGAACTTTTGGACGTTACCAATGCGATATAATATCGCTAGAAAAATTCCATATGGAATTGTCTGACGGAGTAATCGAACCCGGATCATTTTGGTGGAAGGCTAGTACGTAACCACTGAGCACTGCTTCTAGCATGAACATTGAAAATTTTTGGAGGCTGATGACTCGACAGAAGGTACTGGGTTTCTCTTGTAAAGAGATATATGACTTGTTTTTGTTGAATGAGTTAAAACGTACAATACAAACAATTTATTCTAAGCTGTTGCTATCTGTTGCTGTTGCTAGTGTTGCTATCACTAAAGCCTACAAATTTGACACTTGTCAATTTAGTGTTCATGCTAAGAGCAGTGCTGTGCATTAAGCCATCCCGTGTTTTAACAGGAGGGACGTACTCTCAATTATTTGGGTGTGAATAGCTTTCTGTCGTTTGGTTGCCAGGTGTTTTCTATCCAATTCGCACCCGGGTTGGGTAGTCACTTCGTTTTATTTCACTCGATTTTTTTTCATTGCTTTGTTTGGATTTGAATTTTTTTTCTTTCTAAATTTTTGATCTCTTTGGCATAATTACAACAGTCAAATTAAAACAAACAAAGGAATAATCACCATCAATATCAATTTGGAAAATCGTTACGGTCAATGGTATGATTATTTTTCGGTGGAAATAGTAAAAGGGGTTGCGTCGATTGTGTTGTTTTCTCAGTCTTTGTACAGTCAAAACAAGAAAATGATTTGGAACATAAGCAAGAGATTATGTTCAACCGACGAGAATCGATGGAATTACATCTTTGCTCCGTAAAAATGTTATCGTTTGTGCTTTTTGTGTCTTTTTTTCGGTGTTTTTCTTTTGTCAATTTTCTGTAGGCTTCCTCCTGCTATATCCTCCGGAACGATAAATGTAACGTGAAACAATTTTTTAATTAAAACGATACTCGCCCCGTTCATTTTTCTTTAAAGAATTTATTGTCCCGAGTACGAACTCGTTGGGCCATAAAGATTATAGAAAATGGAACGGCAAAACGAAAATTTATTAATTTATTGGCATGTTCGTTATTACGTTATATATAAGCGATTAAAATCTCAGCGGTGGTGATAAAAGTTGTGTATAATGGCCGCGGGGAACGTGTGGAAAAAGGTCATTTTTATTGAATGAGTATAGAATGTCTTCAGGACACAGCTAAAATGAATCATTATCGTAATAAAGAAGAAAAAGAAACAATTTTACCATTTGCCCCCATGTCACTTCTTTGTGGATCAATTGGAATCTTCGAACATGCTGGAATATCGAATCAGGGTTTTCTCTGAAAGGTACGGTTGAACAACTGAATTAGAGATGTGCAGGCCACCTAAAACACACCGGCCTAACCCGACACTAACAATTACCAAATCCAATGTTGCCATTATTTTACCACTCGCACGTTCTCGGACAAGACAATACACACCTTCAATGGGCTTTTTGCCCAACTGACTGACCGACATTACCAACGAGCAGTTACATGTAATACAAATAGACGTTATCGGTACTAAATCCAAGACGCAACCTAATATTAGATTCAGTCAGATGTCATTATTGTGGACAACAACCTGATGAAGCGAATTATTTGTGTTGCGGGAGAGTTTCGAACCCACAACTGGCAATTCGTAATTCCATGTGAAGTCTTGACTTACACACTGCGCTATTAAGATCTTATAGTGTAAGTTCACGCGTAGAAAATTGAGTTTTTATGATTTTCTTCCAATGAAAAAAAAATATCGGATCGGAAGATGCGGGAAAAGACAATAAAAGCGCGTATGATTCAATTTGGTACAATTAATATTACTTCTTCAAATGAATTCAAAATTCTCAAATAAGTTGACATTTTTAGTCTGACCATTTCTAAGTCCAAGCTTAATGTATAATGTACATTGTATACGCCAAATTTTCTACTAGTTCAACAAACTAATCCGCGCCGAGTTAATACTGCAAAACAAGAATACAACTAAAAAAACAATTCTGACTCGTTTTCTGCCAAAACAAAAGTAAGGCTGCGAGCGCACTTACGCCGTTTAGCACTCCGTTTACGAGTGAACAATGGAAGCTCCTCCTACTTTCCATTGTTAAAACGTAAACGGAGAGCTAAACGGTGTAAGTGCGCTCGCAGCTTAAATTGACAATATAATAGCATTATAGTTGATCGCTAACAAAAATCGAATAAGGGCAATACGATCCTACAAGTTCACCAGGCTAATTTTAACTGAAAGCCAGACTGCCATTTCTAAGGTCATTAGGCAAGGAATGAATGTTTGCAAGGCCAAACTAGTACATGGACGGGGACGCCGAGTGTTTCAAAGGCTTGATAATGACCAAATGAAAATGTATGGGTAATGAGCACATTTTTGGCACGTCATGGGATGTTAAGATTTAATACATAAAATATGGTGGGAGGCGTTACGAAACATATGCTTTTTTTTCTGCCTATGACGAAAATATCGATGTTATCAGGCCTCTCACACCTCCTTATTTCCTTGTTTTTATAAAAACCTCTTTATTTCATTAAAAAATCCTTATTTTCCTTATTTTTCGCAAATTTCATCGACGGAAATCAAAATTTAAAAAAAAATCTCTGCGCGGCAAAAAAAACAATTTTTAATATTTAACACAAAGAACTCTAATAAAGAGGTGGTGTCGTAGCTCATGATCGTTCCAACGTGACTGGTTTAACATATATTTTTGTGGTTCCACGCCGCCGTTTGTGGTTCTCGAATATAACTATTTGATTTAACATGTAAATCACCCCTAAGATTGTCTCAGACAATTCAAGGTTTTAGCCTTATTTGCACTTAACTTACTTCTTTCAAATTTATACTTTTATACTTTCAACAATTTATTATTTTTTCGAAATTCGAACGGGATAACAGACAACAATGAGATCAAAATCTAATCCAGCAAGTTTTAAACTTCAAATAAGAATTCACGCCCGCCGTAAGTACGTCTTAAAATTCAAAAATTTTGTCGCATCGAAAACTGATTGAAAACTGACACCCTACAAAAACGATAGATACGTCAAAATAAACAGTGATGCGTTTCATTTTGAATTTTGAAGCGCACTTACAGTGATAAGTGGTAAAGCTAAACTTTGCTAAGAATCTAATTCAAGCCTTAAACGCTCCCAGAATATTCAAATTTTGAGCGTGATAAAAGTGAATTTTACGATACAACTTTACAAAAAAGATACGTCAATAATAAACAATAATGCGTTTTATTTTAAAGTTGAGGCGGACTTGCGATGTTAATTGCTGTGTCTTAGAATAATTTTGATTTTTATCGAAAAATTTCTCCTCATTTTTCCTTAACTAACAATTTCCTTATTACTCCTTATTTTTGTGTGAAAACCTCCTTAACTCCTTAATAAGGAGTCCAAATTTAGAGTGTGAGCCCTGATGTTATCCTTCTAGGGCAAATTTGTTTATCTCGGTATATCCGTTCTTGGCGGATAAAATAGCGCATGCACCTCTGCCCTAAATGTTTCTTTTGACGATTTAGATTATGTAACACGCCTTCTCTTCGAAAAAGAAAAAAACGATGAAGGGGAAGAGCAAATTCTTCTGTCAGTTTTGATAATTCTCATAATTGGTAGGATAATAGTACACCCGATGAACTTACGTTAGAAATTTGTTTCTGTTTTCAACGCTATTCAATCCACAAATACAATTCAATACAATCCATATGAAATCACATTAAAACATAGCTCGATTACACATACACTTATGCGCGCGAGACGACAGTATCAGTATGAATGTGTGTTACGAAGTACGTACATGGTATTGGTATATACGAAGTTTTTTATGAGGATTGAGAAACTATGTAAGTAAAGAGAATAAGAGTTTCTAACCTAAAGATGACTGTATTGAGACGAAATCATCGCGTTTGATTTTGCTACGAAATTGCATTAAACGATATATGAAACACGTTGTTTTTTTCACACTTTCGAGATTCGACCAGATTAATTCTAAACAAAAAGATTTTTTTGTGAAGAAGAGTCTGAAATCTGAAATCGTACCACTACAAACTGCATAACAAACTTAATACACCCGACACCCGACAGTGCATATTTGAACTCTTTTTGACATACGTCACACATTCACCCTCCATCCACCCACTTCCAATTTTATTTATATATTTCAATGGCAATCAAACGATTTCTATCATTTTTATTATTCCTATACTGTATAGGATGTCCTTTGACCTAATAGATGTATTTTACAAAATAAATAAAAACAAAAAAAAAACAATAATCCCCCTCCAAATATAATCAATTGAGATAAATCCGATGGACTGTAAACTTCATTTATGTGCAAATATGAATTGAATCATAACGTCGTGCTAAGCCCAGGTGTATTCGATGATGGCATCAAAAACCAATCAATTTGTAATTCGTTTTGCCCGAACCGGGTATAGTTTCTTTCGATGCCTATTGTATGCGAGGCCACGTGTGTATTAGGGTGGTTCGGAATTATATTTTAAATTCGCGAATCATACCGGTGCGGTATCTCAGGATATCGGAACAGTAATTAGTTTTCGATCAGCCCCTAAACTGATATCATCCATCTGATATTCTGTGGAACACAAGTAAATCATAATCAAGCACCTTGTAATATTTATCGAGTAAAAATTTAATTATTTTCTGCGGACAGCGAGTTTATTGCAACGACATTTTTCACCGAAATAGCGAGGATATTGAAGAGTTGTGATAGAAAAGAGAATAGAGAATGACTGCCGTGTAATGTGGTTCCTGCGATACCTTCTTCGACTTGACTTGACTTGAGCAACCAAAACGTGCTCCTATGAGCGTTCCCATGAGAACATTGGATGTGAGGACTTTGGCACGATTGTGAGTCATGCCCTAATCCCCCTTTTCGTTCACCTTGATAATATTCAAAGCACACATCACAAAATGGATCAATAGAACCCAAAAGGAAACCGAAATAAAACTGAGAAGAGTGGAAACGTTACTGAGATATTCTTTAATCCAATAACGGTATTATCTGATCCTTTGAAGCATGTAATTTGTTTACGTTTCCACCACTTGTCAGCAATGTAAGCTGCAAAGCTGGTTTCAGTATAAAGCTTCATGGAACGACCGCATTCAATTATGAAAGGGAAAGTGGCGCTTTTGTATTTTATAGTATAAACTAGTACTGCATAAGAGCATGTTACCATCTATGGTAAGAAAAAGACTGTTATTTTCTGTTGTTAGAACTTGCGGGAAGAGTCAATTGAAGGAAAAATTCTTTTGTGTTTGACAGTTGCCACAAGTTCTTTAAAATAACATTTCTCCTTCAAAACACTATCCGTGATAGCAGTATACTTGGAAACTAAACCTCAAATGTAGTAGATTTTTGTAAAATTTGTATTGCATTTCATCGCGATACTTCCTTTGTGAACCTAATTCACCGCTATGACTTTTCATGCATTTTTACGCACTGAAGAAGAAACAATTGTGGCGCCTCTTCAGACCAACGAAGGTTCTGAAATAACAGGTTAAGTCAGCCATGAAGACGGGTGACACCGAAATTGATAAACACACTCAATAATTTGAGAAATCAACTGGAAGAAAATATTTTTTTGGAAAATTCAGAATTTTGTTTTTGAAAAGTTGAATTTTTCATATAAACTTCGTAGCCGTTGACGCAATTTGTGTGTCACTGCCTTCGTGATCCACTCAGAGTTGTCTTGACATGTTCTTTCAGAACCTATCTATTGGCGATTTGCAAGAACGACGCGTAGCGTAAAAAACTAAAAAGTACATCGAAAACGTATGAAACTTAAAGCGTTTGGTCAAACCCGTAAATTTTAAAAGCAAGGCACCGTTCATCCACCATTCAAAAAACATTTCAATGTGTACAGAACGTACCAAATACTCCACTGAACCCATTTATTTATAAATGTATCTGCAAAATATTACTGTAGTTATAGAAATGACTTTAAATCGGATTTTCACTTATCCTGTATCCCATTTTAATGTATCGCGAATGTTGGGCATTATGTTCGTCGATCCAATTCTCTAAAAATATAATAAAATATTTATAATAGCACAAAACGTGTTCACTATTACAGTATAGATATATGGGCGTCTGTGTGTCGATAATGATATTATGTGGACGGTTACGTAACGTCGATGAGGCTTCAAAACTTGAACGTATCATCCACTAAATATTTTCGAAATAATATTTTGAAGCTTTTGTTAGCTAACAAATCCATGCAACAAATAGATTACCCAAGGGAATATTTTTTGGTCAATTGTTAAATTGTTACAATATTGACATATAAAAGGGGGATGGATAAGGGTTTTTTTTGTATAGATACACGTAACAGAAAGCTGTGTGTATCATATACGCTCGTTTCGTTTACAATCAATATATTTAATACAGTTTAAAGATTAGACTTGGTAGAAAAGGTTTGAATTGTTGTCGAGGAAATGGATTTGAAAAATGGTAATTTTACATTTCCCAAGCGTGTGTGCCATCGGTAACAATAATGTGCGAATTATATTTATTTGGTAGAAATTTAATTTTGATGAAAGAGTTTCGTAGTGTAGATAAGTGTTAGGGGGTGTATGGGAAAAAAGTTGAGGAAATTATTTTGTTTGTTTGCAGATCAATTTTTAAATTTGTAACTTCAACATTTGGATATTTCTATTTCGAATCGAATCACAAACGAGAAGCGGATAAACACAAATTTGGCTCAAGTAGGATTTTATGTGGGTGTTCTTGAAATGTGAGACTTTTTCCATTAACAAATTTAACCGAGTTTCTTCAACATCCAAGACTTTTCTTGAGAATCTTGAAGGAATTTTAGTTGATTTGAGGATTTAATAAAAAAAAAAATCCAGTATTGTCGTAAGCGTTACAACGTATCCTTTTGAGTGACGACATATTTTTTCCGTCCATGAAGACTGGGGGCGTCGTTTCAACGGATTCGACATATTTCCTCTATCCATTGAAACGACCCAGTCGTCATATTAGCATCTCTCTGATGCAAACATGTTGCAGAAGTGCGCCTGTTAACTGAGTTAGTGCGAAGATCAGTTAAATTATCGCCAATCGAATTGACAGGATTTTTTAGCGAACGAGAGGCCACGAGTTCGCTAAAAAAGCCTTTAAGCATAAGTTAAGAACAACGTTTTGTTTATAGTGTATCGGAAATGAGCGACGAATAGTCGAGTGCGAGTTATCCAAAAAAGCTGTTTCGCTCATATTGAATGTGAAAAGCGATTTTATGGTTGATTATCGTAGTAACTCGAACCGCGATGTTGGCAAGCTGGGATCGGCTTGGTTCGGTCTAGGGAGCCGACGTTGCCCAACACTTCTTTTCGCTCTATGAAATTTTGATTTTTGAAAATTTATTTAAAAATATTTTGAAATATGAAATATTTTTGACATGGTTTCATGGGCGAAAATATTCCGAATGGTGTCTATTTTATGTTAAAAATAAAAAAACATTAATTACTTTAAAAAAGCATTTATCGGATTTTCCAGATTTGCACACTTTTTTCGTGAATTACAGCGCCACCTGCATACTTTTTCAATCACTTATATTTTTCTCGTATGCAGAAAGGTTCAAGGAACACAGTATTTTTTGCCCACTCAGTTCGGATCAAAATTCAATTTTATAGAGCCGAAAGAAGTTTTAGCTAACGGCGGCTCCCTGGCACAGACCAGGCCGATCCCAGCTTGACAACATTGCGATTCGAGTTCGTAGCCGACCCACCTACGATAATCAACCATAAAATCGCTTTTCACATTCAATATGAGCGAAAGGACAACTCGCACCCGACTAGAAGTTGCGATATTTTGACACTAGATAAACAAAACTCAATACATCACACGCGGAAAAGTGAATTCGGACTTTGTCCTTGTGATGTACAACGTCAAAAATGTATGAAATCTATCTCTTCTTATCTATTAAACTTCTTATCTATGTGTTTCTTCTCTCATTTTGACTAATCTTTTATGCTGCTTTAACCAACTTACTCGTACATTTGAACAAATGTCTGGCTTGACATGCGTAAACTGTTTTTGAAAATTCAAAAAAATCCTTGTAGCCTAATATCCGACAATCCCCATAAACTGAGCAGGTCTAGTGGATCACACGTCAAAATGAGATACCAATTACATACTAATTTTAACTGAGCTAACTCTCAATGTTTCTTTTTCATTCATGAATTTTTGACAGCTGATCCACAGATCAGTCAAATTAAACTGGTTTTCGCTCGTCGTGAACACTCTGTTGAATGCCCTCACTTTAGTCCACTCTCAAATTTTAATTACGAAGCACACTGATGGTTTGAATGTTTTACCTGCTGTTCCCCAAAGTCTCTTAAAAGGGTAAAAAAAATATTGTAAAACCACCAGGAAACACAGGTTTTGTACACAAATGGTTGCCTTGGCCCTGAGTATGACACATACGTATGTCCCAAAGGTATTTGGGTTCCACTTCAACCGCTTCCAAAAAAATTACAAATTTATTCCAAAAGTTCCAAGCTGTGTCTCTTCAAGAAATATCAATATCAATTAACAAAGTCAGTATTGGACCTAACAATACCAGCATGGACACGAAAAATAAACAGAAACCTGAAATACCTATATTTTCAAGCTAGTCATCGATTCCGATGTGAGAAATATGTAAAAAAGTAATCGACGGTTACCATAATCGATTTGAAATGTTTCGCTGTAGGCATTGAATTAATCCAATTTTTCTTCAGCAATCAGATTTTTTTCCCATTTACAGCGTCTATGGAAAAGGGTAATGCTACACTTTATCGTCAAACGATTGAAATTGATTCAATCCGTTTATTAATTCCACTTGCAGCATTTTTCAATAATCATAACGAGAGCATAAAAACCGTTCGGGTGTACATGAAAAATCAGTCGATTTATTTCGCTGAGGGCTACAAACAGATGAGAGCATTGTGTGGCACAAGAATTTCGTTCACCTGTTAGAAAGAAGGAAAATTTTGTTTTGATTGTATTGAGAAATAGGCGCACACAAGCGAAATAATTTGATAAATCTGCAACACCCTGTTGATAATCGAGAGAGAAAAAAGCGGTAGTGTGAATCAATAGACGGGATACTAATATAAAGCAAATATGCGAACAGGAAATCAGACAGACAATTTTATTTTGCATTTTATATTTTTGAGAAATTGAGATTGTTAATACGTTCTCGAGCAGATATTTTCGTAAACATGCTCCAACTAGCCAATCTGCTCGGCTGAAAGCAGTTTACGGACAGGCATTTTTGATAAGTTGATTGTTGATACGTTCTCGAACATGCTCCAACTAGCGAATTTTAACACAAACCACCAGATGACTTTCAATAGTTTCTGCCGTCACTTCTTCTTCAAATAATAATCTAGGCCGTTGCGTGCTGGGAGAAATGTTTCTTTGCGAACGTTGTAGGAGGGTGTTAGCAAAATTCTTGCTGTTGTCCGCAATGTGCGCAATGCACTTTTGTAGCCTCTAGCCAAGAACAATGGCGAAATGCTGTCCCAATCTATTTCACTTTGGTCTGTTATGAATGCTTCTGACCAGGATGGACATTGGACAACCAGTCAAATTTTTGATTGGTAGTATTTGTTAGTGTATATACTCAAAGAAGTTTGATCGTACTGTTTTAAACAGTAAAATTTTATCCGAATTGACAAAACAAATCATGCCAACACACCGAACATCACAGGTAAAGTCATAGGCTTCGAGCATTTCGTTTACTATGCAATTTCGTGTGGTTGGTTCACCAGTTTGCATTCAAACGTAAAACGTCAGAAGATCAACTTGCTTGAACTGCCATCACATCACTGCATTTTGCGGGAGTGACGAGAACAATTCCCACAATCTGCACGAAAATATATGTAGATCCCAATGCATCAAATAAAACCAAAATTAAGAAAATCTTATATATAAAGAAAACTCTTTGGGCCGAGTAGCCGTGCGAGTGCCTTAAAAAATTGACGAATGAATTTTTTCTATCGTCCAATTCAGTTTTATTTACAGTATATCGTTCACTCTTCTGGACACAGTTAGAAAATATCATCAAACGATTTAGCTATTGGATCGATCGTCTCATCGTTTAATTCGCCTTCACTGTTAAATCTGCGATAACCCCATAAATTCATTGCGTCGGCGCATTTGGACTGCAATTGCTCGATTTCCGCAAAGGTCAAATTATAGCGCCAGGAAAATGCTACATTCTTCGAGTCTCGATATGTGGACATTGTATCGCCAGAATTGCTTGTGCAATGCGTTTTCAGAAAGAGTTCGACCTCAGTTCTAAACGGAAGGCCATAGAAATTCAAAACATCTTCCATCACTGCGAAAACGTTCAGCGACAGATCTTCGTATCGGACCACTTTGAACTGTTGTGGGTATTCCTTTGTCAAGTGTTTGGCTGCTTCGAAGTCTGATGTCAGATCTTGGCATAAATTTGTATAGTCACCACATTCCCGATCTTTACTGAAAAGACACCATTTTTCTCGTTTTCGCGATGAAACGATTCCACGTGGATCACGTATCAGAAGTATGATTTTCACATTCAGATCAGAATCCATCAAAATCGCTTTTGCCGGACCAGGCCGCAGTCGAACTTCTTTTATAACTTGAATAGGAAAAATGCTACAGAAATTACTCATGAATGTCACATCATTTGTGCACATATCGAAAGGAAGAATAGTGCCACAGAACTTATGCAGCCGAGTGTTGTATCGAACAAAATTTGAGTGCATATACTGGAACATGCCTGAAAAATTGCATTTCAATAATTTATGCAAATCGTCCTCGGCTTTTGGAACCAGCGACGAACCGTCTCGAATTTGAATATCTCCGAGATTTCGCAGTGGTTCGTAAAAGTAATAGCTTCCAGGCAGCGAATTTAAAATGTCACCGAAAAACGATGATCCAGACCTCCATGTAGATATAATCACTGTTAAAAACAATTTAAAATTTTCATTTGTTTATGCTTAAGGCCAGGTGAAGGCGGTTTACTATCGCAAATATTTTCCTGCGATGTAAGGTGCTTTAACCTGGCCTTAAATTTCTCAATCATTCAACACTAAACTGACCACTGCGAATAGGTATTCCATTAGTTTCTGGTGTGAAATTCGTCAGCTTAATCACTTCGTTGTCAATCTCAAAATCTTCCATTTCTAAAGCGATCTCTTCCCGCATTGCATTTACAACGCCTATCGCCTTTATGCTTACGTTTTCAGTTTTACGTATAATTACCGTCTCTTGCATTAAAAAAGATTTATTATTGTGTTGAGTCGATAAAACATATTATCGGAAGTTTACAAGAATCATTCGCTTCACAACAAAGATACTTCAAACAAGAAGAGATAGACGTCAGACAGACACAAGAATTTTGGAACAATTTGTATGACATTAAAGCACTGCTGTCGATCCGAGATATCAGATCATGACGCCAAAGAACACTACACCATTTAACACATGAATAGTTCTAGCGAATCACAATTGAAAATAAATTTGTTGATCCAAATTAAGCGAATGATTCCTGTTAACGTTTCTGCCGGAAATGACGTTATCGACTCAAGTATCCTAGACTTGTATTACGAGTGCCCAATCAAATGGGAACATCACTAGCACCAAATTCAGTAATTACTTTTGACTGGGTAGATGGTTTTTGAATGCGATTTGATTAAAATAGTCAGCAAAAATATCATTAAAATACAAAAAATAATAACTGTCGTGCGGCTCGGACGACGCACACACTTGATGTCCGACGAATTATTTAACAATTTTGAACGCATTCTCAACGATGTTAGTTACTTCGAATCTATTCTATTCGACTGTATAAAATTCACTCTCGATCAATTTTCCATTCCAACTGTTCAATGAGTAAATTAAATTTAAGAATTTGTTTGCAAATGACGAAAACGTTTAGCAACAACATATGGTTCAGTTTGTCTGTCTTTTTATTGATTGCCAGTCTATTTCACTCAGATAATCTGCTACTGAAAAAGACGAAATTTTCGTTCAATTCGAGTGAAATATATCAGTCCGAAGGTTGCTTTCATGTAAAGAAGAAGAACATTGAAGTAACAAAATTTTGTGAAATATAAATATCAAACGACCGGTACTGCCGACAGAATGCATAGAAGGAACTCAGTGGTGATCGTCACTTTTACAATCTTATGTGCCTTAATGCTTATAATCTATCGACCAGACATCAGTTTGTTTGCAAGTGAGAGTAGTTTCGAAGAGATTGATGAATTAAATCATGTTAAAGCAATGGGACTCGTCGACATATCACGGTCGGAAATCGCTACAGAGATGAAAGACTTCGAGACTACAAATGAAATGCTCGAATTGTCCAAAATGACACCTGAGTCCAACGGAATACCGATTAGGAATGGTTAGTGTTAGTTTTAAGCAGCAGTAACATTTTTGATTCGAACATAGTAAATAAAGTAACCCGAGCAAAGTGAGACACGTCTGAGGTGCGGGAAAACAGGAAAAGTAGAAAATATGCAGTTTTTCTTGCTTTATCGCCAATAGCTACTGTTGTACAAGACCGATTTTCTTAAAAATTAACTATTTTGTTTCTCGTCAATTTATTTGACATATCACATCACACAACATTTTTGAATCAAAACATCCAGAGATATGCTTGAAAAACCAGTGAAAAACAAGCAAAACACGCTGTTTTGTTCTCCTATAAGTACTGATCGATCAACTCGATTTTCCTAAAAGTTCGATATTCAAATTCGTCCTCTCAATACCTTTCATTTGATTTTTATTATTATTAATCGTATGGTTACATGTTATGTCATCTAGTATCTAACATTTATATTCTTATTACAATGTCTTATGTCTAAGTTATGTATTCTGTTTTGTTCTGTTGATATTTACGATGAGCACTTCATCGGGAAGTTACGTCGTAACAGGTCCGATAAGCCAAAGTGATGATGTTGTCCATTTTGTGCGATCCATTGAGAATGGCCAGCATCGTTCACACCATGTTCGTTGTCACGCCATATTCAAATGTGATGTTTGTTCAGTACTGCGCCATCTATGGGGGAGTAGTGTGGATTGTGCCAACGTTTTTTCCCATCCATTTATTGCTTAACATTTCTGTCTTGTCGCCGTTGGCATGCATTATATGTGATGCTTTGTATGCGTGTTTGTATACAGGAATGTCATATGCCGTTTCATTTGATTTATACGCTTGAAAAACTAGAACTTCCCGTTAAGTCGCGACAACACTTTTAGGTTGCATTTTAAAACAGTCGACGTATTTGCCTGTTTCCCCTAGTAAAACAGGTATTGGCGGGAAAGCTAGAAAGACTACATATTTTCCTACTTTTCCTGTTTTCCCGCGCCTACCAGAATCAGTGGCATCTAAATTTTCAAGTGCCTCCTACACTGGATTCTGTGGAATAAAAAAATTATATTGAAAATAGCAACGGAATCTTTCAAATTTTGGTGCCATCCTCATCCATAGCACTGCTACTAGCACGAACACTCATATTTCCAACGTGTACGATTGCATGTGTGTTTTTATTCACACCAAGAAATCACGACTTCTGTCTTTACGAAAAGCCAATTTTGATTGTATATAAGCTTAGGAATATTTCATAAGTTCTAGCTAGGAGCTGTCGTGTGCCATCTATTCATTTGTAGAACGTAGGATTGGAACACTTGACATGATCATAATGATATAGAATGAACCCACATTGAGTTTCAGATGAGCTAACTTGCAGCAAGACTGTGCAAGGCACACCAGGGCCTATTTTTGGATTTTTTTGTGGAATTTTTTTCCAAAATTTCCAAAAATTTCCCAAAAACTGCGAACGTCCAAAAACCAAATTTTTCCACCGGACGGTTTTGGCAACTGCTGAATCAGCCTCGCGTCTTTACTGACTCTCGATTATTTCTTGACACTATCAGGTTTCAAACGAAGGCTACGAGCATGATTAATTTGAAAGATGCGTCAATAATCAAACATCAATCATTGAGAGCCGGCTGGAGTTGCCAAAACAGTTCGAAATTATTGAAAAATTCGGTTTTTGGATGTTCGCAGTTTTTGGAAATTTTTGGCAATTTTGGAAAAAAAAATCCAAAAATAGGCACTGAGGCACATCATACGTCATCATACGTCATCATACAAAACTTCATCTAATGATTGTCGTCGCCGTGATGATGTGGTATTTTTTTATGTTAAGTCATCAGAAGTGGTAGGTTCATATCTAATAAAATGCTAATCTGCGTAACATCCCCAGTTTACAGCCTGCAACCTGGTTAAATTCACAAAATTTGCCAATCTTATTCCACATAAATAAATTGTCATTTTTGTCATTTCAAAATAAAAACAAGGCCAGCCCCTCGTCTTATCGGCCACTACACTGCTTGCTTTACTACTATGTCGTACTGAACATCCTTAACTGAACTATTCACTTTTAGTAATCCTATCAACATGGAACACCGGCTCATCATATCTTGGAGACATTTTGAATGTGATACCCGGCAACTATTATTTTCATGAGCCATTGAGACATTTAGGAGACATTCAAATCCGCGAACAAAATACTCTGCTAACAGAGGCAATGCAACTCTTGGATCGAGTTCTGAAATGCAATTTTACTGGACTGGATCAGTATATGAAGCACGTGATCCACGACTACAACATTGGATTATCTAAACTGTGTGGTACTGTCATTCCGTCGAATCTGTGCAAAACAGATGCAACGTTCCTGAATGCATTCTGTGGCATTTTTCCGATTCAAACAATGACAGAAGTCCGATTGCGGCCAGCATTCGTTGAGCCACTTCTGACAGATTCGGAATTGAATGTAAAAATTGTGCTGTTGATCCGTGATCCTCGTGGCATAATTGCGTCACGAAAACGAGATGAATGGTGCGCCCATAGCCAAGAATGTTTGGATTATAAAAAGTTATGTCAGGATCTAGTATTTGATGCCAAAGCTGCACAATATCTGTCAACGAAGTATCCGGAACGATTCAAGGCTATTCGATATGAAGATCTGTCATTGAATACATTCAAAGTGGCCAAAGAAGTGTTAGATTTCTATGGACTTCCATTACACAAGAACGTGAAACAGTTTTTAATCTCCCATCGCCTTGATGTAGAGCATTCCATACTGAAATCTCTAAATTACAAAGACACCGCCTTTTCTTGGCAAAGTTCTCTGAAATTTCGAGAAATTGCTAAAATTCAGCTGCAGTGCACAGACGCTTTGGATCTATGGGGATATCAACAAGTGATAAGTGTACAGGAATTGAGAGGCGATTCCTTTTATCCATTGTTGGAGTATCCATACAGTACATAGCATAGAGATAAATAAACAACGTTTGCGAATAACCATGGCTAAATTAACAAGCGTTAAATTACGAGGCTTTACGCTTTAGTGATAAGAACTCCACTTAAGATTCTTGATTTTAAGAAGGAGGAAGATGGAGCATGAAAATCTATAAAAAAATAAACATTAGAAAGCATGACTCCTGTCTTACCGCAGAAACTACAATTGTGATACCATGAGTCTCCAAATATTCACTACGTTAAATGCTAGGAGTCGTGCTATGAATCTGCTATGATCTGTTTGAAACAGGTCATCTATCGTTTAGATAGAAACTTAAAGCCTACTGTGCCTTCATCATCCTCCTAATATTTTTTATGTTAATGCTAGGAGCAGTGTTAGGTAACAACTCCATAAATAAATAACTAGACCAGACCGATTGTTTTTTTTTTAATTCTACCGTCGCTTCGCCATTTCAAACAAGATGTCGTTTCGTTGCAATAACCCGGTGTCGATAAAATGTTTCTCGATTGATTTTAGTACATAGAATACAATGCTAGTGTCTCGAGACTCCGCTTGCTTTATATTTTTTAATATTTCAATTTCAATTTCAATTTTAATCTCAAATTGGCGAGAAGAAAGTCTCAAAATCACCATCGGGGAACTTTGACAATCAGTCATTAACTCAAAAAATATATTTTAGACTTGATCATTTTTATAAAATAATCTGTGAAGCCTGGAGATTACCATGTTGACTCAACTTTTTATGTACATACGTCATACACTGAGCCCACCGTAAAAAATCGATATATTTGACATGGACCGAAAACGACCAAAATTTCGAAAATCGATCTGACGGCAGCACAAGAATAAAGTTTGATTTTTTTTTCTTCCATAAAAGCCTTAAAAGAACTAACACATTTTGTAAAAACCAATGAAAGAAGATAAGATAAGATAAGAAGATAAGATAAGATCTATTTACTTTCATTGGTAAAAACCGCTACACTCTATTATACCGTCACGTGTATTGCAACCGAGATTGCAACGACATCTTGTTTGAAATAGCGAAGCGATGGTAGAATAGAAAAAGGGAAGAGTTTAGAGTATAGAAAACAGAGAAATTATAACAGATGGCCGGATAGAATGAGCATGACGGCACTTTCCATACAACGGGTGAAATGTCAAATTTACTTTGCGTTTATATGAACATTGGTGGCACACAAATACGAACAAGCAAAATAATTAATTTTCGACTCGAAGGATCGAAGTCAAGCAAAGTGTAATTCCTGTTTCCCCCGTGCGAAACTGAACACAAGATATTCTTTTTTTCCTGATTGGATGATTATAATAAAAGATATCGATGTTTGAAAATCGTCACAAAATTCTTCAAATTTCATACGATGATATTTCGGTCAATATGGGTCCAATTGATGGAAGAATTTCGTTGCGCTCAGTTTGACACGGAGAAAAAAGAATTACACTTTCTTTGGCTTGAATCCGCCGAGTCGAAAATTAATTATTTTTTATTATTTCTTACATGATGACACAGCCACATTTTTTGACGGCCATGGGTTTAAATTTTTTTGAAAATAGTACGAAAAATTTAACAGCAAATTTTTACGGCAATACAATAATTTTTGCTCAGAATAACGGTCTTTATCAATAAATAATTTAAAAACGTCATTAGGCAATATTTTTCTTTTGTCGCTTTCAGAATAATCTTGAAAATGTATGGAAAAAATCGTTTTCTTCGCAGTCGACTATGGGGAAGGATCTAGTTGAGGACTAAGTAAAGTGGTTTCGATATCTATTTAGATCCCAGAACTCAGATCTGAAGTCATTTTGTGGGTACATTTTCAAAAAACTTCATCTTCGTTGAGGACAGCCGTGCCTTGGGGTACTTGTCAAAGTATTTGCTTCTCTTTCAACATCCTGCGATGCGAGCGAGAGGACCGAAGACCAGTTATTTATAACTTGCCTTGGGGTACTTGTCAAAATATTTGCTTCTCTTTCATCATAACACTCTATCTGCTGAGGCGGCAGCAACGCCCTTTGTTATCATTTCTCTGATTACAGATTGTTTGAAATGTCAACTTGATAAAAACTTTTTTTTTTCTTCAAGTTGACATTTCAAACAATCTGTTTTACAGATTCTGTAATGAGTGTGTTCAACAAAATGAATCTATTTGTCAAAATTTCTGTGTCGATCGCCTTCGTGAGTGTCTTCACCTGTTATTTCAGAACCTTGATTTAGATAGCGATGTATGGGCGACGCAAGGCTGTATACTTTGGGGAGGTCACGCAGACCGCCATTTTATTAGATACGCGGGAACACACCACGTCTGATGATTTTACATACAAAAAAAATTCACCCAAAGTATACAACCTTGTGGGCGACGTACAGTGTCAAAATTGACAGAATCCTTTTTTGTTCTAATGTCAATTTTGACACTATACGTCTAATACTCGATTCTCGCGCGAAAATTGATTTCATTTTAGAAATGTTTTCCAGCAGAAAAATGATTTCGGTTTTGTGCTAAAAAATATTAGCCTTCCACTGCTCGGCAAAACAATACCAATAAACAATTCATTTATACGGCCAAACACATTTTAACGGATCCCTGATAATTAATTAAATAATCAGAATAATTTCGCATTTTTTTCATTAAAAAAAACTTTGATAAACGCAGATCTGTGTTTGTGATGTAAAATTGTGATTACTGACGGGAAACCTCTTCAAATAAATCAACAAACACTTCAAATGCACATTTACTCACATTTAAGATATATTTTGGTAATTCTGTATCGTACACCCTGTAGCCCGTATTCGAAAGTTATTTTTAAAAAATAAATCACAAATAAATTAATTAAATTAAAGAAATAGACCGACTTTAATGCAGCTGTTTTTCCCACACCACAGGTAATCCGTAATCGTATAAATCAGTTGTAAAAAAACAAGAAGATGTCAAAAACTACTACAAATGCAACTACAACTACAACCATATTACTCATGTTTGGATTTTTATTTCGTTTATGCTCCCCTACGTCTATGTTACCATTCCAGCAATATATTTGAATGGTTATAGCCTTTTACGCAACTAAATTTATTAATGATGTGAAGTGTACAGAATGCGGCAGAATAAAAAAAAAACAGAAATCCTGAACCAAGATACGTGTATCCAATATGTATAAATACGTGTACGTTATTAACGGAAAATTTACATTTCCACTTACGCAAATATGTTACCTTTAGGGCTGATGGAAAAAGTTCCCACTACCACTTATTGCTTCTATCGAAAAGTATACACAGTGGCTAAGTGAGAATCACATCAGCATTAACACAAAACAACTGAAATGTGAAGTAAAATATGAAAATGAAAGTGAAACCCGGGTCTCGGCGAATATTTTACTCGTGTATCAACCAAACATGCAGATGTATACACATACACAACATATCCTAATGGTTATTATGGAAAATATAAATTTTGAGATATATTCCACACAAAATATTATGAAAATTATATTTTACAAAACTATAAATTTGTCTGAATGTTACGTAACATTAATACAGCAACATAAAATAACCTGAAGCTGAAGTTGTCGGAGCTCACTTTTACATTCGAATATTGTAAATTGTGTGTATAAATACGTACGTGAATATGGATACAGATAATGAACGGAACGGATGTAAAATTCGGTTTTTTTGCGTTTGAAAAATATTTTTCTTAAAATAATGGCAATGCTGAATTTTTTAAACCAACGCAAAAAAGAGGGTCCTTGTTACATATATTCAAAACGCAACGTTATCTGCAGGGTTGTATTCACTATTTATTTTAACGGAGCTGACGCCAACGCTAATAAGTATGTTCCAAGGTCATTTCAAAATGTCAAATTTCATCCACAGAAGGAAACTTAACCTCAACTTTCAGGTGACGAAAATTTGATTTAAAATTGAAATCGTTGTCGTTGGTGTTGTCAAAGTTCGGGTTTACAGTTAATTGGAACAAACCTAATTAACTTATTTCGATAGCGAAAAAAAAGTTAACGAACCTTCGCTAATTTTTAAACATAAAAACTGAAGAGAAAAGTTGACTCATGAGATTTTAGACATTTGAAGCGTCGATGTTTACGAAGCAAATTAAAATAAAGAATGATTATATGAATACGGTCCCAGCCGTCATATCAGCATCTCTCTGGTTTACATACTTTGAAACAACTCAATAGCTCAGTGTGTAAGTCTAGACTTTACATTGAATTATCGATTTGTCAGTAGTGGGTTCGAAATTCAACCGCAACACATGTTATTCAATTCTAAAACATGGTAAAAAATCGACTTAAAGAATGTCTCTGTCAAATATATGTCAATAAATAATGACTAAGTTAATAAGAAGTTTACGCAGATTACTTTGTGAAAAAGCACTTCACCTAGCACAAATTAAAGACCTTGTACTTGTACATATACTTTGACATTGTAATGTGTGCAACACAGAGAACAGATGGCGTTGCTTACGTCTCGCCGGGTAGAGTGAACATCTAAATAAAAACTGTAAAAACTGAAGAGAAAAATTGAACGATATGCGACCACTAGAAATCAATGTAATCACATACCCGGTGAGGCCGAAGCAACGCCATCTGTTATCACCTTTCTGTTGCAACATAGAAAAATTAAATTTCAATAAAAAAACACATACCGAAAGAGCTAAGCTTGATCTATTAACGAGGAAATGCAGAGTTTAGCGTCGCTAATGCAACCCTGGTTATTTATTGTAATATTATGAAAAAAAAATTTAAAATAAAAATCAAAATTTTATTGCAATGGTCCTGGTAGATATGACCGTACTTGAAAGTTTTTTCTTCGTCGATTATTCTGAAAAAGTTAGAATTCTATTATGCGATGATTGAAGTGTACTAAAACCACACAATTCTGGACTAAGATGTTGTAGAGCATTACAAGGATCTGACTTATGTAGTTTCACTACATATGTAGGTAATTTAGGTATTGAAAAATGCAGACGATACGCTATTTTTTCCATAAATTTGCGTCAAACGTCCTTTATGTCAAACGTTCTTTGTGTCAAGAATGTGAAAGAGTCACAATGGAAATTAAGAGATGTATATCCAATCAGGCGATCAACACAATCACAATTTTTATATCAAAATATTATAAAAAATGAATATTTATCTCATTCGTGATAACATTCTTCATGATTCGAGGCAACGGAAAGAATTACTTGTATAACGCTCAAATCTGTTCACGCCATAAGTGCACTTCCGAATTTGAATTTTCGATGAATCGATAGATGAACCAATAAATTGAAAAATAAATTTCCACTCAACAAAAAGTACTCAGTGAGAGAGCAAGCTGTCAAATAAACAAAGGAAAAATTGAATAAATTCAATTTTGCCTCTCATACGGAGTACTTTTTAGGTAAGTGGAAATCAAGGCTTAGTCTGAATTCAAAGTCATCCGTTTTCATTCCGTTTTGCCTCATTGTGCGTGACAGTTGGCATTTACATACAATATAGCCACGGCAGAGTAAAATAAACCAGGCAGTAGCGGTTCAATTTCGAAACGTCAAATAAGGAACCTAACATGAAAATGAACTCAAATGAACACTGACATAAATTGAAAAATATTATTCGCAAAAAATATGGGGCAACTAGATTATTCAGGTCCCTAGTCAAATCAGCGCTCCTGCCTGGTTAACTTTACTCTGTCGTTATATAGCACATTGTTTGAAGTGACAACTGTCATGAACACAAAGGCAAAACGGAATGAAAACGGATGACTCTGAGCCCAACCACCTTTATATGAAAATAAAGCGAGTTGACCGAGTTGACCAAGTTCGGTTGTTGTGCGTTTCATTTTGAACTTGCAGCGGACTTACAAATTTGCATCGGACTTACGGTGTGAATTCCATTAATTTCAACTCCTCCTCTGAGACATCTTCTGATAAATGTGATGGAATTTAAATTATAATATTTAAGTGTGTCAGGCTTTCCAACTTCACAGGTTTTTCTTTCTGTCAAATAATTTAATTTGTTTCGAACAGAAGGTAAAATTACAGGAAAACGATCGAAATTACATGTCAGGCAACAGTCCTTTTAATTTTGAATGTGATACGTTACTAACGGCAAACATATTACATTCCCTTCCTGCCTGCCTTCGAAACATTTTTTTTATATTAATTTGTTTTCTTTTGTAAAATTTGCGGAAAGAAAAATCCAATTTTTCGTTTTCTTTTGTTTCCATTAAATTAATGGTATTGTAGGTGTATACCGCTATAACTTTGCCCTAAAAGCAAAAATTTGTGAGTAGAAAAATCTTCATCAAATTTAAATTTTTCTTTTTATTAAACAAACATACGAGAAACCATACCCAAAAGAAGACCGTGAACGCATCTTCAGATAATATTTAACGTTTTTGCTTTGAGATACACTGTGCCTACACACAACGACGTATGCGAAAATATGCGCCACAAAAACAACAACACAACAACAACAAACACTTATACTTCGTCTGTTATGGCCACTCTTAATTTCATTCAATGAGATGAACTGTCAATTTCGTATCAGCCATTTTGCATTAGTTTTCCTTGACAGTTGGAATTAAAACACTGCAAAAGTAATCTAAACACTGGACGCGTCACGTAAATAAGAGCAAAACGGAGGCCAAACGTCCGACTGTCAATTCAACATTCCTATACAGCACAACAAGAATTTGATGCAAATACTATCGATGTAAATTTTGTGTTGTAGCGTGGATTTAGCGTGGCGGTAAGTTTTTATGAATGTACGACTTTAAAGTCTCATGCATCGTTGTGTAAAGGCACAGGAAGAATCCATGCATATATCCATTTTCGATTAATAAAACAAAAAAAAAAATATTCTAAAATAGACTCTGCTCGACGAAGTGTTTCAATTTTTTTTCTCACAGGGAATGTTTGTGTTGTGCAATTTCGACGAAACACACCAATCAAGTGACTCATGTCCTTCTTACAATTTATTTAAACCCAACAGGTTTCTTCCAAGGCCGTTCAAAATGTCAATCGTCATCCACAGAGAAGCCAACACAACCTCATTTTGAAGTTTTTACGAACAAATTTGTTTAATTTGAGGTTATGTTAGCTTCTGTGGATGACGGTCGGTTGTTTTCGGCCTGTCAAAATTCGTTTTTATCGTACGATGGAAGAAACCTATAAGAGACAAATCCAAGTGCAGTAGCCAGTGAACTGACAACGGCAGCTCACGCAAGGACTGATTGAGCTGCTGTAATTGTTTCTTTTGCTGAAACTGAGTAAGATTTAAATACGCATACACCGCCTCGCACCAATCATGCAAATAAGTGTCTGAGATTAATTGGACACATTTTTGTGTCTGCTCCTAGAATTCGGAGTCGTATGTCAAATGTCAAAAAACCTCGTAGTATTTTCTATGTTAATGCTAGGAGCAGTGCTGGGGTACCGTTGATAACGGAGCTTGCCTCAACTTGCAATAAAAATACTTGTAACATACTCCAGACCTGCGTCACACTCCGTTGTTGAAACCGTATTATAAACAAGCATATCTTCAAAGCCTCAGGACGAGCTCATATCTGTTAGATGTGCGAAATTAATTTTCTTTTCGCAAATATTAAGAAAATATTCGACGAGTGAACTTTATAGCATTTTATACATTTTGATATTCGTTCGCTCTCAAGTACGTCATATAGAAGTTCTTCAGTTTTTAAGTGGAAAGCAAACAAGACAACGAACGTTTGATATTACAACAACAACAACAACAAAAGTTTCTCATTTTGTGTAAGTTCGTTAAATGGATAATGCCACCGCTTTTTAGCTTCGTTTAGAAAGTATTTTTCTCGTACTCATATGTCCCATAGAGAAAGTAAAATGTCACATTACGAACACGACACATTCCAGTTTTGTGAAAAATATTTTTCAAGTTTATTTTGTGAAAGTGACTCGATTCGACACATCATTAGCAGCTGAGAATGAGGATGGAAGATAATTTTCAGAGAAAACTATTTCCGAAATTTGTTCGTTTTTTTGTTTGTTTAATGTGATGAAGCTTTTAGCGCAAAATGTACCGACCGTTTTCGTTCCTTTATGCATAGAATGTCACGCAAGAAAAGATGATAAAGAGTTGTAAGGTATAGCTGCGGCTAGGAAGTAAAAATACTTTTATTGCTACTGTTCAATGAAAAATTGAAGATGTTAGATTAATGTGTGCATATGATGGACGGACACCCTTTATTAGGGTTTGTTTGCATTACCGGAGCAAAATCCATATACCAAAATACTGGGTGTTCAGTTTATCTCATATCAGTTGGCTTTTGTTGTGAAAAACGTTGTGTTGAAACAAACAACACCCAGCTCCCATAAATCGTAAAAAAGTCGTCCACTCATGACGGACAGAAAAGTAATTAGACTTTAGTAATTTAGGATAAATGTCACATGCATATTATACACCACAAGAACATGTACATGTAAGAAATGTTTTACGTAGCATGCCCCATTTTCAGCAAAAAATGCAATATCAAAACTACATAAACTTGTCGAGAGTCGTTGAACGCTAAGATGAAAAATTGAAAATATTTTTCGCTTATTTCTCTAACAAATATATTTTTTCCGGTCGGGATATCGTTTCAGTAAATATTTTTCGCAATTTTATTCCCTTGAATAGAAACGCTCAAAGGAAAAATTAAGTCGATTTTCCTAGTTGAACGATTTTTCACCTGAACAAGGTAAATAACGAATGGAAGAAAATAAAGTTTGTAAATTAGTGATCTACTAAAACGACAGTTGGTCTCAGCAGTCAGCACATCCGTGGTAAAGCTAACGAATGAAGGGATGTTTGATTTTACTCAAGGTAATTTTTCCCTAGCGAGGTAAATATGACATAAGTAACATCCGTATCTATATGAGTATGATGGAGATATTTTAGGGTGAATGTGTCTCTCGGCGAGTGGCTCGGTAACACAATCATCCTCGCATCCATTTTCCATCATTCATTTCTATCATTGATATGTAATTACATGGATATGCTTGCGAGGTAGATTTATAAATTTTACTTTCATTTCGCCAATATTTCGCCATACATCTGCATGTGCGAAAAAGTATGTCGCCGACCTAACGGTTTTACTCTGTTTCTCTCTAAATACATTAAAAAGTAGTGACTAGAAGACGAAGACCAACATCCATAAAATATAATAAAATCTCAAACGAGCAAGACGCAAATTTATTCAAATGCAGCAAGCTAGTACACAATTCTGCTGTTATCTCGGATGCCATTCACAGAAAATTGTCTGTGTATTTTCAATTGATTAACTAATTTATGCATTGTCGAAGTTGAACGTGTTATACAGCATTCAATTGATAAACACAACAATATAATACACAGCATACACACTCCTCTCTTGTTATTTTATGAGTTTCAATTTATGACACAAAGCACTAAAGAAAACAATATACAAAACACACATCCCGACGACAAAATTGATATATCGAATTTCTATATATTCGGAAATTTCCATTGCATTCCGTTTTATTATGGTAATTCTGTATTTTTATGGAAAGAAGGTTGACTGTTGCTCCAATATGGAAGTTTTTTTTTAGTGTAATAGTGTGTTATAATTTGATGTTGCGTTTAAAAGACAATTCGATTTGGCAAACAATCAAAATAAAAGAAAAAGAAAAATTGATTTCGTGAGTAAAGATGGGTTTTTGAGTATAGAGCTAAGAGTATATGGGTAGTTCCAGCTAATTTGAGACTTTTCGAAATATTTTCACCAAATGAAAAACGATTTCAGATTTTTTCCTTGAAAGCTGTTGACCAGACGCGTCGTTTAAGCCGGTGGCCGAAAATCTCGGGTAGATACCACCATAAAAATTTATGCTTTTTTAGCAAATTTTTGAAAATTCTTGTTTATTTCATGAAACCTGAACCGATTTCACTAAACTTTTTTTTTGCTGAAAGCTATTGACAAGACGCGTAGTTTGACACCACTAATAGGTCATTGGCATAATGTCTCGGGGAGATATGACCAAAAAGTGTTTGTTTGTATTCGACTTATTCCAAGATATTCTCAATAAATCTCAAATGATTTCTGTAAACTTGTTTCCCTCTAGAAACGAACGCTATAATTCCACAATTGCACCAAATGACACGAAATTAAATTTTTAGAAGATTTTTGGTTCATTCTTTGAAGTAAGGTGACATCACCTCTACCCAAACGTTGCCAGAATTACATTTTTTCATATAAAAACTGAAGATCGATGTCATTCCAAAGTTACAGCACATGACTTCACGAGAAAAACAACTTTGGCTCGATCAGGTTAGTTGGGTGAGTGAAGTAGGTGCAACAACTTCCCATGGGTCATCCTTGAATTTTGACTCGTCGAGGTTATCTCAAAAAAAATTTTAACCATTTTTTTAAACGGTTCAGAGCCAAAGCAACATTTTTTGTGGGGCAACAACCACCAATTTCGAAAAGAAAATTCTTACTATTAATGACCACCGAAAAATATCACTTTCATAGACCTATCTCCCACAAATTTCCCACACTTAGCTTAAAATTTGAAAATTGACACTATGATCCAAGACATCATGCTCCAAAGACCAATTGGGGGCCTAGGAATAAAGCTATTCGTGCAGACGTTCAATATTAGCTCGAATTTTGGCAAGATACAACACATAAAGAACCGCTCAGTTCCAAGGTTAATTCAGCTATCCAAACGTCATTCTTAGAGACATAACCACAAAATTATTGTTGACGAAATGTTCGCAAAAGCGTTGAGGTTATGGCTCTGTTGATGCCATCGTTCGCTTTCGGCCTTTCAAAAATCTGGGTGATAAGACGCGTCAATCAAATCAGGAGTATCAGTGTGATAAGGATGATATAAGGGGTGTCAGTGCGATCTTATAAAACTCAATAAATTGGTATTGGAAGTGGATCCCGGGCGAGAGTCATATTTTATTCTATAAGCAGCATGATGCTTTTACAAAATGTGTGGCTATCATTTAAGAGGCATCGATGTTTATCTAAAATTGTAGCCCACATTTGTGTGTCTCGCATTTCATTTTTGAACCGCTTTTCCCTCCGGAGAAACGGTTTATATGAAAAAATTAAAAGTCAAATATCTACCAACGTGACATCTTTATTGAAAAATTCTTTTTTCCTTGAAACCCTGATTCAATACCAACATTTCGTGGAACAACTTTTTTTCTGTAAATTTTATATATATAGTCGATATAGTAATCTTCCCAAATAATTACCAGGAAAATTCCTAAGCTTTGAGTTCACACCGTCAATTCGAAACTGATTTTTGCCTTTTAATTTTTTTAATTTTTTCCATTTTCCAGAAAAAAATATAGTTCCACAGTTTTTCATGCTTAATCACAGAAAAAAAAGAAAAAAAATCGAAAAACTCGCTCGCTTTAAGATTGACACTGGGGGCTGGACTATGTAGCAAATGATGGACAATTCTTGCATCGCTTTTCCATCTGACTATAATTTCATGATCTTAGATACACCAGATTATTTAAAAATGATAAGCAAACTCAGCCTGCAATTATTAAAAAATTTAGTCAGACCCACCCAAGAGGTCAGACCAGCATCGAGTAAACACGTTCCATAGCTTATAGGATCATACACTGTTGACTAATTTCTGATTTCACATGTAAAATGCAGAGGCTACGTTGCATTGTTACCACCTTAATAAGTAGTTCGGTCGCTAGAGAGGGTCATTTTCCCATATCTTCTGAAATGTTCCAAATTTTTTCAAATATATTTTTTTGGAAAATTAAGGAAATTCTATTAAAATATGTGAAAATTCAAAAAATATATGTGAAATTGTTTCACCAAAAATAGTCGTTCCTTTGTACTTGGGCAACGCACTTCAAGCATGAGTGGTACTCTAAATAGGGTACTGAAACTTGACAATGTGTCTCACAAGTGTAAAAAACCGTTTCATACAAAATAGTTCTATATTTGGCAGCTATCGACTATGACCACTTTTGCTTGAAGCGGGTTGACTTAGGACATAACTAAACAGTCCTGCAGTTTTATTTGTTCCACATCGTTCCACACATTGTCAACAGAAGAAACGTAGAAACGCGCTGTACTCACTCTTGCCTGTGGATTGTAAGAAAGTAAAGATACTCTTAGGTTATGGAACGAATGAAGAAATACAAACTTACGTTGTAAATCTAGTACTTCGACACACATATTAAATGGATGATATTTGTGGATTGAAAATACAGAATCAAAAATCAAGTGAACAGTAACGTTTCTACAACGATAACTGTGTCGACTGAATTCAAAATGTTGCGATGGTAGCATTTTCGATTCTGTGTACGTTCAATAACGTTCTATATACCCCGGATGGTGCAGATATGCCAGCAATTTTTAGTTGAGACTTGAAATACATTTTCTTTGGAAACTGAAACATTTTTCAGTTGAATGAAGTCCAACTCAATAGTAGCCAAATACCTTTCCATCCCTTTCCGAATCGAATAATTTCTTATAAATATTTAGATCATACTTTTGATGACACAACACAATCCGTTTTTCACCATTCAAATCAAATTTGGGTCATTTCTATATACCAGTTATCGTAGTAATACACAATATGTTACGTGCAAGAAAAATAATATCTCTACGATGATGTCTCCATACATCCGCAGTTTCCATTCCAAAGAAACGAAAGTCAAACTGAAATTGATATTTGTATTGTTGATAAATCAATTTATGTTCATCACGTACCCTTTTTCTGACCTCACCTCTTCAACACAGCCAGATAGGATAACTGGTGGTTGGTAATTCAGCACAATTTCTTTATTATTTTTGTTATCGTTATGTGTGAGAGACCATTCATCAAAGACATCGTATTCCTTTACAACATTAATACTGAGTAAACAAATAACTATCCATCGAAGAAAATAGGAAATGGCAACAAGAGCGAAGGTTTGCTGCCAGAGGTGAGGTGTTGTTAACCCGATTTTTTCCACGAAACAAAAATATAAACTTATTACACTATTTTTCAAAACAAACGTGGCAGTTCGGGGGAGAAAATGTCTATTTTCTTCCCCTGTCACCTCAACTTTCCTCTAGTTAGATAATTTAAATATTTCAAATTCAATTTTGTCAACCTTACCAAAAAGTAAAACAACATCGAAACACCCAGTGGTGTTACACCATTCGTGTGATGCTCTCTTATCCCATCGTTTATTTTATTTTAGCCACTTTCCACCTTTAAAATCTTATTCTATTTCGTTTTGGTGTCATTTATTCTGAATTATTTCATGTTTCATGGTTAGTCCGTTAGCCGTATAAGGTTCATTACAAAAACAAAATTATTTATACGAGCGAGTTAAGTATGGGTAAATAGGAGATATTATATGGAAAAACTGCATTGCGCTTTAAATTTAAAATTTCTTCTTCTTGTTTTTTTCGGAATACGGAAATACAATAAAAAAAACTTATGTAACATAGCGGTCTTGGTGCTTAATTTATAAACGAAAACCTTGCACATGTGTGTATCTATATACCACCTAGAGCTATACTACAGCTTCTTTTTACACAGCAGAATTTTCGATAAATCCGAGAAGAATAATAAATGAGATAAAGTGTTTCCAGTGGAACAGTGCGGTCATGTAAACGTGACCATATTTTTCTGTGTTTTTTTTTTTTTTGATATTGCCATCATAATATGTTGAAACCTTTAAAGTATATGGCAGAGTTGTAAAATTGAAATGTTTCCATGCAAACGCTAGTTTACGGTAAGGCTATGCGGTTCAGTGAATTTGATTTACAAAAAATGCAGACCTAATTTGGACCGAAAAAAATTGATGGATTTACAGAATATAAGATTATGGCACCTCTTATTATTGTGACGTGTTGGAATTGCGGCTCGAGCCGAAAAGAAGGCAATTTCGGAAGGAGGTGCATTTCGACGTTTTTTGTCACGGCTCAATTCCGTTTAATTACCTCAATTACCGGAGCAACTCGTCTAATTGCCGGATTCGCTCTATTTCGTTTCAATTCCGTTCGATTCCTTTTATTTCTTTAATTACCGGATTAACTACTTGCCACTACTTGCCGGATCGTCCTTCAATTCCTATGATTCCAATCAATTCCTTCAATTCCACGAATTTTCGAAATAATTGCTTGATATTTTCAAATAGATATAAATTTAAAGTCAAAGTTAAACCCTTAAACATTTGGGAAAAAGAATCGTCAGATTATATCAAACTAAAATTTGGAACAGCTATGTTGTCCTACATTTGTAACTCATTTTGTTAGAATCTTTAAGCCCAATTCCGAGTCGTCCGTTTAGTTCATCAATAGAATGTAGGCGGAGTTTTCGTAAACGGATGAACATTTGTTGTAAACGGATGATTTTTTTTAGACTGAAAGCACCTTTACTTTTCACTCATACTTTTTAGAAGAGATTTTTCAATTTCAATCCACGCCATTAGTCGTATAAATTTATACGTCAGAGAGAGCTTTTTTCTCCTTTGTTACGATCTGTCAGTTTTTCTATTTTGCGATTTAGTATGGAAATGAAAACTAAAATTGAGATATCTTTGCTCTTTTAAGTGGTTTTTCATATTTTTTTGGACCAAAATGTTTTAAAGTGTGTTTGGAATCGATTGGCATTAACAGATTGTGTGAATTTTTTTTTTTCTATTTTGTTATTTTGTTAACGTCAATCGATTCCAAACACATTTTAAAACATTTTGGTCCAAAAAAATATGAACAACCACCTAAAACAGCAAAGATATCTCAATTTTAGTATTCATTTCCATACTAAATCGCAAAATAGAAAAACTGACAGATCGTAACAAAGGAGAAAAAAGCTCTCTCTGACGTATAAATTTATACGACTAATGGCGTGGATTTAGATTAAACCGTCGAATTGACTACAGATTTGTATAAAATAACAACTTTTCTTCAATTTGCTGCCAGAAATCGGTTTCTATATATTACATGGCAATCCACGCCATTAGTCGTATAAATTTATACGTCAGAGAGAGCTTTTTTCTCCTTTGTTACGATCTATCAGTTTTTCTATTTTGCGATTTAGTATGGAAATGAAAACTAAAATTGAGATATCATTGCTGTTTTAAGTGATTTTTCATATTTTTTTTGGACCAAAATGTTTTAAAGTGTGTTTGGAATCGATTGACATTAACAAAATAATAAAATAGAAAAAAATATTTTCACACAATCTGTTAATGTCAATCGATTACAAAGACACTTTAAAACATTTTGGTCCAAAAAAATATGAAAAACCACTTAAAACAGCAAAGATATCTCAATTTTAGTTTTCATTTCCATACTAAATCGCAAAATAGAAAAACTGACAGATCGTAAAAAAGGAGAAAAAAGCTCTCTCTGACGTATAAATTTATACGACTAATGGCGTGGATTATATGTTTCACAATTCGATGTGAGCTCTTTATTTGTGAAATGACAATAATTGTCTTATCACAAAAGCACCTTTATGATGCATTTTTTGAACATAAAAGAACATTGGACTTGTTCTAAAATGGAACACATCAACACTGTACAGTGTAAACTGTTATTTATTGTGCTTTCCGATAATCACACTTATCAGCATTTACTCTAATTTACTTTCAATTCCACATATTTCCAGTCAATTCCGGTCAATTCCATCAAATACAATTATTTGCCGGATACTCCGGCAATTCCTTTGAGGGCTTGCAGTCAATTACCCGAGTCGGTTACCCCTCGGACTAAACCTGTCGCGCCCGTTTCTCTTTTCGTATTTTCTACCAATCCACAAAGCTAGTGTGAAAAATACCGATTATTTTTGGATGTTTGCTACATTCCCGTGACATTATCTCCCAATCTACGACTTCGATCGTATTGTTGATCGTATTGTTTCTTTCACATTTGTTTATGAATCGAAGTAGCGCGTTCCGGCCTACCCGTCGTTTGAAAATACAGAAAAAATAGAAATACATTTAAAACAATCTCCGATACATCTCGCAATGAGAATGGACTTTTTTACCTGTCGTCTTAAGAAAGACGCACAGGGGTTTAGAGTCAATGACTCTATTATGCCAGTGGTAAGAACAATAACTAATTTCCACTCAGAAAAGATGGTACTGACAGGGATGGTATTATATGTATACACAAATACCGTACGCACTTATCTATCGATGCACGTCTCGGGAACATCTTTGTTCGTTTATTTTATGTCGTCGTCGTGCATAAATTTCAAAATGCTTAAAAAACAAAAAAAAAATTATCACAATGGAGGAAATTGATTTCAAGAGTTTCTTCCGACCGACAACGACTTCAAAGAAAATCAAGTGTACGATCTGTTTCTTGGGGGCAATAGAGTTGTTGTTGTCGTATAATATACTGTTCTTTGCGTTTATATTATGAATAATAATTATGTGCGCTGAATTTCATTCGCATTTGTATAAAATGATTTCGTTTTTTTACTTCTTCTTTCTCTCATTCTCCCATCCCTCATTGTCATCTGTGAATACATTTTTTTTTAAATGCCAATGTGAAACGAACCGACAAATTGTTGAACAATCAAAAATATTGTTCCCAATCCGGGAATGGAGAGATGTGTCAAGTGGAACTTTTTCAAATGTTTTGCATAAAATTTTTAAAATCGTGTGTGGCATATCGTCGCACATATTGTCAAAGTGGAAAACATTTACAGTGAGGAGTTTGTTACAACTCAAAAATTAACAGCCCTGGTGAGAGATTATATCAAATTTTCTCTGTAATAATGGATGAATTGAAATCGATTTTTGACAATTTATTTTCAGCTGAATTTCCTTAGCAATTTCCGCAAGTGTGTGAGAGTTAATAGTGCCCTATTTGAGTAACTAACACAAAAACACGTCGTTCACAAATGGGTTCACTCTGAATTTCTAAAAAGTCCCCTCCAAAAGTGGTTATATTCCGGCAATAAATCTTTAACCTGTCACATACGGCTATTCATCTGTCGATAACGACGACAAAAAGCTCTGGGTAATATGGTCCTTTATATAGTAAAATATTTGTTTAAAAAAATCGAAGTACAAGATTCGAAATAAACAGAAAAAAATTATTTTGATCGTGCTATGTGTGTCGACGCACTTCAAGCATGAGTGATCCTATAATAATAATAGCGTATGGTTATTGTTCAGCCGGGAGGACACATTTAAGTGACAGATTCGGCTACCATTTGCTGCTATAGCTAGTGAAGGTACTTTTACATGGTATTGTAATGACCTAACACTAGGGACCACATGCTTAACGTGAATTCCGAACCACGCCTTCTAAGTATTTTACACTCTGAAGGATTTTTTAATATAGTAGAATACCGGCAGCTCCCAGCAATGTCTTGACCGGTAAGCCGTGTGACAGCTCTACACACACAACCATACCAAATTAAATGAATCGATTCAACCAGCTGTGTATTTGTGTACACGTCTGACAACCGATTTTTTTTTTCTGGCCTGATTGAGGCTCGAACCACCGACACCGACAACTCAATCGAATATTGGAAAGCAAACGTGCTAACCATTACGCCATTGAGTCATCCTATAAATAGGCTACTGAAGCTTGATAGTGTGTCACACAAGTGCTTTAGGCTGTAATCGCACTTACTTCGATTACTTCTTAACAATGAGAAGGGAGAGGAGCTTCCATTGTTCGTTCGTAAACGGAGAGCTGAACGGCGTAGGTGCCACTTCGAACCTTTAAGGTGTAGTTACTGTTACTCATCGTACAAAACCTATGAACAGCTGACTTTCGATATAATTTGAGGATGGACTTTTTTCCTGTAAATAATCCCAAATTTTGTTAGCTAAAAATGAATTTGATTAAATTTCATATTAGGCGGCTAGCTGCAAAAAAAAATTCTTTGAACCTTATTACAGCATAATCAACATGTATATATTTAACATAAAGAGAGTCGCCAACGTTTTGGCATGCAAAAAATTACCCAAAAAAGATAACAAAAACGAAAGGGAAACCTTCTCTACACCCAACAGTTAAATTATGGTATACGGCTTAACAGATAGAATAACAGTTGTTCTCGTTTCACTGTTGCTAATTAGAAACCTTTTTTCACTTTTTGCATGCTTTCACATTGCTGCTAGCTTCAGGGCAGGGAGTACAAACGTTCAAACGTAAAACGTAATCATATTCATGGCCATGGCCATGATGTGCTGAGAACCCTTTCAACGAAATGCAACCATGTGTAATTTCGTTCCACGCAATGACAACAAAATTCAAATTATGTTGAATGTGAGTGAATTTGTTGTTGCCTGCGAAAGTTATAAGCGGTAACTTTTAAAGAATGTTCATAAACAGGAAGCTAGGAAATTGTACAAAAATTTAATTGGGGTCGTCTGCTTTTGTGGATGCACAGCACATACACCTAGCCAGAAAATTTAACGCGAAATTAGTAACAAATTTTAACGAGATATGTTTCAGTCAGTCAATGTTTACGCTTTACATTTACTTAGTTGTCGAACCCAGCAAAGTACTGTTGTTCACGGACCAATGAAGTACGAGACCTGCATATGGCACACTAACTCGTTTCAGTGACTTGTTTGAAACAATTCTCTGTTGTTGGTTTCGTTTAATCTAAGGTGTTGATTAAAGTTAACAATATTTTGTATAACCGACCTTACATTGGGTTTGTTTCAAGGTCATACGAATTGTTAAATTACAGTCAAATTTCATCCATAGCGACATAACCTCATCATTATTTAAATGAATACCGATCTCTATGGATGAAATCGAATCGTGTTTGTTCGGCCAGTGAAAATTCGTGTTTACAGTTACTGTTAAAGTTACAGTTTCGTCCACTGATTCGATCGGTAAGATGCGGCGTATGTAAGAGAGTTGAAAAATGCCACTGGCCCTGGTTCTCCAGAAATTTAGTCATACATTTCTGAGTGTACCCTTCCAGCGAATCATAAACGAAATGAAAGTAAACTTTCATATCCTTTCGTCACCAAACGTACTAACAATTTAACAATTGTGGACGTGTGTCAGGGACTCTATATAATATAATCCCAAAAAAATCTCTTCGAGAAAAGTGTGACGCAGTCTTTGAGGTACAATTTGTAAAATGAATGATATCGCTAGAGTTGACGCTTTCAGCTTCGTTACGCAAAAATTAAATTTTACACCCAATTAGTTCAAACAAGCTGGCTTAGTTTTTCTCATTATCTGCCAAATATTTTTTACCAAAAAAAAATTTGACTGGAAACAACCAAAATTTTACCAAAAAAATCTGCGTCGCAAAGTGGCAGGTTATCAGGAACAGACCAGCAAGAAAATTTATCTACTACACGAAAGTGACTAAATATTTCCAGCTGCCCAACACACCCTGAAAGTGACAAAATTTTTCCAGCTGCCCAACACACCCTGAAAGTGACCAAATTTTTCCAGCTACCCAACATACCCCGAAAGTGACCAAATTTTTCTAATTGCCCACCATGTAAACCATAATATTCAAAAACTTTGAATTTTGAAATTCCGACCGAATTACAACCAGCTTCACAACAATCATCACAACACTATCAACACAAAATGGCTGTACGAACATTTTTATATGAGAGAAATTGTTCCAAAAATTAATTAATTAATTCCACAAAATTCTGACTTTTCCTGGGATAATGATGAATGAAACTTAAGTTCTAATGGCCTGACTAAGGTTCCTGCAAAGTTTCATGGAGTTTGGCTGACTACTTTCCGAGATAGCCCGTCGATAGATAGATAGATCCCAACAAAAATCTCTTCGAGAAAAGTGTGACGCAGTCTTTGAAGTACAATTTCTAAAATGAATGATATCGCTAGAGTTGACGCTTTCAGCTTCGTTACGCAAAAATTAAATTTTACACCCAATTTTAGTTCAAACAAGCTGGCTTAGTTTTTCTTATCATCTGCCAAATAATTTTTACCAAAAAAAATTTGACTGGAATCAACCAAAATTTTACCAAAAAAATCTGCGTCGCAAAGTGGCAAATGTTCAGGAACAGACCAGCAAGAAAATTTATCTGCCACATGCGACGCAGATTTTTTTGGTAAAATTTTGGTTGAAAATTTGACGAAGAAAGTAATTCTCTATCTGCCACCATTCAAGAAATATCTCTAAAACCCCAATTGACCCACCCATTTCCAACTTTCGACATTTTTCACAAATGCCCTTCTTTTCTACTCGTAAAACTCTGAGACTTTGCCGAAGAAAGTAACCCTCTATCTGCCACCATTCAAGAAATACCTCTAAAAACATAATTGACCCACCCATTTCCAACTTTCGACATTTTTCACATATGCCCCTCTGTTCTACTCGTAAAACTCTGAGACTTTGCCGAAGAAAGTAATTCTCTATCTCTCATAACCCAAAAAATATTAGTCCTTTCATCCTACGCTCGAGTAGCTCAAAATTTGGTCACTCTAGCTCAAACGAATCTGCCCCGATTTTTTTAATTATTTTTTTGTTCGAATCGTGTTACGAATACCTTTCATTTGATGGGCCGCACGCCTCTGTAGGTTTCAATACAGCTAAGCTACAGCCGAAAACGCGTTCCCGACCCTCGAAAACCACACTCAGAAACCACTTCGAGGCCAATAAAACAAAATTCTGGTTTTTCCTGGGGTAATGGCGTATCACATTTTCATTTTTATGCCCACCCTGAGGCTCCTGCAAAATTTCATGGAGATTGGCTGACTAGTTTCCGAGATCGACCGTCGATAGATAGACAGATAGACAGATAGAAACATACAGAGTAAGTTGAAAGATTTTGATTGTTTGGAAAACGTTAATTTGGTGCATTTTCTATCAAAATGACCAACTTCAAAACGATGTATCTCCGGCAATTTTAAAGTTACATAGTCGAGTGATAGCTCGTTTTGCTCGTATTTGAAGCGCGAATAAGATAGAGTAGGATTTGTGGTGATACAGGCCAAAGGAAAGAAACTTAAATTCTCGCCTATATATAGTTGCCGCGTCTCAAAAAAATTTCTTCGTTCTTTTTTTGGAAGTTAGACTGCGTCAAGTCCTCCGCTATCGCTCCGGACATGATAGATAGAAACAGAGGAAGTTGAAAGATTTTGATTGTTTGGAGAATGCCATTTTTCATGTATTTGTACTGAAAATGACGACTTGGAAAACGCAATATCTCCGGTTCCTGAGCACTTTGGTAAGTGTGTGATAGCTCATTTTCTTTGTATTTCAAGTGAGAATATTTTAAAAATAATTTGGTTGCGATATTGGACATTTTGGCGAAAGTACAAATCTCGCCCATACATAGTTGCCGCGTCTCAACAAATTTTCTTGGTTCTTTTTTTGGGGGTCAAAAAATTTTCTTCGTTCTTTTTTTGGGGGTTAGACTGCGTCAAGTCCTCCGCTGTCGCTTCGGACATGATAAGTTTCCTGTTATAGAGAAATAAATTCCTCGAAAATTCCAAACTCCTTAAGGCTGCTGAGTTCTCGTTTCTATTAAATACCATCCGAATGTATTCGACGGAGCTCAAAAGCAACGAAAAAGGCCATACAACCGATCAGTATCGGACTAAAACAGCCTTTTAATCTACAGGATGGAAAAAATGAATTTTCAGATCGTTCTGATTAACGTCACCACAACGTCCAATCAAATTAAGTATAATTACATCGAAATTGTCGGAAAGTTATAATGCCAAACGATGAAACGTAAAAGTTTCACCATTCGATGTTAGTTCACCGTATTTGTGGTTTTCTATCGGAAATCATATTCAATTAATCCTTACGTTTTCAAAACGGATCAAAGCACGTAAAACATTGAACAAATCATCAGCATTAAATGACAAAATCTACAAAAACCGTCCATTAAAACGAATTATAACAATGTGGGAGAGATAGAGATTCAGAGAAGAGGTACATATAGTTCGACACAACAAAACCGTGTGTGTGACGGCATTATATAACAAAAATGCCAATAAGCCTGAATTGAGGGATATTGTACAAAATCAAATGGTCAGCACTTCAGGTTCGGCACAGAGTTCTCTCATCGAAATGCTCCAGCCATCACAATCCAACCGATTTTTGTAGTAAAATGTTTTTTTTTTAGTTTCGATGAGTGGTACATGCAGCATATAGAACACAATCCATTGTATAAGTAAGCTTAAGCATTCACAACATATTGATTGAGGTGATGGCTGAATGCTGAAAGAGTGTATGTGGTGACTGGCGGAATAAAATAGATAATAATAGCCAAATTGAAGCAAAAAAAAAAAAAGCGAATGCTGTTCGGGTATTTGGCCATGTTAATACAATTATCGTCATTTTTTGTTCCCTGTTTCTGTTGTATTAATGCCACCATCCGTGTGTGTAGTATTGGAAACGAATGAAGATTAGTTCGTGTTAATGGAGTGAATATGTGAATGTATGGTTCGGTCTTGATGGGTTTTTGATAGAACAAACAAAACTTTTAATTGGTGTTTTATAGAGCGTGAAACATGGAAGGATCAAATTTTCGTTTAATTTTCGCCTACGATAATATAATGTGCGTAACTTAATTGATGTATGGTTGTGTGTGTGTGCCGGTCCCGGTCCAGTATGATTATACTGAAGGAACATTTCTGGTATAAAACAACACATTAACTGTGTGAGAACAAAACAAAAAACTTTCGAAAATCATCAATCATTATTGCCGATATGTTTTAATGGTACAACCTATACACGATGAAGAGATATCTCGTCTACACTGAGAAAAAAGACTACGTCTGACACTTATAAGCGTGGTAAGGAAGACACGTATGCGTACTTCCACACGACACGTATTTCCATACATAGTCATTGTATAATATACGATGGCTAAGGTAAGAAACATGCCACTCGTATGTTAGCAAGCATACGTGTCTGGTGTATAACTTCCTTACCACACTTTATACCTGTCAGACGTAATCTTTTTACTCAGTGTAAAATAGATTGATTGATTGTACTAGCTTCGCTCCCAATTTTCGGTACAATTTTTGCTGTTTTCTCTGAAATCCGAAAACTTTCTCCCTTCAATCAGATTTTATTTCTGGAAACTGAAATTCGAGAAAACATCTCAAAGATGATTGAAATGACGAGGAGCACCAATTATAGCAATTGGGAAATGCTTTTAGGAAACTATAGATTAGATGTAAAAGAATCTTGTATAATTCTAGTATACATTTCGTCCTAAAATTACTAATGGCAGCGCTTTATTTTCTTCTGAACCAACTTCACTGTTATTATGTTTGATATACTGAATTGAAGTTATTCCACTAGAAAATGGAGCATACAGAATGAGGTATTAAATAAGTTGTAGCGTCTCTACAGTCCAACTGAGTTCTGCAAAATAACAGTCAGTCACGACAGTGTATACCAAGTTTCAAAGTTCTAAGCACGACAGAGTAAAGTTAACCAGACAGGAGCGCTGATTTCAGTTGCGACCTGAATAATCTAGTAGCCCTATGTTTTTTGCGAATAAAATTTTTCAATTTATGTCAGAGTTCATTTGAGTTCATTTTCATACAGTGTATTAGGTCCCTTATTTGACGGTTCGAAAATGAACCGCTCCTGCATGGTTTATTTTACTCTGCCGTGTTCTTAGAGTAAAAACTTCTCTATTTGGCATTATAATGTAATATTGACACTGATAAAAAATGTAAAATTAAAAATATTAAAAAATTTCAGGGAAATGGTCTTTGGAAACTAAAGCTCAAAGGTAATAGATGTTCATGTAATTCTATTACATTTACAGTACTTTTCGTCTTAAAATTACTAATGTCAGCGCTTCATTTGTTTGTGAGGCAACTTCACAGCCCTGACATTTCATGGTTATTTTACTAGAGTGAAGTTATTCAATTACCTGGAAATAGAGCATGAAGAATGAAGTACTGCAAAAATTGTGGCGCCTATGTTTACTATTGTTGTTTCGTATATCAGGTATCGGGGAATCTGGCACAGCACACGGTGCTAAAAGAATGCACTTTCTTCTCAAAGTTGTTTCTAAAAAAAAGTTTAAACTCCGTAAAAGGTGAACTCGTACACGCAAGTTTATTGCTACAAATGCTTTTTAGCCATATCATCGACTTAATGACTCCTTTCACAAAATTTTGGTATCGAAAAATTGTGCGGGCTCGCCTTTTACGTAGTTCAAAAATGCGTTGTTTTAGCACCGGTAGGTGAGGTAGGTAACATGGGTAGCATCAGAAAGAGCATGGGCAGGCGTGTTTTTATATCGATAGTTTAAAATGATCTTTTTTTTCAAAGTTTCTCAATGACATCGACAACTCGCATAACCCATGTTACCCTGAAACTCTCAGCTATCCAATGATACCATGATCGGCCATGACTCTAGTAACATGTAGGCGAAAAACCAGTAAGAAAATTGCCCTTTTCAGATTTTGGGCGGCTGACGACAGAGGACCAAAATTTAAAAAAAAAGTGTTTTGGGATCTTTTAGGGTTTAGGTCATGTGTAGGCATTTAGTTTCCACTGAAAATTCGGTCCGGTTTCTGTAGCCAATTCTCTAAAAGAATCCCTCAGAAAATGTTCAAGAAATTTGGAGAAAATCAAGAAAATATTTTCTCAAAAGGATCTGCTTCAAAGTGTAAGAAACACAAGGAGCTTGGGTGTCAAAAAGGAGAAACATTTCTAGCGTAGTTTTTCTAGGTGACCCTAGTTGAATAGAAACTGATAAGAAAAATTGAGTCTACATCATACTGTCGTTCGTACTAATTTACCATTTCGTTTCCTATCGACAAGTACTACCCCGCTCTACAAATGAAACAAATTATTATTTTGTGTACATTTTGCATTCCATTGTTGAGCGAACATAACAAAATGCGTCATTAAGCGCCTTCATTAACTGACAATAGAACACCTTCACAGTTTCCAACGTTTTCCATATATTTACGCTTGTCGTACACATAGAATGCCTGTGCTCACCGTTAAATAACAGCCAGACTTATTAATCTTTCAGCAATTGTAATGGCCATTTCTGGGGAGGGGAAGAAACTTGAAGTGAGTGAGCTTCACTGCTCAAGAGAAATTAAATTCATTAGAACGTTATCCTCATGATAAGTGAACATTTCTTGGAAATTGGGGACATTTCGTTTGCTATGTGAAACGATAAGCAATTACGAGAAATTGAATCCAACATTTCGTCATTAATGTGAACATTATTGAGTGCGAGTATTAAGTGGACCGTCGGGTATATCCAAATAACGCTGTCAGATAGGTCACAACCGAACCCATTCCTACTTTCACTTATCATTGAAGGACGATATTAAAATTGGCATTTGGGTTAGAATAGAGATCCGTTCGAAGTTTAACATTTCCAGACATTTTTTTTTTCTTGGTCGACCATGGTGAATGTGAAGTCTCCAGCGGATGTAATTACTTTATTGAGATAACAGTTGAACGTCGAATCGTGGGAAAACAATTCACAACAAGATTTCGATCTAGCGAAGGAGGCACCCAGCCCATGGATCCCATATGTTAAAGACATTTCCATGAAAGCTTAAATGTTTAATGCATACAAAACCGTTACAAGAACAAACTCTCTTCTAATCTGCATCGCACCACTCGTTTTCCCTGCGGACCTGTTCCATTTCAGCGGCCGTAAAATCGTTCCTAATGTTAAACGTTCTGCGAATCTCGTCCGGACTCTTGCCCTTAATCAAATTGGCTACAGTCTTGCACGCGGCGTCTAACAGTGCCTGTGCATCTAGGTAATTCGCTGCCAAAATCAATTCAAACAATGTTCCCTGGTCCATTTTCAGGAATTCTGCATCCCACGCCGAAACGTCATCTTTCCGTTTGTCCTTATCGCCATCGTCGATCTTAATAGCGTCGTCTTGGTGATATTCTGCAAATTGCAAAAATTTCTTTAAAATGCCGCCGCTCACATTCGGCAACGGTACAAGTGTCTCGCTGCCCTCTTCAATGCCACAATCTTCTAGCAGATTCTTGATCGTGCCTGCAGTTTTGGCCACTTTCACATCGGTTACGAAAACTTGGCCATCGGATGATTGCAAACGGATGGTTCTGGACATACTGAAAAAACGGAAAATATTCGGAAATTTAGAAAAATAAAACCGAAATAACGGATCATGTGTCCTTTAGCATCCATTAAAAAACGAGCGTCGGTCGTCATCGACAAAACAATCGAAACGATGCATGATTAATGGTACACGCGTCACATAAGCCTTATAAGCGCGTATCTGTAGGAATACGTAACAGCTGATGTGAATGTAAACTTCGGTACGAAATTGATATCTTGTCGTTGTCTCAATAAAAATTCGACGACAAAAAACTCATTGTTCTGAAATTTCGACGACACTAGTATCGGCGACTTCCTGAAGAAACGGCGAGTAGTCGCCGTTTCTTCAAGAAGTCATTGTTTCTTCAGGAAGTCACCGTTTCTTCAGGAAGTCGCCATTTTTTCTAGTCATTTCTTCATCAGGAAATCACAGTCTCTTCAGGATGTCGCCGTTTTTTGTAAAAAGTGACGACTTCCTGAAGAAACGACAGCATCGGTGAATTTATGAGAAATGACAAGTTCCTGAAGAAACGGAGACGAAAGTTTCTTGTCGTTGTTTCAGGAACTCACCGTCTCTTCTCATCATTTCTTCAGGAAGTCACCGTTTCTTCTCGCCGAAGTGAACGATTTCGAAGAAGCGGTGACATTCTAAAGAAACTGTGACTTTCTGAAGAAGTGAGATCGAAGAAGCACAAAAAAAAAACAATTAGAAAAGTTCCCTATAACACTGGCCACACAAACCGACGAGCTGCTGAAGTCGAGTCAGGTGAAAGTTTGGCAAGAACGTTGTCCATAAATTCAGCATGTATACTGAAGTTACAGACAAATTACCTGACAACTGCTTTTTGATACATTTCGTAAATGGATGAATTCCCTATGGCTGAACAAATAGCTGTATTTTATCCTTATGTGACGAAAAGAAATTTGTTTAACCATAGAAATTTATCATTTTACGAAATGCATCGAAAACCCGTTTTGTTCAATCATATGGAACTCATCCTTTTACAAAATGTATCAAAACCCAGTTGTCAGGTACTTAGTCTGCAACTTCATTGCGGTGAAAATTCATTTCGTAAAAAGATGCATTCTGTTGGGACGAACTACACTCCTTTACGTTACAATTCGTAAAAGGATAAATTCTGTAAGAACCAACAAAACGCCTGTACGGCGAGAAGAAAATTAGGAATCGAAATTTCAGCTGTACGTAGATTTAATTCATTTAAATCAAAATATGAAACTGTTTATTTTATTTGCTTTAGTTGGTTGCAATCAGAGGTTGTTTCATGTCACCGTTTCTTCTGAAAGTCGTTGTTTCTTCTCGTCGTTTCTTCAGGAAGAAAAAACGGCGACATGTAATGACGCCTCTCCAGATTTTCTGAAGAAACGACTAGAAGAAATAACGACTTCCAGGAGAAACGGTGCCTTTCTGAAGTAACGGTGCCTTTCTGAAGTAACGGTGCCTTTCTGAAGTAACGGTGCCTTTCTGAAGTAATGGTGCCTTTCTGAAGTAACGGTGACTTCCTGAAGAAAAGGCGATAAGAAACGGCGACTTTAGTGACCGTTACTTTTCATCGTTTCTTCAGGAATTCACCGTTTCTTCTCGTCGTTTCTTCAGGAAGTCACCGATTCTCATGTCGTCGAAATTTCAGGACAATAATTTTTCGAATTTTTCGGTGAAATACAAAATTTAATTTCGTCGAAATGCAAAAAAAAAACAATTGGACCACTGCACTGGCCCTATCGAAAATCCATTGAATTTGATTTGAGCTTACCTTGATTGGTAGTTTCTTGAGTTAAATAACTAATTTAAATTGAAAGAATGATGTAAAAATTGCTAAACTGTTTCTTCGTAATACGAGTTCTAACTGGCCGAACCTTCGTTGGATTGTAATATATTTGGCGCCTTCACAACACATAACAAGAGCTGATTTACAAATGAGAAATTAAATGGTCAAGTACAAATGACTTCTCTCTTTGGTTTGGTATTGATATATGGATGCGTTTAGGGCGACATCAGCTTATGCGAGATGGGATCCGTTGCAGAAAATATTTTTTGCAGGTGGATTTGAATTTTAGTAGGACATTTTTGTGAAAGCTGTGATATCACTTTGCCAGTCACAAGCAAATTGAATTTTTTTACTTGACAGCTCTCTCACGGCCCTCACACGGAGTACTTTGTGTTGAGTGGAAACCCTACTTTGAGGTGGCATCACAGTCATACGTTTTCATTGCGTTTTGCCTCCGTGTTCGTTACAGTTGTCAGACGTGGATAATAACGGGAATTATACAGATTGAAGTTGTTACATTTTGGTTACTTCATTCAACCGAGTTGAAAAAAATAATAAAATGACCACGTTCAGTTGCAATCCCCAAAAATACCTATCAACAGTAGGTTCCACCCTTTTAGTGGGTCAGATCACTTGACTAAAAAAATTCAACAGATTTTTGATTTTTAAACATTGATTTAATCAAACGCTCAGTTCATAAACTTTTTTATACGTGCCCAGAAAGGTATGAGGAGGTGATCGAAAACATTATGAAAATTATGAAAATTTCTCCAGGTTCATGAAACGCTTAAAATCATGCGTGATGTCATTAGAAAAGTTGAATGATCTTTCAGGGCAAATATGGTCTTATTGGGTTTCCCAAATTGATCCACATTAAGATATGAGCAGTTGAAAAAAAGTGGCGACATGAATGTATAGTGGGCAAAAATTGAACATACTCATGTCCGATATTCAAATTCTTCCATCATAGAAAGTATACTTGTAATTACTTGTAATAATCTTGTAATTACAATTCAATTTCAAATGTGACCCTACACACAAAGACGTCCGTGAAAATATTTTTGACAAACTGTGTACTAGCCTCAATAAAGTGACTTAAGTATGTCAGTAAAGTCTAGTATAGACTTATAGCAAATTTTTGCAAATCTAGTACGTTGACGCGAAGCAATGAAAGAACGCTTATATATCTTCTGTCATTCCTTCGATTCGATCAGAGGTATAAGTTTCTTCCAAGCAACGGTTAAGCCGAACAAAATGAACCGAACACAAACCGATGTCATCTATAGAACCATAACCACAACTTATTTTTCTTTGTTATTTTGACAATAGCATTGTTAAAGGTGTTGAGGTTATGGCTCTATGGTTATGACGGTTTGACATTTCATTTCACAAAGAAAGAAACCTATTTATACCTGTGTACTAGGCCTAAAGTCATAATTATATTGGGACGCTACAAAAAACATGTAGTTTTCATACATCGCTTAACACATGGAAATGCATGCAATATTCGCACAGCGTCACAATATATGATTCTTTGTGATAGGTTTGTTCCAAGTAACTGTAAACACGAACTTTGACAACCCGAACAACGACAATTTCATCCACAGCAACGTCACTTACGTGATATTTCATACAAATCGAGCAACGTCCCCTACGCGATTTACACAGAAATTATTGAGGTTATGGCTCTGTGGATGAAATTTGACAATTCATATGGCCTTGGAACAAACCTATTGTCGGCGAACAGTCAGAAGTTCGTGCGTTTCAGAGACAGACATATGTAACCCATTTCTACTCTCAGTTATTATCAACGGCTCTAAAATGATTTTGAATAATTCACCGTTTGTTTGGAATTTCTATGTATTTCCGAATACTTCTAGAGAAAGTGCGGATATTATTTTAAACATTTATTCTACCAACAAACGAAACCATTACATGAATCAACTCTCTTCACTTTTCTTCATACCTTCCTCTTCGCCTTCCTCTTCACCAAAATCGTTAATAATGTTAAACGTTTTGCGAATCTGGTCTGGGTTTTTCCCCTTGATCATACTGGCCACCTTTTTGCACGTAACGTCCAACAGTCCCCTTACATCCAGGTAATTCGCTGCCAAAATCAAATCGAACAACATTCCCTGGTCCACTTTCAAGAAGTTTGCATCCCACTCCGAAATGTCATCGGTTCGTTTTTGTTTTGTGTCAACGCCATCGCCAGCCTTTTGAGCTTCGTCTTTGTGATGGTTGGCCCATTCTAGAACTTTTTGCAAAATGTCTGCTCTCACATTCTGCACCGGCACAAGAACGTCGTCTTCATCCCCGATTCTGCAATCATCGAACATTGTTTTGATAGTTTCCGAACACTTTATTGTGTTCGCGTCAGTATTGAAAATTTCGCCATCGGATGATTGTAAACGGACGGTAGGCATGCTGAAAAAGAGAAAAACAAATTTGGAATTAGTTTAGATCGGGCGCTGCTTCTAGAAATTTACAACGCTCTTTCAGTTTTTTCATTCGCGTCTGTTTTGTAGTTAATAAATTAAGATTGGCTCACCTAGTTTGTGTATATTACGTAGGTGGAAGCACGGGGTTTCAGGGGGTTTCGAACATTTAGTTTTTTCATGTTGCAGATATTGCAGTGTCAAATTCTGTCCAAGATGTGACATATTTGCAAGGTATTGGCCTTTTTCACAAAGTATAATCAGCGTAACCTTCGTAAAAAGAATCTTGAATCTGACAAGAGCACGTGTGCCAACGTGTAAAAAACAAATGTTCAAAACCCCCTGCTGAACCGTGGCGATCCTCTTGTCAAACGGACAGTACATAAACAAATTCCATCATTTATTACATTTTGCCAATAGGTTTGTTTCGAATTAAATAAAGAATGAAAGAATTTCACTGGTCGAACGAACACAATTTCATCCGTAGAGATCGGTTTTAGCATATGTTCATTAGACCACTAGCAAAATCGATAGAGTGTTGGCTTACCTAATTGAGTGGAATAACCGATTTAAATCGAGATGATGATGTGACAACAAAATTTTAACTGGTCGACGGTTGGTTGGAGTTTAATTTATTTTACGTTTTCACAACTCAAGAGTTGATTTAGAAATGAAAAATAGTCATATGCAGATGGCTGCTCATCGATTTGGTATTAGCTGATAAAATAGATGCTGTTGAGTCATCTTCAGCTAATGTCAAACGTGACATGCATAAACTGTCTATGAACTAAGTTTGACAAAAGCCAAAGCCGCAATAATTACGTGACTTGGTTCAATGCTTAGAAATAAAGTACGCAGCTGAAAGTACAAATAGTCGATGGAGAGGAACTGGAAGTAGTGAACAATATCAAGTACCTGGGAGTCCTAATTGATTACAAATTAGATTTCAAACAAAACGTGGACTACGTATGTAAAAAAGTGGCGAAAAAAGTTGATTTAACGATGGAGGCACGAATCAGCGTTTACAAATCCATTATTGCGCCACACTTCGACTACTGCGCTTCATTACTGTTTTTGAGCAATCAATCAGCATTCGACAGACTCCAAATACTTCAAAATCGAGTGATGAGATCAGTGCTGAAGTGTAGGAAGATCACACCCATATCATTCATGTTGGAAGCGTTGGACTGGATGAGCGTGAAACAACGAGTGTATGCAACGACGTTGACGTTTGTGCGCAAGCTGCGAAGGGGACTGATGCCAAAGTACCTCGGCGAAATGGTTACATTCAACAGTGACATACATCGATACGAAACGAGATCGAGAGAAGATTTCTATGTGACAGCTAAGAAAAGTGTTAAAGAAAGGAATTCGTTGTTTCATAGGGGACTCGTTTTGTTTAATTCACTGCCGAGAGACTTAAAAGATGAGGACAATGAAACGGTGTTCAAAAGTAATTTAAAGAGTTTTGTGAGGACAGTTTTTGTTTAAAATTGAATTTGTTGGTAGAGAAAAGAAGATGATGATTAAGATGTAGACGATAAGTTTTAAATTTTGTGATAATCTATGTGATGATGTAAAAATAGCGTTGCTAAATAAATGTTCAATCAATCAATCAATTAATTATATGATTCGGGGAATATTCTTCGGATTGGATCAGTTTGTTTGTCAGTGAAAAATGCTAGTTTTCAGCAAACGTTTCGATGTTTATATTTACGTCATCTTCAGTGCATTTCTTGACTATATAGGAAACAAAACAAAAACAAATTCAAAATCTGAGATTGAGTACTCCACTGCAAAAAAAGCCACGTACACTTATTGTCGTGACATCAGAGTGGAGCAGACAAATATATCATTGATACAATAACCCTGGGTCAGGGGTAAGAAAGTGCACGGCTTCGGCCAATTTCATGATCGACTGTTTTACCACAAAAAAAGGAACCAGGCCAAGGGCAGCTATTCATATCTCTCCGGATGTGAATGCTCTTGCCCTAAACCAACTTACTGAAGATGAATGGAAGGAGGAGATTTTGTTGTTGTCTCTATTTACCCACCATTTGACTCGCCAATGCCTCCACCCGGTCCATCATTGGAAAAGGTCATGGAATTTTGTATCAATAAAGAATGCATTGACGTAACGTTGGCGTCCAGCGGTCTGCTGACAGAAAATGTTCGTTCTTGGAGGGTGATCGACGAGGAGACTTTTTCCGATCATAAATTGATCAGATTTGACATCTGCGGGTGTTTCCCGCGTGGTAAACCCTATCGTAATCCGAGAAAAATGGATTGGAATCTGTATAGGCAACTGCTGACCCAAAACCTGCAAGCTTTGCCGCTGGCTGATAGGTATCTGACAAATGAGAAGTGTACAGCCGCCATCGTTAACGCTTTTGAGTCTGCTTGCTCTCTTCGGAATCCTCGACCATTGTACAGAAGTGATCTGTGGAGTAATGAGCTTGACAAAAAGAAGAAAGAACTGAGGAAAGCCTGGAAACGGGCCGGCAAGTCGAACCAATATCAGGAAGAAAACAAGGCGAGGTACAGGAAGCTCTTTAAAGAATACAAACAGGCTCAGGAAGACCTCCAGACTTTCTTCAGGAAGAAAGTAGTAAAAAAAAGATTTTTTGAGGAACTCCATTCCGAGCTATGCCCGCATAAATAAGCCCTTAGCGAAAGACAAGACGGCTCAGGTTGGCTCTCTTTTGAAGCCCGATGGTACGTTCAACCGAGATAGTAAAGAAACTGCTGAGCACCTCAGGACTCACTTTCCGGGGAGCGCACATCTACAAAACCAAGGCTGTATACTTTGGGGAGGTCACGCTTCACCTACTCTGATGATTCTCGTCGTCTTGATGATGTGGTGAAATTTTTTACATGTAAAATCATCAGAAGTGGTGTGTTCCCGCGTATCTATTAAAATGGCGGTCTGCGTGACCTCCCCAAAGTATACAGCCTTGTACAAAACAATGAGAATCGAGTTTCAGAAGAATTTGAAAATTTAGCATGCATTCGTAGTACAGTGGAAATTGTTGCACCTGACACGAGAGTTTTTAATAGGAGTGTTACTGTGCATGTTTATTTTATAATTTGAAAATAGAGTTGTATAACGTAAACTTGGTTTCATTGTGCAGGTTAAGAGCTTCCGAGCGTACGCTGAAATTGTAGCCTACATTTGTGCGTTTCGAAATTTTTGATCGCTGATATCTTTTTACGAGAGCCCTTTTTGAAAAATGTACGACCACATTTTCGAGTAAAAATATGTCAGCTTTGAATAAAAAATAAAATTGTCTGTGAAAGTTCCATGTCAGAGAGATGCTAAGATAACGGCTGGGACGCCGTTTCGACGGATAGAGGGAATTTGTCAGCCTTTTTCATATAACGAATGAAATGTCAAAAATGGCTGACTTTTTCCAAAATTGGTCGGTTGTTTACAAAATAATTAATTTTTGACTACAATGATTCGAGAAGCAGAATATGGAAATACGCTTGCACCGGTGTCAAAATTAACGTAAAGAGTTTTATTTGCAAGGTACTTTCGTATTATCTGAGATATACGCGTTCAAAAATTGGTCTCCAAAATTGCTTTTTTCAATTCGGAAATTGTGTACGAATACTGAATCTGATTTATAAATAAATGGACTTACGTTCATTCTGATCCCACAAGGATCATGTTAGCAATTTATTTCATTAGAATTGGTGATGCTGGAAGTATTAAAACAAATCTGTGGTTATGTCTTTTTCAATTTGACAGCTGGTCGCATACGGTTCAATTTTTTTCAGAAATGATGGTCAAATTCCCTCTATCCGTCGAAACGGCGTCCCAGCCGTCATATTAGCATCTCTCTGTTCCATGTGCTTTGAGAAAAGTGTACCTTTGATGCAAATTTGGGGCATCGGTACAGTTTTCTCAAAGCACATGAAACTTTCACAGACAATTTTATTTTGTATTCAAAGCTGACATATTTTTGCTCGAAAATGTGGTCGTACATTTTTCAAAAAGGGCTCTCGTAAAAAGATATCAGCGATCAAAAATTTCGAAACGCAGAAATGTAGGCTACAATTTCAGCGTAGGCTCGGAACCTCTTAAGCTGTCAAAGTTGAACCAAAAATATGAAACTTTATTGTTTTGGTTCAAAAGTTTGCCGAACATTTTTTTCGAGTTGTAAATTCGTGTGTTATACTTGACAGAGGCCCTAAGGAGAACCAAGAGCTGGATTTCTGATTAGGTTATTGTAACTAATCGTCTCAAGGTCACACTTGAGGAAAAGCGCTTTTTTTGTAAATAGAATTTGACTCTCAATAGACTATGCCAATCATATTTAACCAATGATGCCATTTTAAAGGTCATCAATAGTGGTGACTTTATCACTATTTTATTTTACCGGAATCATGCACACATTCAAATAAAAGCATTTCCGCCAAAAAAATCATTTTTTAAATTAACGGACAAAAAAATTTCAGTTTTGTGGTGTCACTTACGACTATCTTCACAACAGACATGTCAAGAATTTTGTTTACCTGAATGGCAACATATTTTTGTATGTTTTCTTCACATTTTACCGACTGAATTAGCACGAAACGTATTGCAGGCAATTTCTAGGCACATAAAATTAAGGAATTGAACACTGAATGGCACAATTCACACCAAATTACTTTTAAAAATGAGATTTTCACAACACCCACAATGTTTGACCAAATTAATTTGTCTTTAAAATTATTTCGGAGAATTTGTCCTAAATTCTGTTTAAGACACTAGCATGAGCACAGTCGGAACTATTTTCTGTGCGAAATTTAAACTGAATCACTTTGTTTTACGCGAAATACTACAAATTTTCGACACAAACTTGTTTGAGATTTAAAATTTACTGTCCCGATTTGACATTTCATCAAAACAAAATTCAGTGAATCAGTCAAAACTGGATGAACTGAGTGAACAATACTACTCATACTACTGTAATTGCAAAGTGGCAAACTTAAGACCTTATGTGGAATTTGGGTGGAAAATGGCGCAAATCACATATTTCAGGAATTTATAAAGTGAAAAATCTTTCCGGTTTCAAGTGTTTTCGTCAAAAGACGAGACACGGGTATCTTTATTTTCAATTTTTAGCTGCTTTATGTAAAAAAATTGAGAAAAAAAATCATTTTGGCGTAGTCTATTTAAGTTTTCATTCAGACCAAACATTGTTTTAAAACATCTGGCCACCAATTCTCGTGAATTTAAGAATTTTCAACTTGACAGTTGTCACGTTAATGCTAAGATAGGTCCAAACCGTTCGTAATGTTTAAGGTGTCAACTGTCAAGTTACGAATTCTTAAATTCACGAGATTCGGCGTCCAGGCTGTGATGCTTCAGTATTTTCACAAATCTTTTCAGTTATCGGCTGCGATATTTACTTCTAAAAAGTGAACTAAAACACTTCATTACTGGAGTCTACGGCTTCTGTCAAACGTACTTGACTGACTATGTCAAGGTAGATGTGACAACATGACCAAAATGGAGTATTTCCATGTGTGCGCAAGTGCAACCAACCTTAGAATGTCAAAATATAAACAAAACAGAAATTGCTAAATAATAAATCTCAAAGACTTGAATTTGTGAAAGAGTGCCAGTAGTTGCAGATGAATCAAAAGGTGTAACATAGCGATCAAAGTAGTTTTCCGGTAAAAATTAGTGAAGATATTCGATAAAAAATATTTTGGCTCGCAAATGAATAATTTTGTTTAGCATTTTCAACATGGCCGAAATGAAGCGTGACTAGTGAAGTATCGGGCATATGATGCGTATGATTGTGGCAGGGCCATCTTTGTTGATGCTTGTCAGTTTATGTTAATGACGCGTCAGCGGCTGATATACCAAATCGAAGAGAAGCCATTTGCAGCTTTTGCACTTGACCAATCCCTCGACCAATCCTCATTTCTGAATTAACTATTGTGTTGTGAAGACGCCAAAAAAAATTACACTTCAACGATTCATCGACCAGTGTTGCTAACGAAACAGTTCAGTGATTCTTACATCATCTTTTCAATTTAAATTGGTTCTTTGACTCAAGAAACTACAATCAATGTAAGCTCGCATCAATTTTTTTCTTTGTTTTTATAATATCGTCATGAAGTGAAACCTTGGGCCAGATATCAATTTTACGTCCTTATAAGATTATGATGTGACGCGCGTCCCTTCTAAGCGTGTATAGGATGATACTGACGCGTTTAGCTTCTATATGCAAAAATGACAAAGCATGGTTATCCCGGCTATTTTCTGTGGACTTCGTCCAGGAAAAAGTCAAAACGTGCAGAAATTCCGCCTGATTTTTAATTGTCAAGCCCTTATTCGAATTTAAGTGGTGTAAGCTTCTGTCGTCATAATATCTAATTTCAAAAATTTTCCGTTTTTCCAGCATGTCTACCATCCGTTTACAATCATCCGATGGCAAAGTTTTCAAAACCAAAACCGAAATTGCGAAAACTTCAGGCACGATCAGGAATTTGCTTGAAGATTGTCAAATTGAAGATGGTTTCGACGCAGTTATTCCACTAAAGAATGTGAGCGCAGACATTTTACAGAAAGTGTTGGAATATGCAGAACATCACAAAGATGATGATGTATCGCCGGATGATGAAGACGACAAGTGTCGACGTACCGATAATATTTCGCAGTGGGATGCAGACTTCTTAAAGGTGGATCAGGAAATACTGTTCCAATTGGTATTGGCAGCGAATTTCCTCGATCTCAAGGGACTGTTGAACGTTGTATGCAAGACGCTAGCTAATATGCTAAAGAATAAAACCGCAGATGAGATACGCAAAACATTCGACCTTGTGAACGATTTTACAGCCGAGGAAGAGGATCAGATTCGCAAAGAGAACGAATGGTGCGGGGAATATTAACGGGAGTTCAAGCCATTGTATATGATTGCTGTTCGGGTTCAATAAATATTTTAAAAATCGTAAAATCCGTCTTTAATTGTGTGCATGTACGCAAATGAAAGCAAAGCATACATCGCTTAAAATCAAATGAACCCACGACTCGACGTGATTCGATTCGAAATAATGATTTCATTCAAGCGTGTTATGTGTAAATCCTGCCACCTCAACATAACAACGGTCGTTAAAGGGTCTATTTTGAACGGAAACCTATGTCTCCGATTTTATTTATTTTTAGCCCCGTACGAAGTACTGGGGGCTTATAAGATTAATATGCCGTTTGTAACACGTCGAATTGGAAGCAGACAGTAAGGGCAAAGCTTTTGGTTATGTTCATAGATGACGAATCCGCAATAAAAAAAATGTCCGTCCGTCCGTCCGTCCGTCCGTCCGTCCGTCCGTGACCCCTCTAGCTTGAGCAAATCACAACCTTTTTTCAAAATTCTTTTTTTCCCCGATTGGTATCGACAAAAGTAAGGTCAAGTTCGAAAATGGGCATGGTAGGGTCGGCCCTTCCAGAGCTAGGGCCCTATAGGTTTTTTTCAGTCTTTCGACGATATCTACCGAAATACGCACGTAATAGCTGCTTGTGATATATCAAATGAAAGGTATTGACGAGTAGAACAAAGTTGCTGAACATTGTTTTTGTGTAGGATGCAACGCGAGCTTGTTGGGAGGGCTCAAAGGTCGTTACTCGGCCCTAAGTGTTTTTTGCACATAAATCGAGTAAATCTCATCCGATTTTGCTAGATTTAGTTTTTTATGGAAGGTAATTGAATACCGAAAAGAACGTGGCGAAAAAAGTTTCAAATTTGGGCCCTTGGACTAAGGCCGCTACTCGGCCCTAAGTGTTTTTTGCACATAAATCGAGTAAATCTCATCCGATTTTGCTAGTTTTTGTTTCATTTGAGAGATAATTGAATACCCAATAGAAAGTTGGCAAAAAATTTTGGGTTTCTAAAATAATATCGTAAATTGTTGGTTTTATTTGAGAGGTACTTCGTACGGGCTTTCGTAATTGCGCTATGCGCAATTTTAAAAATGAACACTTTCAGTAAATTTGACCATGCCCAACTTGACTTACATTTTGGTAACAGACGCATTAGAGGGTTGTAGACGTATTAGGGTTCCGGGCGTATTACGGCTACGGACGTATTATGGTTACGGACGAAATAGGATTACGGGTCGTACGGGGCTAAGTCGCAGCAAACGCTCCGACTGTTCTGATGCCTTGTTTCAAAGAAATAGCCGCAGAAATGAGTCTACCACTTCTGCGACAAGATAGATGTGTTTTCAGTTGACGGAATGTGTGTGTATGTGTCTCGCCTCTAGCTCAAAACGATCGAAAAAAAAACTAAACCAAACACACTTATGGCGCTAATCTAATACATTAATATCAATTTATATCCCACCATCAATGAGCTTTAAATAAACGCATTACATTTCGCACAACATATGCTTCGCAGCCAACGAAGGGTAAATCGAATTTAGTTAAAAAAAAAATTCTCACCCGTACTCCGTGTAATACGTCTTGAATGGAGGAAAATCCGTTATATATATATGTAACGTTCTCCCCTCCGCCCGCATAAACAACACCTTGCTTTTGCCAGCCAGTTCAGGAACAATATTTATTTATATCAACAGCCGATGGCATAAAATATTTTAATCTATTTACACCATTTATTTCAACCCTCTTCAATCAATTTGAGTGGCATATTTCTGCTTTAACGGAATGTCTTTATCAGGGTTTCTCTCGGTACATGACTTACACACGATCTTGACTTAAGATATGGTTTATCGTAAAACGCGTTGTAGTGTCTTCTATACGTATAATATGCGAGGAGATTCATTTTTATTTGTGCAGAACGAGCAGAAAAGCGTTAAATAACTGAATATGACATAAGGCTTGGAACAGGTCACACAAAATTAATTCATCGGCCATGTAGAGAATTTGAACCCGGCAGGTCAAACCAGAAGAAAAGTTCCGCCCACTGAAGTATTGACATTGGTAATGGGAAGCCACTAACACCGCATATTACACATGAGGTCTATGCATTGGAATTTCACGTTCGACCATTCCAAACCAATTTCACCATTGAAAAATCGACCATCGCGAACCGATTCGACCAATTCTTCAATTTCATATGTTATTCTCCTACTCGTTTTGCTACGTAATTCATTAATTCGAAAACAATTTTATCTGGTTAGAACGATAATCGTGCATTTATCCATCTCATCATAGCACTGCTTCTAGCACGAACGATCATTCTTCCAACGCCAAAACGCCTTCAAAATTTCATTTTTGTATGCGTGTACGATTGCATGCAGGGTAAGCGTACCAATCCTCGGACACGCCCCAATGCTCGGTCACTTTGACATTAAAAGTAAATTAATTAACTTGTTGCTCGAAAATATAGTGGATGACTATTCTTCAGTTGTAATTTGTAGTTTTCACTATCGATTGATCATAAAATTGGATTCACTAGGAATACTGTGTAATTTTAATCATTGAAACAGTGGCACCACGTACAGAAAAGTGTAATTTTCTACCTGAAAAATAGTTTGTGAGGTGATCAAAACACTTCTTTTTTCTAGTGGAAAACTACTTATATTGCACAGTGCTATTGTTTTTGAGATTAATTAATGTTCAATTTAATAATATTTTCACTCAAACACGATTATAAACAATTATTTCTACTGTTTTTCGGGTGTCCGGTTGATACAAGCAGGATATTTCGTTTTGATTCAGTAGTCGGACTATATGGAAAACATATGAAGTGTCAAATTCAAGATATGCCATGTGAAATGCACCGAAAATGATACCAAAATTGTGTGACTCAAAAATGCTTTGTAAATTGTAATTTAAATGATTTTATCTATTCAATTTAGTGTTTTCACTTCATTTGTGGTGTATTTGAATGATTAACAATTAACTTTTCTTATTTTAATGAAAAAAACCAGTGAAATTGTTGAATTCAGTTAGTGTCCGAACATTGAAATAGAGGTGTCCGGGCATCGGAGAAAAAATACGACGATTGGATTTTCATGTTCGGCCGAATGAAAGTGTTAATTAAAAATAATTCGGAAATAAATGATTTAATTAGTGTACATAAAACGAATCTCAATTAAATTTGTGTCTTGAGGAAAATACAAACTACAGTGAACGACATCTCAAATGTCTCACTGTCAAATTTTTCTGAGAATTTTATTGTGTCATTGCAAATTCACAATGACATTCTCTGAAAAAAATGACAGTGAGACATTTGAGATGTCGTTCACTGTATTCAAAATAATAGCTTGTAATTTTGTAATACTTAAACAAAGTCGAAAAAAAGTTAATCGTCCGAGGATAGGTACGCCTACCCTATTGTGTGTTTTTATCATCGATATAATATACTGTAGATAATGAGTCACGAAAAACGAAATTTCGGGGATATAGCACACATACAAGTGCAAAAAATACGAATCACAACACAAAACGAAGAGAAAAAGGAAATTGAGAAATGCAGAGGTTCAATTATTTTCAAATATTTGTATGACATTATTTCGCGCGCTTTCTCAAAACATGTGTTACGTTACACATACATTCATGTGATCTTTCCGCATAAAGTTGCTTTGACATTACTTATCTACCCTACTATATTATATCGATGGTTTTTATTCACACCATGAAATCATGACTCCTATATTTACGAGAAAATGTAAGGCCTATTTTGATTGCATAAGCTTCCGAATATTTCTTATGTTCATGGTAGAAGCAGAGCTGTGATCTAGTGCAATTACCGTCAGTTGTTTAAATGAGTAAATTTAGGGGTAATATTATATTGCGTACACGGTCAATTAAGCTCAATTTTATGATGACAAAGTCCCAAAAATTTGTTTGCCGACGCCGAGGCTCTCGACAAACACATTCAAACCCAAAAAAAAATTTTGTTAATAAATTTTTACTTGAAAATGTTCGATGAACAAAACGGAGTTGCAGAATTTTCAGTTTGTGCAGCTCTACTTTTCTTTGACTTCAATTTTAAGATAGAAACAATGGCACATCCTATTAAACTAAGGGACTGATATTTTGACTTTCTACAATACCCTTCTGTAGCAACCTAACTACATTTATTAAGGTGGTCAAAATGCAACGTTTTATTTGCATTTTACATGTAAAATTCAGAGAGATGCTAATATGACGGCTGGGACGCCGTTTCGACGGATAGAGGGAATTTGTCCATCATTTCTGAAAAAAATTGAACCGTATGCGACCAGCTGTCAAATTGAAAAAGACATAACCACAGATTTTTTTTAATACTTCCACCATCACCAATTTTAATGAAATAAATTGCTAACATGATCCTTGTGGGATCAGAATGAACGTAAGTCCATTTATTTATAAATCAGATTCAGTATTCGTACACTATTTCCGAATTGAAAAAAGCAATTTTGGAGACCAATTTTTGAACGAGTATATCTCAGATAATACGAAAGTACCTTGCAAATAAAACCCTTTACGTTAATTTTGACACCGATGCAAACGTATGTCCATATTCTGCTTCTCGAATCATTGTAGTCAAAAATTAATTATTTTGTAAACAACCGACCAATTTTGGAAAAAGTCAGCCATTTTTGACATTTCATTCGTTATATGAAAAAGGCTGACAAATTCCCTCTATCCGTCGAAACGGCGTCCCAGCCGTTATCTTAGCATCTCTCTGGTAAAATTAGAAACGGTGATATTTTGACAGCGTCAAAACGAAGTTTGTTTGCTAGAGAGGGTATTGGCCTCTAGCATCTCATGCGACAATAAAAACCTCACGAAAGTTACAAACATTCAGTGATGACTCTATGTTCTAATTAGATTTCTTGACGTATTTGATCAGAAATTCATATCTCCAAATCGAAACGTACATTTTACTCGCGAAAAATTTATCTCCAAATAATTTCATATTCTTGTGATGTAATAACTCCACTTCACGAAATATTGATTGAAGAGTAGTTAATTTGATTATTGGAGGAAGTACGGGCTAGACGCAGTCGGCTTTCGAGTGGATAAAGGAACTACTAAGCTGTTGTCTCAACTATCAAGTCAAGTGATGGTACTACACGTGTTACGATAATCTTTCTGTTATCGTCCTCCTTCTTGAAATGTGACTTCTTTCAACCTATGTCAACATGGTTTATCTAATCAAAATGAGTAGAGAACACAGCAGACGCTGCAACATTAGCCCCGTACGAACCAGTGCGTCCGTAACCATTCTATGTCCATAATCCGAATATTATGAGCAATTATGAAAGCTCGTACGAAGAATCTTTCTAAAAATAGCGAAAACACTTCAAGCCGAGTAGCCTTCCACTCTTATAGTCTTAACTCGCAATCCATCGACCCGATTTAAAACAACAAACTGTTTCAGAATTCCATGTGTTACAAACGGAATAACAGTTGTAATAGCTCCCATTACTCTGTACGGGACTAAAAAATCCAAATTAAAAGAAAGCAACTGGAACCAAGTGCCTTGATGAACGAGTGTAGGTAATAATGATACCGATAAGACAACAACAAGATACGCTCTAGATCGAATTAGTCAGCTAGAAGTAATTCTCCGGTGAAGTCGCTTTTTTGCTATGGGGAAAAATCGGTGAGATTATCATTCCGGTAGTTCCGTCTAAAAATTGTCATAAAACACCCATTGTTTCAGAGCCGCAACGAATGAATCGGAATCAACAAAATTCGCATATCAGATGGAAGACATCGTTCCCATATACCTTCGGAAACGTTACTTGGTGATGTTCCTTGCATTTTTAGGATATATCAACCTCTATACTATGCGTGTGAACCTTAGCGTGGCTATTGTTGCAATGACTACGAATCAGACAGTCCAACATGAAGACGGAACGGAAAGCTGGGACAGGCCGTTCGATTGGAGTAATGTTGAACGCGGTTACGCTCTGAGCTCTTTCTTCTATGGCTACATAGCGACGATGCTTGTTGGTGGTACTCTTGCAGCAAGGTTTGGTGGGACATTGGTCAGTTAAATTGATGGACAGTAATGAATTCACTAATAAAAGAGGAACTTGTTCCTGTTTGTCAATGCATACACATGAAGAAGGTGCACACGAACACAAGAACTCTGCGTATACCCGTATTAAGCATTCAATCCGACTGCGATATGTCACAAACATTGATTATTATTGTTGGCAGTAAAGCTGGCCTCAGAGTCGTCCGTTAAGCTCTCCGTTTACGTGACGTTTCTATTGTTGAGATGGCTCATTTCATATAGCACTGTTTGTTCAAGTAAACGCCTGGAAAACGGACGAGTGTGAATTCAACTTAAAGGAGAATCTAAAATTTTGAACAGCCTGTCCGTGCTGGCACCTACATTACACATACTTGACCAGCCCACCACAATTCGAAGAATTGAATTAATTTAATTAATCCGACGACGCCTTTCAGATCTTTGGTGGCGGAATACTTTTGCTTTCAATTGTCACGTTGCTCACACCCATTATGTCTTCCAAGGGAATCTATTATCTGATTGCTGCTCGTGTGCTTGTTGGCGCCTTTTCTGGATTGTCTTATCCGAGTGTCCAAGCAGGTGGTTTGATTTATTGTACTGCGAAAAGCAAAACGATGTTACCACCTCATTTAAAGTGTACGCCAAATGGTCGCCACCTCTAGAACGTACTCGAACCTCAGGCTTCGGTATTGCTGGTATTTATTTAGGAACAGTGTTGGCTATGGTACTGTCAGGTTGGTTGGGAGAGAACTTCAGTTGGCAAAGTATTTTTTACGTATTCGGCGGAGTGGGTTGTGTTTGGTCGGCATTGTGGCTTGCAGTTGTCAGGGAGAGTCCAGATAGGGATTCATGGATTAGACAAGACGAGAGAAATTTCATCAATCAATCGTTGGAACAACATGGTCAGGTCAATGTCGTTAAACCTCCATGGAAGAAATTATTGAGTTCGCCGGCCGTGATTGCCGTTTGTGTTGGAGCTTTCTCTTACACATGGGGTGGGTATTGAGTCAATTTTTCCAGATTTCTGATTTCTTAGAAAAATACTTCCTTAGGATTTTACACCCTACTGACACAGTTACCTTCCTATATGAACGACATGCTCGACTTCAATCTGCAGAACTCTGGATTTTTATCAGCTGTTCCTTATCTGGTGCTTTTCCTGACCCTAATATTCACCAGCTCTTTGGCTGATTGGCTTCAAATGAAGAGAATCTTAACTACCACGCAAGTTCGCATAATTTTCACTTGTTCGTCATTTCTCTGTCAATTGGTTTTCTTACTCATGGCTGCCTTCTTTACGAACACCACCGCGGTAATTGTTTGCTTAACTCTATCCGTTGGACTTGGTGCATTTTCCATGAATGGATACATTGTAAATCCGTTGGATATTGCACCACAGTTTGCTAGCATTATTATGGGCTTTGCGAATACATTTGGCACGGTGCCAGGAATTGTGAGCCCAATCATCACGGGATACATTGTTCAAACGCCAGTAATGACATGACACTTATAGCATTAAAGACAGTAAATACAAATTATATTTTCTCTCTTCCAGACTTTCTCCGAGTACAGAATCGTGTTTTACATCTCGTGCGGGATTTATTTGTTTGGTACAATCGTGTACGGCTTGTTGGCTGCAGGAACTGTACAACCGTGGGCTGTTGTGTCTGTTGAGGAATCCGAAGAAGAGTCAATTTCCGAAAAATGAAATGTTATAAACGTTCAAAAAACCTCTGATTTCCTCACATGAGAAAACCTGTTTTCAGTCCAATCAACTAGTTTCACTGATTTATGGTTAAACTATGACATCCTTTCTTTACCGAATGGTTTTACTGTGCCTGTGGCAAGCTCCAAGGTTCTGAAAGAACTTTGGTAAGCTCAGCGAAAAACCCAGTGACATGGTGACATCTAGGAGTGAAACTAGTAAGATTAAAGTCGTCTACCGACCGGTTCTCAAAACAATGCTTCTTTTCAGCTTTGTTTGTCTTACAGAACTGAGCCTCGATTTTTTTATCTGTGTGCGGTTGAGTTTGAAGGGTCTTAAGCACTCGCACTAGCAGCTTCATTTCGTATTGGTAGGCAGGCAAATTTATAATAACTGTAACTGCTGTGGTTACAATGCTGCGTATAAAAAGTTACTAGGTCGTTCGCGGTCCTTTTCGACATCGAATTGCATTAGTTTTCCAAGGCCTGTCGATGTTTACACATCCGCAGAGACCGTAATCCCTAAAAAATTTTATTCCCTATTACATGAAACGGCAGCTGAAACACGTTATTGTTCTGTTGGAATGAACCGAACGTATCGTTTCCGCTCAACAAAAAGTACTATGTGAGAGAGCTAGCTGTCAAGTAAGCAAAACAATAATTGAAAAATTTCAATTTGTCTCACACACTTTTTTGGTAGGTGGATATCAAGCCTAAGCATTACTTAACTCCAGAAACAAACATATAAATAAAGACCGTTGAATTTTGCAACCGTTATGATTCCGTATGTGAACGAAAATTAAGAAAAAATCATCTCGTTCCATCATATTATGTGAAACGTGAAACCATCGTTCATCGTCAAATTTTGTATTATACTGATATACAAACGGAAGACCCAAATTCCTTTCGTCTGAAACTTTCTGATACATTTCATAAGTGGTTCAAACTAAACAGAAAATGCAGACGAAGAATGTAATGCGAAGCACTCTACACATAACATAGTTGAGCGTTTGCATGGTAACATCTTCAAAGAAATTGTTGCTTCCAACTTCCTACGAGCTTCTTAATTGTGGAATTTTACGATAATGTCAGGGAAACTTTGTCACTCTTAAGATATTCATGTCTGTTGGAAGACTGACATTGTAGCGTACAAAATGTGCATTTCGTATACTGCATCACTCAATATTACTGTAATATGCAATGGGTTCTACCTTGTTGATTACATGGTATTTACAAATTTGTGATGAATATGATTGCAGTAAAAGGTTACGTTTAAGCCGAGGGGCAAACCATTCGATTTGCAACTCATTTTTCAGCGTGCCCTGATATGCAACTCTCTTTTTTCGTAGGCAACTCATCTGCTATTCCTTTACTTTGCAGCTAGAGAGATGGTATAGCGACCTTCGGAATGTAGCTACTTAGATATGTTTACATACTGGGAGCTACGCGGTTGATTCGTTCAAGAAATATTTTTTTTTTTAAATAAATAAAATGAAGAAAAAAAATGAAAATGATGGCAAAATGGACCTGGAGCCCAAGGACCCGAAAATATGACCAAAGAGTCACCGTAGGGGCACGAAGAATTACCATACACACGTTATCAAAAAACGGTTAACTTTATGGGAAACGCTCTATTCACCTTATATTAAAAAGTGGTAGGTCGCCCGCTACGCGTATATTACGTAACTGTGCGTATATATATTCACAAGTCGGTCAAATTCCCTGAACGTAACATGAAAACTTGGAAACAAATCCGAAATCTTTGAGTTAATTTCTGGTCAACATCAAGTCAATATATTCTAGCTCACATGAGTTCATTTCTTTGAAATAAAAGTTACGAACTATTTTCCGTTCTACAACAAAGGGACGATGTGTCACAACCGTGAATATATACCATCGTGTTGTGTGTATATGTCTATCTATAACAAAGTTCAAACTCACTTATACGAACAATTCGAACAGCAGATATAAATGTGAGTACACAGTTCGTGAGAAATGTCTGTAAAATGCTTGCTTCACAAGCTGTAAAATTCTTGACAAATTAATTTTAATAGAGGGATCCGCCGCGCCATCTGTCTGCAATTCATCATAACTTTGTGCGATAGGTCACATACGGCTATTCATCTGTTATCGATGACGACGTCAAAAATAATGACAAGCTCTGTATAATATGGTCCGTTAGAGTCAAACCACATCGAAACTTTTTGTCGTGAAGTGACAGTTTTGACATTGACATTTTTGACGTTGTCATTATTGACATCTGAAAATTTTTGTCATAACCTCAATTGAAAACGTGAACTGAACACAAAACTTGTCTTTAAACAATTAATTTTGAATAATATTACAGTCAAAGGCAGTCAATTTTCAGCATAAATCAGCTTCACCTGTTTTTCAGCTGATCCATACAAACAATCACAACCATTTATACGTCTTTATACGGTTTTACCACTATCATGCGTGTGCGTGTAGCAGCTTCAACCGTATGAACAAGGAAAACCAGTTTTGATTGTATGTGTGGATCAGCTGAAAAACAGCTGAAGCAAATTTATGCTGAAAATTGACTGCCTTTGACTGTACAGTGTTATCGTATCCTTATTGTAATATTTACGATAATACTGTAATATTATTCAAAATTAATTGTTTAAAGACAAGTTTTGTGTTCAGTTCACGTTTTCAATTGAGGTTATGACAAAAATTTTCAGATGTCAATAATGACAACGTCAAAAATGTCAATGTGAAAACTGTCACTTCACGACAAAAAGTTTCGATGTGGTTTGAATCTTATATAGTAAAATAGATGTTTAAAATATTGAAGTACAAGATTTGAAATCAATAGATGGAAGTAATAGAACCGATAATAATACCAGTCATATGCGTGACGTCTGTAACATATTAAGAAGTTTAAAATCGGTACGAGATGAAGTTGACGTAGCGCCTATATGAAATTAATTTCATTTTCCAGCTTTTGGAACGAATGCCATTTTTCAATCATTGTACGGAAAATTTTCACGAACTGTGTACCAGCCTTTATGGAAGAAAAAAAAGCTTTAGGCATCCGACTGTACACTGAAAGTAAATTTCTAAAATCGAAAATGCTTTTTATATATCGTGATTTCGAAAAAGGAAAATCGACACAGCAAAATTTCCGCTACAACAGACAAGTGTCAACAACCTAGTTCAACATTTTTTTCCTGTGCTTTTCTTTTCTTCTTCGTATTATTACATTTTGTGTGGGGGAATTTAAATTTATGTTAGCAGTATCGATGTTCCCTTGAGAATACAACACACCGAGCAAACCAGAGCACACAACAATGACAATAATTCATATATTACTCTGCTTATTTATTTACTGTGTCGGGGGTTGTTTTTTTTTTAGAGAGTTGGGGTTGGGGTGTGTTGATGTGCGGTGTTTTTTTTCCTCACTGATTCTGTGGTTTCGAACAAGCGAATTTGTTCCTTAAATGTTGGAGTAGATGGAGTGTACCATCCATCATAATACACACAATGTATTCGATAGAAGAATTATAAAGCACATCAAGTACTCGGCATATACTTATTGACAAAATAATTTTTTTTTTGATAAAATATGTGATCGGAACGACAATGTTTTTTCTTGTTGGTAAAAGTATAATTTATGACTTTTGTGTAAGAGCATTATATCTTGTTTACATAAAGTTAAATTCTTCTTTTTAAAGTATTTGCAACTTTTTTGTGTGTTTTTGATAAATTTACCGAAAGTATCAATCTCAGACCATTGTTCCTTTTTCTCAACAACTAAAATACGATTAGTGGTTTAAATAAAAGAAAAAATTAAATTCGATGCAGCATCGTTTCTAAAAATTGTAATTTTGTTTAGCTCGCTTCGCTCTGGTCGCAAACTTTCGCCCTTGTTGGAATTTCCTATTTTCTTCTCGAGGCGAGCACATAATTAGCAAAATGACAGTTCAGGTGAGAAATTTTTCACAATGCAGCGAGAAAATAGTCGCTTCGGAAGCTTTTGTTGTGAAAAACGTTGTGTTTATCTTGGGAATAAAAGTTGGAAATGGCATTTTCTCGGGTAATTTGTGAAAAACCATTCCCACGAAATGCAATTTACCGCTTGTTCATCCTGGAGTACCAAAAACGTCACATTCACTCACCAAATTCAGTACCTATGTTTATGATTTGCCAGATGTGTCAGGTTGTGTGCACGCGGATATAATTTTTGTGAGAATGCATGCACACGAAACGGATTCCCTTAGGCATTCATACGTATATTGTTTTCAGTATTCATATGGACAGGTTTCGCAGTGCTACAATAAGACTTGATTTCCACTTACCAAAAAAGTACTCAGTGTGACAGACAAAATTATTTTTTTTCAATTTTTGTTTTGTTTACTTGCTGGCTCCCTCCACGGCTCTCTTGCTCGGAGTACTTGTACTTTTTGTTGAGTGGAAACCATACTAAAAATGTTGTGGAACACAATTTAATTTTACATTTGCAAAATATTCAGTCCAATTTTGTTGTGTTTTGTTCGGAATGTGACTCCAGAATAGACGCTGAACAAATAATTAATTTCTTTCTGCTGTCACTTTGTTTTGCGTCGGTTTTTTCGTGGGATAAAAGAGCCACAATTTTTTTCAGTAGTTTATTCTTTACGCACTATTTTCTGGTGAAATAACTTCATTATTGTAAATATCTACATAATTTCATTGCAGTGAAATTGGTTTTTTTTTTTTTTAATAATTCAATTTATTATCATCCCTTAACCTATGGCGCGTGGTTCACAAAAAAAGACCGCAAAAAGATATAAGTTCTTGTTCTTGATAAAGCAAGCATTCCATCTGCATCCATCTTTTCGAAATTACAGATGTCATGACTAGCTGATTGTTAAAAAAACACGTGTTCACTCTTAAAATTTTATGTTCGCTTACATAGTAGATATGAGGGCAAAGAACGAAGCACTTATATCTGCAATATACATTGGGTATCGATGGGATTGGGACTGACTGATTGGGATTGGGTTCAAAGACGTAAAGACAAACAAACTGTCTTTGAGTCTCGCTTAGAGCGTCATCAACTTTTATCGAAAAATTTGGTGTTAATCAGGGCGATAATAACGATTTCAATATTGTGACATTTAAAGTGTTGATAATTTTATTGCAAGTTGATTGCTCGGTTGATTCAGATACGTAATATCTACATTATCGCTAGAGCGATAAAAATTCCACAGTTGACAGTTGCTTCGGAACTAGCGAAAAGCGACGTGCAAAATTCATTAAATAAAAGATATGCCGGCAGGTTTAAATCTATATCTCTTGATTTAAACGGTTTATCGAGCTCTCCAGTTTTGTGAGTTGAGATGACTTTTGGTCAGTTTCCGCTGGTGCCAAAGCTGTCAAATAAAACAAAATTGAAATCGACAATGGAATGTTTACAACAAAAAGTTTGACAGCTATAGATCTCTTCGTTTGGTGAAACTGATGACGGAAGCGTGAGGAATGGTGGGGAAAAGTGTGCAAACTAATTGAAACCAACTTAGAAGCAAAGTTGGTTGTCATTAGTTTGCACACAAAACCGAACCGTCGATCGTCACGCCAGCGGTCATTTTAGTGATCTATACACCTCCAGCAAGTTTGAACCAAGGTTCTGAAAGAACAGGTTAAGACACCCATGAAGGTGGGTGACACCGAAATCGATAAACGCACTCAGTACAGATCAAATCAAATTGAATAAAATGTTAGGAAAATTCGGAATTTTATTTTTGTTATGTTGTCTTTTTCATAGAAACCTCGTAGCCGCTGAACTCTATGCGCATTCCACTACAAAAATTGCGAATCTCAACACAAAACGAAGAGAATAATAATGACATTATTTCGCGTGTTTTCTCAGAACGTAAGTCACGTTACATATCCATTCATGCTGCAATCTCTCACTCAGCATAAAGTTGCTTCGACATTTCTTATCTACACTATACAATATCGATGTCCTTAACAAAGGCGTGTCATTTTTGACTGTAATGCTTGATTTCCACCTACCAAAAAAGTACTACGTGTGAGAGACAATTTTTTTTTTCAATTTTTGCTTTGTTTACTTTACAGCTCGCAGCTTGACAGTCGAAGAAAAATAGGTGTTGTTTAATCCGCATGCGATTTACAAGTTATAACGCATATACATAACGTAAATATCGTAACATTGGTACTGCATGTGGGATAAATAGCATTGATTGGATTGTATTGCCAGTTTCTTATATTTCTTCGACTGTAAGGTCCGTGAAGTTAAAAGGAACAATAACACCAGCCGAAAAGTTCCTCAATCTTAATTTAGTAATTTTGTTGTCCTCGTAGACTTGCATCACGACCACTTACTAGCGTAGTGTTGTGATAAAGAACCACCGGACGATTGTTCGTGCGAAATTTTTACAAAGTAAAAAAAAAAACTCACAGGGAAGTTGACTATGACAAAGTACCTTTCCTCGTTAACAATCATAACCTGTTTGTTTGCAGAATATGGACTGATTGGACTATATTTACATTCAATGCTACACTATCGCACAATTTCCATCGAAAATAAATCAGCCAACGTACGAATACGGATATCATCATTATGTTGAACTTGTTAGCAGAGCTGATACTGCAGAAAAGCTTGATCAGCTTAAATCTAATCTAATTTGCTTGTGATATTTCTCTAATATATTATATGTTCCACGTACATCTAAAGAGATTTAACATTTTACCTTTTAGTCTCTGTGCATTCTGAGCCCATTCCACGCAGAAGGCAACAGAATAAACTCCCTATCCATTTCTTTTATACATACATGGTATATGTCTGCTATGTTTTCGCATTAGAAAATGAAATAAAGATATTGTTGATATGAACATATAAATCGTAAGCATATGCGTCGTCGTTATGTGAAAATAGAATTTGTAACGGGGGAAATAAGATTGAAATGCTCTCTGATGAGAAATGTTTCGAAACTAGAAATTAAAAATGACTTCCGCACAGATAATAGATCAAGTGTCCACAAGGTTATTTGAAATGTCAAAAATCATTAACTGAGAACCTAGCTTAAAATTTGAGGATAGGTTTCTCTGCAGGTGATGAAGGTGTAGCTGTCAGTGTTCGGGTTTACAGTTACCAGTATACTTGTTATCTGGGAGGCCACTACGAATTGTTTTGTATTCCTTTGTGTACTAAACCTCTTTGGTGTACTAAACGATTTCGGAGTGATATGGAAGTGTTTTGTCAATGGAGCATGCCACGCATGTCAAAATGTAATGTATCAATACTTTCCATCGTACCGTTTAATATAAACGGTGTTTTACATGGAGAATAACGGTTTTTTGCTTAGAAAAATTTCAATCCACGTATTACGCACGCGGACCTGCTGCCAATTTTGATTGGAAATAAATTATTTCTTGAGTATATTGAGTCATGTGTAATTGGTGGTTATGTCCGATATTCAAATTATTCACAATTTTCAAGCTCAACAGGTGACACTACTTTCTATGTTGGAAAAATTTGAATATCGACCATGTCGGCCATGTTCAATTTTTGCTCACTAGATATTCATGTCAGCCCACCGTTTTCAAAATTTGAACATCGGACATGTGGCGCACCCTTAGTTGCAAAGTACTTAGAAAGAAGTGTCATCTGCTGAACGTGAAAATCCGTGGTATTCGTTGATAGTTTCATCATCACTTTCAGCACACGATGGAACAGACCTACAATACCATCGCCTCTGAACTCGATCATCCAATGTCCAAGAACCTACCTAAATACCTGCAATCGAACGGAGTACTCGCTACATCGTATAAGTTCCACAATTGTAAGAGATGCAGAATGTCGACTTGTGATGTGTCTCGTTCGATTAGTTTAAATATGCGACGATAAGGGAAAGAGAATTTCGGAAATGAATTTCCTTTTAAATTGAAATTGAAGAGATCATGTTGAAGCCAGTCATTATTATTAACACCATCCACTGGCCATTCAATCAAAACTTCAGCTTTTTTCATTCTATTCCATCCATCCGACACATTACTTTTCATTTCACTTTCGATCTACTTTTTTTCGGGTAAACGAACCAACGACAAAAAAACGTTCGAATTCAGAATGGGAAAATAGTTTCTTTTTCGCAGATGAACAGAATGAAAATGGAAAAAGTTTTTTTTTTGTTCACCAGTTTGAATTATGGCTGATATGAGATCGATAGCATGGTTTAATATCCTCTTCAGCAGTGCGAATATACAGTTTGAGTGCGTCGAGTGGAATGAGTAACCTGCGCTCCTGAAAAAATTTATTTCTTCGATATTTCATTGAAAACTGACAACTTACTGTGTTACATATCAATGGTGAACATTTTTACAAAGTTTTTTTTTTTTTTTAATAAAAAATGAAGAAAAAAAAATCCCAAGATAAAATTGCAGTGAAAGACACTTTGGATTTGATAGTGAAATTATACGATTTCACAGTTCAAACAGATAAATTCAACGAAAAAAAGACATTTAAAGCAGCTTTTATCGCTCCTAATAGCTGACATTGAAGAAATTTATAGATTGAGATTGGCTCGCCTAGTACGTGTTTACTACGTAGGTGGAAACAAGGGGTTTCTGGGATTTTCCAAATTTAGTCTCAATTTAGTGACAACTGTCACGTACATGGAGGCAAAAAATGAAAACGGATGACTGTGAGGTGATATCTTTAGTTTGTTTTTTCATGTTGCAGATATTGCAGTGCGTCAACTACTGTCCAAGGTCTAATATTTGTGCAAGGTTAAGTCCTTTCTCACCAACCAATCTGCGTAACCTTCCTATAAAAACCAACAGTACAAAATTTCAACTGAACTAAAATAGCGCTACTGTTTTCACTGTTTTTATATGAAAATTACAGTAAAGTTTAGTGAATTTTAGCGATAACGGCCCCAGCGATCGGCGTAACCTCCTCATATACAATCTTGCCACTTCTGATGATTTTGAATTTTAAAAAATTCATCACATCACGACGATTACAGATTCGCGGGTGACACACAGAGAGTTGCTAATATGACGACTGGGTCGTTTCGGACGGATAGAGGGAATAAGTCGAATGACAGTTGGGTTTTTGAGAGAGAATTGAATACATTTTCGCTCAACCAATTTCAAAATCATTCGACACATATTCCCTCTATCCGTCGAAACGACCCAGTCGTCATATATAGTGTTTAAGGAGAGCGAAAACCAGTTAAATTTAATTGGTCTCGGTGTCAGCTGTCAAATATTCATTAATGAAAAAAGAAATTGATAGTTGAGCCCAGTTTAAATTTGTATGTGATTTCTCTCATTTTGACGTGTGACCCCGAGACCAGTTTAAACAAAGTGGTCAAAAATCGCTCTCCTTAAACACTGTATTAGCAACTCTCTGTGAGTCACCCGCGTGTCCTATGTCCTACTCAACAATTTACTCCTTTATTTTCTTTGGAAATTCTTTTTGTGACGCAACTTTATAATACGTTCCCAAAGAGGAAGAGTGTCTGAGAATAAAAGAGCCTATCGTATGCGAATTTGCATATACTGATTTCAAATAGTAAATAAATATGAGGTCAATACTGGGAAATGTTTGTATAGACGGTGCCGAATGAATTTCCGATTTCCTAGTAAATAGCACCTCTAAATTGGCAAAGTATATAAACACTGAAGATAGCGCAGATCCGCAAAAACATGCGAATCCCTACTTTGAGGTGAATTTATTGTATATCAATACACATACGTACAACATGCTGTAAATATATGTATTGGCGTCATACGAAATTCACCTTAAAGTCGGGATCCGTATTTCTTGCTATTCCCTGAGGGACTGCGCTACCTTCAGTGTTTATATATTTTGCTAAATTTGGAGGAAGCCGAACACGTAAACTTCACGAATGGAACTGATTCGAATAAAGCCACCGCCATACGGTTGTTTTTCGTAAGGCTTTACCCTAAATGCGGCAGCAGCGCCATATTCAGCTAAAGAAAAGCTGACAAGTGCTGAAAACGAATATGTTTGTTCTTGTTCTTGATGATAGCGGCAAGAACAAGAAAAAAACATTCGAACGGCAAAGAAACCAACCCACAGAAGTGGTGAAAACGTCAACACGATCCATTTAGATCATCTTCAAGGCCGTTTGAAATACCATCCACGTTAAAGAAATCTCATGAACGAATGAATGTACGAAATATTTAACGAAACTTAAGTGTAACTTCACACTTGTTTATGTTTATTTATTTAACGATCAGGAACGTACAGGCTATCGCCCAATTATACAATGATCGAGAGAGCATAATTAAAAAAAATAAATTAACATCAGAAAAAAGTTCTGCAAGTACCGTATCTTGAAGATGATCCATTGATTATTCAAAACGAACAGATAACTAGACTGACTTTATCCGTAACGGTTAATGAAGACCGATGCTAGCCATCATAGGACAAGTTCTGCGTTCATTTTAACATTTCAGGCATTACGAAGAGAAAAGTTATTTTCTATTGAAAATTCCTCATAACAATTTGATAGACTCATGACGATTTGTTATGCATCAAAGCACAAAGATTTCTTTCACACTCAGTATGAGATAACTTTTGCTGCCTATGGTGTGCTTTCACGTCGTGTCGTTGCTTAACAACAGCGAGAAATGTTTAATATTGCAAATTGCATATAATATGAGAATTATTCTGGATGGGAGCCGTTTCACACTCATTTTTTTCTACAATTTTTATTTTGATGAAAAATATAATAGAACTGAAAACTTAAAATGTGAAGGCACTTTATTGTTCGTATGCCCCCTTTATAACTTCTAGAATAAATTCTTTTGACCTACTTTTCACGTATATAATTCACTTCATTCCTCACATCATTGTAACATTTGACTCGTATGCTGATATAAATACTACACGTTCGTACATAATATGAGATACTACATATATGTCCGTATACACTGTTACGTATAGGTTTGATAAAGTCGGATAAATTATACGCAGCAGTAAATACAACACAATATAAAGACATCAACTCATTTTTCATACAACAACTCACTTCTTCTTCATCCAATTTTATTTATTTAAATTTCATAGTAGGAAAATATTCTTCGTCTTTAATAATTTAGTCGAATAAAGTATCAAACTACACAGGGCGAGAGTGCACGTTATATAATCTAAGTGAAAAATCTTTGAATTTAAATTTTTATGATTATCGCAATTTGGAATTTAGATTTTTTTCATCCTTTAAAAGCTCTACATCGTGACTCGGAATATATTCGTTCTTAAATGCTTGAATATTCAAATCGATGATCTCATTAAAATTGTTAACACTTAATGTCACACCCAAAACAAAACAGCGACATGGTACATAGTCGAAATAATGAATGTCACACACATGTATTTAATTGTTCTATTATAAAGCTTCTGTAAATAGGTTAATTTCGAACTTACTCATTTTACCGGAAGCGTACATTTGAACTAAAGCGTTCCTGTCAAAACGTAATTATTTCAGATTACCGCCGAAATACATTTTTTTGAGATCACTGTCTCCACCTGAACGAGCTTTATCAATTTAAGTCACAAAAATTGAGATCAAGCCGTTGCTAGATGCGGTAAAAAATGTTTCTGCAAGTGAGGTTATGTTAATTCATTTTATCTCCTGTAATGTCATAATATTCACAATTTGAGTGTCACTTTTAGAATTAAAATGGGCCAGATTTAAACACGTCATTCACAGGACGTTACGTTTATTAACTGAAAATTTCGACAATTGGTCATTTGCGCACCGCTATCTTCGATATTTTCTCATTTATTCACGGCGAACTTCGATATTTTCTCATTTATTCACGGCGAACTTCGATAATTTCACATTTATTCACTGAAAATTGACAAATTCTTGACAGTGTACTAGATGTGTGTTTTATTTGTGGGGAATATGAATGAGTGACGGTGTCATGGCGTGTTGATGTTTCAGTTTGATTTTTTTAAATTGGTTTTTATGGTGATTATGACATTACATGAGATAAAACCTTGTTCCTAACACGGTAGTAAATGGGGGTTTTGCGCACACGATGTGTTGCCGAACTCGCTTCGCTCGTATCGGCAATCTCACATCTAGTGCGCAAAACAATCCCATTTACTACCTTATTATGAAAATAGCTATATATGCTTCCTACTGCGGGACGAAAAAAAAAAGTAAACCCACGGGCCGAAAGTGACATATATATAAGCCCACGCGGCGAAAGCCCCTTTGGCTAACATTTTTCTGTCACTTTCGCCCCTTGGGCTAACATTTTTCAATTTTCGTCACCCGTAGGCGGCATATAATAGTTATTTCAATATCTGTTTTGGCGATTGTTTTTAGGCAATTTCGCGAGTTGTAGCCCGAACGAAGTGAGGATTTTAATCTTAGTACTTAAATGGCAGCTCATTTTTGACATAAAAGTTTGTTAAATAAAACCCAAGGTAAATATAGTGAGGAGGTAATGCCATATAATATAACCGAATCAGATGTGCGGTGACACGAAAGTTCGATACAAACGCCATCTCATCCCTTCGTTGAAAGCACTCGTGTTGAATTTCCAGTCGAAGTGCAGTGCTGTTACGGTTGTTTTTTCTGTCGGAGTGTAGTGCTGTTACGGTTGTTTTTCCTGTCGAATTGCAGTTCCGGTTGCTCGAGGTGAGTGATGGTAAGGATAATAAGGGTAATTTGAGACGGGTGTTTAGCCTGTGATTTTTTGAGAAATTGTACTGTCGTTTACCAATTATTGAATTGATTCACGTGTTCGAACCAAGTATCACAATTAGGACATTTCGGATTCTATCCGCAACTCATTTAATACTTAGCTAACAATGTATTCGACCAGCTTAGTATGTCTGTCTCTTCAGAACGGAGTACAGTTTGCTTTCTTTAGTTTGCTGTTGACTGATGAGTCGCTAATTACGGCTGCTGTATTCTGACGAAACAGAGTCTCGCTTGAGTGTTTTACTCACGAATCCATAGAACAATGGAATGATTAGGACCACGATGTGGACACTTGTTTGAACCTTTAGGATTGATTTATGTGGAAAATCTGTTTGAATGGTTGTGGTATAGCGTGAGCTTTCCGATTGGTTGAGTTTTGTCTTTTCTTGTTGGTTGAGTTCAGTTCAATTTATTAAATTTATTAAATTTTATCCGTTCTTATTGACTAGCTGACCGCGGTTTTGTTGCCATGCGTTAATATGGGGTTAAAGTGATCAGTGTTGCGATCACAACTCACTTCAGGTTATGTTCTTCATTGAACATATAGAAGTAAAAGTAGGAATTGTTGGTTTATTGTCCATTATAGATGGCATTACCTCCTCACTATATTTACCTGATTTACCTTGATAAAACCCAACGAAACTAATGTGAGGTTACGTTTGAGTGTTTGAAGATGATCTATATGAATGACAGTTGGGTTATAATATGGGCATATATGAAAGAGTGACTATACTACAAAAAAAACCTGTGTTGGTAACACTGATTTTGAGCTAGTGAGAGGTCAAAATTGTATTCATATATGATATGGGCGGAGGAATGGAACCAATTTTCCTCTCCATCCAAAAATTGTCTGCAATAATTGGCACATGAGGTGTACAGTAGAGGGCGTATACAGACACAACAATTGTATGCATGTGTTTGTTTTACTTACAGATGAAACAATGGGAATACAATGACAACGGTTCTCTGTACTTGCCTGTTTGCGTAATTTGCATTCCTTTTTGGATGGAAAATGTGGTTAGCGGATTCTTCCAAACGAAGAAGAAGAAATCTATTTAAACTTTTCCAATACAAATGAGAAAATGTGTACCAAATTTTGACAAGTTATTTAAAAGACGACGCGGCACTTTGATAAATTGATTCTTTTCTTAATCAGTCAGGTGTAAAGATAAGCTAACACACGCACATAACAATATATAACTTTCCAATTAAACGGCAATTTCGTTGAACGCCATCATTTTTTAAATTTACCAAAAAAAATGTCAGAAAAAAAATGGGAAAACAATGCACAGCGAGGAAAGATTTTCATTCAAAAAAGATTCACAAATCAATTTAAACCACATAAAATATGCGAGAGGCGAACGAGCGAGCACGGTAGAAGAAAAAAAAATCAGAAAAATATTCCTCAAGTTAATATAAATCCCATCCATAATGTGCTTACCCTTAAAAGTCATCCGAAAATAAAGCTTTAAACCCATTTAGTTATTTATCATCATCATCATCGTCGTCGTCGTCGTCGTAACCAATCCACATACATACACAGATAGACACACAATATGTGTAAGAAGTATGGAAAATTTGTCAGCCTCCAAAATAACTTCAAATTTTCTTCTTTTTTTTTTTGGAAAGTAAAGCAGGGAGAGGAAAAAAACGAAAATTTAACAAAACCAAAGCGGAAAAAAATTATGCCTTTCCGTCAAAGTCAAAAAGTCTGTATCGCTCGAAGTATAATTTTAAGATTGAGCCCCAGGCACTGTGATAGGAAAATCATATATTGCATGAAAATCTGGGAGGGAATCGGAGGGTGAGACTCAAAGTGGATATATCTATAATACACGCAACACTTAGCTGTGTCTATATTCAGAAAATGAGTGAGAACAACTACAATGTGGGGAGTGTATGCAAAAAAGGATGTCAGAATGTTACACGTATCCTATACAACATCCATGCTTATACATATTATGTGCGTTGTGCAAGACTTTTAAAAGATGTGTTTTTATATGCTTAGTTGCGTGTATCCTATTCCAAAAATATGGAATACATAAAAGGGAAAAATATAATTTAAGGAAATTTTCTGTTTAAAAAAATCTTTTTTTTTTTTGTTTAAATAAAACAAAGACGAACGGAGGAAAAAGTTTGATTTTAATAACATGTGAAAGAAACACGCAAACAATGAAAAATAGGAACAGAAAAAAATCAACGAAGGGACGGAAATTGAACTTATGTTTGATTATTTATCAGTGTGGTGGAGGTAAAGCTTCAGGCATGTACTAGGTGCTAATTGGTTTACAATGTGCAATCCAGCTTAATTGGGGTTTCTAGTTCATTAGGGCTTACTATTCGCATTGGGGGCCGAATTGGGCTGGATCTTAAGGACCAAATTAAGTATATTAGGGAAATTAAGGAATTAAGGATAAGTTAGAACAGTTTTAATATAGATCATGTCCCATTAACTGTAAGCCCGAACACTGGCAGTGACACCGTTATACATAGAGACCTTATCGTTATCTCCGTTCTAAAATTGTTGATATGCCGTTTAATTTTGTTTTTTGTCCGGATCAACAAAAACCTTAAATTTAATAGATTTCCAATGTACATATAATTCACCCCGTCAGTGCGGTCGAAATTCAAAATGGAAATTGCGGAGGTCTTTCTAACGTAGCGTCATTTTCATACAAGGAAGCGTTGAAATGTATTTTTCGGTTCACTTTTTCATCGAATCATTCACTTAAAATTCAAATTGTAGGCACACTTACGGCGTGAACAAAGTGCCTGTTCATTTTCACTGCACATATTTTTAGGTTAGGTACTCTATGGATGATTTTTGACATTTCATTTTGTGAAATGTGTTATCAGGGTATATGAATATCAGTAAACCAATCTTTGTGGTTAAAACCAAAGACTTTCAGGTGAATTAGTTTTTTTTAATGTTGTCATCATATTTTCTCGTGACTGATGTTGTTTTGTTGCACCTGCCAAGTTTGCATGAAATCGAATTCACCTCACCACTAGCTAAAACTTGACACAAACGAATTCAATATATGCCAAACATAAGGTTACAATAGATCATTGTCAATGTGTTAGAGTGTTATTATGAAAGAAAAGAAGATATTTTGACAAGTACCCCAAGGCAAGTTAAAATAACCTGGTCTTCTGTCCTCTCGCTTTCAACGACGTTGAAAGAGAAGCAAATAACTAGTCTTCGGTTTTCTCGCTCTTGGTCATAACAGTCTATGTTACAAAAATTTATATATGAACCTGTCATTGTTTGAGGTTAGTTTTGTGAAATTGACAACTCTTTTGATTGACACTATTTTCAGAGAAGAAACCGTTATTTGACACTGATCTATAGCTTTATAAGAATATAAACAATGTTCCGCGTGGAAATTTCGACTAACCCGACCAGTAGCAATTAGCTGCAAATTTTCTGGTTTATAATCGTAACGTACAGAACTTGCAAGTGGTGTGCCCAAAAAAATGTTTTCATTCCGGCCGACCAGAAGCATCACATTATCTCACCAGATAGAGAGTCAAAACAACAAATTTTTCTCTCGCGTTTTCTTCAATTCAATTCATTCTTCCTCGCGTCAATTTTATTACGAAATTCATTATTTTTTGTACGAAGTGAAAACAGTGAAAATCAAATGTTCAACCAATTTCGGATTTCATTTGCTATGAAGAATTGAGTAACATTTGGATTACTTGATTACGCATACTCACGTAAATACGAGTGAGTGAGAGTGCTATATCGCAGTGTATACAGAATGGGTATATTTGGTTCGGAATGTGACTTTTTGGTCAGTCTGAATGAAAAATATTATACGAAACAAAAACACGGTGCCCCTTAACAAAATAGTTATTTATCTACCAAGGTAGGTATGAAGGTATTTTTTCGCACTAGATGTCGACAAGACGTCGTGTGCGAAAAAATACCGGCATGCCTACCGTGGTAGATACAACGTTTTTCGCAATTTCGGGCCATAATCACCTTTCCAATGCAAAACATGTCCTACATTTTGTTCCAAAATTCTTGTGTATACAGAAATTCATTTGAACGATCAAGAAGGCTGCATTATAATACACATTGCAATGTGATGTAAAGAGACGCGTTGAATGAAATCGAGTAGTCAATGCTTAGTATATACAATGAAAGTATAGAACAGGTATGGCCGATCAGTGAATTCTTCTTAAACACACTCACATTTTATGTCAAAATAATATGAAAATGAGTGCGTTTAAGTACGAAAATCAAATTTTTATGTCCTCCGGATGGACAATAGACCATACCTGGTTTACACTTTCATTGAGTATATACGCTTCAACAATACGTTCGGTATAATTGTGTGACTCTATAGCCGAATGGCTATAGTCGCTGCTTTGTGTTCAAAAACCTTTTGGTGTCGGGGGTTCGATTTTTGGTCAATGCAAGATTTTTATTTATAAAAATTTAGCCTTCGTTGAAGGTAATAGGTTCTTTAGCTTGCTGTGTCCAGAAATACAGTGAAAAAAATACCTTCAAAACGACATTAAATGGATGCATGGAAAAATGATGATTATGGACCAGAATTGCGAAAATAAAATTTTTCTGAAGGTTACCCAAAAAATGACTTCTGATTCGAGTTCTAGGACCTAAAAGGAGTTCAAAGGCGCTTTGCTTAGTCTTCGGCTAGATCCTTCCCCATAGTCGACTTGTAAAAACGAGCTGTCAGAACAGTCGGAGCGTTTGCTGCGACTGAGCCCCGTACGAACCCGTAAATCTATTGCGTACGTGACCCTAGTTCGTCCGTCGCCCTACTCTTACCGTAAGCCTACTGCGCCCGTAAACGTCGGTAAAGTAAAATTCTTATGAAATGTGTACGTCTTAAAAATTGCGAATAGCGCAATTACGAAGCCCCGTACGACGTTCCTTTCAAATGTAACACAGATTTCGAATTGACCTAAAATTTTCTCAGTCCTAGACCCAAACTTTTTCAACAATTAACCGATATTGCCAATAAATAAACAATTTACTGATAAATATGCTAGTATATAGCTCAAAATAACTATTCATATCGTTATATAGCTCAATATAGCTGTACATATTTATATATAGATATCCATATTTGGGATGATTGAAACACCCCACACACATAACCAATCACTTCCCACTGATCAGTGACTTTGTAATTATCATTTTCACCGATTTAGAACATTTGAAACCAAAAAAAAATTTATGAAGTTCGGTCAAATTTTACTCGAGATATTAACAAAAAACACCACCTACGGCCGAGTAGCCACATATAAGCTCAGTCCAAGAGACCTAGCTCACGCTCCGGTGAACCGAATTTCATTTTCCCCGGTTGGTACGGTCAAAACTTATCTAATAAAGAAAAATTAATCTAAATCCGCTCAAATTTGGCCAGCCTACAAGCAAAAACGGCTTGCCGCTTTTTTTCGATCGGAATTGTAATAGTATTTTTCATGTGTCGGGGCCGAAAATGATGGAGTTTCGATATTTTTCTCAGGTTTTCGACCCCTTACATGAAAATTTTTTTGAGTATCTGTTTTGGACGATTGATTTTAGGCACTTTCGCATGTAGCCCTCACTTCGTTCGGGCTACAACAAGCGAAATTGCCTAAAAACAATCGTCCAAAACAGATACACAAATAACTATTATGCCCCTTTGTACTTCGTACGGGGCTAAAAACGACATTTCCCATCAAGATTCTTCAGAACTAAGAGTAATTATACCTAGAGAGGAAATTTCGAACAAAATTACGTAAAATATGTGGTCCCAACATAAAATACGAAATGTTTATTGGTATGTGTGTTTGCCCTCTTAATTAAGAGGGCAAATTGAAATATCTATAGTGAAAAAACGTCAAAGCATACATGTGTTGGTGTAAAATTATACGAAATGTGTATCTTATACAAACTGATGTTGGGACCACATTTCGTCGTACAAATTTCCTCTCTAGGTATAATTACTCTAAGCTTCAGAATGTGATGAAACGGAACTGTTGCCTACCGGCGTTTTTTTTATTTTTTATCGATAAACGACGTTATTCTGAGCAAAAAATTGTTCTACGGCATGTCTCTAAAATGTATTTTTTTTTTACAAAGCTGCTTTAGGTGTATTTTTGGTGCAATTTGGTACATCGAATTAGCTTTGTAAAAAAAATTCATCGAGGCTGTTTACGTGTGCGAGCCGTGAGAGAGCGAGCTGTCAAGTAAACAAAGCAAAAATTTGAAAAAATTCAATTTCACAGCTTCCACAAAAATGTCCTACTAAAATTCAAATCCACCTGCAAAAAATTTTTCCTGCAACGGATCCCATCTCGCATAAGCTGATGTCGCCGATGACGCCCTAAACGCGTCCATATATCAATACCAAACCAAAGAGAGAAGCCATTTGCACTTGACCATTTCTCATTTGTAAATCAGCTCTTGTGTTGTGAAGGCGCCAAATATATTACAATCCAACGAAGGTTCGGCCAGTTAGAACTCGTATTACGAAGAAACCGTTTAGCAATTTTTACATCATTCTTTCAATTTAAATTAGTTATTTAACTCAAGAAACTACCAATCAAGGTAAGCTTAAATCAAATTCAATGGATTTTCGATAGGGCCAGTGCAGTGGTCCAATTGTTTTTTTTTTGCATTTCGACGAAATTAAATTTTGTATTTCACCGAGTTTTTTTGTCGTCGAATTTTTATTGAGACAACGACAAGATATCAATTTCGTACCGAAGTTTATATTCACATCAGCTGTTACGTATTCCTACAGATCCGCGCTTGGAAGGCTTATGTGACGCGTGTACCATTAATCATGCATCGTTTCGATTGTTTTGTCGATGACGACCGACGCTCGTTTTATAATGGATGCTAAAGGACACATGATCCGTTATTTCAGTTTTATTTTTCTAAATTTCCGAATATTTTCCGTTTTTTCAGTATGTCCAGTACCATCCGTTTGCAATCATGCGATGGCCAAGTTTTCACAATCGATGCGAAAGTGGCCAAAACTGCAGGCACGATCAAGAATCTGCTAGAAGATTGTGGCATTGAAGAGGGCAGCGAGACACTTGTACCGTTGCCGAATGTGAGCGGCTGCATTTTAGAGAAAATTTTGGAATTTGCACGATATCACCAAGACGACGCTGTTAAGATCGACGATGGCGATAAGGACAAACGGAAAGATGACGTTTCGGCGTGGGATGCAGAATTCCTGAAAATGGACCAGGCAACATTGTTTGAATTGATTTTGGCAGCGAATTACCTAGATGCAAAGGCACTGTTAGACGCCGCGTGCAAGACTGTAGCCAATTTGATTAAGGGCAAAAGTCCGGACGAGATTCGCAGAACGTTTAACATTACGAACGATTTTACGGCTGCTGAAATGGAACAGGTCCGCAGGGAAAACGATTGGTGCGATGCAGATTAGAAGAGAGTTTGTTCTTGTAACGGTTTTGTATGCATTAAACATTTAAGCTTTTATGGAAACGTCTTTAACATATGGGATCCATGGGCTGGGTGCCTCCTTCGCTAGATCGAAATCTTGTTGTGAATTGTTTTCCCAGGTGATGCGGATGATAGCCTTTTTTCAACTCGACGTTCAACTGTTATCTCAATAAAGTAATTACATCCGCTGGAGACTTCACATTCACCATGGTCGACCAAGAAAAAAAAAATGTCTGGAAATGTTAAACTTCGAACGGATCTCTATTCTAACCCAAAGCCAATTTTAACATCGTCCTTCAATGATAAGTGAAAGTGGGAATGGGTTCTGTTGTGACCTATCTGACAGCGTTATTTGGACATCATGATTGAATATACCCCACGGTCCACTAAATACTCGCACTCAACAATGTTCACATTAATGACGAAATGTTGGATTCAATTTCTCGTAATTACTTATCGTTTCACATAGCAAACGAAATGTCCCCAATTTCCAAGAAATGTTCACTTATCATGAGGATAACGTTCTAATGAATTTAATTTCTCTTGAGCAGTGAAGCTCACTCACTTCAAGTTGTTTCCCCTCCCCAGAAATGACCATTACAATTGCTGAAAGATTAATAAGTCTGGCTGTTATTTAACGGTAAGCACAGGCATTCTATGTGTACGACAAGCGTAAATATATGGAAAAGGTTGGAAACTGTGAAGGTGTTCTATTGTCAGTTAATGAAGGGGAAAGGCGCTTAAAGACGCATTTTGTTATGTTCGCTCAACAATGGAATGCAAAATGTACACAAAATAATAATTTGTTTCATTTGTAGAGCGGGGTAGTACTTGTCGATAGGAAACGAAATGGTAAATTAGTACGAACGACAGTATGATGTAGACTCAATTTTTCTTATCAGTTTCTATCGTTTCTATTCAACTAGGGTCTACACCTAGAAAAACTACGCTAGAAATGTTTCTCCTTTTTGACACCCAAGCTCCTTGTGTTTCGTACACTTTGAAGCAGATCCTTTTGAGAATAGTATGTTGTATGAGAATAGTTGTATACTATTTTTCTTCCTGGAGTACCAAAGTCACATTCCGAACAAAACATAACAACAAAACTGAACAACATACCGGTGCAAAAGCATTCCATATTAATGCCGAAAGTAATCCGTATGAATGCCTAAAGAAGTCCGTTCCGTGTGCATGTATTCTCACAAATGTCGAAAAATAAGCAATCTGTAGGAATGCCGAATGACATCCGAATGAATGCCGAAAGCAGTCCGTATGAATGCTGAAAGCAATCCTTATGAATGCATTGTCACAAAACACTAAAAACATTACATTCGCGTACATACAACAACTTGACACATTTGGGAAAGAATAAAGATAGGATCGAAAATGACATAAGCGGGAATGAAAATTGAGAGAAAATAGTAGGGGAGAATGTTGCTCTTTCGGTACTAAATTTGGTGAGTGAATGTGACGGTTTTGGTACTACAGGAAGAAAAATATTTTCTTGATTTTCTCCAAATTTCTTGAAAATTTTCTGAGGGATTCTTTTAGAGAATTGGCTACAGAAACCGGACCGATTTTTCAGTGGAAACTAAATGCCTACACATGACCTAAACCCTAAAAGATCCCAAAACACTTTTTTTTTTAAATTTTGGTCCTGTGTCGTCAGCCGCCCAAAATCTGAAAAGGGCAATTTTCTTACTGGTTTTTTGCCTACATGTTACTAGAGTCATGGTCGATCATGGTATTATTGGATAGCTGAGAGTTTCAGGGTAACATGGGTTATGTGAGTTGTCGATGTGATGTGAGAAACTTTGAAAAAATGATCATTTTAAACTATCGATATAAAAACACGCCTGCCCATGCTCTTTCTGATGCTACCCATGTTACCTACCTCACCTAACCAAGGGTGTATACTTTGGGCTGCTTTGGAGAGGTCACGCCGGTCACGCAGATCGCCATTTTATTAGATACGCGGGAACACACCTTTTCCATACAAACAAATTCACCAAAATTGAATTTGTATGGCGTGGTGAATTTTTTGTATGATTTTCTGTATCGTGTCCAAGCAATGTACTAGCTTCCTTCCGGTTCATCCTTTAGCAGAATTCACGCTCCGGAATTTAAATTATTGGTGAATCAGTGGATGAACAAATGAATTGATAAATAAACTTGAACCAACTTTGATATATGGCGTGGGGTAATTTGGAACACGGTGCTAAAACAACGCATTTTTGAACTACGTAAAAGGTGAACCCGCACAATTTTTCGATACCAAAATTTTGTGAAAGGAGTCATTATGTCGATGATATGGCTAAAAAGCAATTATTGTAGCAATAAATTTGCGTGTACGAGTTCACCTTTTACGTAGTTTAAACTTTTTTTTAGAAACTACTTTGAGAAGAAAGTGCATTCTTTTAGCACCGTGTGCCAGATTCCCCGATACCTGATATACGAAACAAATATGACGTTACACCTGGTTATAGTAAACCTGTAGAGGCGCCACAATTCTTTCAGTACTTCATTCTTTATGCTCTATTTCCAGGTAATTGAATAACTTCACTCTAGTAAAATAACCATGAAATGTCAGGGCTGTGAAGTTGCCTCACAAACAAATGGAGCGCTGACATTAGTAATTTTAAGACGAAAAGTACTGTAAATGTAATAGAATTACATGAACATCTATTACCTTTGAGCTTTAGTTTCCAAAGACCATTTCTCTGAAATTTTTTAATATTTTTAATTTTACATTTTACATTTTCGAACCGTCAAATAAGGAACCTAATAACACTGTATGAAAATGAACTCAAATGAACTCTGACATAAATTGAAAAATTTTATTCGCAAAAAGCATAGGGCTACTAGATTATTCAGGTCGCAAGTCAAATCAGCACTCCTGCCTGGTTAACTTTACTCTGTCGTGCTAAGAACTTTGAAACAGTGTGAATATGTGAAGGTTCATGGTATACACTGTCGTGACTGACTACTTTTTGTTATTTTGCAGATCTCAGTTGGACTGTAGAGACGCTACAACTTATTTAATACCTCATTCTGTATGCTCCATTTTCTAGTGGAATAACTTCAATTTAGTATATCAAACGTAATAACAGTGAAGTTGGTTCAGAAGAAAATAAAGCGTCATTTCAATCATCTTTGAGATGTTTTCTCGAATTCCAGTTTCCAGAAATAAAATCTGATTGAAGGGAGAAAGTTTTCGGATTGCAGGGAAAACAGCAAAAATTGTACCGAAAATTGGGAGCGAATCTAGTACAATCAATCAATCTATTTTACACTGAGTAAAAAGATTACGTGTTACCCGCTTCATCGAGGCTGTTTATTTTTCACAAGTCGACTATGAGGAAGGATCTAGCCGAAGACTAAGCAGAGCGGTTTCGAACTCCTTTTAGGTCCTAGAACTCGAATCAGAAGTCATTTTTTGGGTAACCTTCAGACAAACTTTATTTTTGTGAAAGGACACCGTGAAAAGGTGTGCAGTTCCTCGGTCATTTTCACCACCTGGGTCAAAAACGCTATTTTCTGTTCCTAGTGACATAATATACTATTTCGTTATGTTCACTGTAAATCGCATCATTTCGGGTATACATTTCAATTTTGCCACGAAAACATATTATGTCTAGATGGAGATTCAGCATCATAACATATCGCATCAATCGCTCTGGTAGAATGACACAAATTTCCGCGTCAGAAAATGTAAATAATGAAAAATCACTCGCTGGAACGCTTTTTTGCATAAGCAATATAATCCAGGAAGTGGTGACAAACCTATAATCTCGTTTTCAAAGTAAAGAAGATGAAAAAAAAAGAAAAACGTCTCCCCGGAGCGCACATAAAAGACAACTCGACCCTCTAACATGTAATCCGAAAGATGACACAAATCATGCTACACATAAATCACTTTCTACTCAGATATCAAATAAATTGTGAGCAGAAATGCCATATCTTTTCGATAATATTATACGATTATTTTTCCAGTTTTTTCTTCCTCTTCTCCTCCTCCGTCACCACCACCTCCTTCTCTCCGCATCAGTTCTTTTAAGTATGGTATATCCCGTGTGTAGAATACGATCGTATATAAATAACCAACGCAATAACCGAGATTTATTGCGTTCAATATCAATAAAATATCTGTTTGATTTGAATTAAGCAAATAATTTTCTATTTTCCCTTTTATGAAGAAAAATTTAATGCGACCGAGCGAGTGGAACAGGAAGAAAGGAAGAGCTGAGAAGAAGGAAAAAATAAATACTTTTTACGAGCACAATTTCTTTTGAGTTCATATTTTCTATGAAAATTATTCGTAAAAAGTGTTTGCTGTGTATTCTTTTGTCGTTTATTTTTGTTGCCAGATAAAAATTATCCTTCGCACAAGGCGTCGGTCGTCGTCGGCAATGTTATGTACAGCTAGACTTATTTTCTAATTCGATTGCAGAATTGGGCCATTTTAATTGTAACGATTGATATACTTATAGCGGATTAGGAAAAAGTACTAGGTTACACTGAAAACTATAAATGCACCATCCTCATCAAATAACGGTTGCTTCTATCAAAATAGTTACAAATGAGTTGTCATTTCACAATACTAACCTCAAACAATGACAGCTCCATATAAATTTTTGTAGCATTGTGGTTAGAGTCAAACCACATCATCGTGAAGTGACAGTTTTGACATTGACATTTTTGACGTTGTCATTATTGACATCTGAAAATTTTTGTCATAACCTCAATTGAAAACGTAAACTGAACACAAAACTTGTTTTTAAACAATTAATTTTGAACAATATTACAGTGTTATCGTATCCTTATTGTAATATTTACGATAATACTGTAATATTATTCAAAATTAATTGTTTCAAGACAAGTTTTGTGTTCAGTTCACGTTTTAAATTGAGGTTATGACAAAAATTTTCAGATTTCAAAAATGACAATGTCAAAAATGTCAATGTCAAAACTGTCACTTCACGACAGAAAATTTCGATGTGGTTTGACTCTAAGCTTTGTGAAAATGACAGCTTATTTGACATCTCAAACGACATTGACAATGATCTCTACGGTTATTTCGTGAAGTTTCCCCCTGAAAACCAACTGAAATTTAACTGACATAGGTAATGAAAACCACTAAACTAAAAAACTAAGAACTAAAAAAGTGAAACTATTGTAACGTTGTATGCGGCGTGAAGATAGTTCCTCTTTTTCCTTTTTACGAAAAAATTGGAACTAAAAGAGGTGTACTATTGTAACGCTGGTGGGAATACGTACACACCTCTCGAAACATATCTATATGCAGAGGCAGACTCTGATTTTTAATCCATTTCGTGCAGTCAAACGTGTCACTTCCAACAAGGTACTGACAAGTTACACGTAAGATGGCGCTCACAATCTGCGAGTGTGATGTCAATGTGAATGGAAATGGCAGGCCCAGATGCACTTACAAAATGGGTAATATAAGAATTGTGAAGGTGTTAAACCATATACACTAAATAAATACATACTAACGATTTGCAACAAGGGTGCGACGCGTGTCGTTAAAGAAATCGAACATACCTTTTTACATAGAATGTGGCGACAATCTTTTTGGTGTGCAAAATGTGAACATTTGATCAACATAGAAAGTGATGTCATCTGTTGAACGTGAACGCGAATATGAAAAAATAAATCTGTTTACTCGCCTTGTGAAACTCTGCATGTTTAGCAGACGTTTGCATTTGCAAGTCTTAGAGTTATACATCTAGGCTGAGAGATAATCCAACACCGAAAATATGACCTTCCGTCTTTTGCAAATATTTTCGACATGCGTCATGTCTATGAATGCCTTATGATGTGTAAGGTACAGTGACGGATTAAGGTTTTCAGCGCCACTGGCATGTAAAAATTCATCCTCAAATTTATAAAAAAAATCAATTTTGTTTTGTCTTTGCATTTTATGGCACGTATTTTAGAGAACATTATTACAAATTTGTATGGTGCACGAGTTTCTCCAGCGCCAAGCATTTCCAGCGCCTGGGCACGGTACCCAATTTCCCATGGGTTAATCCGCCACTGGTAAGGTAAGGAAGGTCAACGTTCGTACATTTCCTATACAAACACCACGATGTTTTGGTGTAAGAACCGCTTACTAACTAAATGATACGATACAATGGTAATCTCATAACCAATGCAACAGCAATCTCACATCTAACGCAACAACGTGGGGGTATACTTCCAACGGAAATAGCTATTTCCCTTGGCATTAAATATTATAAATCTAATAAACAATCATGTTCATAACTTACACTTTTGTTTGCTAGGACGAACAACAATTTTAATTCGATTTTTTTTCGTAATCTGTTTTCCACTTGTTTTTGCGGTCATAAAAATGAAAAAGTTCATTTTTTGCGAAGCTGTAAAATTTTCTGGTTGAAATACTTGATTCATGCGATAGCATAAAGAGTATTTATAAATACATGAAGCTCACCACCCTTGTGTGTATGTGTGTGTGTGTGTGAGTACATAAATTGCCAAAAGAAAATGCTGTAAACACTCATGGGAGAATCATCTCCAAGATTGGTTAACTGCTTTATGAATACCGACAACATTTCCATTTTAATGCGGAACTGTGTTGTTTCTGTTGAGATTTATGGTTTTGTTGAACGCACATTCGGTCGGCCAATGCTTGGAGAGCTGTGCATTTTGTGAGTTGTATTGTTTGCGGTGGTAATTTTAGGAGCGATGTTATCGAGAAAATAAAGTTTGTGAAATGCAAGTTGTTTGCAAGTCGAAAAGTTGAACAACTTGATTTTCTCAAACGTCCGAATTTCAAGCGAAATCAGCTCTGGTACACCGAACACTTTAATTGTCTTTCAACAATTAGATGAGCTTTTCCGTTTTAACTTTTTCTGGTCTTTAAATCTCCCTTTAAATGCATTGATCCTTCTGATGTAATCTTTTCCGAAAATAACTGACTGTGATTACCGAAGGTTCTGATGGACCAGGACTTGATCATGAAGGCGGTGGAACTTTGTCCGTTGTGAAATGAAAACTTCGAGAGTGTACTGGTGCAATCAAGAGACTTCATTTTCCTTGTTTTTCTTTGACAAAATGTGTCATTTCCCGCTGCTCTTGGTCTTCTTTAAACATATACGGAATGCAATTATTGAATCTCAAGAAGAATCGACGCGACGATAATATTTGTGTTTTAAGGAAATATTGTGAAAAGTCAAAACAGTCACGTCGCGAGGAACAAACAAACAAAAAATCCAAAATTAAGATCCACTAAGAATAGAGAGCTTCTAAATCAAGTTCGAGCAATAAATTTTGCACAAGAAAATCACAAGTAAAGTGAACGAGACTCCATATTTATATAAAAAAAGGAAAAATATCGCACAATCAATTCGCCGGAAATAAATTGACAAAACGAAAGCTCCTCGTTAAATTCAATGGGCCATAAAAATGGTTCAATGAGCAATTAACGTGTATAGAATACAAGTTTTCTTTTTTGGTTAAATAAATTTAAGAAAATCATTTAATTTATTGCATTTTATCAGTTGTGCTGTTCGCCTCGTCCGCTAACCGAAAAACCATTATAACCACACAAAACTTCGGTATATTCGAATGGAAGACGAAATGGGACGCCCCATATCGAAACAGCGGGTCATCGCCATGTGAATGGTGCATATAAATTCACACAAAAAGAAAGTGAACGGTGTTGCGGATTGTGTTATCCAGTACCCCAGTATATACGTTCTTGTGACCTCGAATAATTTCGGTGATAAATGGGGTCGCTTATTCTCAACTATTAATAACAAAACAACAAAAACCTTTCGATAATTAAAGCGATTTATCTTTCTTCCCAGCTAGGTTATTATAAAGAGGATTCTCATTAATCTCGAGGTATATTCGGGGCGGCCATAATATGCTCTTATACTCTAGGCATACACACACACACCAGCCGTTTCTTCTTCTTTTTTTTCCTGCTTCTATACTTTCCTGCTTTCGTCTTTCGTGTTTATTTAGTTTCCGGTAATATGAGAGAACATAATAAATTTAGCTTCCTAACAAATAATTTTGAAATAAATTCGTGTGAAAAAAAAGATGCTGAGCAACCGAACTGGAGGTGTGCTCTGGTATATAATACAGACAATATATATCCGAAAGCAACGAAGAATAAAGAACGAAAGAAAAAAAACATTTCCTTTGCGAAACGGTTCTACGGCTGAAATTTTTATTAGATGTTTAAGACAGTAATTTGAAACCGAACCGAAAATAATCCCCATAAACCGACGCGTCGAACGATCCATATAACCAAATGACAGGTTTATTATCGAAGATTTACGGCCAACCATTTGGAAGAAAAATAAAACGAAACGATTTTTGCAAATTGGGCGAAAGGATAATCATAATGCGGCCGTTTCCGCTAAAATTGCAGATTATTCTATAATACCTGATGAGATGGTTCGATGATTGAATGTAAATTGTAAATTCCAGATTGCGGGCACCAAACGTTTGGTTGTCATTTTTAAAGTGTGAATTGGAAGATTGGACTTGTCGGACACGATCGACCTTTCCAGTTTCAATGCAGAGACGGTACCAAAAAATTTCTTATGCTCGGGGTTGGCAATGTCGAATTGGGCATTAGTTCTTCCGGTAAACCTTCTCAAAATCGCGACGGTAATCTGCTACTTTGAGAAAGAGTGGAAAGTCAGTCTTTGTATCAAAACTAGTCCTTACATTTTACCACTTCGATATAGTCTATCACATGACCTATTTTAACCAATTTGAATACCCCAATCCCACGACATGCTAAACGGAACTTACGACGTGTTAAACGGAACTCACGATGAAAAATTCAACACCGTTTCATACTTTACCAACAATGTATAGTTAACGGTTCGACCACAATCTGAATAAATTAGAACATAATCCTAACAATAGCGACGACATGAAAAGCCCCAAACGCTAGCTTTCTCTTTGCGGTTTTTTTTTAATGACAACAAAAGAAAAGTTTGCTTTAGGTGTATTCTATATCGCTATGAAAAGGTGCAGTAGTAATAAACGCTCGCTCTGTAAGTCCCAGTCCCACGTTAATTTTATGATATACTTCCAACCGTAACGGTAGTTTTTGTAAAAAATTCGTATTCAATAGATTGTGTTTTGAATCTACTTGCAAACAGCTCATCATGCTTTCAAACAGACATTCATGCTTTTCAAACGGACGAACTTGTAACTAAAAGCGCACAATATATTCCAAGTTAAAGAAATAAATTTCTCTAAACGTTAGAGATCGGATTACCAAATTCATTGCGGTGCGGTTATTTGTACGAGCTTCTCGAAGCAATTATTTGACCAAAATCATTTTCTGATTTCAAGTACTTGATGCCCCGCCCCACTCATGTCTTTTGCATGAACTTATCTTCATAAATATTGGCAATCGTAAAATATCAATTTCTCAAACTCACAGGCGCTGAGTGGATTCATTCATAAATTGACGGAAGCTAAATAATTAAACAATCAAAATTCATGACGTCACGCATCGGTTTTTCGGCAAGAGGCTAGACAAAATTTCGATACTGTAAACTGATGTTGTATGAAATTGGATTATTTTCGAAACAGGAATTCGTTTCAAGATAATTTGTCATTCTCGGAAAAAATTACGCAGATGGTATTTTAACGAAATTCCCATTACATAAAGCAGCAATTTGGCCATAAGCTGTTCCAGTTAGAGGTGTGCGTCGCCAAACTTGTGCAATTGGGCTGGTAGGAATTTCGCGACGCGTCATTCACAATAGTTGACAAAATGACACATTTTGTATAAGGAAAATGTCACTTTGTGGGTTATTGCGAATGACGCGGCTCGAAATTCCTCAACACCGAATAGACCGACTTTTGATGCTGATAGTCACATTCTGATATTCTTTTGTTGTTACGAGAAAAACCATCCTCCCTTTCCTCCAGGCTCGGATTGAGCATACTGGGCGCAAGCAATGTTACGCCGCTTAAACGTTTTCAAAAATTTCAAAACTCAATTTTACGATCCGATTCACAGCATTTTCCAAGTAACCGTTGGGTAAGCGGTCCTATCCTCCTATCTTCCTAAACTGATGTTATAGAAGAAACTTTTTTCCGGAATTATGCTATCCGCGTCGTTATTATACGATCATTGCACATCTCTACTTACGCTAGACACATAAAAAAGTGAACCAAATACGTGCCGTTCCACTGTGTATTCTTGTACGTACAAATTTATTACACACAAAATTTAATGCCTGCTCGGTGGTATTGATGTATTTTCGTCTATTACACTGCAGACGGTATACTACATTTAAAATTCAGAAAAGCTCCTTAGTTGCGTGGCTTTTCTTCGTTTGAATCAATGAAAAGAAAATTGTAAAGAGAACGTTATCGTGATTATTAAGAAGGTAATGTCTACCCCGGTCATGGTGCATAATAATATGAGAGTCGTATCTTCGTATTGCCTTATTTAAAGAAGAACGAAAATCTTAACTCAGCGATGAAAAGTAAAACTTGCTCTGCGTGCCTAGTTGTAGCACAGGTTTAAATTCTGGAAGTTTGAAACTTGTATAACACCAAAATTAACTTGACAATTACAATAGAGAAACACCGAATTAATTTAAAAATTAAAAACCAAATTGAAACGCCAATGTCAACATCAGAAACTGTCATTTTAGTGATCACGCGGTTGCATCAACAACTATTTAAATTTCTGAGTATGATTCTAGGGCTTCAATAGTTATTTGTTTAAAATATGAAATTCCAACAAAGCGAAGCGAGGGTCGCAAACGAGAAACGTTTTAATGCTCCCCACCGCAGTGAAAGTGCTGCACTTTTTTCACTAGAAATGTCATTCGACCAGTCATCAAGAAAACAGAATTTTCTCGTGGAGGGGAGAAAGTAAGATAAAACCCAACTCGCGCATGAAAAATATTTTACTATTAAATTCACGATTTTTAGGTTTTGAGAAAAGCGCATCTTTTTAATTTACATCTAAATTTATAATTTATTGGTTACTATAGTTTCGGTCAAATCACCATTATCAAACCATAGGCCTTTTCAAACTAATCTACTAAAGTAACCAATAAATTATAAATTTAGATGTAAATTAAAAAGGTGCGTTTTTCTCAAAACCTAAAAATCTTGAATTTAATAGTTAATTATTTACATCGGTGTTCGAAAAGCCCTCAGTTTTGAAAAAGTTTATATATTTTTCGGAACAGTTGTATTAAGTTGTAAAAATATTTTGTCATGTGTCGTAGCCGAAAATGAATGAGTTTTGAGATTTTTCTCGGCTTCGGCCCCTTACCACTTACCACTTACCACTTTCAATGGTATAATTGTTCAAACGTCAAACTTTTATTGAATCAAACTGCCACGAAAAATGTGACGATAAATCCTCGTTACTGGTCGTAATGACCTACGTTTAATTATTATCGGTGGTCGCCAATTAAAAAGCAATTTTCAAGAAATAATTTCATATCTTTATTGTAGCATTTATTCACGTATTTTTTTGATGTTCCATGATTATTGTTTGTGAAGATACATTTTCCTTTTGTCTTAAAGTTTAGGTTTCTCATTTTAAAATGTACACAAAGCAAATTTTCTAAAGTTTTTTCTTTCTTGATTTTTTTCTCATTTCCATTGTTTCTGTATAATGTTTATTAGATAAGACGTTACTAATAATGAAATGAAAGGGAGAACGATTCACTATAGAATTTTTATATTTATTTACAGAAAGGTACGAAAATAATAAATAAAAATTTAAATTTCCCGCGTCTTTTTATTTAAAAAAAAAAATCAACCAATGTGAAGTTTGTCTCATAATTAAATTCTAATTTAAGCGTTTTGGAAGAAATACTTCGTATCAAGTGAATAAACGTAGCGTTTTTTTTATTCAGTGTGTGTTTTTACGTAATGTCAACAACAGAACAGAGAGATTTATTAGCAAAACTAAAATCTTCTTCCTTTATTTTCTCTGTAAAAATCCTTTTTTTATCGATAAAAACTTAATGAGATATTTAAATAGACGTTATCAACAGGTAATAGTCTCTACCGCTCATGGGACGGCAGTTTTATTATTTTCTTTTTAAATATTTTTTTAAATCTTTTATTTACAACAATATAATTTCGTACGTTCTCTTGTTTTTAGTTTTTGGTATCTACATTATTCTTGGTTACTTTTGCTAGGATTTTTTATTTAGTTGATTTATATTTTTTTTCATTTGTTTAAAATATTTATAGCCCTGTATATCTAAAAAATATTATTTATTTTTTTAGCTACACACCATCGATTTTTCTTACTTTTTATTATTAGTTTTGAATTTTTGTTTTAAAATTTTTTTCCATTAATTTCTTTTTAATTTAGAGATCAGTAATGACTTTGTCGATCTATTTTTTCTTTGCTCGCCTCTTCCATTTTGTCCAAGGTCTTGTGTCAAAAAAGGAAACGGCGGCTCCGTTTCGTTACGAGTTCTTTCAATTTTATTCGTAAGATTATGTTGTTCGTTATGAATATTTGTGAATCTTTACACAGCCCTCACAAGCCTCAAGAGTGTTACAACTACGGTTGCGTGAGCTTCGCTAATGGTGCTACTTATATTACAGTTAGTGGGTAATTTTCGCTACTATCGACTTTTTTTCTTCAAATATATTTCGAAGATTCTTCGTTCGTCCCACTCAGCTCTCGGTGAATCTCCGTGCTGACTCCGATTTCTTAACAGATTTAATTAAATAATACAGCGGTTGTAAGACTACGCCTTCTAAAACGTGTGCTCTATAAATTAAACAGATCTCTCAAGGAAACGGAAACCTAAAGAGAGATGTCTTTTGGGGTGTCAGAGGACATTAGTACAAATCAGGGACTTTATGAAATTGATTTCACAAACATTTCTCGAAACTTGTTAACGTATCTTAAGGCCAGATGAAGGTGCTTACATCGCAATGTAAACATTGTGCGATAATTCACTTGGCCTAAAAGATTTCTCAAAATTTATCAAGAAACTAAGCTCACTTTCAATAGGTTTGTCCCAAGCTATATGAAATGTCAAATATCTGTCAAATAGGGACATAACCTCATCAATATTTATCTGAAAACCGATATCTATGGATTAAGTCGTGTTCGTTCGGCACGTTAACTTTCACGTCTACAGTTATTCAAAACAAACCTATCTATTCGAATCGTTTTATAATTTAACTTTATTATAGTCTTATGTATCCTGCACTGCACAAAGAATGTGAATCATTTCAAATTCCAATCCTAAGTTAAAATGGTATTTTTGTTACGAGTGATGAAAAGTTGAATTACTGACTAGCTCTAAAAATTCCGCCCTCATCACGAATGACCAACGACGCTTTCTGCGCCTGAGAAACATAATGAAATCGGCGAGATAGACATAATTTAGTTCATTTATTCCATTAAATGTCCAAGAATTTTGACTAATTTCCTTCATTTCCATTCATTTTAAATATTGGTCATGGTCACCCTTTAGAAACCGCAATAGATCTGTTATCGACAACGAGCTTTTATTGCTTAACTGGCTGGTGTTTACTTATTTACCAAAATGTACGGTAAATTCTAAACAAAAAATCGTTTGCTTTGTTGGTCGATGTAAAATGCAACTATTCTGCTGCGTGTTGAAGCTACAGAGCATATCAACAAAATGCCCTGTAAATCCATTGGATTTAATTAAAATTTGTTTCCATAGTACTGCTCCTAGCATTAACGCTCGTATGTCGGACGCTCAAAATTCTCCAAATTTTGATGCAAGTGTGTAGTGTTTGAATCCTACTCAGCATCTATTCAATGTTAATGCTAGGAAGTAGTGCTGTGCTCGTACCAAATGGTAGAGTTTGAGAGAGTGTTATGTCGTTGCGTGAGAGAGTACGGTATGCTAACCTATTGTTGAATAGCACAGCTGCTGTGCCACAGCACGTTGATTGTTATAGTTTGTTCAAAGGGCACTTGCTGTTTTGCATTGAATCAAGTTAAATGCTTTCTGATCGTAGTTCTATTCCTCTTTTAAATGAAATTTTTTCCCTTTGTTGTTGATAAATTTTACGTTTGGTCAATTAAAATTGTGTTCCACAAGCTTTTCGTGAAACCGTTGTAACCGTTACTTGTTGTCCGATTAATAACAAGAGTTTGGCATTCCGTTGGAAACACTCAAGGACATAAAATGGAAACGAAGCCCACTAGTGACTCGTCTAACACATCAATTTGTGTGGGATCTGGTAAGTTTTTCCTTCCATTAGAAATAGCTTCCAAAAACGCGTAGCTTCAACAAGAATTTAAATTGTTTGAAGGACATCAGTCGGACGAAATCTCGTCGACACCTTCAGAACAGATTCCGTTCGAACTGGAAAACATTTCCAACGATATCCACGGATCGACCGATCCGGTCATCGTCAACACTTCCAGCGTAAAGTTGGACACATTGAACGGTATATGACGCATAAACTTTGTGATGATACGGTTGTAATCTGAGCGACTTTTCTAACTTTGTCTACAGTCGTTGATCATCATTTTTTGCACGAATTCGCAGACGGACTTAAAATTCACTGTCCAATCGTCAGTGAGGCCATCAAATATAAAAAAACCAAAGAGTCCGTTCGATACGATTTCTCTTCCTCGATTGCTTCGGACGACGACTGTCTGCCGAAGAAACACATTCCAATCACAAACCGATTCACTCAACGACACCGATACAAGCACACGTATTTCGACAGTGATGGAAACGAAGTCACATCCGGTTCACAGACGGAAACTGCGGACAGTTGTTATGACAATGATAATAACATCCAAAGAGCTAAGTCTGGGGACTCCGTGAAAACTGCGATGCAACTGGACCTAGGCGTGAATCAGTCCACTCAAATGGCTACGCGTAATGACCGTGATGGTGTCTTACCGCAAGCGGAACCAATTTTCAACCGAAAGTACGTTACACTAATTGCAATCCTTGATGCTCCTTCAACTATTCAACTCATTCTGTAGAGACACCACCGCAGATCGCCAGCCAGGGGATAACATTCCAATCCATGGCTTTTTCACACTGTACCGTAACAAGTACAGATATTTCGACATTGATGGAAACGAAATCGAACTGGATTCCAAGGCTCAGGTGAGATTCTAATCGAATCGAATGTAATTTCCGTCTTAGCTTTTGGATAATTCCTGGAGCCGTTAGTCGATAGACAGCAAAAAAAACTTGAATTGTTATAGCTACGGGGCGACCATCGCTCAGTTCTAATGAAATTCAAAGACATCTGTTAAACTCAGTGTAGTCGAAGGCATAAATGCTAAGGTTCGGATCGGGTTGTCCTGTTTCAATTGTAGTTGACTGGAACAGGATTCCAACACAAAGCCTGAACTAGAATTTCAGGTTCAGGTCAGGTTCGGGACGAATGTGATTTGGTTCGACCCCAATCGGACCCAAACCTGAACTTCCACTTTAAGGTTTCAAGTTCGGGTCGAATCTGACATCTAGGTTCGTTCGTTCGAGTCGAAATCAGGTTCGTGTTCCGGTCACAACGAATCCTACCGTGCTGAGCGTTGAATTAGCAGTACGCTGTCATATTCAAACTGATTCCTGTTCAATTTTTGCAGACTACCAGTGAGCCATTGCCAGAGCCATCTCACTTGGAAGAAAAGTGCGCGGAAAAAAATTCGCACGAAAGAAATAAGCTGGCACTGCCTCAGGAAGACGAGCAATGATACCCGCAAATATTTGCTCAGTATGAAGAGCACTCTAACAACCATCAATAATAGTTCAAAGACAGAGACTAATCAACACCTCATTTTACGCATATAATGGACCAACAATTTTTGACTGATTGATAAAGAATTTACGTGTAACTCAAATGATTTAATTCTGCAACTGTTGCCAATGTGTTAGGAGCAGGCAGTTCTCTTAATTAGTAGTTTAAACTTTTTTCGTTTCAATAAAAAAATTGACAAATTCAACGGGAGTGAGTAATATTTCTGCTGTAAAGTAAGCAGCTCATCGACATCAAAATTTCGCGATTATTTTAGGACGAAAGCTGGCAGTGTGATGAGTAACTCACAGAGTCGAGCGTTATCAACGAAGAGATAGGAAATGCAACCCGGAAACGAATTCAAAAACTTCGATAAAAAATCGCTCTCCCTACCACCTCGTTTGAGTTGTGGTTCGGTTTTAATTGTCGATAGAAACTTGCTTGCATGCTAGTATTAACTAACAGTTGACCTAACTAAAATGTCCCCGTGGAAGGATAACCATTTAATGATTTAATAGCTACTAAGTTTTACAGCAAAGCAATGCATTGTTCGCCACATTTTGTCCCTTATTGGTTTGGAAGATATTTTAAATTAAATTTTTTTAACAATCGCTCCTCCGGACATGTAATTGCTATTTTCATAACCAGTGCCTAGACCGAAATATTGCACAAGAGAATTCGTATGCACAAAAGTCCCCTTTAGGTACAAGATTTTCATGTATGTCATTTTCATTTTTACAAATGTCACTTTTACGCACTAGTGCGTATGAAAATACACGCACTAGTGTGTAAACTGTAAAGGGACATTACTGCTTAAAATCATGTCATTGATTTTTTAGGAAAGTGGAAAGTTTGCAAAACATCGCAAATGTTTACATCAAATTTTGTCGCACTGTAACACAACACTGGAAGTTGCGTTAGCAAAACTGAAACAAAAATCAATTTTGTCACTGCAAAATCTACAACAGTTCCTGATTTTATTCATGCTAACAACTCGCAACTCTTTATGACCAACAACATAGGACACCACAGAAAAATGCGATGGAATTCGCAGCGAGCGACAGACGAGTTTGATTTCATCGACATTTCTCTTTGTATGTATGTATAGCATACGTAACAGCAGACGAAATACAATTTTATTTTCATTTTTAAAATATCTTTTCTTTTTATGAACACTTAAGATAATACTTTTATCCTCCTCCTCCTTCTTCTCGTTTTTATTTTATTTATTTAAATGGCTACCATAATCTATGATATTTTTGATTAGTTTTTTTGGTTTCTTTGTTTTTTGATAAAATTCTTTTTAACTAACTTTCTTGCATGTTTCTCCCATGTATTTTTTTACAATTTCGATTATAAAACAATCAAAATTTCTTTGATATTAAACATTATCCCATGTTATTAAGTGACAGCAATACAATTTTCCTTAAACGTCTAATTTATAGTGTTGTTAACCGTACAAAATAATCACAACTTCGTGAAGGGGCTCAATTGGTTAACGAAATTAATTAGATTTTTTTTGCATGTGTGTGTTTGTGAGTGTGTGTGTGTAAAGAACCGTCCAATAAATTTAAGTTATTTCGTACATCTAATTTGATCTCGTTAAGTGTGGAAGTTTTGATTATTTTGTGTTGGTGTCTTATTAGTCTTTAAATAGAATTAAGTAGATAAATTTCTACCGACCAGTCGTTTCAATTTTAAAATAGCACAAATTATCCGTGCCATTTATTTGATGAAGACGCCATGAAGTGAATATTGCTCAAATTTGTATAACGTAACAGTACCGTCGTGAATGTAATTTCTATAGATACCACAACCGATTACTGTCGACGAAACAGAAGTCACGAGCAATTCAAATTTAAACCGACTATAGATTGTGGAAATTGTTATCGTCACTACCGCAAAAATCAGCGATGGCACTGCCTTCGAGTCGGTCTTTTAAGATACGAAAAATCAAAAAAATTAAATTTTCGATCACATTGTCCATGAAAATATTGTTCGGTGAAGTGACAGAAGTGACCGACTTGCCGACAGCGTCAAACATTGAGAGACCTGTGAAATAGTGCTCAAATCCACAATCTATATGAAATGGACAATTCAGGCTGGAAGCGCGCGGAAAATTCAAAAAGGAACTTGTGAAGGATTAATGGATTATGTTATTGTGCAGTTGCTTCCGAGTTTTTGTTATGACTAGTTTGATTGCACATTTTTGAACAAAGTTTTGCAAACGTGTTCGTAGTCTACTACCAATCCACTCAGCCATCGGGACACCTATTAAACTGACTACAATAATCGCACACGTTCCGGCAGATAAAACCTACAAAAAGTTATTCGACCAATTCGAAGCAAGGCGAGCAGGGCCTAAATGTCTGGAAATAGTAACATTCTCTAAAATTGGCATAAACTCTGCTAAAAAGGACTGTAATTCTGAAATGTTAGGCCCTGCTTCCACGTCTGAAGCATTTCGTGTGGTCACTAATCTCAAGGATTTTATAGGAGAATGATGTTTAGAAACTAAGAAGAAATGTAATAGAGCCTTTCCATATTTTAGTACTTTCTGTCATAAAATTACTGCTGTCACTGCGCTTATTTTCATGTGAACCAACTTCATATGGGAACATTTGTTCTATAATGACAAATGTGAAGTTGGTTCACATGAAAATAAGCTGCAGATAATGAAGTACTATGAAAAAATGTGGCGCCTCTACAGGCCAGCCCAGTTGTCCCATGGGCGAATGTCATTGCGTACATTTTTCCTTGAAGACCAATGTAAACACAGCAATATGGCTGCCGTTGCATTTTGTCTATTTTAAATTGGAATAGAGGCCATTCTTTGTTTGTCTACTTCTGTGATTCGATTCAAACTGAAGAACTCTCCAGAGAGACGCTTTCTCACGAAATTTACAAAAGTATCTCCGAACAAATACTGCAGAAGTAGTGTACGCAAGTATCTCAAGTAAAGCTTGTCCCCATAATTCATTCGACAATCTAAAATCTGTGGTGTGAAATCTGTTTTGAAAACTATTTTCTTTCGAGCAATTAGAAACAAAACTCAGTCCAAATTTTGTAGTCATTAGTCGGTGTGTGTTTTTTTTTTTTTTGTTGCACAGTTCCTTCTTGAATATAGCACAGCAATAAAATTTTTAATCTTCCTACAAACTTCACACATAAAGCCATGGGGGCAACAAAACGAAAATCGGTGCAAAATTATGAAATTTTTCCCATTTAAACCATCCGTAATTGTCGCCCAGAAAGCTAATCGAACGAACACCGAAATTAACCTCAATTTCCTCATAGAATGAAATCAAAATTGAGTTTGCTAATAATTTAAAAAAAAAATCATTTGCCTTAAATGCCATTTAGTTCATCCGTTTGTAACCAGTAAAAATGCGAAATCTTTTCCTTCACTTTTAAGAAGTATAATTCGAAGAGAAAAAGTTTCACAGAAAAGAAAACATTTTCTGAAATAAAAGGAAAAGAACCGACAAGTTCATCGTCACATAGCCACTGTACATAGTTTCGAAATGCTTTTTATAGAAGGCAACTCAACCGAACAGAAACAATTTCAACTAAAGAGAAACAGTGAAAATAATAATTTTTCCATAAAAATTATAATGAGCATGGTAATATGGTCTGGTGTGGATATAAAAGCTGAAAGGTAAAGAATAAGAAGAAGAATAATAAAAGCGTTCTTCGCGGTATGTGTACATATAGCAAGAGAAAAAAAAAGTAATTTTGAATTCCATACAAATAAAGTGATAAAAACGACTTACCTTTATTAAATACTGTGCGAGGGAACGAAAAAAAAAATTAGATTACAATGTAACCAACCATCAGCTTGTTCGTTCGGTGCGATACGTTTTTTTTACGCTTACGTGAAATCCCCTTTATCTGGGTCATTTTGTTAATAAAATAAGAAAAATTCAATTTGTTGCAATATTCACTATTCTCGTTTACCCCAGTTTACTATCCATTTTAACATTATTTTTATAGTTACACCTTTTACATACACACATGCACGTATACATATGTAGCACATTCATCATTCACATTACCACTATTTGTTTTTCTTCTACTTCTACTTCGTCTCTCAATAATTCCTTGTTTTCGCCTCGTCTTCTATTTTATATTCATGATTTTCTTGAAAGCTTTCCGAAATTCGGGATTGAAAATGGTATAGATAATGGGATTGACGAAACTATTCATATAGCCCAGCCATGTTGTCAGTATGAATGTTGTAAAACCGGGCTGACAGTCCATGCCCAATTTGGTGCACATTGCATCCATCATGTTGCATGTGAAAAATGGCACCCAACAGACTAGAAATACACCTGGAAAAAAATAGAATATTTGTTGAAATCAGGGAAAATAATGTTTTTCAAGTGTGTGCGGAGAATGTGTATCTTCGGTGAAATTTCAAATCGAAAATGGGAATGTTTGTTTTTATGTCGGTGGGTGGGTCGTGTTCATCGTGTGTTGGAAGGATGCATGGTCTGAAAGCATTGAATACATTTCGATTGGCTCGTTCTTTATCGCAGAGTAATTTTTTGTATTAATTCTTATGGAGAAGTGGATGAAAACTGGACAGACCGACTTTATACATAGATCAGGTTTGGATAAATTTGTTTCATTATTTTGCGTGTGGCGACATCTACAAATTTTGACAGCACTGGAAGATTTTCGCCACCCTACTTCGGGACATCTTGAGATTTATTTATTTACGCAGCCAAAACAATTTAATTGGAGTTTCGGAGAGAGGACCTTCTGAAACGTGGAGATATCATGGAATGAAGTTTCAAATTCTTCCCACATCGAAAACTTCCCAAGTCGTTCCCAAGTTGTACAGCTTTGTTCGCACAGAAGCGATTGCAGTGTTCGTGGAGGGCAACAAAAATGCTAAAGAAAGTAACAAAAATGTTGGCATTTTATGGAGTTCTTGCTGGAACTTCATTCCTGAGGTCAAATGAAGAAAAACGGCGAGAAATAGTTTACTCCCACACCACTACCAGCTGGAAAATTCCAAGATTTTGTGGACTTTTGACTTTTTTTTGTTTCTTTCTGGACTTTTAAGATTATTGAGGTGGTGGTGGGGAAATCAATTCTATCACTCCGCATGGTCAACCATTTTATCAGCTCTAGAACTACAAGATTTTGGGGAATTCTTGAAATTTTTCTGAGTGATCTTTTGGGATTTTAGAACTCAAATGGTCCCAGTTCTCAGTTTTAGAGCTTAAGAATTTTGAGTTAGAGTTCGTTTCTCGATCTTTAGAATTATTGAGTTGGTTTCTACACAGAAGTTGACTTAAAGGCTAATGGAACTGTTGTGTCGTTTACTGGCATGAGAGTGGGCAGCCAACGTGAATTTTCTTTAAATATAAGACTTTATATGATGGAAAGATGTCTTTTTGCTCAAGTTTAATTAAGAATTTTTATGGAGAATATGTCCCGACAGAGTGGCATTCAAAAGGAAATGGCCAAATAATCTACCACTTTGTGACCCAATTTTTATTTTCGACTCAAATATTTGTTGTGTGTGAAGTATGCACGCACATGGACTTCTGTCACATTTTACTCTTTGAAGGGTTTTGACTTGTGTTCATGCTTGAGCTTTAAACTTTAATTCAGGCCACCCTTTTGTGCATACAATTTTCTATTGACAGGCATGCGAGTAAAAGCATTCGCACAGAATATTTCAATCACAGAACATTTAGCCCGTTGTTTTTCTCTATTTTCCGATTTATATTTGCATATTCCGTGCATCGGTGAGTGCATCTGCATCATACATACCTAAAACTATAGCTAAAGTCTTGGTTGCCTTGCGCTCCTTTTTGGCTGATGATTTTTCCCGTTTTTTCTTCGATGCTTTATGAACTTTGTATATCGTGAATCTGTAAAAGGAAAGAGAGTAAAAAAAAACGAAAATCATTTGAAGCATAAATGGATTTTATGTAACAAGTAATAGCATTCCGAACAGGAAGCTCTATCGATATCAAAAGGATATATGCAATTTATTGAAGGGTGGCATGGGCGAGGTAATAAGAAGGAAAATGCAATTTTCGTTCTAACGATTTTTTGTTGAAAGCGTTCTAGACATCAGCGTACAATTTCCCGTCCATAACATTGTAATTAAATAACTTTAATTTTTTACTAAACAAAACCAGGAGGCACAACTTCCTTCACGTCTCATTATAGGCTAATTGCTGTCAACTGCATTCAACGAACAAAAAAGGTTATTAGACGAAGCCAGCCTGCAGTAATAGAATTACCAACTTTATCTACGGTGAATTTATTTCCTTTCCTTTTTAAATTTACTTGTTGTGTTTGGTATTATATGCTATGAAGGCACATCATAATTTAATAAATCGAAAGACAAAAAAAAAAAACGCCAGTCCCTACTTAACCATCCATCTTTGTCATGCGAAAATGGTGTTCTTCCCGTGATCAATCAGAGTATTCAGTTATGGGTTATCGTTATGTGAAGCCATCATCTCACATTTCCAACCCGTCTGACGGGATCGTTCACAAAGATCGGCGCACAATTTCTGAACAATTAAACAGACTTTTGTCAATTGAAAATGGAGAAAGTATGCAGATCAACGTCAAACTTTGTCGGAAATCCGTTCCACTGGTATTATTATGTCAGAAATAATGGCAAGTATAGTCAGCAACTTTGAAATGAGTAACGCAGTTCGTTTCAGCTGTTGTTCAGCTGATCCACTCACACAAACTCAGACTGCTTATACTTGTTCATACAGGTGAAATAGTTACATGCAAGAGCGTAAAAACGCCTCTGTTTGAGGGAATCATCTGAAACGAGCTGCACCAACTACTTCGCCGACTGTGAGAAATATATGGATCTACAAACGCCTCAATTTAGTTAGAAATTTTTATGCGACTTTTTGTTTTTCTTCGTGTCTTTGGTTTTATGCCGACCTTTAGAGAGCTTTTAGCTTCTTCTGCATTCCACTGAAATATTTAACTTTTCTTATGGATGACAAAAGACGTTCAAAGCATCCGCAACCTCTCCAAAGCATACAAACGATGCTATACTCAGCATACACGTGTGTAGTAATTTATGGATGGAAGTGTGGAACTGTTGGAACTTAAAAATTCAATCGAACACATGAATTTCTTGCTATTTGCTAACCAAATTGAGTTGAGTGTAAAAGCAAAACAACAAAATTCGGACCACTCATCTAATGATCGCCCTCTCCATACTATTTGTAGCTAATACCGACCCCAGGCAAATATTCTGTTGTCCAGATGTGACAAGTTTCTAGTCATAGTCAATTAAACATAAATTCAAATCTTAAATGCTATTTGCAGTCGGTAAATACGATGGTGTTTCTCTCGAATTGCAGCATTTCATTTAAATTCTGGAAATTGAAATCAAAGTTGTTGACATTCTGCATAAGTCTTTCAAAAAACCATCATCTGTCTGTGAAATGCTACGGGCTACAAATGGTTTCTCGCTCTCAGTATCTTTATACATGTAGTTAAACGGTGGGTTGTCGGGAAGAGATCAACAAGTGCCTTATTTTCATAGTGAATGAAAATAGTATCACACCACAACGAGAACGAACGGTTTCACATCTAGTATTAATGCATGTATGGCTCTATGATTTTAATCAACTTTACATTAAATAATTTTCTACATAATTACACAACATACGAGGACGGTATACTCCAACCAACACACACAGCGTACATGTAAATTAAATTACAAATTTTAGTACGAAAACTATTTATGGATATTAAAACGCTAGGTGAACGTAAATTTTAATCGGTCTATGAAATGCTATTAAAGGATAAATAGTCGGAACAGGTTCATTACATCACTGTTCGCTATGACAATAAACAACAACAGCATATATTGAGCAACTATTTTATGAAATATAAAAAAACAGTACATTTCGCACCTAGGACTAAAAGTCTTTTTTTAGCGTGTGAGAGGTTTCCAGACAGAGCCGAAGGCGAAGGCGGTTGCATGCCACCTTTTTAATTTATAAATTCGTTTAAACATCAAACTGATTTTTGGGATGAGCGCATATTACGAAGAAAAAAAAAATACTTTGTGACCCCCCACAATCATAGGTCCCTTTTTTGGTACTTACTCCTCGCACAATCAGTATGAAGGATGACTGTCTTATTCGTAGACTCACAAATGCTTCTTTAGATAATATTTACTCCTACAATCTCGAAAGATCAGGGAATAAATGCTCCTTCCACCTCGATAAATCCTCAGGTATGTGTCCATTAGCTTTTGTAGGGCAGGCGCGATTATAGAGTTCATTGAGGGTACTTAACAATCTTGCTAAAAGAGTGAGTTCAAGATGAACTTTCTGAAAACCTATATAGCTTTTCGGACAACTGGCAGGAGTGATTGTAGAGTTCATTGAGGATAACAATCTTGCAATCTTGTTGGTTTAAACTGACAACAAACGTTGGTATTTCAGGAATGTCTTGTAGGAGCTGCATTTTTGAGGTCAAAGGGAAAATGGTGAATCGAATTCTGGGCCTTGAGGATTATTGTGGTTTCTGCCCAGTTCTGGAACATCAGCATTTTGATGGACCTTTCACTTGTTTTTTGGGTTCACTTTTGAGATTATTGAGGTGGCAGTCTAAATGTTTGCGTTCAAGCGCAGAATGCGACACTTAAAATGATATCAGTTGTTTCGGAAGAATGACTTGCGTCACATTCCCTTATGGATGATAAAATTATCAAAGAACCTGACCTGAGCTGACATAAAATTAAAAGAATTTTTGTACATCACATATGACGGGTTTCCCATTACAGAGGATTTACTTTGAAAAATATTGATCAAAATCTTGACAGCTGACATACGAGGCTTGTAATTTGCTTTTATTTTCAAATCGAAGGACGAAAACGAAGTGGATTCCATGCAATGTATTATAACCATGTCAGATATAACTGAATTGTAGTCAAGTAAATTCGATGTTATTTTTGCTGTGAAAGGTTTACGATTACCACGGTCTTAAGATGCATAAACTTATCACTCTGCAAATATCCACATTTTATCTCATTGGTCTTTGGCATCGCGGAGATAAACCTACAGTCAAGGAGATACTGAAAAAATGTTTCTTCTCCATTTATTACACTCTTTTCGTCATATCATTGGTTGTCGGAGCAATTAAATGTGAAAGAAAGGACGAAACAATATTCCTAGCTGATGTATCAATCGGAGCTACAGTTATGGCAGCGAAATTTTGGTTTTTAATTTGGAAGCAGAACGAAATTCTCAATTTGTTGGATATGGTTTGCGCTTTTTCGATTCGAAATGATGATGATCTGAACCGCAAGAAAATTGATGGATTCATGAAATTTGTGTTCGCGTTTGTAATTATTGCAACCGTTTGTGGTTATTTAGGGTCTGTAGTTTTATCGCTGATTGGAAGGGAGAAAACTTTGTTTCTGAAGATCGGATTTCCTTTGGATTATGTTAACAGTGAAATTGTATTCTGGATCGCAATTGCTTTCACTTTCGTCGGATTTTTTTTAACAATATTAGCGGTAATTTTCACCACAGTAATTTGGTGTTTGCTTTTCATTTGTTCCCTGAGATGTGAAGTGCTCGGAAGCGAATTGAAAAACATGGGTCGAATTAGCGGAAGGGGTCATACGAAGATGACGGAATGGCAAATGCAAAACTACTTTTTTGAAGACCTAAAGACTTCAGTCGATGCCCACCTTCACCTAAGGGAGTTGGTGCCTGTGTTGTTATGTCATCCATTTTGTGGTCTTTAATAAATCTACTTCCCAGATTGACTAACGAAGTGGGGTTCTTCTTCTCGAACCTGTTCTTCCTTCAGTTTGCAACTAGTGGCCTATGTATCTGTGGATCAGTTTATTGCCTGGCATTTGTAAGTTCATTGCATTGACACAATCGACACCGACTTTGTTCGTTTATTTCTTCAAAGGATATCGGTGACAATCTACTGGAACGCGTCGTATACCTTTTCGTGTTTCTTTACTTCACTTCCGAGCTATTTATGATCACGTACTTTGGCAACGAAATTATGTTGTCGAGCGATCGCCTTTCGTACAATTTATTCGAATCAGACTGGTATAACCAACCGCAGTCAACTAAAACGTGCATCATCATTTTTGGTGAATATTTGAAGCAACCGCAAAAGCTGGTGATTGGTAAATTATATCCACTAACATTGGCGACATTTACAAGAGTTTGTTTGGATAAGATTCCATTGCTTTGTCAGTTAGAACATAATCTTCGTTTCAGATTTTGAATTCAGCCTACAGCATGTTCAACATTTTGAAAAGTTTTCAGTAAGCACGTGTGTTATAGTTTTATGATCGGAACGAGACGACCGAAGACCAGTTAATTATAACTTGCCTTAGGAGATTCGTCAGTGTTTGCTTTTCTTTCAACATGCTTAGATACGAGCGATAAGACCGAAGACCAGTTTATTTTAACTTGCCTTGGGGCACTTGTGAAATTATTTCTTTCTCTTTCATCATAACACTCTATAGTGGTAAAACAGCAAAAGACTTACGAGTACTTTTGTTTGTATGAGTGGACCAGCTGAAAAACAAGTGAAGCAAATTCACGCCTAAATTTCACTGACGTAACAAGTTCCATTGATCACACAGCACAATTTTAAAAGATTTTAAAGAAAATTGTCAATGATATGACTACTACAAGGTCTAGGCTAGGTGTATAACTGTTAAATAAAATTATTGTCCTTTAAAATACGCTCATTCATTAAACGAAAACGTAACAATCTTGGGTGGTCTCCAGGTCATAATGCTGAAAACAAACAAGGCATTGAAAACGTGTTTTGGTCCTAGTTTTCATTGACAGATGCAGCAGTCGCAATTTTGAATAGAAAAAGTTCTAACTTCATTTGACAGTTTCGAAAATTTCGTCATGAAAAACGAGACCAAAACACGTTTTCAATGCCTCGTTTGTTTTGAGCATAACAGTTTTGCTGCAACGTTCATCTCCATCACAACATATTTCCCGCCCAATTTCACTTTAGAAATGCTTGTTTTTCCAAGGTAGATATCATTCATTTCTAGGCAATTTTGTGTTTTCAAAGAAAGTGAGAGATGGCGTTTGTATCGAAATTTCGTGCCACCGCCCGATTGGGTTATATACGTTATATATGGCATTACCTCGTCCATATATCTACGTTGCCTTTTTTCATAATGTCATTTGCATTCTATTTACATTCGAATTCGAATGGTCTTGTTAATGTTATTGTTCCAGCTCCATTTATATTTATAATTAGTGTTGCCTACGAGAAACTTTCCATTCATATAGAGCCCAAGCAGAGCACAGGCAATAAGAGGTATTTTGTCCGAAGATACTGTTCTCCGGGGCTATTTTTTCCTCAGTGTCAAAAGAGAGTGGAAATTTTGACCTATCGACATCAGTTAAATTAACTGGTTTTTCCAAGGTTTATGGGCGGAAGTAATGCCATTAAATAACCGAATGAGATGTGCAGTGACACGAAAGTTTGCTATAAACGCCATCTCTCCCATTCTTCAAAATCACAAAGTTGCTTAGAAACCTGTGCCATCTGTTTTGCGATAGCCAAAATAAGTTTGAGAAACACTGCTTTTTAATTAGGCTTAAAGTGAACAGACTCATAAATCGCAAACAAGTAGCAGACTTTCACAAACATTTTTACCCCCTTAATAAATGTAGTTTGTTTGCTAGAGAGGGTATTGACATAACATTTTGTGAAACACAGGTAAATCATAGTCAACCATTTTAAAAGAATGTGTCATTAGCATCGAACTATTGTGCTAGGCCGCGCATCTGTATGGCATTACCTCCGCACATATATTTACCTTGTTTTTTTTTTCCATTTTTACATGCAAATTTTGACATATCACCCATCGAGCTCAGTTAAATTAACTGATTTTTCCCCTGTTTTTACGCTCTTTTATATATAGCCCTATTCTATAGAAATACAACGCTTCACTGAAATTCACCCAGATATTATGTTCCGTATTTTTTGTGATCCGCTGAATATTTGCGCTATCTTCAGCGTTTATAAAGTACTTTGACGGAGGATAGACCACCCACCCCATATGTGGAATAATTTGAATTTTATAACTCTCGTCGATACGCTAAATAGTACACACAAACACCATTCCATGATTTTACGAACGTTCCATTATAATTGCTAATAAAATTGAAAAAAGAAATTGAGACTATCCATAAATCATGTTGCTCTATCTATAACTCTATATTAATAACACGATTTCAAATTTAATGCTATCTACTACAATTTTATTTATATTAAGTACACAAGCATACACCATCTCAAAAGCTCTAAAAGGGAAAAATGTATAATGTAAAAGAAACTGGAAATGGAAGTAAAAAAAGAAAACTTTTTTATAGTTCAACTATAAAATCTTGACTATTTCACAAGATTATCGTGCGCCTTTTTAAGTTCATCTTCATGTACAACATTTATTATTATTCCACTTTTATGCTCTATGTACGGTGTCTTGCTATCAACAGATTTTTTTCTTTCTATAAAAAATCAGAATAAATAAAAACCTTTTATCGCTTTCCGTTGGCGCGTCAAGCCTTTTTCTATAAGGGGAAATTTTCTTTTAGTTTTTCTTTTCTTTTCATTTCTACTTGCAGCTTATTAAGTTGGCTCGTGTGATAATGTCAGATGTACGTTCCTTTTTAAGAGTTGAATGTAATTAGCATTTTGTCGCAACAAAAGGTATCAAAGATGTTTTATTGAAGTTTATAAACCAAGGACCGTGATCGTGTAATTATAGTCGATGTGAAGTAGATCTTTTGTTGGTTGACGCTAGAGATCTATTCACATACACTGTGACTATAATTAAGCGACCACCGTTTATTGCAGACACATCAGGCCAATTTTGCAAACAAAAAAACCGAAAAAATGATTTCTTCTTCTATTCAGTTTTGCACACGTAAAAAATCCCTTTTTCGATTCGGAAAATTTTCTGTAAAGTTTTCGAAATTCAAAGGTCGTAATTAAAATCACATCACATTTTGTCATCAACACTGAACATTTCTTTATGGCTTCAGAATTGTGGCTTTAAAAAAACTGATCGATGGCATTCATGGCTCATCTATAGAACCTCTCTTTGAATGCATTTGCATCAACTGCTCCTGACTGGTTTACTTTACTCAACACCACACTTTAATTTCGAAAGAATGCTACCTCGTGCGATTTTTGTACCGTTGCGGGAAGATAAGGGCTGAAGAAGGAGACACAACTTTAAGAGAACAGTAGATTTTAGTAAACTGAAAATTTCTAGGTTAGTTAAGAGAAAACAATTTAGGTGTGATCGAATTCACCGAAAAGATCAATCCCTACTCCAAGGGTTAATCGGTGTAGCGCCTGGACTGTGGTTGCCCTAAACCATTCCAAAAATTTGTCCCAATTTCGGCAACCATACAAATGGACAATCGAGTATCGAAAGGGCACATTTAACATCCCGATTAAAAATGCGTCCTTGGCGAAAAACTTCCACCTTTCCAATAACATTTCTCCTCGCTTACTTCTCGTACACATATGTAGCGACGCGAAAGAGACCTAATCCAAATTTTTCTTTTGTGCCAAGTTTGACTGGAATATAAAAGAAAAATTTGGATTAGGCCTCTTTCGCGTCGCTATGTGTGCAGGCAGCAAGCAGTAATTATATCGATCTCTTCGGTTGACATCTGGCAGTGCGATCGCATGTCAAAAATTGTGTGCAAACTAAACACAGCTAACTTCACAAAGAGGGGAAGTTTTTGAAATATTTTTTAGGAAAGAGTTAACAACATAGAAAATGCTAATGGAAAATTGAATTAAACACTTTTAGTAACTGTGAAATGTTTATATTTGAAGTCAAGGAAAATAAAAGTGTTGAATTGCTCGAAACAATGTCTAAAAATTTGTTGCTGCATTTTCAGGAATGTAAATAATTTTCCGCTTTTGCGAGGTTGGCTATGATTAGTCTGCACACAAAATCGTCAAATTAATCCACTGCACTGTGCTGTAATCAGTTTCGCAAACCGATGAGATCTATTCGTTTGTTCCAAGACCATATGAATTGTCAAATTTCATCCACAGAACCATAACCAATATCTCGGTGTAAATAGCGTAGGCGACGTTGCTCGATTTGTATGAAATATCACGTGAGCCATGTTGCTATGGATGTAATTGTCGTTGTTTGGGTTGTCAAAAGTCGTGTTTACAGTTATCTGGAACAAACCTATAGGTTTGTTCGAAATAACTATAAACGCGAACTTTGACAACCCGAACCACGACGATTTCATCCACAGACGACATAACCTTTGTTTTTTGCAAAAATTGTGAGGCGCCGTATACTTATAGTGACAGCTTTCAAAAAAATTTACGTATTGAACGTATTGAAGCTGCTTCGCGCTAATTTCGGCAGCTCATTTTTTATGATAAATTGTTTAGGTTATGTTGTCTATGGATGAAATTTGACAATTCGTATAACCTTGGAACAGACCTATTGGAACACGATGCAAATTCTCGCGCGCTACAATTACATGTATTTTCATATAACGCATCACTTGATACTAGCACTAGTGTCAAGCAAAATATGGAAATGCATGTATTTATTGCGTGCGAATATTCGCATCTATCCGAATCATCCCAATATAATTATAGTTTTATACGACATTTAGAATCACAAAAAATGACAAATTTCGAAATCAATGAATGCTTTTCAGGAACAGCAACAACATTCGACGCTAATGTAAGTGGGATGTTGTTTTGAAACGAACTTTTAATAACGAAAAAAAAGAAGAAAATTCGAACAAAATGTCAATTTCAATTGAATTCAACCGTTGAATAAAAACAACGTTAACCACGGAAAGGGTAATGAAAAGACGAGTAAAAACTGAAGTCAAAATAATTCCTCTGTAACATGTATCTGAAATGGATGGTAAATTAAAAAGAGGAACGAAAGAAGGTTTCGTGTTTCATTGAAACATTTTTGCGCCGTCGACCACTGTATGGGAACGGAACGGTACCATACAAGTAAAACTTTTTATTTTATAACTCATACAAAATGTGTGCGATGTAATTCATTGATGCAAAATTAAGTGGGTGTTTCTCTACTCGATTAAATATGAACGTTGATGATAACAATATAATATTATAAAGTGTTCCTTCAACAGACCATTTAAGTGAAATTCCAACTTCTTTAGAGAGGGTTCAAAAAATATTTCATCAAAAGGTTAAGGAAAATTCCATATACAAAATGCTTTATATATTACGGTGGTGATGTTGTTACAAAAGTATATGAATGGCATGGTTGGCATAGATGTGGTATATATATTTACTATATGGATGGATACTGAATACTGAATACATGTAACGTACACATATATATTACATGAATTGTACATTTTTTTATGGCTAACATCCATATCGCAAAATTCATTTTCACTCTTTTGATGTGTATAAAATTACGAGTTTTTTTTTCTCTCGTTTAACAATTTTCATTTACTTACGAAAGATGTTGTGTAACTTTAGAAAATACACCAGATCGTTCTTCGCCGTCTCTTTAAAAGAAAATGTTTAAACTAGTGATAAAATACAAGGAACGAGCTAAAAAAATATATAGAAACGATGATGCGGAGTAGTCAGTAGTCCGGTTGCTTGTGTCCATCTTTGTGAAAGTATTCGAATTGTGTAAGGTCTCTCGCGGAGCTAAAGACGAGAAATGCAAACGAAAATAGCTTTTCCGATTGAAAAAGCCAGAGTATGAAGAACAAATAGAGCTGCGAGAGGAAATTAACGGGGTTGTGGGTCGGGCTGCCAAAATTCATAATTTTACGAAGTTTATTAAACTCATAATTTACTAGACCTTTGCCGTAGAGATGACTGGGCCGTCCACAGCCCAAGACATATGTCCTATTCCACGGGTATTATGGGTTTCCAATTCGTGGACAATGTGCATGGGAATTTTAATGGAACTCGGTCGCCCGTTAAATTATTGGTTTTCATGAAAAGAATGACGGACCTGGTTTGAGTTGTAATTCAACCTAAAATTTTGTATCTGACCAGAGTAATATCTAAGGAATCAGGTTAAACAACAATTTAAAATCTTTGTCTGAACTTGCATGCGTACACGCCAGTGTAAGTCTGCCCATTTCGTGGGCTTTTTAATGTTTTTAACAATTGAACTTACGAAATAAAAGCTTAACACTGGAACACGACCATTTGTAAACAGAGTTCGTGGACTGGGCAATGAACATTGAGCATTTAACATTTTTTTCTTAGGCATGGGGCCGTGGGCATTACGATGCGAAAACTTTGGGCTACGAGCACAAAAATTTGGCAGGTGAACTCATCTCCGCTAATATCTCAGCAAATATTTAGAACAGTCGACGTTATTGAAATTTAAACATAAATTTGCTTCAGCTGTTCTTCAGCTGGTCCACTCATACAAACAAAACTGCTCATGCGTATGGGTGGTAGTGGAAAGCCCGTGTATAGACAGTATCACCAAATGAAAAACAGATGAAGCAAAGCAATGCTTTGAATGAAGTAATTTCTAAATTTCTCTGACGTCACACCATGTTTTTTAATATTTGCTTTGATTTCAATTTGGTTATGCTACAATTGCCAGTATTTGCCGAAGCATTCAATATTTGCTTCGAGCTTGTGACACTTATTACCAGAGTGGTTTGCCCCTCGCAAAAGACAGGTCAATCAATTTGATTACGTCTAAAAAAATTACGAGTTCTTAAAGTTACAAACATATTAGAATCGAGGCCCTGGATCCGAAAATATGGTAAGAATTAGGGTAACCCCAATATAAAGAAGAAAACGAGTATTTCCGATCGTTCCGATTCATCTTGAACGTATTCACAATTTATGTCAAAATAATATGAAAATGAACGCGTTTGAGAGCGGACGATAGACTATACCACGACAGAGTAAAGTTAACCAGGCAGTAGCGCTGATTTGACTAGGGACCTGAATAATCTAGTAGCCCTTTATTTTTTGCGAATAAAATTTTTCAATTTATGTCAGTGTTCATTTGAGTTCATTTTCATCCAGTGTATTTGGTCCCATATTTGCCGTTTCGAAAATGAACCGCTCCTGCCTGGTTTATCTTACTCTGCCGTGACTATACATGTTTCACAATTGGTCTGACCCACTTCACTTCTGAATTGTACGTATTCTGTGAATATATTCCTTAAATGACCTACCCAGTTGAATGCTACACTTTCTGCTAGGAAAGATCAAAAAGTGTCAACGCAAACGGAAACTATTCTTATTGACGTCACAAGCAACCGCACTAGAGGTCCAACTATGTTGTATTTTATAATGATTAAGTCGGAAAAGATATGAGGGATAAAGTTTTAATTCCTGGAACATTTAAGTTTTCTGCAAATTTTCATGAGGTTTCCTCTCGTACATTGAAACCATGTTGAAAAGTTTATGTGTTCAAAAGTTTTATGGATAAATGGGTTTACACAAGCTTGTGCCCGAGCATAAAACAATTTTTCGCCTTTCTTCCATATGTATATAAGTGTACGTAACCGTACACCCACCGAGATATGAGGCTTTTTCTACATTTTTTGTTTCTTCTTCTTCTTCTTCTTTATATTACTCTCTCTCCAACCGAACCCCATCATGACTTTAATAGATTGCGGAGTCGTAACAAATCTTATCCATTACACACGGCCCATTAAAATTAAAATTGCGACAACATTTTTTTATTATCATTAAATGACGGTAATTACCTTGATGCTTGCGCATTTTTCTTATCCTTAGTAGACCCTCTAGAATTCGTTGAAAGCGTCGAATCATTTCTAGCTAATGACAGCGCTTCTTGCACACCATATCGCACCAATGATAACGGCTTCATGGCAACACTGCAAAAATAACTGAATTTAACTGAACATGGCCCGTCACTGTTACAATAACCGATGCAAAATGTTGCCGGGCTGATCGGTAACGGAAGAGACACTTACCTCAATGGTTCTTTTTTCGGTGATCCATCAACACCGTTCCGTTTACTTAGACTACTTTTTAACGTGCTACCACTGACAGCATTTCGAGGACTGCCAGGTGGTGTGCTTGTACCAGCTAGTGTCTCTTCAACATTTGAAGGAGCATAGCCGGAATCATGATTGCCGTTTGGATCGGCCACAACCGTTTGCGACGGGGACGTTATCTGTGCCACCACACTGAAATTCATCGTGATGCTGTATTAGATTTTCATTTTAATTTTCTTTTGTCTGACACCAAGGCCATATTCTTTCATGGCAAAATCACAGTTGTACTTACTTCTCCTCGATGACGGTACTAAGCATAAATTCGGTTGACTTATCGTTAACGATGACATGACAATCGTCTGCGTCTACAGGTGATGCGGCATTTTCGTCATCCTCTTCGTTTGAACCGGACGCTGTGTTCGTTGGGGCTTCATCTGGCATTATGCGTGAACCGCTTTTACTGCTGTCTAATGTCGTTTCTGCCAGTCTTCTTGTTTGTGCGATATTTTCGATTACGCTACCGCCGGCCACTAACTCAGATAGATGAGGTTTTCGGGCTGCCTTCTGTTTTTTTGCTCGAATTCTAAGTGCCTGTTGAAGAAGAAATTTCGTTTAGAAAAAGAGGTCAGTAGCGGGGAAAAATGGTTCTGTTCAGACAGAACGGAGGCAACGGGAATTCTACAAAACTCAATGGGCCCTACATTAGAAAATAGTTGTATGTCGAATTTTTAGCCCCGTATGAAGTAGCTTGTAACATGTGAAACTCGGCAGACGGCAAGGTATGTGGTATAAAAGTAAAGGAAAGCAGAGTGCTTCTAAGAGCTGATTTCGTCTGCTGTATTTTTTTCAGCTTTTGGAATTATTAAGGTGGAATGTTGGTTCTTAAAGTTACACCATTCTTTATGGTCCACACCCTCTACAGTTCTAGAACTTTGGGTTTTGACGGAATTGTTAGGTTTTTTTGGTTCTTTTATGGAATTTTCGGATTATTATTCCCAAAATTGCGGAACCATTCATGGTCCTCAATCTTACCAGTTCTAGAATTCAAAGAATTTGAAGGGATTCTGAGGAATTTTTTGGATTATCTTCTGTACTTTTGGGATTATTGAGATGGCAGTGTGTTGGTTCCCAAAATTGCAACACCACACACGGTCCTCAATCTTACCAGTTCTAGAATTCAAAGAATTTGGAGCGACTCTGAGGATTTTTTTGGATTATCTTCTGTACTTTTGGGATTATTGAGGTGTGCTGGTTCCCGAAATTCCACATCACCACATAATCCATTATCTTTCCAATTGTAGAATTTAAGAAAAAATTAAAGGATTTTTCAGATTATCTTCTGGACTTTCGGGATTATTGGACGTCAGCTTGTTGGTTCTCATGAATCAAGCATGTTGGATGTTAATATTTTATCATAAATTTATGGCAGTTGGTGGTTTTCGTTAAGATCTGAATCCGATTACTTTCTGTCAAGCTGAACGTCTCGCACTTGGACTGCACGGGAAATATGGTCACTCGTTTTTCTTCAGAATAGTACATTTGTGATCATTTTTCTATAGGTTTGTTGGGTTTCTTCCATCGTACGATACAAACGAATTTTGACAAGCCGAAAAAAACCAACCGTCATCCACAGAAACGTAAGAGCAACTGAAATAAATCCTTTCGTTAAATAACTTCAAAGTGAGGTTGTGTTGGCTTCTCTGTGGATAACGATTGACATTTTCAACGACCGTGGAATCGACCTATTGTATCAGTGCTGAAATACTGTTCCTGCATTTGAGCTAATAATAGTCTGATGTGTAGTAGGCCGTCATTGACATATAGGCTGTATCACCATTTGAGCCAGATCCATGCCAATCTGTTTTTCCTGCAGGCAGCTACTAAAAGATATTTATTGTAGAAGATTGACCTTGTATACGTGTACGACAGAAATAAAGATTTTCTATTATTGTCGTTGGTGTAACGATTTTTTTTGTAGATGGCACGTGGCACGTGCTAAGTGCTCGGCAGTAACAATCCTTTATCCGCAACGCAATATTATATTAAGACTTTATCAAACATTTAAAGTGCCTTTGACCATTATGGGGTTTACCATGGTATAAGTCAGTAAATAACTTCTTATCTAAATTACCATTTTATCAAATTTACTTAATTCATTTAACCCTCCCAATAACCATCAAATTTCGGTTACAACATTAAATATTTGTACAAATGAAACTCATTGATTTTATCAGCGATGTGAGTGGCCATAATATGTTAATTACTAATCAAACCCAATATTATGCAAGATAATTGAGTTGAGTCAATAAATGGATACGTAGCATGTATAAGTTTATATAGCCTGCATTGTATACTTACACCCCGAGATCGAGAGGGAGAGAGAGTAAACGAGAAAGTGGAATGATATTTCTGTAGTACATGGAAATTCGACTGGAAAATTATTATGTTTCGTATGCATAAATAGTCGTAATGGTACCGTAGCATGGTTGATTATACTATCAGCTACGGCGCTTTCAAAGGTTTTATGTTTAATTAAAGCTTAATGCAAATAAGACTTAATTAAAGGGAGAGAACCAAGAGAAAATGTTTTGCATATCATGTTATATCATAACCATTTGAATTTCTTGGCATTGGGCGCTGTGCGTAATTAAAAATGACAACGAAAAAGCATATTAATTAACAGTCGCGAAAATATATTAAAATCATTCCCCTCGTGTAAAGCGATAAATACGTAATACGATTCCCACCTTATACGCCCTTTGACCGCAAACACATATATAGCAATCGTTTGGAGAATATTAAAACGAGACAATGAGAAGTGTTTTAGGTGAATTGCATGTCATTCAAGCACTTACAAGACACACTCCAGGTCATGTTATCGTTGAAAATGAAACAGTAGGGCAGTGTTCGAACTGTGTAAAATTACAGCTTGGATCGATTTATTTATGGCTCAGATGATATTGCATAGCCATAAAGCTAAAGACTATGAAGGATAAGATGATGACAGGAAAAGGAAACAAAGGATCTAATCTACGAAGGATAAGAAGGAGATATTCTTGTCCATGCTGACGATTTATATCAAGGTTGCTAGCCTTCGTAAATAGTTATTTATGTAACAAGAATCGTATGCTGGTATATTATCCGATTTTCAATATTTACACGTGTTCTAAATCTATAATATAAAGTTTAATGTTTGTTTGTCTGTTTGTTGGTTTGCCTCTCTATAGGAACCCAGACGGAAAGTCTTACAGACTTGAAACTTGGCATACAGACTAATGAGGAAAAGTTAGGAAGAAATCGCGAAAAAAAAATTTTTCATGCGTTATTTGACGCGCGTTTTTTTTTTGCATGTTAACGTCTTGGATGCGTTTCTTCAACGTGGAAACATTTTTGTAACGCGTGAAAATTTTTGACGCGTGAAAATTTTCAACGCGTGAAAATGTGGAATATCTTAACATAACTCAGGATTTTGTTGGTTTGAGTTGAGATTGAGCCCGTAAATGCGTTTAGTTCATTCCTAGGGAATTCATCCTTTTACGAAATGTAACGTAATATTTTGTCATTAAAATAATCACGAGCAAATCCGGGTACTACACTAGTATAATATAAAATCAAAACTGACAATTGGACAGTTAATGTGGAAGACTAATAATTTTAGCTTTTCCATTTAATGTCACAGGACTATAACGGTACCTATCGTTCAGTTGATGCATTATAGCCACGTCAGTTTAGTTTTAACAGTACAAGCGTTTACAACTACGCATTAAACATGCATCCCATTCGAATTCATAAAGTTATCTCTCTGATGAATTCAATGTTTTATCGCTTTGGATTTTGGCATCGCGGTGTTGAACCTACAGTTGAGGAGATCAGAGTTAAATTTTTCTACTGCATTTATTACTCATTTTACGTTCTCTCATTGGTTATCGGATCAATTAAATGTCAAAAAATGGGCGAGTCGATCTACCTAGCAGATTTATCAGTGGGAGCTTTTGTTGTGTGCGTAAAAGTTTGGATTCTAGTTTGGAAGCAGGACGAAATAATCAATTTGTTGGATCGAGTTTGTGTCTTTTTGATTCGAAATTATGGTGACCACAATCGTTTCAACGAAAAACATGAAGGATTCATTAAATTTGTGATTGTATTCGTAATGATTGTAATTATCACTGGTTTATCGGTTGTATTTTTATCATTTACTGGAAAAGAGAAAAAATTGTTTTTGGGTATTGGGTTTCCCTTGGATTATAAAAACAGTGACATTGCATTCTGGATCGCAACAATTTTTATTTTCATTGGTGTCCTTTTGTCGATAGTTGCTATTTTTTTCACCACAGTAATTTGGTATTTGCTTTTCATGTGCACCCTGAGGTATGAAGTGCTAGGAAGTGAATTGAAGAATATGGGACGAATTGACGAAAGTGGAAATGGAAAAATGACGGTAAGGCAAATGCGCAACCATTTTTTTGAAGACGTAAAGAGGTCAATCGTTGCTCACCTACACTTAACGGGGTATATGAATCAGTCTTGCCTTTTTATACGTTGCAATGTTTACGAATTTCAATTATATTGTCCAGACTAACAAGCGATGTGGAGTCTTTCATCTTAGACCTGTTTCTCATTCAGTTCGGCACCAGCGGTTTGTGTATCTGTGGATCCGTTTATTGCCTTGCATTTGTAAGTTATATATTGGAACTCACGTATTCTCGATCGTTTTCACATCTTTTTAGGACGTCGGTGACAATCTTCTGGAGCGTGTTTTGCACATTTTTGTGCTTATCTACTTCATTGCCGAGCTATTTATGATCACGTATTTTGGCAACGAGATTATGCTGTCAAGTAATCGCCTCTCCTACAGTTTATTTGAATCTGAATGGTATGATCAGCCACAGTCAACCAAAACGAACATCTTGATTTTTGGTGAATATTTGAAACAATCACAAGTGCTGGTGATTGGCAAATTGTACCCACTAACTTTGGAGACATTTACAAGGGTTACGATTTGATTTCATTACTTCGTTGCTTTTAACGATTTCAAGGCAACTTTCGTTTCAGATTTTGAACTCAGCTTACAGCATGTTCAACATTTTGAAAAGTTTTTAGTAGCTTACATCACGTTCAAAATGTTGGAAAGTTTTCGTTCAATACATTTTGGGGCGGAAGAGTAACAAGTTTCGTCGATCACATATATATTTTTGATTGTTCAAATGATTTAGATCATCATTTAGATTAAACTGATTGTTGTGAAAGAAAAGGAATTTTACTATTTCTCATGACAGACCAATTAGACCATGCTCCAGAGTGTTATAATAATATTATGATCGATGATAAAGGAAAAAGACAAGTTTTATCACAAGAAAATTTGCCGAGAAAAGGGAGCCCAGAAAGCTGAATGGCACAGGGAGATACAGGAAAACAGGAAAAGTATCCTCTTCAAAGACCTTGCAGCTGCGGGAATTGGCTCATAGATAGGCCTTACAATCAAACAGGTAAATGGAATGTTTGGCTAATATTTAAAACATATAATTCCCAGTCATTGTAAGTGTATCTAAAATTCCACGAAATGGATGCTAACTTTTTACATTGTTGTTCTTTGAAGAACAAATTAAGTACAATGACGCTGTTAACGATAACTCGAAAAATTAAAACGAAATCTAAATATTCCCATCTGCACAACAAGACTTGTTATTAACAAGCGCGTTTTACAATTAAACCAAAAATTCCACTTTATTATACGAGCCTATAATTATTAAAAATAAACCTACCAGCTACCAGTCTAAATAAAAAAGACAAAATTAGGATTCTGTGAACATCATCCAAAATCAAAACTATACACAAAAAACGTGCGCACAAAAACAAGTCTATAGAAATATGCAATGTACCCCAAGTATAAGGCAAGTTATTATTAACTGGTCTTCTCACTCTGATCATAATAGTCTATAAGATATAAAATCCAATTGTTACTTTACGTTTGGTCACATGTGCATCGCTTATGACAACCAATAAACAAATCACTGACATTTGACAGTGACAATTTTGACGTTGTCATTTTTGAAGTCTGAAAAATTTCGTCATAACCTCAATTTAAAACGTGAACTGAACACAAAACTTGTCTTAAAACAATTAATTTTGAATAATATTACAGTATTATCGTAAATATTACAATAAGGATACGATAACACTGTAATATTATTCAAAATTAATTGTTTAAAGACAAGTTTTGTGCACAGTTCTCGTTTTCAATTGAGGTTATGACAAAAATTTTCAGATGTCAATAATGAAAACGTCAAAACTGTCACTTCACGACAAAAAGTTTCGAGTCAAATCACATCGAAACTTTTTGTCCTGAAGTGACAGTTTTGACATTGACATTTTTGACGTTGTCATTTTTGACATCTGAAAAATTTCGTCCTAACCTCAATTGAAAACGTGAACTGTACACAAGACATCTCTTTAAACAATTAATTTTGAATAATATTACAGTATTATCGTAAAAATTACAATAAGGCTACAAAAACACTGTAAAATTGTTCAAAAGTACAATTCACATTTTCAATTGAGGTTATGACGACATTTTTCAGATGTCAAAAATTAAAATGTCAATGTCAAAACTGTCACTTTATGACAAAAAGTTTCGATGTGGTTTGGCTCTGCGATGTGGTTTGACTCATTTGTTTCCTGCTATATGAGGTACTGGGAAGTGAGTTGAAGATTATGGGACGAACTAACGGAAAAGGAGATGCAAAGATGACAGAAAGGAAAATGCACATCTATTTTGCAGACCTAAAGATATCAGTCGCCGCTCACCTACACTTCAGGAAGTGTGTGACTGTGCAGAATTGTACTTCATTACCAGGTTTATGAATTTCATTTCTCAGAATTGATGAACGAAGTGCAGTTCTTCTTCTCAGACCTATTTTTCATTCAGTTTGGAACTAGTGCCCCCTGCATCTGTGGATCAATTTATTGCCTGGCATTCGTATGTGAATTCGCGTTCGTCATACCATCGTTGTCATTCCTAATTCCTTCTTCATTTGTAGGATGTCGGTGACAATCTACCCGAACGACTCATGTATTGTATTTTGTTCGTATACTACATGGCCGAGATATTTATGATCACGTACTTCGGCAATGGTACAACCAGCTACATTGAACCAAAATGTGCATGATTATTTTTGGTGAATATTTGAAGCAGCCGCAGGTGCTCCCGATCGGGAGGTTGTATCCGCTGACTTTGCAGACATTCAACAGGGTTGGCTGGGGTGTGCTTAGTTGGTTTTTGTACGATTTTGAGCGTAAACTTGTTTCGGATTTTGAATTCAGCGTACAGCATGTTCAACATTTTGAAAAATATTCGACATTGAAATTATCGATACGCGAGAGATGGAGTATCATAAATAAATAGTTGGTGCACAAATTTGACGTCAACAGAATTGCTTTTTGTCTTTAAATTTGAATGGAATAAATAAGAACCCACAATTACAACACTTCATATTCGGCTTTATGATTGTATTTCTTCCAGGACATATCTTCTACTAGTCGACTCCCGTGGCGCTACGCGCCACATCGCCGCCTAGCAAGCTACCCCGAAAAACACCTAATCCCGTCAAACACCTTATCCCGTTAAACACCTAATCCCGTCAAACACCTAATCCCGTCAAACACCTAATCGCGTCAAACACCTAATCCCGTATCCCGTGAAACATCTAATCTCGTCAAACATGTAAATAATTGAAACACCTAATCCAGTCAAACACATGATCCCGTCAAACACTTAATCCTGTCAAACACATAATACCATGAAACACCTAATCCCGTGAAACACCTAATCCCGTCAAACACATAATACCATGAAACACCTAATCCCGTGAAACACCTAATCCCGCCAAACACATAATTCCGTCAAACACATAATTGAAACAGCTAATTCCCAATTCCCGACTTTTTCATTAATGCCGCCGTCTTCTACTCTCAAAACTCTAAGACTTTGCCGAAGAAACCAATATTCCATCTCCCATAGTTCCAGAGATAATTCCAAAAACCTAATTGAAACACCCGATTCTAACTTCCCGACTTTTTTACTTTTCCGGCCTATTCGATTCCCAAAACTCTAAGACCTTGCCGAAGAAACCAATCTTCCATCTGCCACAACTCCCGAGATAAGTCTAAAAACTGATGGTGCCCAAATTTTTCCACTTTTTGCGCACACTCACCTATTCTATTCCCAAAACTCTAAGACTTTGCCGAAGAAACCAATCTTCCATCTGCCACAACTCCCGAGATAAGTCTAAAAACTGATGGTGCCCAAATTTTTCCACTTTTTGCGCACACTCACCTATTCTATTCCCAAAACTCTAAGACTTTGCCGAAGAAACCAATCTTCCATCTGCCACAACTCCCGAGATAAGTCTAAAAACTGATAGTGCCCAAATTTTTACAGTTTTTGTGCATACTCACATATTCTACTCCCAAAACTCTAAGACTTTGCCGAAGAAACCAATCTTCCATCTGCCACAACTCCCGAGATAAGTCTAAAAACTGATAGTGCCCAAATTTTTACAGTTTTTGTGCATACTCACATATTCTACTCCCAAAACTCTAAGACTTTGCCGAAGAAACCAATCTTCCATCTGCCACAGTTCCCGAGATAAGTCTAAAAACTGATAGTGCCCAAATTTTTCCACTTTTTGCGCACACACACCTATTCTATTCCCAAAACTCTAAGACTTTGCCGAAGAAACCAATCTTCCATCTGCCACAACTCCCGAGATAAGTCTAAAAACTGATAGTGCCCAAATTTTTACAGTTTTTGTGCATACTCACATATTCTACTCCCAAAACTCTAAGACTTTGCCGAAGAAACTAATCTTCCATCTGCCACAACTCCCGAGATAAGTCTAAAATCTGATAGTGCCCAAATTTTTACAGTTTTTGTGCATACTCACATATTCTACTCCCAAAACTCTAAGACTTTGCCGAAGAAACCAATCTTCCATCTGCCACAACTCCCGAAATAAGTCTAAAAACTGATAGTGCCCAAATTTTTCCACTTTTTGCGCACACTCACCTATTCTATTCCCAAAACTCTAAGACTTTGCCGAAGAAACCAATCTTCCATCTGCCACAACTCCCGAGATAAGTCTAAAAACTGATAGTGCCCAAATTTTTACAGTTTTTGTGCATACTCACATATTCTACTCCCAAAACTCTAAGACTTTGCCGAAGAAACCAATCTTCCATCTGCCACAGTTCCCGAGATAAGTCTAAAAACTGATAGTGCCCAAATTTTTCCACTTTTTGCGCACACTCACATATTCTACTCCCAAAACTCTAAGACTTTGCCGAAGAAACCAATCTTCCATCTGCCACAACTCCCGAGATAAGTCTAAAAACTGATAGTGCCCAAATTTTTACAGTTTTTGTGCATACTCACATATTCTACTCCCAAAACTCTAAGACTTTGCCGAAGAAACTAATCTTCCATCTGCCACAACTCCCGAGATAAGTCTAAAAACTGATAGTGCCCAAATTTTTACAGTTTTTGTGCATACTCACATATTCTACTCCCAAAACTCTAAGACTTTGCCGAAGAAACCAATCTTCCATCTGCCACAACTCCCGAGATAAGTCTAAAAACTGATGGTGCCCAAATTTTTCCACTTTTTGCGCACACTCACCTATTCTATTCCCAAAACTCTAAGACTTTGCCGAAGAAACCAATCTTCCATCTGCCACAGTTCCCGAGATAAGTCTAAAAACTGATAGTGCCCAAATTTTTCCACTTTTTGCGCACACTCACCTATTCTATTCCCAAAACTCTAAGACTTTGCCGAAGAAACCAATCTTCCATCTGCCACAGTTCCCGAGATAAGTCTAAAAACTGATAGTGCCCAAATTTTTCCACTTTTTGCGCACACACACCTATTCTATTCCCAAAACTCTAAGACTTTGCCGAAGAAACCAATCTTCCATCTGCCACAACTCCCGAGATAAGTCTAAAAACTGATAGTGCCCAAATTTTTACAGTTTTTGTGCATACTCACATATTCTACTCCCAAAACTCTAAGACTTTGCCGAAGAAACTAATCTTCCATCTGCCACAACTCCCGAGATAAGTCTAAAATCTGATAGTGCCCAAATTTTTACAGTTTTTGTGCATACTCACATATTCTACTCCCAAAACTCTAAGACTTTGCCGAAGAAACCAATCTTCCATCTGCCACAACTCCCGAAATAAGTCTAAAAACTGATAGTGCCCAAATTTTTCCACTTTTTGCGCACACTCACCTATTCTATTCCCAAAACTCTAAGACTTTGCCGAAGAAACCAATCTTCCATCTGCCACAACTCCCGAGATAAGTCTAAAAACTGATAGTGCCCAAATTTTTACAGTTTTTGTGCATACTCACATATTCTACTCCCAAAACTCTAAGACTTTGCCGAAGAAACCAATCTTCCATCTGCCACAGTTCCCGAGATAAGTCTAAAAACTGATAGTGCCCAAATTTTTCCACTTTTTGCGCACACTCACATATTCTACTCCCAAAACTCTAAGACTTTGCCGAAGAAACCAATCTTCCATCTGCCACAACTCCCGAGATAAGTCTAAAAACTGATAGTGCCCAAATTTTTACAGTTTTTGTGCATACTCACATATTCTACTCCCAAAACTCTAAGACTTTGCCGAAGAAACCAATCTTCCATCTGCCACAGTTCCCGAGATAAGTCTAAAAACTGATAGTGCCCAAATTTTTCCACTTTTTGCGCACACTCACCTATTCTATTCCCAAAACTCTAAGACTTTGCCGAAGAAACCAATCTTCCATCTGCCACAGTTCCCGAGATAAGTCTAAAAACTGATAGTGCCCAAATTTTTCCACTTTTTGCGCACACTCACCTATTCTATTCCCAAAACTCTAAGACTTTGCCAATAAAAAATTTGACACAAAAAAATTTCAAATTTTCCCACAAAAAAAAATTTCACACTCATCACACAGATGTCGCACCAAATTTGCCAAATTTTTTTGGCTGGGGTTTTTATTTGCGATTTTTTCACGCTGGGAATTTGTGACCGACAAATAGATAAATAGATAAACAGATAAGCAGACATACATTGGGCGTTTATAATTGTTAATGTTCTTCAGTTTTCTTTACAGTGATTTCCTCAACCTCTGCCACTTGTGACTATACTTAGTTTTTCAGTTGTTTGCACTTTCTTCATCATCTGCTATTCGGGAAGTTGTAAACGTCACCCATACCTATATAAGTTCTTTTGTAAGTGGATAGAAGGATTTGGGTTACACTTCCACTGTAAGTATTCCGTCATGTTTTTGATCTAATTTCCATTAAACCATAGGGCCCTTTACAGACCAATACGATGTAAAGGAGTTGTTACTCAATCACAAACTTATTCAAATATTGAGGGCTGTAGTACACCACACTACAAAACATATGGATAACCGTAATTAAGCTCAATACGAAAACCAACGGTTGCGCATCTAAAATTGCAAAAGCTCGTCAACAAATGAAACAGTTATTAGCAGAGGTCGGTACTGAGGAATAAGCAACAAGATCGCTTGCATTCCCACTAGTTCATCCAACATTCCTAGCATTGTTCATATTAACCTGTAATGAACAACCTGAAAAACAATTCTGTTTACCTGACATTGAGAAGACCCATCTGTTTATTCGTACAGAGGATGTGGCCATGAAACGTTCCACCATTTCAAGACATTACGTCAACCACATCCTCACCATTAACAACATAGAAAAAGTATTTAGAAATATTTCCCTATACTAGTCTTCGTTTCCGTTTCATATAACGACTTTTAAATTTAAATACATGGTTTCTTATGGAGCCCAAAAGAGTGCATGTAGTTGGTTGCTATAAAAGGCTTTCATTCTCCATGAACTTTGGTCAGTTGATATTTGAACACCGTAGTGTCAGTACTATAGCATAAGTAAAGAATAACTAAATAAGAAAGAACTTTGATTTTGTGAAACTAAATAACTAGGTCCCATTTTTTGGGCGGGTCAGGTCCCTTGACTGACAATTCTTTTAATATATTTTTGATCGATTTCATTGTTGAACTTCCGAAGCATCACTGATACAAATGCCTACATTTGATCCCAATTTATGCTATGCGTATATTATTCGTGCCCCTGTTAAAAAGTGTGGTAAGGTAATTATACAGCGGGCTCGAATATAATACGTCCAAGACGTAGTTGGCTTTGATAGAGATTTAAAAATATAAATTTTATTGAATTCACCTACGATATACGCCATATTAACAGTTTACAGTAGTTATTATACATTTTAGCAGTTATTTGTAACAAATGCTTTAAATTAAAAATTGACTTCTTTGGGAATTGAACCGGGGACCTCTCGATCATGAGCCAACGATCTTTCTAATGTTGCAGTATAGTATTGTTGGTTGACATTTCTTATTGTTGAACCGTACTTTGAAAGCGAAAACGTGTGTGGCGTATAAGTTACGCAGAGTATGTTATAACGTAATGCACGTTTTTGTGCATACTTCATACTTCATAAAAAATGAAAGTATTTTGACGAGTATTTTTCGTGGCGAAAAAAGTTTCAAATTTGGGCCCTTGGACTAAGGCCGCTACTCGGCCCTAAGTGTTTTTTGCACATAAATGGAGTAAATCTCATCCGATTTTGCTAGTTTTCGTTTCATTTGAGAGGTAATTGAATACCCAATGGAAAGTTGGCAAAAAAGTTTGGGTTTCTAAAATAATATCGTAAACTGTTGGTTTTATTTGAGAGGTACTTCGTACGGGTTTTCGTAATTGCGTAATGCGCAATTTTAAAAATGAACACTTTCAGTAAATTTGACCATGCCCAACTTGACTTGCATTTTGGTAACAAACGCATTAGAGGGTTGTAGACGTATTAGGGTTCCGGGCGTATTACGGCTACGGTGGTATTATGGTTACGGACGAAATAGGATTACGGGTAGTACGGGGCTAAGTCGCAGCAAACGCTCCGACTGTTCTGATGCCTTGTTTTTATTGCGGATTCGTCATCTATGAACATAACCAAATGCTTTGCCCTTACTGTCTGCTTCCAATTTGACGTGTTACAAACGGCATATTAATCTTATAAGCCCCCAGTACTTCGTACGGGGCTAAAAATAATCAGAAATTAGTTGAGAATGACTTATATCTTATATTGCCTAATATCTACAAAGAATGATGGTTACATTTAACGTTTTTCATAAAATTTCCTACACTTTTTAATCATAATGTGCTCGTTTGCTAGCAGGCATTTTTCTGCCGTAAGACATTGAGTAAAAAACATCTTTCTTTGGTATAGTAGACCATTAAGTTTGTTAGTCAACTATCAGATTGGTTAGTCAACTATCAAGTTGTTACCAGTTCACTAACAAGAGATGTTTACCGGTTAGAGGCTGGGCATGTACTGACGAAATATTTCTTACTACTCGTTTCATGCACATTATCGAAAACATACTTATACGATTTACACACACTACGCAACAAAATCAAATTTCATCAAAGTAATCTTTTTCGATTGAGGCTATAATCAACAGTGTAAAATCAGGTTTTTCCGGAATAACTTCCAGATTTTTAATCCCACATGGCTCATCTTCGAACTTAGCCTCGAGAATTTAATTCCACATCGATTAAAAAAAATTGTTGAAATTGATTAAGAATTACTCGAGTAATCCTGCCCACAAGAAAAAACGGTTACAGACATTTGACGTTTTTCATAACATTTCATAAATTTTCAATCAAAGTGTACATGTATGGTTACAGACATTTTTCGGTATTTTCTGGCGTAAGACCATGACTTTCAGTCAAGGGAATTATAATAAAATGTTTGAAAATTTAACAAGTAACGTTTTTAAAGTTATTTCAACGAGATACTTTTGGGAAAAAACGTGAAACACTAGTTGGAATGTCGGATGGAACCTAAAATTCTATTTTGTCTTTGAACCCAGCTTTCTATCTGCCATATATTCCAAGTTATGGGTCCCATAGCTCAATAGCAACTACAATAGCTCAATAGCAATAGCAATTACAACGCTCACACTTCCGAAATTATTGACTTTAATAAAAATTCCTTCAAATTAGTTTCTTAGAATAACGTCGTTGATATACACTGAAAATTTCAGCTAAATCCATAGAGTTGTCGAACGTTTCGGGTAACAAAATGAGAAAGTAACAAAGGTAGGTAAAATACATCAGAATTCAAGACGTTTCCATTTCTTCACACATGGAAATTTTTTTCACTTGGCTGTAAGTCAGGGTCCTATGCCGGAAAATACCCTAGAATGTTTGTATGAAATGTTATGAAAAACGGAACTGTTTGTCACAATATTTTTTTTTGCTTGTAAACACGATAATTGAGTAATTATCAAATTCTTGAGGTTAAGTTCGAAGATTTGAAGTTATGTGGGATTAAGGATCTGGAAGTTATTCCATAAAAACAGTATTTTACATTGTTGGAAATTCAATCAATCGAAAAAGATTACTTTGATGGAATTTGATAATTTGTCGGTTAGTTATATCCAATTATCACACATGACAGTTGGCTATCATGAATGAAAGTCAGCTATCACGAATGATAGTCAGCTATCACGGATGATAGTCAGCTATCACGCATGATAGTCAGCTATCACGCATGATAGTCAGCTATCACGCATGATAGTCTGCTATTACTGTTATAGTCAGCTATCACCGAAGAATTTATATGCTAATAGAATACCGATACAAAATGCGAGGTCAACACCTTGCGAGATTTTTGGCATATGCGAGATATATCGGCAACGGTGGTTTGGTTTGCCTCTTTTGGTTATCCACACACACTCTGACTAAGAATGTATGAAGGTCGCGCTTATTATTTTAACAACGTAGATAACAAAAACAGACAAATCAGACTACTGTTGCCGATTTATCTTGCCTAATGTCAAAAATGTCGCGAGGTGTTGATTTCGTATTTTGTGTTCGGTACCCGGTATAAATTCTTTGGTTATAACGGTGATAGTCAGCTATCACGGGCAAAAGTAGCAGACTTCACGCCATGGCATAAAAAATCTATAAAATTTTATGAAAAACCAATTTCTGAATCGTTATTCAAATGTATTGAATGACATTAAAAAACAATCAAACAGAAAACTTCAAAACTATCACAAGTGTGAAGTTTGCGGCCAGAGCGAAGCGAGGGCCACAATTCGCACGAATCGTGGTATTTTGTGCATGATTGATGGTTTTTTGAATGTAATCAGTACCGGAGGACTTCCTTTTTGTACATAAAAGTAAGATAAGAACATCTATCGTACTTTTTCATATTGTACCAAAGTGAAGGAGTCATTGTATTTAATTTATGATTTATGGTAGATTAAAAATCTTGCCGCTATACAAGAAAATTGAGAACACAAAAAATACTTTTCCAAAGAATTTGAACTCAAGCAAAGGCTTTAACATCAGTTATTTGTGATGTGCTGGAAGTTTATCAACGGAAAATAAAATGAAATTGATCAAAAATAATAATAAGAATAAAATTGTCAGACAAGGGACCTGACACCGCCCAAAACGTGTGGCCTAGTATCTCGGTTAAATCTTAACCGATTTTAACGTGTGTTGAACCGAGATTAAGAATAAAATAATTTGGGAGTAGTAGGAGGAAAGTCAAAAAGCTCGGCAATATATGTTCCTCAGTCCTACGGATTTTTTCTTCTTCAAATTTTTTGCTAACCCTACACACTAAAACGTATACGCCAAAATAGTCGTCGGAACAACACCAAATGCCAAATTTTTATTTTATGGCAACCCATAATCATTAATAAAACCAGATGACCTGTCACTTTCGCATCGTCCAAATTGAATTTTTTCAATTTTATCAACGTATCTTTCCCATGACTTTTGAATACAGAAATTCAGTGCATTTCGGTTAGATTTGTAAAAGAAAAATTTTAAAATCTTGAAACCTAGCTACGTCGTTGTGAGAAGGCACAGTTAGTGTGCTAGGACTTGTATCACGTTGCCTTAATAACGTTGCGCCATGATAGTTGCATATGATAGGTATAGCTGTGTAAGTAATCATTTATTGACATTTATATCGAACGGGGCTTTCAATTAAGCAATTTTAATGAGTTTAAATACAAAGAGAATATAAGTGGATGTTAGATGATTTATATCGACAACTGGCTATATTGCATTGCGTATACACTGATTTCGTTTGTTTTTGTTTTTTCGTCTTTATTAAATCGAGTAATTAAATCGCTATGCACAATGCCTAAGATGTATACGTTTCGGACGAAGTAGTCTTTTGGTCACGTACGTAATAGATATACGGGTATGGACGGACTCATCTCGTTTAATATTGAAATGTACTATATTTGAAGTTTTCGAAATGGCAAGCCTTTAACTAATGTAAAATTATGTTTTCTTGACGACTTTTCGAATGACATTTCTAGTGAGAAAAGTGCAGCACTTTTTTCTACCGTGTGGGAAAATAGAACTTTTTTCATTTGAACTGTCACTTTGTTCATGTTTTCGAAAAAAAGCATGGCGAATCGATTTCGTTTCGTTGAGAAAAACGACAAAACACAACAGGCACGCATTTGGGTTCACCTCTGGGAGAAATAGGAAATTAAACATCTCTCTTGTTGAAATTACCTATTTTCTTTACCGAAGAGGGACTATTTACTGTAAGATAAGTAGCGTGGAATTTTGAAGAAAACTTAAATCACGTACGAATTTTAAACGTTTGCCTATACTTTGAGTGCCACAGGAGAATTTTATCATTAAAAGTTCGTCTTTCATTATAAAAAAATACTCTGCAAATGACATTCAATAGGGCACTCGAGGGCGGGGAGAAGAAAAAATTTTCGGGTCAGCATGTTTCATTTTTGACCACTTAACCTTTTACGTTTTTTGGTCTTGAAATACCAGACTACTATTGAAAGGAAAAGCCGTCTCCCTGTACCTCAAAATGTTGCATTAATTATATATACTAACGATATTCCCATACTTTCAGCTTCGATCCAATTTTCAATATTTACACGTGTTCTAAATATAATATAAAATGAAAACTGAACCATTGGACAGTTAATGTAGAAGACTAATAATTTTAGCTTTTCCATTTAATGTCACAGGACTATAACGGTACCTATCGTTCAGTTGATGCATTATAGCCACGTCAGTTTAGTTTTAACAGTACAAGCGTTTACAACTACGCATTAAACATGCATCCCATTCGAATTCATAAAGTTATCTCTCTGATGAATTCAATCTTTTATCGCTTTGGCTTTTGGCATCGCGGAGTTGAACCTACAATTAGGGAGATCAGAGTTAAATTTTTCTACTGCATTTATTACTCATTTTACGTTCTCTCATTGGTTATCGGATCAATTAAATGTGAAAAAATGGGCGAGTCGATCTACCTAGCAGATTTATCAGTGGGAGCTTTTGTTGTGTGCGTAAAAGTTTGGATTCTAGTTTGGAAGCAGGACGAAATAATCAATTTGTTGGATCGAGTTTGTGTCTTTTCGATTCGAAATAATGGTGACCACAATCGTTTCAACGAAAAACATGGAGGATTCATTAAATTTGTGATTGTATTCGTAATTATTGTAACTATTACTGGTTTATCGACTGTATTTTTATCATTTACTGGAAAAGAGAAAAATTTGTTTTTGGGTATTGGGTTTCCCTTGGATTATAAAAACAGCGACATTGCATTCTGGATCGCAACAATTTTTATTTTCATTGGTGTTCTTTTGTCGGCAATTGCTATTTTGTTCACCACAGTAATTTGGTATTTGCTTTTCATGTGCACCCTGAGGTATGAAGTGCTAGGAAGTGAATTGAAGAATATGGGACGAATTGACGAAAGTGGAAATGGAAAAATGCTGGAAAGGCAAATGCGCAACCACTTTTTTGAAGACGTAAAGAGGTCAATCGTTGCTCACCTACACTTAACGGGGTATATGAATCAGTCTTGCCTTTTTATACGTTGCAATGTTTACGAATTTCAATTATATTGTCCAGACTAACAAGCGATGTGGAGTCTTTCATCTTAGACCTGTTTCTCATTCAGTTCGGCACCAGCGGTTTGTGTATCTGTGGATCCGTTTATTGCCTTGCATTTGTAAGTTACATATTGGAACTCACGTATTCTCGATCGTTTTCACATCTTTGTAGGACGTCGGTGACAATCTTCTGGAACGTCTTATGCACATTTTTGTGCTTATCTACTTCATTGCCGAGCTATTTATGATCACATACTTTGGCAACGAGATTATGCTGTCAAGTAATCGCCTCTCCTACAGTTTATTTGAATCCGAATGGTATGATCAGCCGCAGTCAACCAAAACGTGCGTCTTGATTTTTGGTGAATATTTGAAACAACCACAAGTGCTGGTGATTGGCAAATTGTACCCACTAACTTTGGAGACATTCACAAGGGTTACGATTTGATTTCATTACTTCGTTGCTTTTAACGATTTCAATGCAACTTTCGTTTCAGATTTTGAACTCAGCTTACAGCATGTTCAACATTTTGAAAAGTTTTCAGTAAATGCAGATACTTTTGCGGAAGGGTGAAGGGGGCAACAATTTTCGTCGAACACCAACATGTTCAACAAGTTTCAACATGTTAGATCACAAAAATATTTTTACTTTACTAGTGAGGTAATGTGGCTATTCGTTCACTAGTGAAAACACATGAAATAATTTGATATCTCGTATCACGATGAGTAAAAGTACCCGGGCTGAAGCCCTCGGATACTTTTACTAATCTGGATACTTCACTGGTATAGTAATGTACTATTATCACATACGCGCGGCGTTCGGATGTCAAAAATACTTAACTAGAAGTTTAATTCAAAATTACACTTCAGGTCTATGTTGTTGTCTCGCTTTCGCTTATGTGATAAAATAGAGTACACACTTGTCACTATCAGTCTCGGCAAGCCTCGACTTCTTCGTGACAAGTGTGTAATATATATTATCGCATACGCGGTGTGATTCACCGAAAAAATTATTCACCTAGGATATATAAACAAACATTATACTTCTGTAAATTGTCAAAGTGTCATTCGCATATATTGTTGTCTCGTTTTCGCTTATGCGATAAAAAAGAATATGCACGTATGACAAGCCGTCTCGGCAAGCCTCGACCGCTTTGTCATACGTGCATAATATTTATTGTCGTTCCGGAGTGAGTATTTCATACATTAAACGGTTCTGTATATAAGCTTTATATGATACATTAAGCTATAGTCGACCGCGACCCGTCCCTAGGGAGTTTTGTTTTATTCTGCATTTAAATGAAAGAAACTAAACTGTTCAATCGTTGTGTTGCATTCGCATATATGAAAGAAACTCGGAAAAAATCGTGACCCCAACGAGAACCGAACTCGAAAACTTTGCGTGACAGCAAGCAGCGCTAACCATTCGACCACTGAGTCTTCGAATATGTACGAATTGCTAAATTGCTGGTTGGATTCTCGCGGCTAATGTGATTCAATTCGAAAAGTACATAACGTGTACGACTCATGGCGTAGTGTGTGTGTGTGTGTAGTTGTTATGTGAACCCTTTCTCTTTACTTGTACTTACGATGAAAATAATTAAATTTCGACTAAACGGATTTCAATCAAACAAAATGCAAGTGTGTAGTGCGTGATCTCAGGACTTCTGTAACGTAATTAGTTTTTCAATCGGGCGACATGTATTATCACCCGGGGAATTATCCCCCAGACTGGAATTATCACCCGGGGAATTAACGCCCAAGCATTATCACCCAGATCAACTGGAATTATCACCCGGGGAATTAACACCCAGCTATGTGAGAATGATTTCCCAGCAATTTGTAGCTTAAAAACTATTACCAACTGAATTGGGAATTATCACCCGGGGAATTAACGCCCAGGAACTATCACCCAGATCAATAGGAATTATCACCGGGGAATTAACGCCCAGGAATTATCACCCAGCTATCTGAGGAGTCATGCTTAATTAGTTTAGTTATTTCTGCATCGTCTCAGAGGCATGCACCATTAGTCTAGTTAAATATGCATCGTCTAAGAAGCATGCACCATTAGTCTAGTTAATTGTGCATCGTCTAAGAGGCATGCACCATTAGTCTAGTTAAATGTGTATCGTCTATTAACTAGACTAATTGTTTATGTCTAAGACGATGCACAATTAACTAGACTAATGGTGCATGTTTCTAAGACGATGCACAATTAACTAGACTAATGGTGCATGTCTCTAAGACGATGCACAAATAACTAGAGTAATGGCGCATGTCTCTAAGACGATGCACAATTAACTAGACTAATTGTGCATGTCTATAAGACGATGCATAATTAACTAGACTAATCGTGCATGTCTCTAAGACGATGCACAATTAACTAGACTAATGGTGCATGTCTCTAAGACGATGCACAATTAACTAGACTAATTGTGCATGTCTATAAGACGATGCACAATTAACTAGACTAATGGTGCATGTTTCTAAGACGATGCACAATTAACTAGACTAACGGTGCATGTCTCTAAGACGATGCACAAATAACTAGACTAATGGCGCATGTCTCTAAGACGATGCACAATTAACTAGACTAATTGTGAATGTCTCTAAGACGATGCACAATTAACTAGACTAATTGTGCATGTTTCTAAGACGATGCACAATTAACTAGACTAATGGTGCATGTCTCTAAGACGATGCACAATTAACTAGACTAATTGTGCATGTCTATAAGACGATGCACAATTAACTAGACTAATGGTGCATGTCTCTAAGACGATGTACAATTAACTAGACTAATGGTGCATGTTTCTAACACGATGCACAATTAACTAGACTAATTGTGAATGTCTCTAAGACGATGCACAATTAACTAGACTAATTGTGCATGTCTCTAAGACGATGCACAATTAACTAGACTAATGGTGCATGTCTCTAAGACGATGCACAATTAACTAGACTAATGGTACATGTCTCTAAAACGATGCACAAATAACTACACAATGGTGCATGCCTCTTAGACGATTCACAATTAACTAGACTAACGGTGCATCTCTCTAAGACGATGCACAATTAACTAGATTGATTCAGTATGACTCCTCAGATAGCTGGGTGATAATTCCTGGGCGTTAATTCCCCGGGTGATAATTCCCAATTCAGTGGGTAATAATTTCTAAACTACAAACTGCTGGGAAATCATTCTCACATAGCTGGGTGATAATGCCTGGGTGTTAATTCCCCGGGTGATAATTCCAATTGATCTGGGTGATAATGCCTGGGCGTTAATTCCCCGGGTGGTAATTCCAATTGATCTGGGTGATAATGCCTGGGCGTTAATTCCCCGAGTGATAATTCCAATTATATTCCAGTTTTTTCAGTCTGGGGGATAATTCCCCGGGTGATAATACCCGTCACCTTTCAATCGGATTACTATCTGCCGAGATATAAACCTTTGAAAACTCGATCTGGTCAACATGCACGACGCGACGTGAGAACACGTTTTGTTGAGTCATACATCGAAACAGATATCGTTTCGATTGAAAATTAAATTAGTTTGAAGGGATTCTGCAAGTCTACGTGAACATTTGATTTTAAAAAAATAATAAAAAAACAAAAATTTGACGAGGAGCGAACCCAAGAAAATCGCATAAAAGTGACGCGCTCTAACCGATTCGGCTACTGAGACTTCGAATGTAATAGATTTGGTGACACGTTTTGATTTGCACAATGTGTGTGTGCATGTTTGTATCAGTATATTTTCCAGTTTTCGTTTATGTATGACATACTCACCCCGGAACGATAAAATCATATATGTGGTAGTAGGGCTACACTCGATCGTTTACGATTCGTAAAATAAATAAATAAACCACATAATAATTATAGATCATCATTTAGATTAAACTGATTGTTGTGAAAGAACAGAAAATTTACTATTTATCATGACAGCTATGCCATCACTAATGCCACATCTTCATAGAGACCAATTAGACCATGGTCCAGAGTGTTGGAATATGATAAAGGAATAGGCTATATTTCATCTGAAGATTTAAGTAAGAAAATTGCTCAAAAAGAGGAAATCTGCTGTTTTATTGACTACTGGCTACTGTTCCACGAACCCAATTTTTAAATACCATAGATTTTCTGATTAGTCTCGTCAAGAAGGTATTTGACATAGCGGCCATCATTTTTGAGCGAAAACTTTGTGATACACGCGGAAAACAAGCAGAACACTGTGTTTTGATTGTGTTCTTGCCAATTGATACTGATCGACAGACCCGATTTATCTTTCATTTGACATATCGCACACATTTTTTGATCAAAAACAAACATCCAGAGATATTTGCTTGAAAAATTTGAATTAGGCTTCTTTCGCGTCGCTATGTGTACGAGCACTTACGATCAGAAACAGAGTTTCGAAGACCAATTAATTATAACTTGCCGTTGGTTACTTGTCACTGCATATTTTCCCATCCCTAAGGTAAGTTAAAATAACTGGTCTGCATGGCGGATTTCATACAAACAAGGCATCAGAACAGTCGGAGCGTTTGCTGCGACTTAGCCCCGTACGACCCGTAATCCTATTTCGTCCGAAACCATAATACGTCCGTAGCCGTAATACGCCCGGAACCCTAATACGTCTACAACCCTCTAATGCGTCTGTTACCAAAATGCAAGTCAAGTTGGGCATGGTCAAATTTACTGAAAGTGTTCATTTTTAAAATTGCGCATAGCGCAATTACGAAAGCCCGTACGAAGTACCTCTCAAATAAAACCAACAATTTACGACATTATTTTAGAAACCCAAAATTTTTTGCTAACTTTCCATTGGGTATTCAATTGCCTCTCAAATGAAACAAAAATTAGCAAAATCGGACGAGATTTACTCGATTTATGTGCAAAAAACACTTAGGGCCGAGTAGCGGCCTTAGTCCAAGGGCCCAAATTTGAAACTTTTTTCGCCACGTTCTTTTCGGTATTCAATTACCTTCCATAAAAAACTAAATCTAGCAAAATCGGATGAGATTTACTCGATTTATGTGCAAAAAACACTTAGGGCCAAGTAGCGGCCTTAGTCCAAGGGCCCAAATTTTAAACTTTTTTCGCCACGTTCTTTTCGGTATTCAATTACCTTCCATAAAAAACTAAATCTAGCAAAATCGGATGAGATTTACTCGATTTATGTGCAAAAAACACTTAGGGCTGAGTAGTGGCCTTAGTCCAAGGGCCCAAATTTTAAACTTTTTTTGCCATCATTCTATTCGGCATTCAATTATCTCTCAAATGAAACAAAAACTAGCAAAATCGGATGAGATTTACTCGATTTATGTGCAAAAAACACTTAGGGCAGAGTAGCGGCCTTAGTCCAAGGGCCCAAATTTGAAACTTTTTTTGCCATCATTCTGTTCGGCATTCAACTATCTCTCAAATGAAACAAAATCTAGCAAAATTGGATGAGATTTACTCGATTTATGTGCAAAAAACACTTAGGGCCAAGTAGCGGCCTTAGTCCAAGGGCCCAAATTTTAAACTTTTTTCGCCACGTTCTTTTCGGTATTCAATTACCTTCCATAAAAAACTAAATCTAGCAAAATCGGATGAGATTTACTCGATTTATGTGCAAAAAACACTTAGGGCCAAGTAGCGGCCTTAGTCCAAGGGCCCAAATTTGAAACTTTTTTTGCCACGTTCTTTTCGGCATTCAATTATCTCTCAAATGAAACAAAATCTAGCAAAATCGGATGAGATTTACTCGATTTATGTGCAAAAAACACTTAGGGCCGAGTACCGGCCTTAGTCCAAGGGCCCAAATTTGAAACTTTTTTCGCCACGTTATTTTCGGTATTCAATTACCTTCCATAAAAAACTAAATCTAGCAAAATCGGATGAGATTTACTCGATTTATGTGCAAAAAACACTTAGGGCCGAGTAGCGGCCTTAGTCCAAGGGCCCAAATTTGAAACTTTTTTTGCCGTCATTCTATTCGGCATTCAACTATCTCTCAAATGAAACAAAATCTAGCAAAATCGGATGAGATTTACTCGATTTATGTGCAAAAAACACTTAGGGCTGAGTAGCGGCCTTAGTCCAAGGGCCCAAATTTGAAACTTTTTTTGCCATCATTCTATTGGGCATTCAACTATCTCTCAAATGAAACAAAATCTAGCAAAATCGGATGAGATTTGCTCGATTTATGTGCAAAAAACACTTAGGGCCGAGTAGCGGCCTTAGTCCAAGGGCCCAAATTTGAAACATTTTTTGCCATCATTCTATTCGGCATTCAACTATCTCTCAAATGAAACAAAATCTAGCAAAATCGGATGAGATTTACTCGATTTATGTGGAAAAAACACTTAGGGCCGAGTAACGACCTTTGATCCCTCCCAACAAGCTCGCGTTGCATCCTACACAAAAACAATGTTCTGCAACTTTGTTCTACTCGTCAATACCTTTCATTTGATATATCACAAGCAGCTATTGCGTGCGTATTTCGGTAGATATCGTCGAAAGACTGAAAAACACCTATAGGGCCCTAGCTCTGGAAGGGCCAACCCTACCATGCCCATTTTCGAACTTGACCTTACTTTTGTCGATACCAATCGGGGAAAAAAAGAATTTTGAAAAAAGGTTGTGATTTGCTCAAGCTAGACGGACGGACGGACATTTTTTTTATTGCGGATTCGTCATCTATGAACATAACCAAATGCTTTTCCCTTACTGTCTGCTTCCAATTCGACGTGTTACAAACGGCATATTAATCTTATAAGCCCCCAGTACTTCGTACGGGGCTAAAAATCACCTATTGTGATGATTGTCATCGCCGTGATGAAGGGTGAATTTTCTTTGTATGTAAAATCATCAGACGTGGTGATTGCCCCACGGGGCAAGTTATTATTAACTGGTCTTCGGAACTATCACTCAGATCATAATAGTCAATAAGATATAGAATCGGTACCCAATTGTTGCTTTACGTCTGTCACATGTGCTTGCGCAACGCACTTCTAGCAAAAGTGTTATTAATGACAGCTGCCAAATAGAGTACTATTTTGTATGAAAAAAATTACGGAATTTGTTTACAGTGTCAAAATTTGTTGTATACACTGTCCCGTTTCAGTACCCTATTTAGAGGACCACTCACTGACATTTGACAATCTAAAATGTGGTATTCTCAAAATTTTTTTTTGTTTTTGTCAATCTAAATATTGCTTATAAAAATAGATCATTTTCAAGTTACGGTACTTTCAGACGTGGATGGCATTTTAAACGTCCTTGAAGATGATCTATACCAATAGTCCTAGAAGTTGACTATATTTAAACTACTGTTACCCTCTAACATTCACGTTCTCCTGAATCGTGTAATTCTTTTCGACTTCTATATTTAACACGACAATCACAAAATCACGAAACAACAACCAGAACCGTTTATTGTGTGATTTGTCTGTGGAACGTTTGAATTAGAGAAAGGATATGGTTTCATATATGCATACGTTTAGTGGAAATGTTCTAATTCCAACGACGACGTTACGAGTGTGTGTATATTATATAATAGCCTCCTGCCAGTCAAGTTGTTCATGAAGGGTAAAATTATGAAATGGGATTAAAAGTAAAATGTGTTTCATCATTTACTTGACAGGAACATACACGACACATCCACATAATGATAAACCACTTAATTACAACCTGGTACATGCTGCTACATAAGCTACGTACGTACTCACATTAGATGTGGTGGATGTGTAGTTTTTTGACAGACAAATGAATAGCAGATTGGGATATTTGATTATTTATTTATTTCTTATTATTATAAATGTGGCAATTTATCCAATAAGATGGATGGCTGAACGAAATGATTAATTCGAACATTATGAACACACATTTAACATTTACATTCATTTGGGGGGGCCCATAGTGTATGGAGTAGTAACGGAAGAAAAAATAATAAAAACTTTTGTAATTAAATAATTGAGGGGTAAAACACTGACTCTATTTCATGTGTGTAATTGAGCTAATTATTAGATTATTATCGGTTTAATTGCTCGAAAGATGTTCACATATTGGCGTCATTATGGAACACAATTTGTGTTCACCATTCGGCTCAACATGACTTGAAAATAAAATAAACGAGCCATCAGAACAGTCGGAGCGTTTGCTGCGACTGAGCCCCGTACAAACCCGTATATCTATTGCGTACGTGACCCTAGTGCGTCTGTCACCCTACTTTGACCGTAAGCCTATTGCACCGGTTAATGTAGTTAAAGTAAAATTATTATGTAATGTGTGCATCTTACAAATTGCGCATAGCGCAATTACGAAGCCCCGTACGACGGTCCTTTCAAATGAAACAAAAATTTCAAATCGCCCTAAATCTTTATTTTTTTGAAGGGCCTAGTATCGGCCTCAGTCCGAGGACCCAAATTTAAAATTTTTTTCAACTACATTCTATTCGGCCTTTGATTACCTTCCAAATGAAACAAAAATTACGAAAAACGGATGAAATTTGCTCGAGTTATATGTAAAATACACATAGGGCCCTAGTAGTGGCCTTAGTCCAAGGACCCAAATTTATTTTTTTCCAACTACATTCTATTCGGCCTTTGATTACCTTCCAAATGAAAAAAAAAATTACGAAAAACGGATGAAATTTACTCGAGTTATATGTGAAATACACATAGGGCCCTAGTAGTGGCCTTAGTCCAAGGACCCAAATTTAATTGTTTTTCAACAACATTCTATTCGGCCTTTGATTACCTTCCAAATGAAACAAAAATTACGAAAAACGGATGAAATTTACTCGAGTTATATGTGAAATACACATAGGGCCCTAGTAGTGGCCTTAGTCCAAGGACCCAAATTTAATTTTTAGCCCCGTACGAAGTACAAAGGGGCTTATAGGATTACGATGCCGTGTGTAATTGATGGAATTCGAAGCAGACGGTAAGGGCAAAGTGTTTGCCTATGTTCATAGATGACGAATCTGCAATAAAAATTTTGTCTGTCCGTCTGTCCGTCTGTCACGTCGATATCTTGAGTAAATCAAATCCGATTTCAAAAATTTTTTGCCTTTGATTACCTCCCAAATGAAACAAAAATTACGAAAAACGGATGAAATTTGCTCGAGTTATATGTAAAATACACATAGGGCCCTAGTAGTAGCCTTAGGCCAAGGACCCAAATTTAATTTTTTTTCAACAACATACTATTCGGCATTCGATAACCTTCCAAATCAAACAAAAATTACCAAAAACGGATGAAATTTACTCGAGTTATATGTGAAATACACATAGGGCCCTAGTAGCATTTAACTTCTAAGGCCCTAACTCACGGTCCACTCACCCGATTTTAAAAAACCTTTTTTTTCTGGATTGGTATTGACAATACCTATCATTTGCCGTGTCATTTACATTTCCATCGTTTATTTTGCCATAAATATCACCAAAAGACCTTAAATCACTTAGGTGGCCCTAACTCACGAAGGTCCGACCCGAATATGCCCATCTTCGAACTTAGCCTCACTATTTCGACTATCTTTCAGGGAAAAAAAAAATTTTGAAATCGGATTTGATTTACTCAAGATATCGACGTGACAGACGGACAGACGGACAGACAAAATTTTTATTGCAGATTCGTCATCTATGAACATAGGCAAACACTTTGCCCTTACCGCCTGCTTCGAATTCCATCAATTACACACGGCACCGTAATCCTATAAGCCCCTTCGTACTTCGTACGGGGCTAAAAACGATTGGAGAACGTTTCTCATTGTTTTACCAGGGATTTAAATTACAATTTCATACACCCGACCGGCAGTACAAAAACGGAAGCGAGCTTGGTCTGGGTCTCTCAGGTTTCTCTTCCGTACAACAATCGTTGTCCATGATGGTTATCATGAAAAACATTCAACTGTTTTTGAACTGTTTTTTCTACAACGTTTGGCGCACTCTAGACACCCTTTGCTCGGCTCTGGCCGACTATTTCCCTACCAAACATGTTATGCAAGAGTTACAACAGATATTTTTGGTGTGTGATATAATCTTTGTCTCGATTAAATTGAAACAGAGTGGATTGCTAACTTATGCTCTTCATACAACTGATCTTGACTTTGATGTTTCTAACGAACTGGTAGTAAATCTGAGTTTATCCAAAAATATCTAATTTTGTAAGATTTTGAGTGTCAAAGAGCGGTAAAACATTTATAATCCCACTAAATGTCATTCATACGGTTGATAATCACTCGTTGACTCCTACTTTCAAAAAGTCTGCCATATCGCTCTTCACCGTTTTGCACTTCGCTGACATGACAGTTGGTTTAAAACAATGAAAGCTCCGCCTCTTTTCAATTGTTAAATGCTGAAAATACACGAAGCATTGAGAGAGTCTCGATTAAAATTTTATGAGTTTCCCACGTTCAAAATAACAAAAGAAAACAATAAAATCAACAATGACCGTGACACGTGGAAGAAAACGACAGCTTTCCCGTTGTATTGAAAATTTTGAAAAAAAATATTGATTTACAGGGTAAATGGTTTGAGAGCTGTCACATGATTCTTGTTCTATTCTATATTTATATCGAATAATGAAAACGCAGTCTATTCCATGCACTGTATTATAACCACGTTAGATGTACTGAATGGTAGTCAGTTTAGTGTTGCTTTTGCGTTGAAAGGTTTACGACGTTTACGATTATCACGGACTACGATGCATTTCACTCAAATTCATGACGTCATCTCCCTAATGAAGTCTACGTTCCATTTTTTCGGCGTCTGGCATAGCGGAGACAAGGCTACAGTCAAGGAGATGCGAATTAAGTTATTTTACTGCATTTATCACTCCCTTTTCCCGCTATCAGTTTTTATTGGAGCAATAAACAGTGGAAAACCGGACAATTCCATTTTCTTAGCTGATATATCAATTGGAGCTGCCGTTTTGACAGTGAAATTGTGGATCTTAGTTTGGAAGCAGAACGAAATTCTCAATTTGTTGGATGGAGTTTGCGTATTTTCTATTCGAAGTGATGATGACCACAACCGCTTCAACGATAAACTTAAAGGATTCATGAAATTTGTGTTTGTGTGCGCAATTATTGCATGTGTTGCTGGTTCTTTAGGGTCTGTAATTTTATCGTTAATTGGAAGTAAGAAAACATTATTTCTGGAGATTGGATATCCTCTGGATTATGAAAACAGCGGACGTGCATTTTGGACTGCAACGATTTTTCTCGTCACAGAAGTTTTGTTGTCCCTTGTCGTTGTCATTTTCACCATGATAATTTGGTATTTCCTTTTCATTTGTTCTCTGCGATATGAGGTGCTAGGAAGTGAATTGAAGGATATGGGACGCACTAGCAAAAAAGGAGATGCGAATATGACGAAAAGGCAAGCGCATATCAGATTTTTTGGTGACCTTCAGCGGTCAATCGACGCTCATCTCCACTTAAGGGAGTATGTGAATGAATTTTACATTTGTAATACCCGCTGCGAGGTTCAATTTTACTTTTTAGATTGCCAAACGATGTCGAGTCCTTTTTTGCAGACATATTTCTTATTCAGTTTGGCGTTAGCGGCCTGTGTATTTGTGGATCAATATATTGCCTAGCATTTGTAAGTAAATAGATTGTGGGAATTGTTATCGACACTCCAGCAAAAGTTAGCGACGGCGCTGCAAGCGAGTTAGTCTTTTAAGCTCTAAAATTTTAAAAATCAAACAAATAGATTGTGGAAATTGTTATCGTCACTACCGCAAAAATCAGTGATGGCACTGCCTTCGAGTCGGTCTTTCGAGATACGAAATTGAAAAATCAAAATCATTTGTTAGGAAATCACATTGTCCATGAAAACACTGCTCAGTGAAGTGACCGACTTGCCGTCAGCGTCAACCATTGAGGGTCCTGTGAAATACTGCTCAAATCCACAATACATTGACGCTTCGATCAAGTTGCCAATGAAAATAATTTTCCTATGAAGTGACAGAAGACAGACAGCCCAGCCCCTGGACACTTCGACAAAAAATATATGTGAATAGCATGAATAGTGTCCCACCCTTGGGGCCTGGACAGCGTAAATCAGTGACAGTCCTGGAGAAATATTGATCGAATTCACGCTGTATTAAATTGTTGCATTCGTGAACGCCTCTTGACGTCAATTTCTCTGTAGGATATCAGTGACAATCTGCTTGAACGTCTCATTTACATTTTCGTGTTTTTTTACTACATTGCCGAGCTATTTATGATCACGTACTTTGGAAATGAGATTATGCTGTCAAGCAATCGTCTCTCGCACAACTTATTTGAATCCGAATGGTATGATCAGCCGCAGTCAACCAAAAAGTGCATCTTGATTTTCGGTGAATATTTGAAGCAACCACAAGAGCTGGTGATTGGTAAATCGTACCCACTAACTTTGGAGACATTTACAAGGGTTTCTGCTTTGATTTATTGGCTTTGTACTGTTTCGAGCATAAACTTTGTTTCAGATTTTAAATTCAGCCTACAGCATGTTCAATATTTTGAAAAGTTTTCAGTGATGAAATTGTTCAGGGAGGGGCAGAGGAGCTCATAGCACACAATTAGATTGTTAATAACACTCTACACAAATAGATTGGTTTCAATAATAAAATTATTGTAATAGACTACGCCAAAATGATTTTTTTTCTCAATTTTTTACATAAAGCAGCTAAAAATTGAAAATAAAGATACCCGTGCCTCGTCTTTTGACGAAAAAACTTGAAACCGGAAAGATTTTTCACTTTATAAATTCCTGAAATATGTGATTTGCGCCATTTTCCACCCAAATTCCACATAAGGTCTTAAGTTTGCCACTTTGCAATTACAGTAGTATGAGTAGTATTGTTCACTCAGTTCATCCAGTTTTGACTGATTCATTGAATTTTGTTTTGATGAAATGTCAAATCGGGACAGTAAATTTTAAATCTCAAACAAGTTTGTGTCGAAAATTTGTAGTATTTCGCGTAAAACAAAGTGATTCAGTTTAAATTTCGCACAGAAAATAGTTCCGAGTGTGCTTATGCTAGTGTCTTAAACAGAATTTAGTACAAATTCTCCGAAATAATTTTAAAGACAAATTAATTTGGTCAAACATTGTGGGTGTTGTGAAAATCTCATTTTTAAAAGTAATTTGGTGTGAATTGTGCCATTCAGTGTTCAATTCCTTAATTTTATGTGCCTAGAAATTGCCTGCAATACGTTTCGTGCTAATTCAGTCGGTAAAATGTGAAGAAAACATACAAAAATATGTTGCCATTCAGGTAAACAAAAGTCTTGACATGTCTGTTGTGAAGATAGTCGTAAGTGACACCACAAAACTGAAATTTTTTTGTCCGTTAATTTAAAAAATGATTTTTTTGGCGGAAATGATTTTTTTGGCGGAAATGCTTTTTTTTTGAATGTGTGCATGATTCCGGTAAAATAAAATAGTGATAAAGTCACCACTATTGATGACCTTTAAAATGGCATCATTGGTTAAATATGATTGGCATAGTCTATTGTTAAAAAATATAATTTTGCTTAACTATGTACAATGTACATCCCCGCGCTCCTTCATATTTGTATCCTTTGGGGATAAGGCTTCAAACAAGTCAGGTCAACCTGCAACCTGATCCGACATACCTGAGACCTGATTTGACCTGAACCAGATTTTTTAAATTTAAACCTGACCTGAATTAACCTGAACATGTTTCAACTTGAGCTGATCTGACTGATATTCTACTCCTACAAGTTTCACTTCTTTATATATAGATGGCACTGTCCATCAATAATGAAGCAGTAAAGAAAGTTTCTTAAAGTAGAGCCATATTCAGTGAAATTAGTTAAATAGTGATCTATCCTCTAACTCTTTATGGGTTGTTAAGGCAAGGCCGATTGATTATTAGTATTGCGTTAAAGGAAAACAATGACAGAAAGCTCATACATTTTCTGTAATTAAATCGCTTTTCTGCAAGGCCTTTATAATACTAGCCTTTAGGGCGAGAAATTATAGAAAATCAGAGTTGCCATTAGGTTTACAACCCATGTGACATTTATCTCATACATTTTCTGTCAAAAATGTTCATGACATTTTTTACCGACCTGTAACGTAATCAATAGCGGACCATTGTCATAGGAACGTTTACATAATCTAGCACAACATCGTGGGATGCATCAATAAACATTTTATCAGAAGGGTTATAAAAATTCAATTTTTCTCAACAAACAACGAAAAGAATGACATGTTCACTTACCTTAAAAATATTCCAGTACAAAAAGACCATTATGATACATGGTATATAAAAACTGCTCAGCGAGGAGAAGAGAATGAAATCACTATTGTAAAATAAACACAGATCCTTAACACGATTCGGTGTATTGTTTAGCCCTAAAACAATTGGCGATCCAATAGCAACCGATATTGCCCAGACCAGCAGAATCGTTATGCAAACACGTCTACTGTTTTTATGTTTCGCATATTTAATTGGCTGGGTGACAGCGATGTACCTGCGGTAGAGAAAATTGAGAATAAAAATTTTTTGGTTAATTAATTTTAATTATATCTTTCTGCGTTGAGTTACAAAGATTAATGGCTGTTGGGTTGGTTGTGTGCTTTTTTTTGTAGCGGGCGGTTGTTGTTGTTTGTTTTCGGTGTTATCTTTGATATGATTAAATTTTGAAAACAGCAAAAATTTCTCGGTTGTAATTCATTTTTAATATTTTAATTCGCTCAGAAGGTCAGTTAATATTAATTAAATTTAACTCGTAAAAAGGGATGCGCTGCGACTGTTGTTTTAATATTATTTTTTTTTATGTTTCTCGTTTCTTCGTTTCGCTTTTCTATCATTAATCATTTAAATTTGAATCAACGGAAATTGTTATGACAGTTTGTAGTAAATAATCGCTACAAATGGCTTACACGCACGACAGTGTAAACGCACAGGTCGGTGATGTTCATTTTTCGGAACTCGAACTAGAGTAACGGAACTCGAACTAGGGTAACTAAGGACCAACAGCACACATGAAGGAGTTGAAGATTCGTGGGAGAAAATAACATGTTTTGAGCTAATTGCATGACGAAATTGTGTAAGACGATGGTGTATTGTTGCGCTGTAGACTAGCTCAAAATCATTGTTACCAACCTAGGTTCTTTTTACCTACGTTTTGTTCTGCATGTTGATCCAAACGAAGACAAACAATATCAAGTGAGAGCTAATTCGGATTATCAATAATAACCGACCAGTTTGAATTCAAATATGGTGCATTGACACTGTCGCGACATGTCGTGTTTACTTTAAGCCTAAATTCACCGTCATTTCGTTTTGTGTCAGTTTTCATTCCGTTTTGTCTCCGTGCACATGACGGTTGGCATTTTATACAATAGAGCAAATTGTTTGATGTGACGACTGACACGTACACGAAGGCAAAACGGACAATTCTGAGGCAACAGGGAGTACACAGTTTGTGAAAATCGACTGAAAAATCGACACTCTGCAAAATGATTGAAAAATTGCGGCGCGTAGTTTTGAATGTGAGAATTGATAATTTATTAGTTGAAATTCAATATTTCGCACTCCAGAACAGTCATTTTTCAGTCATTTTCAGTCATTTTTCAACCATTTTTCACAAACTGTGTACTCATCTTAAGGAGAGAATAGTATTTTACATGACTAGGGATAAAAAGATGAAAAGTAGAGTTTTCGTGTGAATTTTGTTGATCCGAGGCGAAGCCGAGGTCAATAAACACACGAAAACGAGACTTTTCATCTTTTTATCCCGAGTTATGCAATGGATTTTACATGCTAATGCTGAAAACAAACGAGGCATTCAAAACATGTTTTGGTCCTTGTTTTCATGACGAAATTGTCGCAACTGTCAAATAAAGTTAGAAATTTCTCTATAGAAAATTACGATTGCTGCAGTTGTCAATGAAAACTAGGATCAAAACACGTTTTCAATGTCTCGTTTGTTTTCAGCATAAGGGCGTCGAAAGAAGTGCTTGAAACATGAAAAGTACGGTTTTCGACGCATGTAGCATGTAAAGATATTTTAAAATATTATGATCTAATGAAATGTTCATTTTTTGTCGCATCTTTTTGAAAAGGACTGGTAGGAAAAAGAAAACCATAGGACATGACACAATGACTTAGTTTACTTTAAAAACTACAAACTACTGTTGCTTCTTGAAGTTTTATCTAAGAGCTACAGCTGCGCCATATTCAGCTACAGACAATAAAGTTTACACTGACAACTACAAAAGTGACACCTTTATTTTCATAGCTGAATACGGTCGTTTCATGAAATTTTATACTGAAAACTAATAAAAGCGTCATATGCAGCTATAGAAAATCTCTACCAAACTTTACCAAAAAAATCTGCGTCGCATGTTAGACGTTGTACAACAAAGACTGCGTCACACTTTTCTCGTAGAGATTTTGTTGGTATATCACTCGTTTTGGAAGTTGGTAGTCAAAAATTTGACGAAAATCGAAAATTTGACGAAATTTTACAAATCATGAAAAAATTTCACAAAACTTTGCAAAATTTCACTAATTTTGACGAAAATCAAAAATTACACGAAAATCGAAAATTTGGTGAGAATCAAACACTGGCCTGACACTATTCTTCATTTTTTAAATGCTGATATTCATAGTGTCCAGCCCGTGGAATCAAATATTTTGGTGAAAATTGGACTAAAATCGAAAATTTGACAAAAATCGAAAATTTAACTAAAATCGAAAATTTGTTGAAAATCAGCTATACATCGAAAGTGACCAAATATTTCCAGCTGCCCAACATACTCCGAAAATGACCAAATATTTCCAGCTGCCCAACATACACCGAAAGTGCCGCGTCTCAAAAAAATTTCTTCGTTCTTTTTTTGGGGGTTAGACTGCGTCAAGTCATCCACTATCTCTCCGGACATGATTGCTGACAAGTTGATAAGCCATCAACAAAAAACATTTCCTGTTTGCTGACATATGGTGAAAAGTTCACAAGATCCATGCTCCATTCCAGCCTTTTGTTTCAGTGATGCTCAGGAAGTTTAACAATGAAGTTGATCAAAAAAATACGTATTGGGTATTGAGAAAGTTGACAGTCACGGGACCTGACCCGCCCAAAAGGTGGGACCTAGTAATAATAATAAAACCAAAACACCCATCAAAAAATACGACTGACGGCGATCGAGGAACGAGCAATTTAATTAGAAAAACATTATTGTTTTATATTTATATAAACAAAAAGTTCCGAAATAAAATACATTTTGAATTCATTATTCAACATGATAATAAATATCGCCTGTGTGCATTCAATATAATTATGTATACAATCTCGGCGAACACTGTGAGATAGTACATTTCGGCTGGTTGGCTGAAGAAAGGCAAATACAGTAAACCGCAAGACGCGCAATTTCTCGTCATTAATCTCTCGTCAAGACAGAAAAGTTTTGTGTTAATTTTCCCAATTTCATAATGAATTTATGATTCTACGGTAGGAGTGGAGTATAAGCTTTTAAATAAGGCATCTCTAGGCATCATTGTTTATGTTTATATTGTAGGAAAAAGCCGTTTCAAAGTTACACTGAAATGAATTTGAAAGGGATTTGAAGAGGATATTCAACACAGAGCACAGCACTAACGGGAACAAAAGTACCAGTTGAAAATATATTAACCTGTAGTTAAAATACGACTGGAACGTTTAAAGTTGATAAGTTTACTGAAATCAGATAAATTGTTTTCAAACAAAAGAAACTATTGTGCTTGCAGCATATCGAAGCCCCCACACTCACCTTTCTTCTATAACACTTGAATCTGATTTTAAAATGGAAAACAGAAAATTTCGCAGTGGAACGATACTTTCGGTGAAAGTCAATACACAATTCGCTTTCGTTCTCTCTCTCCGAAAGTGTGAATTACCGAAAGAATATGCAAACAAACAAAACAACGCAAGCATCCGTTGACTGGTTTTGGATTTGCAGGAGTTGGCTGTGTTTCTCAAGAATAATTTCAAAGGAATCTTAATTGTGAAACGTTTAAAATGTATTGTTTGAATGCTTTTCGCTGATAAGCACAACAAATGACATCGCATGATAGGATATGGAAACAGTTTGAACTAATAGCTCTAGACAAGCTGTTGATTTACAGATGGTTCATTCAAGTTGAATGATTCAACGTACTTCAAGCAAAAGTGATCATAGTCGACAGCTGACAAATAGAGTACCATTTTGTATAAAATGGTTTTTTACAGTGTTTTACAGTTGTGTGACACACTATCAAGTTTTAGTACCCTATTTAGAGTACCACGGTGGTCCTACCACTCATGTACCACAGTTTTTTTTAAAAGAATTTTCAATATCATCGATGTTCCCAGTCAATTAAATGTTTCCAGCCAATGATGTTTTAGCGCAAAATTTGAATACGTCTCAGCGATTTCAAATTTAAAGCCAAAATATCGTTGACTGGGAAGCCCTTAATTGACTGATGGGGAACACCGATGACTTTTCAAACTCTGTAAAAATTGTCAAGCCAACTAGAAGCCGGGGTTGACAACACATCGTATGTACAAATAACAGTTTAGGCCGTTTAGGCACAAGAATGACATATAGTCCATAGTGTACATAGCTATTTCAATGATCATCTGCCCACAAATTTAGGCTTAACCTGTTGTGTGTGCCCACTCGTGCTGGTGTGTATGCATATAGTCCTTTGTCAAACGAAAGTCCTTTAATCAAACCATCTAATTCCTAGAAAATTCGCAAAATCATGGAAGATCCTTTAAAAGTCTCAAGAAAATAAAAAAATGAAGAAAATTTCTGGAAAGATTGCCAAAAAATCCTTTGAAAATACAACCAGGATTAGTAAAAAAAATCCTCAGAGGACTGTCTTCTTGCAAATCCTTTGTCAACGAAATTTGTAAATTCTACCGCTCGGAAACTTTGCCGACATCAACTGGATACAGATGACATCGATTATAACAGATGGCGTTGCCTTCGTCGGCGTGGAACGCCATCTATGCTCAACTATCTGACTGGATACCGTAATCCATTTCAGAATTATGACCCTCTAGAGGTTACATGACATGAATAATATTCATTGAATATCAGTGATGAGGGCCGTAAAAATTCAACGAAATTCGGTATGGAACGTATCCCATATGCATGATAATTTTTTTTGATCAAAGCTTCTTTTTTCCACGACTTTTTTGAAGCTTTTTGTCGATCCATTTCTCCCATCCAATTCCCATTAAAATTCAACATTATCGCATAATGAGGGAAATATCAAACAACATTACACTTCCAACACAAACCCAGGGCATTTTCGCTTTTATCCCGTGGAACTTTGCCGTATCCATGACAGAATTAAAACAAAATATGTGATGAAACACATCACAAACGAACGGTTTCGCAGTTTTGATGGTGGGTTTGGTTGCTTCATTTTTTTTCCTTCCTCGCTTCTTCCTCAAAATTAAACATTAAATAAACGAAGGGGTTCGTTGCTGTACGAAATTGTACCCAAAACGTCTATTATATACGTATATATACGAATAGGACGTATAAACACTCCACTGTACGTACATCTGAAAAATGGTGGGGGGTATGAGAAGCATCTGGCTGAGAAGAAAATGAGTGTTAATTAATGGGTGTAAATATGGCTTTGAACATTTTCATGTTATATTGTTATGAGAAGCGTAAGTGTTACACAACCAACGTACGAAGTTTCGTCTCTTATACTTATTCCATATAATATATCTTATATGTTGCCTGTGCGTTGTTCGTAAATGTGTATACAAATTCAACTTCGAGCATTTAATATGTAAACGTTAAAATGCTAGGAATTTAATAATTTAGATAAATTTACTTTTGTGTAGGGAGATAATTTATACGTTATGTACGTTCGCAGAGCGCAAGTGATTGCGATATAGAAAGTGAAATATTTAATATGCTCAAGGATTGGCAAGGTCATTTTTGTAGAGTATTGCCGTAATTGCTGCAGCTGTAGAATTATGTATTTTGCGTATAACAGCACGCACATAATATGGCCCTGTCGAAGTTAAAATGTACAGGGATTCCATGTACTAGATTTCTGGCAGTTCATTGCTGGTTAGACTTTCTGATTGTCCGCGAAGGAGGTGCAGTCTACGAATCAATTTACTGGTACGACTAGTACGAGTACCTATGTTAGAAAGGAAGGTTTTGTGCAACATATTGCTGGCTAAGTCGACACTTTGGTTAATTGAACACAGACTTTCGGTCTCTCTATGTTAGCGCCAAACATCTCACATTGGACCTGTGTGAACAATTGAAGTTTTTACACTTTATTTGGTATTGCACAACACTGATACTTGTTTCTTTGCTGGTTTGACAGCCACATAAGTATGACGGTGATGTAATAATATTTATCTACCTAGGTGAAATAATAGCAGTGAAAAAGTGCTATTATTTCGGCGTCGGTAGATAAAATAGCTATTATCACATACGCGCGGTGTTCGGATGTCAAAATTACTTTACTAGAAGTTTAATTCAAAAATTACACTTCAGTTCTATGTTGTTGTCTCGTTTTCGCTTATGTGATAAAATAGAGTACACACTTGTCACTATCAGTCTCGGCAAGCCTCGACAAGTGTGTAATATATATTATACGTCTCTGTGTTGTAAGACATGGAAACAGTTCATTCAGTCGCGGAATTGCATAAAATGTTGTATGCAACATGAATCGTTTGCTGGTATATTGTCCCTAGATGTTACATTGCCAACCCGAGGCGAAGCCGAGGTTAGCAAGACATCCTGTTAAATAAATAACTACTTGTAAACTATTGTTTCGGCTCATGTGATTGCTTCACTTCAGTTGGATTGTTTTGCTGTCAATCAAACTGAATATTTTGCGAAAAGTGCCCTCAATAGAACAACGAGCTCGAAACCGTCTCACCAATTCTAACCGATTTTTTCTTTATTGAGGAATGAATCGGAACGGAAAGGGTAGGCAGGCAATGACAATCTATCCACATTTAAAAAGAAACACATCATAAAACCTGGCTTGTTGCATTTAAAGGCTCCATCGCGCTCTATACACTATAATCACATAAAGAACCAACTTACCGGTCTATCGAAATAGCTACTAAGTTGAAAATTGATGATGTTGAACATATTACGTCCATAGCTATGTAGAAATCACATAAAAAGTCAGGCAACGACCAAGCATTGTTGTTCAACTGTAAAAGAGAAAATCACAAATTAGAAACATAATAACGTCCTAAGTGTGTGCTCAACTATTTATTATCAGAGTGAGTGTGTACGTATATATGGTGGAAGAGAAAGAGGAATCACCACCGGGATGCGAGAGTGTATTTAATATTAATTTCTACGTCGTTTTCGATAAGAAGCGTTAAAGACGAAAGTAATTTATTATTCGTTCGCTTGAATTTTGTTGCCGACGTTGCGTTGGTTGTAGCGTCGATTACATTTTCATTTTTGTGATTATCGTATACAAAAAATGTTCATTGAACGAATGAAAAGAAAATCGTACTAAAATATAGGAGAGAGCGTAGCGAGTTGTTGTGTTTGTGTTTGTGAAAGGATCCCAGACGATTGTAAAATCTAAACAAAGTCGTCTTTGTTCATTTTCAAATTATGCGGAATAACTGTCCAATGTAACAATAAGTTGAAAAGTTCTGCGATTATATCAAGCTTGACACTTAAGTTGAATTCACAGTTGTCCGTTTTGCCTCCGTTTAGCTCTCCTTCTACGTGACGTTTCTATTATTCAAATGACTTTTGAATTGTTTTAATTCAAACTGTCAAGTAAACACAGAAACAAACACAGCCTCAAGTAGACGAATTTTCTGTTGTTAGAACTTTCGTCATTAGCTTCAACTCTGCGAAAATCGCTGCACAACAACGATGACAGCGTTGCCCTAATAGATTTATGAAAAAAGCTTTTTCATAATCTGCATTACTAAAATATTCACTTTGTGTCCATTCAAACTATGACAATTCTAATTTACTCTTCTAATTCCTTAATTACTAAATTGCTATATATGACAGCCTCAGTCATACGAGAACAAAAGCTCTCCTCATTTACATTTAGCACAATCGTATAAATTTCTCTAAAATCTGATCACCATAACCACAAAACGTCAAATCAAAAATAGTACGTGCACTTATTTCAACCGTTATCCAATTATCGCTTCTCATCTCATTCGATTAATGGAAGCATAATCCAACAAAATGTAAAATACGACGAAAAACGTTCCACCATACAAATGAATTGTAAATGAATTTATCGTGCATGCAGCAGAAACATAACTAACTCTGCATCACTATAAAAGGACTAATATAAACAGACAGCATATGGGCATGTAATATGTTTGTAGTGAGAAATAATATCCTGTGTTCATCCCATACATACCAATATCCGGCACAAACAGAAATTTTTCAAAAGAATCAAATCTGACTGATAGGTACCATTTCTATAACACGAATACACATTCACTCTACATCTGCATAGCTTCTTTATATGTGCTTTAAAGTATGGTTTTATTTCCAAATTCAGAAAATTAAAAATGTAAGTTACAATGAGCGCCTATTGATGTGTGGAATCTATCTGGGTTCGGTAACATTCCCAGAAAAAAAAATCCAGTTGCTAGCAATCTTCTGACCGAAATCCATTTTTAATTTGAAAATGTTTCTGAAACACAACAAAAGAAGAAAATTTCATTTCCCCTCTAAACGGCACCAGAAGTAGATTTTCGATCCCAACCGAGCCATATCCTAGCAGACATAAATTTATTGAGATTTATAGATAAAGCGAACATTTCTTTCTGATTATACGAGAGTGAGAGAGTCAGAGCGAAACCAACAAGAATAGATAAACGACAACGATAAGTGGTTGTATTTTCGTGAAATTGTCTGAAATAAAATCGCAAAACATCATGTGTGTGTGGCGGACGGTGGGGACCATTGTTTAAATTTTGATTTGCACCGAAAGATTTATAAGTCTTGTTTGTCAGCAGCAGACTTTTTAAAGTGTGGAACACCGGATTCTTGTCATAGATTGTTTTATGGAAATATTGTGGAGTATTTTGTGTCGGGCAGAGGACATATTTATTTTGGTGTGTAGTGTGGTGAGATGTGACGTCTGTTGGGGAAATAAAAAAAAACCATGTGGGAATTTGTCAAAAGATTGAGTTACTATATTTCCTCCCCTAAACCCCTAAACCTGAACAAAAACTATTATTTTTACATGCTACATGCGTCGAAAACCGTACTTTTCATGTTTCAAGCACTACTTTCGACGCCCTTAGCATGTAAAATTCATTACATAACTCGGGATAAAAAATTAAAAGTCTCATTTTCGTGTGTTTATTGATCTCAGCTTCGCCTCGGATCAACAAAATTTACACGAAAACTCTACTGTTCATCTTTTTATCTCTAGTTATGTAAAATACTATTACATGCGCTAAAAACTGTACTTTTCATGTTTCGACGCTCTCAACATGTAAAATCCAATTCGTGACTTGTGATAAAAATGAAAAGTCTCGTTTTCGTGAGTTTATTGACCTCGGCTACGCTTCAAATCAATAAAATTCACACGCCGTTGAACTGTCTCGTTTTCTTGGAGCTGAAACCGCACTTCACTCCGTTTAGTAAGTGAAGTGCGGATTAGCCTTAACAGATGAAAAAATTCATCCGAAACTTGGGTTCTGTGTGATTTTTGATAATTTACATTAACTTTTAGTGGTTGCACACTCGTTGTACACTTCAGGTAGTGTGTAAGCATACACCTGACAGGCCCCGGCTGGTCATATGGTCATTCGGGCGATACCCAAAGTTCTGTCATTCTGTAGTACTTTTACTGACAGTCCTGTCCTGTCAACTAACAAATGCATCTAAACACTAAAGATAACCCAAATTTTCATTGCTCCCATTCGTTTTCAATACCGTATACGCCTTTTACTGTTAACATTCCAAAAATAAGAATAAACGAACAACATTTGAATTCCTAGAATTTAGCGAACAAGACGGTAAATATTGGAGTGGTGGTACCATCCTATCAAAGTAAATGATAATATCAGCAAAAAAATGTCTCCGGTGGAAAGAAAAGTTTTAATTTTTCAAATCTACTTAAAACATAAGTTTGCTTGGCAAACACACAAACCGCAAAAAAAAGCAAAAAAATCACCAGGAATGCTATCTACGTTGTTGGAGGCTAAAAAAGAAGACGAACAAAACGAATGCTGAATTTATTTAATAAAATTTACGGCTATTTCAAAATCATGTCTCCATCCCTGCGGCCGAAGAAGGGAAAAAAATGGTAACGCAAACTAAACTGTACAAAACGCCAGACAAGAGGCACAAAAATCCAACATTAAATATTGAAATTAATCAAAAGCAGAATATTTAAGAATAATATTTTGAAAAAACAGGAAAAAAGTTTTTTTTTTAATTTATCCTCTACCGAATCCGTTCAGTTTGTTTTAACCATTAAAACATTACATAACATTTTCAGAACACACAGAGGAAAAGTTTTTCATGATGATGTTGACACAAGGGATTCGTCATGAAATAAAAAAAAAGTCTCTCCACCTCTGCAACATGCTTTCAAACCTCATTTCAATCTCACAATAAAATAAAAACATTTCTCTAAAACGGAATGTAGTCTGGGGTCGTTATGCTGAATGGTATAGCCATTTATGCAACTGTTCAGTCACTGACCGCTATCTCTAAATGAAGTGCTGAATCACATAATTCAATAATTTTGATGCCTCTGCTTAAAATGTTGTATGAATTTCGGTACGGCCTCGTAACAACATTACACATCCAGTGCCTAATGAAGCACTTTGCACTCGATGTCATAAATAACTTTTCAAATATACTATTCGCACAAAGTATAAAAAGGTGACTATTAACTTCGTTCGTGCTACAACACGCGAAAAAGCCTAAAACCCACCTTCTGTCAAATATTTTCCTAATGTAAACCTAATGTTTACACTGTGCTTGCAAAATACTTGACATTTGGCTCATATATTTTGTGTCAAATTTTGCAGTGGTCGATTTTTCATGCATTTTTGACGAACTTCGTACTCATCTTTAAGAATTAGTAAGTTTGTAAGTTTCAAGAACTTACTATCATTTTCCATTAAAAACCATTTTATTGCTTTACCGTTATCTTGGCCACATTTGCGAACATGCGGTTCCTAAGTGGGCTCGTAACCGGTGTCGTTTTACCCTATTTTCGAATTAAAGTGTGTTTGTTGTTTCGTCATCAAACGTTTTTCTTTTTGGATGAGCAAAATTCACAAATTAAGATCGCGTATACAACGTTTTGCATAAGATGCGTCAGTACAATTTAATGTTTGACATTTTGACTTATGACACAGGGTTGCCAAATATTGCAGGTATAGGGTTTTCCGCGCACAGGCCAGAAGGGTAAATCATAAACTGACAAAGCGCCATCTGGCCAACTCTCGAGTATGACTCAAAAGTCAAAAGTTTTTGATCTGTCACAGCATTTTATGAATTAAAAATTGTTGACACGACCCCGACTAAAGCGACACTGATAACACACACAAAATATTAGTTAACCAAAAGCACAGAATGCTTGAATTGTGTAACATGACGAACGTGGCTGGGGAAAAATATTTAAAAATAAAAAATAGCTCGAAATAATATGGAAATGATTTTTCTGTTGAAAAATTCATGGCCCATTGGTGTAATAAATATTTTCTGTTCCTCTGTTGTTACCACCGAGCATCTGTTATAAATTTAACTTAGCTCCTTCATTGCTGGTGTATTTTACTCGATCTGTATCAGTCCAGTGTTGTTTTCTATTTGATAAATCTTACATGAAGCTTTATTATTTATTATCAACACATATAGGCCCGGAGTCAATTGAATTCATGGAGGTATTATACAGATTGCTCTGGGGATACTCGTCGACTAACGTGTTGTATGTGTTCCGTATATTTATCTGCCCGTCCTTTATATTCCAACTTTTTTTTGGTGTACACGTCGCTTTGTGTACATTTCATGTTGAATTTTTTTTTTTTTTTTTTGCCAAGAATATAACATTTTGTTCTTTGAATCGCACGAGCACGGTATAACTTATAGACCGGATGTTACAGAACGTCTTTGTGAGATTATCAAAATGAAAAATTATCGAAAATCATCGTACCTCGTAAATAGGCTCCTTGGTACGAAATGCTCGCCATCATCATTCACTAATAAGAAGTAATAGTAAAGCCTCAAAGGAGAATGTCATCTATTGAAGGATCGTATTTTATTTGATCAATACCCTCTCTAGCAACCAAACTTCATTTTGATGCAGTCAAAATACCACCTTATTTTGACAAATGTGACACTGACTTTTTTTTTGTAATAGAGTTGCCGTGTCGCGCTCTTTTTTTAAAGCAATATCGACGTCACACGAAAGAGACAAATTTTAAACGTTATTTCATTTTTGCACACCAAAATAACGAAGCAACACACAAAAAATACGTCACAATCACAAATTACTCATTTTCGAACACCGACATGGTAACAGTAGACGTAATATTTTCAACACAAATAATGACATCGCGGCTCATACTTTATTTAATGTATTTTTTATATATACTTTATACTTTATAATATTTATATATTACAGTATTACTGTACAGTCTTACCACCTTAATTTTCCTAGTTTGGTTGCTAGAGAGATTTTTTTTTACTTTTACTAGAGAGATTATTGATTTGATCCATGTTTGCATTTAAACTGCGATGATTATGTTCAAAATATGCCGTTGTTTTCAACGTATCATTCGTTCATTTTTACCTAATGCATTTGTTATGCATTTGATTTTACTCGACGCAGTGTTTCCTTATAAGGATTTATTATATATAATTATAAGTATTCCTTGTTTCCAGTGTTTCCTTAGGTCATTTTCATGACCTTGTAAACTTCAGACACGATCCTAGCTCTCAGACATATCAAATGAATTGAACGAGCTTTCCACTTAAAAAGAGCACTCCGTTTAGCCTCCGTCTACATGACAGTTGTAAAACAGAACAAAGGAACTGTCACGTAAACGGAGTAAAAAATTGAAATAAATTCCACTCCGTTTGCGTGACGGAGTTAAGTCAAGTCAAGTCGAGTCAAGTTTTACAACTGTCATGTAGACGGAGGCCAAACAGAGTGCTCTTTTTAAGTGGAAACTATACTTTAACGTCAATTGATTGAGGTTAATGACAACTTAACGAAACAGGGCATATTATTTGACAAATATTTCACAAAAATTGTGTAAGCATTTGTGAAACATTGTCAAATATTAGGCCCTGCAACGAACACAAAAGTGGGTTTTCGTTGACGAGTATCGTATAATGAAAATGATGTGTAGCTGTCACCAGCTGTCTACATTTGCTTTGTTGAGGAAAGTAGCGCACGTACACTGAATAACCAGTAAACCAACAAAACAGAAAATTAGTCGGTTTTCAAAATCCGGTGCGTGCATCTATGGAATTGTGACCAAAATTTATTTACTCGGGTGAATACTCGCACAGAGTCTCGGTAACACAATCACCCTCGTACTCGTATCCGTTTTCCATCATTACTCCCATAGACACGTAATGTGTATAAAGTAAAATCTATTAATATGTCATCTGGATCTATGAACAATTTGAAAAACGCAAAACGTCAATAAGAGAATTAACGGAGCTGAAATGTAATTAGTATATCCAGTACATCTCGCTTATTTTGACAGCTGTCAACAGAAATTGGAAAACGTTTTTTAACATATCACTTCGTGTTTTCAAACTCTTCATACGCTCGACATATACTGACCCCATTGAAATAGTTATTTACGTATCGATTAAAGAGGCCGAAAGAGGTTACGTATTACGTTTTATTTGCTGCCTACTGGGGACGAAAGTTGAAAAATGTAGGCCCCTTTGCTTCGCTTTCGCACCTTCTTCGGCTTCCATTTTTCTGTCCTTTTCGGCGCGTGGGTTTACATTTTTTTCTTTCGTCCCGCAGAAGGAAGCATATAATAGTTATTTTAGAGCTCTCGCTTTCGCCCCTTGAATTGACAGCTTTACTTTCGGTCCTCTTAGTAAGCATACAAAAGTATTTATTTTACCGTGGCTGTGATACTGAGATTTGTTGACAGCTGTCAAAATATGCGAGATATATGGGATATTCGAAATATATTGAGCATATTTCTATACATTTCAATTTTATGAATTCCCTTATTGAAAGCAGTGCATTCAATGCACAAAATGCGGATGAAGCGAAACGTTTAGCAATTTAATAGTTTTTCTTTTAAATAATTTTAGTCTCGATATATCTTCTTCACATTAAATGTAAGTATGGTTCGTGATCTAAAAATTTAAATTAGACAATGGGATGTTTGCATTGTACAAATTAACTCAGCGTTAACCATGTAAACGGTATAATGAATAAATTTGTGTATTAAAATTTCAAAAGCTGTCAGGTTTATTTCATACACCTCACGATACAAAAGCCACTTCTATAGAATTGTCTGTAATTTCTTACTTTCAACGTTCCATTGAAAAGCATCGGAATGAAAACGTTCTTTAGAAAACATTTCAAAGAGCTTTACTCTTTTACTCTATTATATAACCTCAAGACGTGAAAACTTGGAAACTGAAAGAAAATCGTCTGCTGTGTAAAAATCAACGTGAGATACTCACAGATTTAGTCAAAACATTGCAGGTGATTCTATTATCAAGTTTATGGCTTTAACGAGTTTTGAGCTTCCTTACAGAATTTCTCGGAAAAATTTGTATTTAGCAAGAAAAATTGATGCGGCAGTTCATAAATTACAAAATGTAGTACCAGCGGAAAGAGGTTCTTTCGGAAGGGTATATTCCTCTTCGTTTTTTGTTATGAACAAGGAATCGTCAATTTGAATCAAATATTAATTTTTTTCTTACCAAAAATTAGTAAATGAATTAATTTGTATTTTGTTAAGAAGAAATTTAATTAATTCATTCGCGAAGCTACCGAAATGAAAAAAAAAGAACATTTCGCCCAATGCACTAAATTCTGTCTCAACGCAAAAAAAAATGATAAGGCACGTCATAATAACAAGGAAAATTAAAATTGGAGAACGAGATATGGCGAATTCTATATACCAATCGACAAAAAAATGTAACGCGGTAACGGCCAAGGTAAATATAGTCGGGCCATCTGTTGTGAGATAGTGAAAATATTTTTGTGAAATACAAGTAAATCGTAGTCAACCATTTAAAAAAAAAATGTCATTAGCATCAAACTTATGTGCTAGGCCGTGCGTCTCAATGGCATTACCTCCTCACTATATTTACCTTGGCAATAACACTCTCTAAAATCGAAATGGTGTATACCGAATCGGTATTACCGATGTACCATTTTGAGAGAATTTTATTTAAATTAAATTAATTATTTTTTATGCAAAATAAATTAATTTAGATTTTAGATTTAGATTTAGATATTAATAATCTAATAATTTTTCGATAGGTGGTGTCCAGCCGAACGTAAAATTCAAAATAAATAAAGTGATTCGAACTGAACCGATTGTTTATTTATGCAACAAATTAGAGAACTTTAGCAAATCATACAATAACGACAGAACCAATAATTCCCAACAATAACGAAAACGATATTGACACGGAAAAATTTTATCATTGTGAATGAGGCGAGATAAGTAAATATGTTCACAAATCATGGTGTGTTATGTGGTGGTAAAATTCAAACTTTCTTGTGAAAGTAGATACTTAAACAAAAATGAAATTCAAATAGAAGCACATAACTTTTCGGGTTGAAATTGTCTATATACTGCCGTATAATCGCGAAATTACACTATTAACATAGAAATCTAGCGCTACTCTAAATTCCTTGCCAATTTGGCGCTCTAAAGGCGAGCTATGTCAGCCATAACTAAAAGGAAATCCACACTTTCTAAGTAGTGACACCGGTTTCCCTGATACAAAAATGAGTGTATTTCAATTGGGCGGTATCCCGGTATAAATAAAAGGAAAATCCACACTTTCTAAGTCGGTATTCCGGCATTCGTGATACAAAATGCGTGTATCTCAGTTGAGATACCGACATTCGTGATACAAAATGCGTGTATCTCAGTTGGGATTCCGGCATCCGTGATACAAAATGCGTGAATATCAGTTGGGATACCAGTATCCCGGTATAAGTAAAAGAATTATCTACACTCGGTATACCGGCATCCGTGATACAAAATGCGTGAATATCAATTGGGATACCGGCATCCGTGATGCAAAATGCGTGTATCTCAATTGGGATACCGGCATTCGTGATACAAAATGCGTGTATCTCAGTTGAGATACCGACATTCGTGAGACAAAATGCGTGTATATCAGTTGGGATTCCGGCATCCGTGATACAAAATGCGTGAATATTTTTTTTTTACATAATCACAGCCTTTATTCAACACTTTCTTTTGACTTCTTTACAAGGTACATAACACAAATCGTCGGGATTAATCAGAACAGATTTTACAGCGACATGAACTTCAATTAATTTTATGCATTAAAGCTACTATAATTTACCAATTAACATTCCGCGCATCGAATGTATTAAAACAAGACAAATGCGTGAATATCAGTTGGGATACCAGTATCCCGGTATAAGTAAAAGAAAAATCTACACTCGGTTTACCGGCATCCGTGATACAAAATGCGTGTATCTCAGTTGAGATACCGGCATTCGTGATACAAAATCCACATTTTCTAGGTTGGGATACCGGTATCCCCACCACATGACACACCATGATTTGTGAACATATTTACCCATCTCACCTCATTCACAATGATAAAATTTTTCCGTGTCAATATCGTTTTCGTTATTGTTGAGAATTATTGGTTTTGTCGTTATTGTGTGATTTGCTAAAGTTCTCTATTTAAAGAATTTGCTGAACGCAAAACGAGGTTTCTCCATTTCATGTAACAAAACAATACAATTTGCTGAACGCAAAACGAGGTCTCTCCATTTCATGCAACAAATTTGAAGAATTTGCTGAACGCCTGTACCATGGTTCACAATAGAATTACCAATATCCGCCGCATAGTTTTCTTGTTTACGAAGAGCTCAGCCTAACAAATTTCGCGATCCGATATTGTGTTCCGATATACAAAACAAAATGTTCGTACACAGCATCCGAACACGGTGCCTTTGTCGGTATATAAATCCCGCGGGTACCGTACACCATAATTACATGGAACATTTTCCAACCGACCCGACTCAACAATAATTTAGATCATGAGAATTAGAGTGAAATTTCCCAAGGAATTCGAGCTGTCATGTAAATGTTGTTTACCATGTTGCGGTTAAAAGTTGCATGCAATTTCGTATATTAGCACAGGTATATTATCACATGCATATATACCCACCGACGTATGCATGTGATGCAGACATATGCGCCGCTGATTTATAGCCACTTCCCGCCAACGAAAAAGGTTTCAGAAGCCCAACTTTGCAAAAAGACAGTTTTTTTCATTTCAACTAATAAGTTACATCCGCAAAATTTAACCACACACGCCAGATGGTCTCCATATTTTTTCGCATAACTACATCCAACATTAGAGATAAGATAATTCTGTCAACTAGATCGGAACGCCACAACCGGCAGAAATCAATCACTCGACTTTTGGCGCTTCAGACATTTTTCGATCGACGCACAGGTCCGATAAATTGTGCCAACAGGATATGTCTGTTGAAAATATGAAAATTCAATTCCCATGGATTTCGTACAAAAGTCGGTGGAAAAACAAAGTATTTTACGTTAGTTCCACAACATCGGAACACTGCAAAGTTTCATTTCATGATTTTGAAATGGAGACATGAAGTGCTTCGCATTCCAATATATCTCCAGTTGTGTATGATATACAAAAGCTTTGAACAATCATTTATGCAGAAAATAATAAAAGGAATGGGAAACGTTAACAAAGTTGCAAACAAAACTTTGACCGTTTGACCATTAAAGGGTTGGCTTTTTATTTGTAAATCTCTACTACAGTGTAACCTACTGCATATATTTGAACTATTTTGAAAGTAAAGTTGCCCAGTTTTTTTTATGGTTGAGGTTTCTTTCCGGTAACATTTGTATAATATAGACGTTTCGAAGTGATGAGACCCTTTTTTCTTTCTTCTGCTCAGCTTACTACAACATTTTTTATGTTCTCTTTTTGCATATTTGTTGCGTAACTCACGTTCCATTATGAAATTTTCTATTCAATATACGGCCGCCTATTTATGCCAGCAGAAAAAAAAGCGAAGAAGATGAAAAGTATCACCTAAGGAAATTTAACCACACACACGCACGCCAGATGGTCTCCATATTTTTTCGCATAACAATATCCAACATTAGAGATAAGATAATTCTGTCAACTATAATACATTCTATTAAAATAGGGAGAAAAAAATTGTCCGCAAAAAATAGCGTCGTCTCACAGATTTTTTTATTACTTTTAATAAATTGAGAGATTTTCTCCATATTTAACGAAAGATGATTTATGTCGCTTTGTGCATAATAACAGTGTGTGGAACACAAGAAAATTTTATTAGCGAACGAAAACCTTTTTTTTTCATTTCGGTAAGGCTTCGCGAATGAATTAATTAAATTAAATTTTTTCTTAACAAAATACAAATTAATTTACTAATTTTTGTTAAGAAAAAAATTAAGATTTCATTCAAATTGACGATTCCTTGTTCAGATGAAAATATGTAAACAAAGTGGAGTTGAATTGTTGAACTGTATGTGAGTGTTCACCATCATCATGTTTCATCTAAAGATTGAAGATTATATAAATTGAATTATTAAATATGTTGATTGGCAATTACGTTCTTTCGAAACGACATAATAATGCTGAGTTTCCTCTTACCAAACAAGTACTCCGTGTGAGAGACAAAATCGAATATTTTCAATTTTTCCTTTGTTTATTTGACAGCTCGCTCACGGCTCTCTCACGGAGTACTTTTTGTTGAGTGGAATGGACACTTAAGTATAGTTTCCACTTAAAAAGAGCACTCCGTTTAGCCTCCGTCTACATGACAGTTGTAAATTAGAACAAAAGAACTGTCACGCAAACGGAGTGGAAATTGAATTAATTTCAATTTTTTACTCCGTTTACGTGACAGTTCCTTTGTTCTATTTTACAACTGTCATGTAAACGGAGGCTAAACGGAGTGCTCTTTTTAAGTGGAAACTATACTTTAATACTTGATAAATATCACATCCACAACGGATTTTGTCAATAGGAATGACAGGTTTTGAATACAAACGAAACTCTAGATTCCAAAGGGAAAATTCTTAGAGGTAACATTGCATTAAATTCCAATAAGAATTACGAAATATACTCCCCGTAGGACATCACAGGATTTTCTGTAGTTTGAGTTACCAAACCAATACTCTCTCTAGTAAACAAATTTCGTTTTGACTCTGTCAAAATACCGCCTTGCTATTTTGTTTGTAGAATCATGGCCAGTAGACTAATTTCTAATTATACATGTAAAATGCGAAGAGATGCTAATATGTGGATTGGGTCGTTTCGACGGATAGAGCGAATATATCGAATGATTTTGAATTTAGTCGATAGTAAATGTATTGAATTTTCTATCCAAAATCCAACGTCATTCGACATGTTCCCTTGATCCGTCGAAACGACGTTCAAGTTCTCTGGTAAAATAGAGTAGGGAATTTGTTCGTCAAGCGAGTCGCCACCGGTCAGTGGTGGGTTTTGATATTTTACTTTTACAAGTTGACTCTAAACGAGCTAACCTTTGTCTATACAAAGGGTACGTTGCATGTTTACCACCTTGATGAATGTAGTTAGGTTACTCGTTTGTGACTCGCGATGACAATCTCAGAATGAATTTTTACGTATTGGACGAGTAGGCTTCCGACTATAACTTAAAATTGCTCCAAAGTCTTTTGATTGTTGGTCGTGTCTTTGTTATGAGGTTGATTGAGTGCAGTTGAACTTTCCCTCTGTTTGATAAAGTTCATCGAATGCTCAAATAAAAAGTTTCGTACGACGGTTAAATCAAAATCGATAAGAAGTGAACGTTTCCCAATCAAAGTACAGAAAACTTTTCCTTCACGTACTGTCAACAACTTTGAACTCGTCTTCTTTGAATCTAAATAAACAAAAACTTGCGTCAAGTCAAGCGGAAATTGTTCACACTATCCAAAATCATGTCAGGTTATTTGATAGTTTCTTCCAAATCATGAATTTGTCAACATTTTCAACAATTTCCTTAAAATTTCTGAAGTCAGCCTGTACTGAAATTTGCTTTAGCATTTAGCTGTTTCATGATACCAATATGCCTGGCAATTAAAAAAAAAACGAAAATTGAACAGTAAAGGAAAACAAATTGTCATTGAGAGAGGAAAAGAATCGACGTGCTACCATTACAAAATGACTGCTCATTTCTCATTTCTTCGGAAATAAATGTCATTATTCCCATCACCAGCAACTGGTTCTGTGAAGTCCAAAGTTTGATATACAATTTGGTGTTGAACGATGGACGATAGAAAGTTCAATGAATCTAAATTACCAGGATGGTCGACTCTTCAAATTCGGTCGATTTACCTTGACCGAAGTCATTATTTATGTCAAAATAATATGAAAATGAGTGCGCTTGAGCTTGTCGTTATGTCCTCCTCAGTTACCAAAAAACACACTTTACATTCATTGAGAAAGCCGACATTTTGTTCCCGTAAAGCTGAATTCATGCACTCAATTTGGGTTTCTACATTTCGACTACTAAATTCATACAACTTGAATTACGCAAATCAAGGTTTCTCTGTTTCTGCGAAAGCAACCGACTGGCCGAAATGGTGGCAAAATCAATTACTAATTCCTTTTAATTGCTTTCAATTCTTTTTATTACTTCAATTACCGGATTAACACCTATACTTGCCGGATTCGCCATTCAATTCCTATAATTCCAGTTAATTTCTACAATTCCACGAATTTTCGAAATAATTCCACGTTATTTTCCGTTATTATTCAATTCCATTACGACATATTTTTTTGTAGGAAATAGTTGGTGACTCAATAGACTGTTATGATCAGAGCGAGAAAACTGAAGACTAGTTAATTATAACTTGCCTTGGGTTACTTGTCAAAATATTGCTTTCTTTTTCAACATGTTACGTTGAGAACGAGAGGACCGAAGACCAGTCTATCACAAGTTGTCTTGGGGTACTTGTCAAAATATTTCTTTCTCTTTCATAACACTCTACTATAAATATAGTTGTCAAACTAAAGTCAAAGTTAAAGGAGCGTTTTGTAATGAACAGATTATTTTGAAACGCTTTCGGCGAAACTAAAATTTGGAAGCTTCCCGGATACTCCCGTAAATAATTTTAATTGATGGAAATACAAAAAATTGATGGAGTTATAAGGAATTGACCGGAATTGACTTGGAATATGTAAAATTGATGGAATCAAAAGGAATTGACTGGAAATACATTAATACTTGTAAGGGTATTGAAAGTAAATTAGACTAAATACTGATAAGTACTAGGAATTTCCGATCGTCATACTTATTCTTATTTACTTTCAATTCCTTATAATTTAACGTATTTCTAGCCAATTCCATAAATTTCTCGTATTACAATTACAATTATTTACCGGATACTACGGCAATTCCTTTAAGAGTGTATAGTGAATTACCCGAGTCGGTTACCTCTCGGCGAAAGCGTTCAAAAGTGAAGGCAACTATAGTCTTAAGTACTTGTTCCGCTCCTATCAAGACCGGCTATTAAATTATGATTTACTTATTTCTGAAAAGATTTTCTTGGAAAAGAGAATCCGTTAAGTGCCCAATTTTTATCCGGATTAATTTTTACTATTTTCACTATACTTAAAATCCACTTTGTTTCCAGCATCTCATAAATAATGAGTCGATTCGTCTGAGTGGAATCATGTTGTTGAAAATCCTTGCCGAGGATTACGTAATTACAAGTCAATTCATAATGTCTAAGTGTTTCGTTTTATCGGTGTTGATGAGTTACTGTCTGTACTATGTCTGTTATGTTGCATCAACATCGACAATTAAAATTTCCCGGAAAACTGAATTTTATGAATAATTTTTCTTACAATGAGTACCATTAAGATGATAATTAGTGTGAGCTGTTATCTTGTTCGGAAAATTGAAATTAAAAAGTTGAGCTTAAATTTACAGAATGGTTTCGGCTATATGCATTAGAATAATAATCACCATCATCATCATCACCATAACCTGAGCGACGCTTCGAGCACCTTTTTAAAAGAATAAATTTCTTTTTCACACACAATAGCAGCGTTTTTTCCGAAATTTTTCGTTGTAAATGTTTGCAATGCAAAAAAAATGGGAAAAGTACTTTGAATGTTCAAAATTAAGTTGAATTGGATAAATGAAAAAGTTTTGATTCAATTTTTAAGTACTTTTTTATACACCTCGGCCGATGCTGTGTAAGCGATGCAAATAAAAGAATTTTTAAATTTTCATCCTCATGCATGCTTAAACAACAAAATAAAACTCAGGGTTTGTTGTAGAAACGGTCGTGAAATTATAATCACTGGAAATTTCCAATCATTTTTTTCGTTTGTTCCTGTGGACACTTGTGTAAACCCGAGGTAAAAGCTTCCCCAAAGATTACAGCGTTGATTTTTCGGGCATGCATTCTTCATGGTTTCACAAACTGTCATACCACCCTGAGCAGCCTGAGCACGAAGATGTGAGATTCACATAGGTAATTCACAGTTTGTCACACAAGCAACACCTCACGACCGGGATGTTATTTCAACGTGGCGAACGTCATCCACAAAAGCCTTTTGTATCGTGAAAACAAGGAAAATATCTTAGCGAAAGTCCTACTAGTGCAATTGACGGCGTCATCCATCCTTTTCAATTTTATTTTATTTTTTGTATAGAGCAATGTAACTCGCCTTTCTGTTGTTCTGTTTTTGTGAGATAGCCCAGTTTCACAGTGCAATACAACGAATTCATACAAAGGGTAGACGTTGCAGGATATTTAGCAGAAATATGTTCGTTCAAAGTCCTGGAGTACATGTTTGTTGTATTGAAATACTACTTATCAAGGATTGTTTTCTTTAAAAAAATCTCCATCATTGTGATCTTTGTAAATTCTTGTAATAAAATCTTTTGTCCCACTTTGTTACAATATATTTTGCTACATAAACAACCCTTTCGAATCTTTTGTATTTACCGTATTTGTTGCCATTGTTGCAGAGATCCAGTGTTTATTTTGTCCGCTTGGTTTGTAAGCGAGAGATTATACCTACAGAGAGTACATAAATCGCTCTGCCTTCGAATGCATGCACAAGAAAGTAATTTCCTCGTATTATTTGCCAATCGACAAGTATCTGTTATAGGTATAGTAACATTCTGGAATGCAATCAATTCAAACAAATAACATCACAGTGTATTTATTACTGGTATACTACCGAGGGGCAAACCACACAAAAGAGTTGCATGCGAATAAAAATAGTTGTATCGAAGTTGTATGCTGAAAGGAGTTGCATCGGAGTTGCACTCCGAAAAAAAAAATTGAGAGTTGTATCGGAGTTGTAAATCGTGGTTTGCCCCTCGTATACTACACAACATATAAAATATAAAGCAGACAAAGAACGGGAACAACAAAATGTGTTCGGATATTTATTGCATTTAACGTCTTGTTTACCTAGAAAATGGAACTCGCAACATTTTTATGTAAATCAGAATGAAAGAGAAAATATCCTTGCGAGAGAATTTATCCTCCGGAATATTTATTGAAATTTTATATTAATGTTGTTGTTGTCATTGCTATAACACGATTACTCATGCATGAACAGGGTTTCCAGACGGAGCACTAAATTGTATAATATTTTTCACTTAATAATCGGTGATAGATGGCTGTTTTGGATAACTAGTTCCGAGATTGTAAATTGTAAAGTCCGAACATGAATTTACATTGACGTGAACCTGAGATGATAAATTTTGACTTGACCTGAGATTACCTGAAAATAGAGTAAAACCAACCTGCCAGTTCAGGTTTCAGGTTGACCTGAAACTTATTACTTTGTTAGAAGATCTGTATAAATTTCAGGTCAACCTGAAACCTGACCTGAAAATTCCTCCATTAAATTTCAGGTCATATAGCTTTTTGACCACGGACGACATAGTTAACTAAATTCATAAAAAGCGTCCCCACTCTATGTACAGTTTTCGTTCGTGCAAGTTTGTGATAGTCCTTCTTTCTTCATATACGATACATGTGAGTGAAGGATCACTGAACCGTGCCAAATTTTAATACAAAGTTTGAACGCAATTTCAGTTCAGTTGAAATTTTATATAGACTGTTATGACCAGAGCGAGAAAACCGAAGACCAGTTAATTATAACTTGCCTTGGGTAGGCATGTGTACTTGTCATTTCATTTCTTTGTCCGAATATATTTCCTTCTCTTTCACCATAACAGTCTATTGAAATGCTTAGTTTGAGTTATCAAAAGCAGCCATACTTTTTATTAAAGCTCTGTCAAAAAAACATTGGCAAACGGAATAGAACACCAATGAAACTGTCGAACATCAAAAACTTAGAAAATTTAATTGCTTGGTCCTCTTGAACTGGCAACCCCTAAAAAATTCAATTTCAATATGCTCCATTTTCTTATTTAAATGGTTTATGAATTGAACTATTCAAAGACGGAGCGGAAATTTAGCTTGTGTACTCCTGGATGCAGTTTGCGGAAAAAGTATGTACATAGAAGCGTGTTGTCAAACACATAACCCTAACATTACTCTGACTGCATTAAGTTTAAATGAATTCGTCATAAAAGCGAAAGCGTCGCCATTTGCATTTGTATTGTGAGTGTATTGTGTATTGTGAGTGTCAAATTATGTATGGAACAAGCGAAAGCTTTGGAAATTTGAGGACGTGCTAAAATTGATCACTTCACATCGATGAAGTATGTCAAAGATTAGGCGTCAGAAGTATCTCTTGTCTTTCATTTAATCAAAGAAGACACGAAAACAACACTTGGAAAAAGCAACATCACATGAATTCGCCTCAGAGTGAAGTTGGGCATGTAACCAACAGCTGGCACCGCAAAGTGATTTATTAAAGTTCAAAGTGAGTGAAGACATGAAATACACCGAATCGGTTCAACCTTGGTGGAAATGGAAAGTTAATGGAGTGAAGTTCGGATGAAGCCTAAAGGTAGAATCGCAGTCACACCGGGTATATGACATGACAGTTAAACTGTTCAACAAAGGCCGGTTAATAAAAAAAAATATGAAAGAGAACACCCAACTAAATGCAGGTGACATCAAACCATATTCAATTTTTCCTTTGTTCACTATGCAGTTGTAACTTGTAACACAAACGGTGACAAAACACAAAACAAAATGCTTTTTCAACAAAAGTGACTGTGACACAAGCTTTAAAATTAATGTTGACTTTTTCACTTAGTTGACACTGCTCTATTTTGCTCAGGGCAATGTCTCACCTACTCGCTTTTCTTGCATTATCATTTGCCTCTTATGTCGTCTGTTAGAGGCAATCTCACCAATGAAAGTATAGTTGAATTGAATCTCACTTGTTGTTAAATAAAAGAAATCGAAGACAAAAGCGGTACCATCATCTTCAACTGCATCCCATACAAAGGAAAAGTCAAGGCAATTTATCGTTTTCATTAATTTTACGTTCGCTCTCAGGAAATAACAAATAAGCACAGCGAACACAACAAACCGTACTGGATCTATACTTACTTTGTGATTTATGACATATGCAATGCAACTCATTCAAGTGCAAAGTCGCAGAAAATTTATCCTCGTCTGTCCGTAACACGTAAAGATTATGTACAATCGCAAGACGAGATTATCTTTTATGTGGGCTCAGCAAATTGAATTAATTTATTAGGTTAAATTAATTGGCGATGTCGGTGTGACGACGGTTAATTGCAGACAATATTTTTAAATGTTTTCACAGCGAATGAGTAACGAAAAATGAAAATGGAAACACAGGTGGTCTCATTCGAAAACTTGTTCTATTTATGTAATAAAAAGTTGAAGTTGAAAGTTGAAGTTGAAAATATGGATTACGAACGGGTGACTGACTTGTGTGTGACTTATTATCAATCGTACCGAAATTAGACTTCTATTAGACTTGAATTTGCAGAGTTTATTTTTCAAGTAAGTTAAGTTATGCTCAGGGAGATGCGGGAATTCAACGCAATTTGAAGTTAGAGAGTTCGTCGGAGTGCATACACATTTACGAACAAAACGCACGTCACTTCGTTTACTCACCGTTTACGTTACAACAAAATGGAAAGATAGACAAGAGAGAGAGATAGCAGTTTTTATTGTTTTTGCTTGAAAACGGTGAGCAAACGTGGAATGAAGTGTGGATTAAATTTTAGATTTGTTAGTTGTTGTGCGTCAGCATGTCGAGACTTCACATTGAATTATTGAATTGCCAGTTGTGGGTTCGAAACTCAACCGCGACACAAATAATTCGCTTCGTCAGGTTGTTGTCCACAATAATGACTTCTGATTGAATCGGTTATTAGGATCTTGCATCTTGGATTTAGTACTGATATTTGTGTTACACGTAATTGTTCGTTGGTAATGTCATTCACTCAGTTGGGTGAAAAGCCCGTTGGCGGTGTGTATTGTTTTACATTTACCATTTACATTATGTGGTGAGTTCACTATATCTTTGTCGTTTAATCGCCAAGTATACGGTATCCAGTTGAGGCATCACAAATGCCATTAGTCTTTGAAGGGAATTATTTTCAGGAATACCAACACTCATCACCATACTTTGTCATAAGGTTAGTGACAGGTCATGAGACCATGAACTATGCAAGAAAAATGCCTGAAAGATGAACGTCTACATCAGGTTTACATCACGTCAACATTTTTCAATCACTTTGCATGAGGCTATTTTTCAAACATATTTCGGTGTTTTACCTTAACGAAGAGCAGTGATACTTAAATGAAAATGTAAACAAATGGGTGAAGTTTTTGATCGTGTAGTAAGAAGATGCTAAAGTTTCGTGGTAAACATGGTTTAACCGTAAATTGACAGCAGTTGAACTATCCATATCGAGAAAATGAACTCAGCCAATGTATCAGAGTGAAATGTCGATATGCTGGTGATTTATGTAATGCATTCATTCTGGACGATTCATACGCCCAATCAAGTTACATTCATCTTCATCCAGGAATAAATTACCCAAAAAATATTTATATTCAGAGGTCACGGATTGTACAGAAAAGTATGTAGACCGGCTAGAGTCATAAATTTAATTTCGAATCGAGATCAAATTCAATGAATTTTATTTTATAACCAGAAATTGTGAAACAAAATTGTGAATGGAATGCTATACTCGTCTGTCCCTTTATACCGAAAAAAATATTAATCTAATCGCCTATATAATAGCAAATTATTTCTATAAATTCAGACACAATGTGATTTGTCATCGTGCCAAGAATGATGAAGCATGAAGCCCTGGCTATTTTGGCAATATTAATACCATATTCCAGTCGGCATTATGCCAAATTTCAAAATAGGTTTATAGGAATTTGAAACCGTTGCTTGCAGCTTTACAATTTTTTTTACACCACTCGTATTAACGTGCATTATATGTCCTAAGCTATAAAAAACACCGTACAGATAAAGCCTGGTAAACTTCCATTCTGGTATAAAGCGATTTACAAAGTTGTAAATGGTTAAACGAAACGGATATAATACACCACCGTTATAGTATTATAGTAAATGCCACCCAATTAATCTCGCAACTCAGTAACACTTAAGAATGAAACTACTACCCAGAGAGACCCTCCCGTAACGTGTACCAAAAGCTTGGAGACATTATGATGCCAAAATACATAAGAAAATTTAAGAGAAACGATTGCCAGACAAAATAAGCGGTCAACTGCTATCATTTCTCTAAAAAAATATTTTGTTGTAATAATCCATCCACGCCATAAGAAAAACAAAGTTTGTTTGGTTATAACTTACAATGTCATAAATTTCATGTGATTATATCTGTTATAATAGTTCAACGGGATAAACATTTCACGCGGTTTCATAGTTAAGGCGGATACACATTACCATCTAGTGTCAGTTGAGAATACAATATTTCGCAATATTTAACGAAAGAGAGAACATCGTATTCTCATTTCATGCGAAATATGCAGAATCACAGAATTCTGAACATTCAGTATTTTGTCGATTCTTATGTAAATTTTTATGTGTATCCGTCTTTACAAACGCTATGAATTTTATGAGGTCTTTCATACGTATCAGAGAAATGATAAGTTGGTACATCTGATTTTGGGAGAGAATTCGCTCAATATCACATACAATTTTCTCACATTGCTTCCATCATAACACTGAACAAAGCACTAAAACATAATTTTTCAGAGGGGCCTTCTCGACGCAGTAGTCCAAATTTCTCATATAAAAATAAATAAATTAATTGGAACGCAGTAGCATTTTTCAAAAATGAAGGGCCAAATGACCGTTAAAAAAATCTGTTCTAGTGCTTTGTTCAGTGCTATGCTTCCATCGAAAAGATCATTGTCAATGTCGTTTGAGATGTCAAATGAGCTGTCATTTTCACAAAGCTAGCCACAATGTTATAAAAATTTATATGGAGCTGTCATTGGACAACTCATTGGACACTTTTTTGAGAGAGGAAACCGTTATTTGACACTGATCTATAGGTTTGTTCCAACGCCATCGAATGGTCAGACTATTGTCAAATTTCATCCATAGAGACATAGCCTCATCAATATTTATAAACCGATCTGTGGATGAAATCGTGTTCGTTTGGTCAGTGAAGATTAGTGTTTACAGTTACTTGGAAGAAACATCTATGACAACGACATAGACATATTTACAAACGCGCGTTTTCGAACTGAGATGAGTTACATAGCTTGTGAAAAAAGAATGTGTTCCACGGGCTGAAAAATGTGCAGAATTACAGTCCATCAAATTTATATTTCAATGTTATAGAAATTCTATAAATTCCATAAAAAATTGCGATAGTGAACACATAACTCATTTTCTGTATGGCATACCAAACCAACAGCATAAAATTGAACTATCTCCGAAGTGGAATGCCCAATGGAATAAAGGTTTCTTCCAGGCAACGATTAATCCGAACAAAATTAACCGAACACGAACAAAAACAAGATAAAATCAATTAAAAATAATTTAGACCTAAAAGTTGAAAACTATAAACTTGTGATATTTATCGACCACTGTTCTAAATCAAAGGAATGGAACATGACACTTCAGCGGAAAGTCCGACAATAGATAATCTTCAAGGACGTTTGAAATGCCATCCACGTTCAAAAATTCTCATACAAATTAATGAATGAACGAAACATTTAACGAAACTTAAGTGAGATTACGTCTGACAATGATCCATATAGCTGTAAGATCAGTAATTCATACGGGTTTAACGAACGAAAAGAAATTCATATACATCCGATATCATCGAGTTGAACGAATTCTTATCGTGTGGTGGTTGGCCGACACTCTAGTCAAATTTTTATGGTGATTTTATTTCCATTTTTTGTTTTGTTTCCTATGGCTGTGTGAAACAGCCAAAGAATGTTTATTGATTAAATCAGAAAATGCCGCTTTAAACCTATACTTATTTCGTGTCTCGGTAGTTTGGTTTGGTCGTTTTTTTCTTTTTTTCTTTTCTTTTGGGGATATTATTAAGACGGTGATAAATGACATTTTCGCTTCCATTCAATTTATGCAAAGCGGCACCCATAACACCAAATATTTTGTATCGGTATTTAGATATATTTGCGGCTGGTATTATTGGCCATAAAAAAAATGCCGAAACTGAACTGAACTCCAGTGTAACGACATAAATCACGTCGAACCGTTACGAACCAAACACACACCGTATATAATACTTAAAAACGAAACTTTTTTTTCGATGGAAAATTTGTAGTCACGTACCTACAATGTATAAGCGGGTAAAATATGTGGCCGCGATATAGAGAGACGAGAAAATATTATTATTTGAATCATCATCGCGGAGTATTGGAATTGCTTTGTATACAGCTCACTCGAATGCTATAAATGTATTGTAGTCGGGTGTGATGTAGGCGCTGATGAGCAATGATACAAAAGGGTACATTTGTTTTTGATTTTTGTACCTCAAAAATAAGATTTATCGAATACCTGCCGCGTCAAATCATTTTTAAATTTCCACCGTTTATTTCAGAAAATTTTCTGTATCCCGGATCCTTGTGGGGACATGTCCTTTTAAAAGCATCATAACGAAGATAGATTGGAGTTTGCGTCCTCGGCTGCCAGGCAACGGAAAGGTACGACCTTTAGAGTCGGTGCCGCTAAAAGTTTCCTCACGGTTCAGTTAAATCCCAGACAGCTTAATAAACCAATTGATGGAAAATAGACTCCTAAATTATGAATTGAAGTTCCAGGTAGAGCTTTCTCTCAAATATGTGTGAATATGTCGCGTGCCAAACCATTCCACATGGAATTTTTCTAGCTATTCTATCTCATTGGTAACGTCTTAAAGTTCTCTCAAGATCCATAATTTGGGTAATTGCAGTGTGCTTGTTGGGTGCAACTGTGTACACACTGAATGACTCGCGCGTCGTAACCGAAACACGCTTTATTTGTTTGCATATTTCTAGCCTACATTTAGACGAGGTATCAATAAAGCACCTGACTTTCCTCAGAAATTAATTTCATGAGGATATTCATACAGCAATCGAATATTACGATAGCTTTCACAGTTTGTGCATCTTATCAACTCATTAATTTGACAGACGCCCATGACGCTCTAATAATGTTGACGTGTACGGTGTGTACCATAAAATGGTTCTTCATAGAGAATGGAACGTAAGTTCTTGGAAACAACTCACACCCGACTATTTTCCAGTAGTACTTTATTCACACATACACCGTGAATTCTTGGCATTACAAAAATGTTTCATCATAAATGATGATTGCGATTGTTAGCGAAGTTGAAGCACCTGATACTTCGGTACGAAGCTATTTACTTTTTATAGCGAAAATTTCTCTTTTTTTTACTTTCACATTTCACATTTTTATAAACGCAATGTTATACAATGATCATTTCAGTTATATGTTTTTCTTTTCGAGAACGACTGTACACGGTTTCGTAATATCCTTTTATATCTTACTTACGGTGTGAAATAAATTTTCAATGGCAAAATAAGGATGAATATAAAAGATTTTTCAATGCTTTTCAGGCGATCCCGGAATTTTTTTTTTAATTGGAAGCATTCGAAAGCTAATCGAACGCAATTGTAATGCAAGAGTGCCAAAAAGGTATATTTATGTGTTTTATAAATAAATATAAATGACATTCAAAAGTGAACACAGTCACTCAATTTGTACTTTATAGACTGTAATGCCCGTAATGCCCGCCTCGCGCACACAATAGACTGTTATGATCAGAGCGAGAAAACCGAAGACTAGTTATTATAACTTGCCTTGGGGTACTTGTCAAAGTATTTGCTTCTCTATCAACGTGGTACGTTGAGAGCGAGAGGACAGAAGACCAGTTTATTTTAACTTGCCTTGGGGTACTTGTCAAAATATCTTCTTCTCTTTCATCATAACACTCTATATGAGTGATGTACACACTATTTGAAAATTGTCAGATAAACTGTCAAATATATAAATTACGAATGTTGAAACGTATTTATATACGATTGTGTATGATTGTGACACGGGTATAAGCGCGGCGCTGTGAATAAATGCAAAATTTTGTGTATACCAACGAAAGAGGGCAAATGATATCGTCTAAAAAACGATAATATCATTCCTGACGATATTGACCGTTTAGAAATGTCCCGCCACTGATATAACATTTTCTTAATCCCACGACGCCGACAACCAAGTCAAATAATCGGATGAACTATAGGTCATTTACAAGTATGGTCGAAACATCTTTAATAAATTGAAAAGGCATTCAGGCTCAAAGTATCTATATAAACATATAAACGGTAATGCAAATGTTCAGCGGATCACAAATTTTATGAAACCCAAGTTTCGGGTGAATATAATACTTGTTATGTTGCTTGCGTGACGTTTGGCGTTTTAATGTTGGTAGAAATGTGTTGTTCTCGTTCTGCATCTTCTGCATACAATTTTTTGTGTTGAGTATAAGGATGCAACCTAACAAAGTGAATTTAACTAGTGGCCAACATGGTAAAAATTATATTCACCCGATAGTAGGGTTCCGTGAGTTTTTGTGGATTTGCATTACCTTCAGTATGTTTATATACTTTGGTTCAGGCTATGTACATTCAACTGTCTGAAAGATGTCATCACATTGCGAAGCACAACTTAAAATCAGAGGAAAACAAAGTGCCGTCCTCCGGATGCTGCAGCGCCATCTGTTATCATTTCTCTGCTTGGACATGATCTATTTTCAAAATAAGTAAAGGAAAATCTAAGTCTTCGGCTTATTTAACATAACACATAAAGCTTGTATAGCAATCGATGTTGATAGTTGAACAATATGATTTCAATAGCAAAATAACCGTAACCGTAACACTCAATTTGAAATGCTGCCAATATGGTAAAACTATATAATGAAATTTGGATCGAAATTGTGGTAAATTACTGGAATAAATGAATTGTGTGCTGGGCGCTGTTTTATTTCCATTGATACATTTTCCACTCCAGATGATTTTGAAACTCTAATCAGAGCAAACTTTTTTTTTTCTACGAAAAAAATTGTATTCAACTTTTTAACAGAATTTTAAATGAACCACATTCAAGTTTTCCTCGTTTTCAAAAAAAAAATCCGAGTTTATGAAATGAAAAAATACAAAAATTGAATTATAGAAGAAGCTTGTTGTTAGTTTTAAAAATTGAATTCATCGTCGAGCTATTTAAAAACTTGAAAATTTCGTTCAATGTGTCTGATGGTTTGGTGAAGTTTTTTTTTTTTTGTTCCTACCTACTCATATTTTACACTGAACTGGACAGTTGTTGGATTTTATTTTCGGTCTAATGAATAAAAAAAAAGTTTTTTTTTTGTCTAATAATGGAAATTGAGTTTACACACAAAAGTATCTCTCGACTTTAGTGCATATTGAAACATATCGAGAATAATTTATTGAATTTGTAGTGGATTTTATGAAATTAAATGTTGATTCGACTAGTTAATTAATCTAGTGAAGTTTTCCATTCAGAATATTCTTTTCATTGCATTTGATTAGGTTGCGGATGAGGGGATTTTAATTAGTGGTCAGGACGTTATACGTAGCTATACTATACAACTTATTGAAGCTATACGATTCATAACTAAGTGCGGACTGGGTTTTGTGATAGATGGAAAATATTCTCCTGATGTTCACATTATGACAGTCAGTATTCAGCTATGAAAGCATGTGTGGCACAACTAGAGAAAAGGGGCTAGTTCTATGTTGAATAGTAAATTCATCTATGAAAATGCAAAGATGTCACCACTAAAAGAAAATGATAAAATAATTCACCAGACTTGCCATATGGTGACCTGTTCGACATTTAACTATTATGGGAAGAAAATTCCAAGATTGTAAATGAGGAGCGGAGACCGCCATTATTTTACTGAGGTAGTATTGCAAAAAATGTCGGTCACTCTAGCTGCATTTCAATAGAAAATTTCATCAGAACTGCTGAAGTAAAATTTTGTATGAAAATTACAGGACAGTTTTCCAGCACTAGTCTTCCATTGTTGCAAACAACCGACAACCCTTCCTTACGGCGTAGCTCTTATAAAAAGGTCAACACTGCAATTAACCGAAAACGTCAGGTTTGTTCCAAATAACTGTAAACTCGAACTTTGATAAAACGAGCCGACAGAATTCCATCCGCAGCAACGTAACCTACATGGTTTTACGTACAAATCTTGATGTGGTTATATCTGTATGGAGGAAATTTGACAATTTATATGACCTTAACCTACTATACCTACTACCGATTACTCGGAAAACAAGAAAAATTAATCAAAAGCATTCAGCCGTAAATAAGCAATTTGAGTCGAATTTGTTGTAATCGTATATTCGCAGTGAAAATAAAATACTTCCTTACAATTCAAACTGATAAGACAAGTGAGTTGGCCTGCAGAGGCGCCACATTTTTTTCATAGTACTTCATTCTCTGCGTCTTATTTACATATGAACCAACTTCACATCTGTTATTACAGAGCAAGTGTCACCATATGAAGTTGATTCTCTATTACATTTCTTCTTAGTTTCAACATCTTTCTTCTATAGACAAGACTGATTTATTCAGTGACAAGTTCAACTTGACAAGACTGATTTATTCAGTGACAAATTCAACTTACATAAAGACAACGGAACAAGCCTAAATCAAACGTCCATATTGCCAGTACAAATAACAATTCCAACAGAATTTACTAATTCAATCCGCAGGTGATTGAATTTAGTATTTAGTAAAGATATTGAAGAGAGTGCGTAGCGTATAACAGTTCCAGTTATTGTTTCCTGTTACGTGGATAGCACTTCTTTAGGCAATTTTTACGTATTTATTTTAGTTCTAGACTTCGCAGCTGTCAAACGTGAGAGCTATTATATTGAGGTTAAAAGCCAGTATCATGTATTTCGGATGATTTGATTAATTTGAGTGAGGCTATAGACTATAGGTAATGTATAGTTCATCGAACTGTAAGATATTGAAAAGCAAGTCTCTTTCCGCTGTAAATACAGTACACCGTATCGTTGCGGAAGGCACTTCACATTCCCTTGATGAATATTTCTCACACTATACGTCGGAATGTCAACATTGATATCCAATGTGTAAATGTCATTTTAAACGGGCGAATCATGATGTCGGTTAAAATTATGGCATTGGGTCTCCATCACACTCACACCCCTCACACCCCAACCCAAAACCAACGAAATGTAATTATATTGTCGTTAGATATTAATTACATTGAATTATTACAATATTATCCATATCGCCAGTTGAAGATTTATATCTGTTTTGAGTTTATGTTAATCAATGGGATATGTGTCACGAATAAGTCATTGCATTAATTACGTACTTATTGACGGGGCTATGCGGATGTAATAGTAATACTGTATAGAAAACCGACACGAATGGATTTAAGATCATTTTCTACGTGATTAGACAAACAGGGATATGTTTAAACTTTATTAAATGCTTGTCACAGAAGAATGAGCGTAAGCACACAAGTTATGCACAAATTAACACGGAACCACGAAAGATTGGAAATACTGTGTGTAACGATATATTGTGTGGAACGTGTACTGACACTAATGAGAACACATCGAGGCGTTAAAACGGATGATGAAAATTGAATGTAGATTCCTATGGGTGAACTGAGAAGCGCTGGTGTGCTTTACTTATAGAGGATTTTGTTAGAGGATTTTGATGGGAAACAGCTATTAAACAGGGAAATGATAATGGCAGCTGACACAGCTCGGCGAGGTAGAATCAGTAGCGTAAGTGTATGTGATGACAGCTGGACTGAGAGAACATTCTCTTTAAAAACAATACAGTCCAGCCGTCATATACATGTACATTCCAAAGTATTTATGTAGATATATCCCTTACGGAAGAGAAATTTCCCGTTATTTGCACCTGCCTTATAACTGGTCTCGGGATCACATGTGAAATCGCAAACAAATTTATTTCGTTTGTACACCGTGGTGTGTAAACAGAGTCTGACTCACAATTATAGTTTTCATTTATGAAGTTTTGACAGTTTGCCCCGGTAATCTTACATCTTACATGTTCGGTTAATTGATCCTTTTTCGTTGCTTAAAATTACCTTTTTATTCCTTGGGGCAGAAAATAGGGGCAATTTTTCAAATTTTTTCGATTTTTCTGCCCTTTGCATGTGCACCTGTTTAGGACGGTTGATTTTAGGCACTTTTGCTTATATACCTCACTTCGTTTGGCCTACAATCCGCGAAATTGCCCAAAATCAATCGTGCAAAACAGGTGCAAAAATGACTATTGTGAAAATCAGCCACAACTGCATGTACATGTACCACGGTAGTTTCGGCACAAAATGTTATGGAAGTTTATTTTCATTTCGCTTATGATTCGCCAGATGTTTACATGCAAAAATAGTATAACTAAACTCATACCGATTAGTCATTACGTTTCTTCCGCCGTCATGGGGTGACGAATTATCGAAATCAAAATATGTATCGAATCACCTCACATTCCCCATTATATTAATGTCCCTCAATTCGCACATAATGACTTTCAAAAGACGGTTGATCTGTTGTAAGCTATCAACATACTGGCAACGAACAGATTGTGCAGAACTGTTTATAAGACAAAGAGATTTCAATTTTCTTCGTTAATTTGATTCTCTGCTCTAATTTAACATTTAATTTGCATAACAATATTCCTCCAGGATCCAATATTTGTTTATCTCTTTGTGAACGTGAACGAATGAAAGATGTGGTTACTAAGTCAATCCACTTTCCATTCCAATATTTACCTTGCCAACATATTTAATATTATAATCGGCTTCCGCCTGTTTTCGTAGCAGTGATAAACAAAGTTAATTGGCAATAAAATTTTGCTGTAAACTTTCTTATTATCTTCTTAAAGTGCAGATTAACGGTAATGTGAAAACCATAAAATATCTCTTCCTTCATGTTGTCTGTGTGTAAATGTTTTATAATTGTTGCTTTTGTCGACTGACATCGAATCAAAGCATAGAGACGCGGATGAGAGAGAAACAAAGACTACACAATTATTTCGCAAAGTAATGTTCCACCAGTTTAAGAGTAGAGTGCGGCAAATAGTTTCGGTTTAACCGACTATTCCACAAAATTGTCTTGCCATATATCAACTCAACACAATTCCCGCTTATTATTTAAGTTAAGCATATCATTATCATTTACATGACATCATATTAAAACGAGACGATTGTGTAACACGTCCTTACCGCACCGCAATATAAGCGTATAGTTCTGCTCTCCTTTTATTGTTTATTCAGAGAAATGCGTGGTGAACAAATACTTAATGCCAAATAATTTCGTGCCTCCATACACAAAGTTAATATATCCAACATAACACACCCGCGTATGTTTTGTCAGGCAACAATATCATCAACCGTTTCACTTCATAATACACAGAGAGTCAGTGTGTGTGGTGCCTCGTCGGTATTTGGAAAATGTTCTTTGTTCCACTATAATTACACGACATATCAACAATCATAACCAAGATTAATTTAGGTTTTGCAGCATCAGCTTGGTATATATATGATGCGGGTAAATGAGCTAATAAATAATTTCTATAGTCACATCATGATGATGCGAGTGTGTGTCGCTACATATATATATATTGTTCGGTTATTTAAATAGTAGGACAGCGCCTGCCTCAACGCACAGGGAAAAGGGAAAGACTTTGAGCTATTATACGAAAGTATAATCTTTTGTGACATGCTTTTGATTAGGCAGAACAAGTCGTAATTTATTAGCTCTCATTGTTGCTTCTCGGTAACTGTACTGTTATACCTTTGCCGGATATTATGCGAACATTATTACATTTCTGAAAGCTTTTTTGTTATACTGCTGCGGTTGGTAGTATAGTATTACACGTAGCTCATTTGTACTGAGTTAAACTTTTTCGGTAAGAATTCGAGACTTTCGTAAATTTGCAGAAAGGGAGCATTCACGTATTACGTAAGCATCTATGCGGGGTCTTAGGACCTCCCCAAATACTAGGTAGTGTAAGTAATTTTCTCGTTCTTTTCACTCCCAAAGTAATTACTCGGGATAGATGTGATAGGAAACAGAGGACCCTGTTTTATGGGACTTAGGAACTCGCATGTAGGTGGATTACATCACATAAATATTTATTGAAGTACTGGGCCTAGGTCAATGTGGTTCTATAGACTCTACTTAAAAGCTTTACTTAAAAGCTAGATTTAGTAAATTTAGTGCTTCATTGTTTAAATAATTGGAATACGTGGTTTATTTATTTATTTTATTATTTTTTCCGAGCTTTCGCACACAAACTGTGAGCTTCATCAGGGATGACAAATGAGACCTACTTATCGTTTTTCTAATTGGTGTGAAAGGGATGGGTTACTATGAATTTGGCTTTCTTGCATGAAATCTTTTATGTTCGGAATTATTGGATTCCACGCGTTACTCAAAATTAATCCTTGATCAGTGTTCATTAACGTTTTTGTACTTTGTTGGATTGCCAGTCCTTCTTTAATTTTTCTTAGACCAAAATCTTTCTCTTTTATGATTATTTTTCCGTTGTTCCGGTCAATTTCATGATTTCTGTTTCTGATGACATGTCTTGCAACTGCCGATTTCTTGTATTCTCTTCTTCTAACGTTGCCTTCATGGTCTTCTTTTCTTTCTTCGAAACGAAAGGTTTCACCAATGTAAATATTCTGACATTTACAATTTAGTGCTTCGAAAAATTAAATCACGTGGTCAATGTGATGCGGTTCCTGCATATTAAACTTTTGTTAGCTCTAGCCGCTCTAGCTTAGAGTCAAACCACATCGAAACTTTTTGTCGTGAAGTGACAGTTTTGACATTGACATTTTTGACGATGTCATTATTGACATCTGAATTTTTTTTGCTATAACAACCTCAATTGAAAACTGAAACTGAACACAAAACTTGTCTTTAAACAATTAATTTTGAATATTACAGTGTTATCGTATCCTTATTGTAATATTTACGATAATACTGTAATATTATTCCAAATTAATTGTTTTAAGACAAGTTTTGTGTTCACTTTACGTTTTCATATTCAGATTGTCGGAATAGCTCAATCAAAAGACAAATTTTTAGTTTTTGCCAATATATTTCGTCCTCAATTCGAGAACATCATCAGGGCTGTAACAAAAACATTTCATTGATAACAACACAAATCATAGCTGTATAAAGAGACACAGCGTACCTATGTTATAACTACATTCATACAAAATAGCAAAAACTGCCCATAACAAAAGTTCTGTGTATGTTCCGTCTGTATAAATTATAAAAACAAATTATAAGAAAATGCTACTGGCACTACATTAGCAAAATCAACTTACAGAAACAAACACTTCGTCAAAAACATTAACAAAATCAGAAAAAACACTTTCTACAACAACCGGCAAATTGACATCAGTAATTTGAAAGCATAAAGAACCACTTCCTAGAAAAGCTTTGCCATTCGTCTCACAAAAGTACGACTAACAAAATTTTTTATTGGCATTCTCATTCGGCGCGACAATTTATATGATGTTATTGTATGCAGTCGATAGAAAAACCGATTCTTTCTGCTTGTTGATGCAATTTGCGTTCTTCCTTATGTGGATCATTTCCAAAACACAACGTTTCTTCTTGTTGTATTCAAATTCGAGGATTTCTACATCATCCCACTTCGGTTCATGATTTAATGTAACAGCATGTTCGGTGATGGCACTATGATCAATGTTCTTGATCTTGGCGTTGTATTTATGCTGGTACATTCTTCTTTTCAATTTCTGTTTCGTTTGTCCAATGTAAATGGCATCACAAGAGCATGTGACTTTGTAAACAACATTAGATTGTTCCAACTTGACTGTCTTATCTTTCAGCCTACTGAAACAATATTTTTTAACATTGTTGTCACCTCTACCAACTGTGGTAAAATGTTCTTTGCAAATTGATTTTAGACTTTCAAACAAGCCTCTGGAATACGGAATTGCTACAGTTGGCTTATCATGTTGTAGTCCATGAGCTGGTAGTTGATTATGGATTGAAGGGCTGTCTTTTCCTGCAATCTTCAACTTCGTTTTACTAATGATGTCTTCCGTCAATTTGCTAGGATATCCATTAGTCTGCAACGTGGTTCTTAGTAATTGGAAATTTTGTTCGTGAAAATCTGGATCAGATAGTACCAAAATCTTTTCAGTCAACAACGCGACCGTGTTTTTCTTATAAGCCAATGGAAGGTGTGACCCAAAATTCATGTATCTGCCTGACCATGATGGCTTATGATACCAGTCCAATTTAATACTACAACTGTCTCTTATGATGACCAATTCCAAGCTAGTGATAGAGTAGAAGTGCGCAACAAAATTTGTAATGCGGTCACTAATTTCAAGAAAGCACCTAATAGACATGGTACTGTCGACGAAATCATCAAAGCTAACATTATTGCAACGAAACAATTCTTACATCAACATCCAGAATTGTTAGTGTTAAATGCTGACAAGAGCAATGTTACTGTGGTGATGGATAAGGCAGAATACAATGATAAGATGATGACACTATTGAACGACAGGACAACGTACACTGTTTTGGAACGTGATGTCAGCAATCAAATTCAGTTTCAATGCAATGCACTCATCACCAAGTGGGAAGACCATAACTACATCACCAACAATGAGGCTAAATGGATGCGAACGTATAATAGTGTTTGTGCAAAAATCTATGGTTTGGTCAAAGTACACAAAGCAGGGTACCCGATCAGGCCTATAGTATCCAGCATCAATTCACCTACATACCAGCTATCAAAGATGTACAGCAGGATTCTGAAAAATGTCGTAGGAAAAACGTACCGGTCGATCAAGAACTCTACTGAATTGGCCAAAAAATTACGGAAAGTTAGACTTCCCAGAAATCATGTCTTGATATCGTTGGATGTGGTATCTCTCTTCACCAAAATACCAAGCGAATTAATCTACGCTGCTGTTCATAAAAAGTGGAGCACAATCAAGAAACACACCAACTTACCGAAAGACGAATTTCTTGAAGGTCTACGTATTGTAATTGAAAAGTGCTGTTTTCAATACGAAGGATCTTTTTATAAACAAATTTTCGGCGCTCCAATGGGTTCACCGTCATCACCAGTTTTTGCCGATTTAATTCTTGAAATTCTGGAAGATGTGGTCATCAATAAGCTTGGTTTTAAGCTACCATTCTTCTGGAGATATGTCGATGATATACTCACAGCAGTTCCAGAGGACAAAGCAGACCAAATTCTGAAAGCATTTAATGACTATAACCCACATGTGCAGTTCACTATTGAAAAAGAATCCAATCAAAGAATTTCGTTTTTGGAATTGGTCATCATAAGAGACAGTTGTAGTATTAAATTGGACTGGTATCATAAGCCATCATGGTCAGGCAGATACATGAATTTTGGGTCACACCTTCCATTGGCTTATAAGAAAAACACGGTCGCGTTGTTGACTGAAAAGATTTTGGTACTATCTGATCCAGATTTTCACGAACAAAATTTCCAATTACTAAGAACCACGTTGCAGACTAATGGATATCCTAGCAAATTGACGGAAGACATCATTAGTAAAACGAAGTTGAAGATTGCAGGAAAAGACAGCCCTTCAATCCATAATCAACTACCAGCTCATGGACTACAACATGATAAGCCAACTGTAGCAATTCCGTATTCCAGAGGCTTGTTTGAAAGTCTAAAATCAATTTGCAAAGAACATTTTACCACAGTTGGTAGAGGTGACAACAATGTTAAAAAATATTGTTTCAGTAGGCTGAAAGATAAGACAGTCAAGTTGGAACAATCTAATGTTGTTTACAAAGTCACATGCTCTTGTGATGCCATTTACATTGGACAAACGAAACAGAAATTGAAAAGAAGAATGTACCAGCATAAATACAACGCCAAGATCAAGAACATTGATCATAGTGCCATCACCGAACATGCTGTTACATTAAATCATGAACCGAAGTGGGATGATGTAGAAATCCTCGAATTTGAATACAACAAGAAGAAACGTTGTGTTTTGGAAATGATCCACATAAGGAAGAACGCAAATTGCATCAACAAGCAGAAAGAATCGGTTTTTCTATCGACTGCATACAATAACATCATATAAATTGTCGCGCCGAATGAGAATGCCAATAAAAAATTTTGTTAGTCGTACTTTTGTGAGACGAATGGCAAAGCTTTTCTAGGAAGTGGTTCTTTATGCTTTCAAATTACTGATGTCAATTTGCCGGTTGTTGTAGAAAGTGTTTTTTCTGATTTTGTTAATGTTTTTGACGAAGTGTTTGTTTCTGTAAGTTGATTTTGCTAATGTAGTGCCAGTAGCATTTTCTTATAATTTGTTTTTATAATTTATACAGACGGAACATACACAGAACTTTTGTTATGGGCAGTTTTTGCTATTTTGTATGAATGTAGTTATAACATAGGTACGCTGTGTCTCTTTATACAGCTATGATTTGTGTTGTTATCAATGAAATGTTTTTGTTACAGCCCTGATGATGTTCTCGAATTGAGGACGAAATATATTGGCAAAAACTAAAAAATTTGTCTTTTGATTGAGCTATTCCGACAATCTGAATATTCATTGATCAGCTCATAAACAATTTGAAATTTTACGTTTTCAATTGAGGTTATGACGAAATTTTTAAGATTTCAAAAATGACAACGTCAAAAATGTCAATGTCAAAACTGTCACTTCACGACAGAAAATTTTGATGTGGATTGACTCAAGGCTGTATACTTTGGGGGGTCACGCGGATCGCCATTTTATTAGATACGCGGGAACACACCTTTTCCATACAAACAAATTCACCAAAATTGAATTTTTATGGCGTGGTGAACTTTTTGTATGAAACGTGGTTGGTAACTCGCGTATCTGCATCTGCGTGACATCCCCAAAGTATACAGCCTTGGTTTAACTCTTAATTTTGGACAGAAATGTGACAGAAAGGCATACAAAATCGTAGCACGATTTCAGTTCAGTTGAAATTATGTATTTAAATGATTGAAATGCAGTTTGAGTTACCGATGGCCACCATTTTTGCGATACGGTCCCAGTGAAATAATAACCATAACCACATCACTACAGTGTTTATATGACAGTTCAAATCCATATACCAGTATTACTCGTCCAGTTAGAACAAAAGTAAAACAGTCAAAACTTACACTCACGGAATTTTGAAAACCGACGCATTTTCTGTTTCGTGCATTTTGCATGTATTTTTATATGAAGAAATCAGAAACTCAAGTAAAACACAAAAACAGAGAATGTGTCGGTTTTCAAAATTCCGCGAGTGTATCTTCTTTACAAAAACACCTCAAAAATACATGAAACTGTAAAAACCTCACCGAGAACAATAAAGCAGATGAATAGGGAAACGTTGTTGGTACACCATATACACCCGATGTCACAGAGTCTAGCGGTTGAGAAGTCACATACCATAAACTATAATTGCAGCCATGGTTTTTGATTAACAAACTGGAAACGAATGGAATTATTTATGACTTAGTTTTCCTAGCCATTACGAAAATCTGGCTCCAATGATAAACTTTGCATTGCAAAAACTAAATATTTACTTGTGACTTAAACGATTGAGCAAACACAACATGAAAATTTTCTCTTAGGTTACACCACGACAACGACGACGTATTGTATGAACCAGTATTTCCATGGCAAAAAGAAAAGTGAATTCATTTGCATTAAGTAGTTCATCTACGGCAGTGTATAATTCAGCTTCTAAAACATTTAACCGTAAGCATATTACGAAATATATTAAGTCTGTCGAATGCACATTCATAGCAGTTTACTCGTTGGTGTGTGGAAATGAAAAGAACAAATTAAATAACATGGCATGTGGTGTGTATTCGCTAGAGGACCTACATTAGTAATTGGGACTCTAAATAAACCGTGAGATATTTAATTAAAATCGTCGTCGTCGTCGTATGTTATTTTATTCGTTGTGTATTACTGGCCCTACACACAACGACGTACGCGAAAATATTCGCCACAACAAAATCAAATGCCAAATTTCTCTAAAGTTCAAGGAAAATTTGCATTCGTCATTGTGTAACGGCACAGTTAATAGAGTATTATGATGAAATAGAAGGAAATATGACAAGTACCCCGAGGCAAGTTATAATAAACTAGTCTTCTGTCGTCTCATTCATAACATGTTGAAAGCAAATACTTTGAAAAGTACCCCCAGGCAAGTTATAATTAACTGGTCTTCGGTTTTCTCGCTCTGATAATAAACTCTCGCGTCGCAATACAGCAAAAGAAATGTTCGAGGAATTTTTGTAAAAAACTTGTCCACAGTTCGTGCAAAATGCATGAAAAATGTATGAAAAGTAAACGTTTGCATCAAACATGAAAATATTTGACAGGTGGGTCATTAAATGTCAACATTTTTCAATCACTTTGCATGGGTCTATTTTTCAGAAATTTTTCATCGAACTGTGTACTCATCTTTAACATTAAATAGATTCTTACAACTGACTTAGTACCTCAATAGGGTTACTGAAACTGGCTAAGTTTTCACTCAATTTTTTTTTTTTAAATACAAAATAGAACTCACTGCGATCACTCATGCTTGCAGAGCGTTGCTTTGTACAGACATGAGAGGGTTTACGGCATCAGTTCTATTTTCCCAAATCTATTCTATCTGAAAACCGACACCACAAGTGTACACGAATACATGCATCAAAAGGAGACTTTATGACGTCTTTCGTACGATGGTATTTTCCCTGGCATCCTCGTTTCTGTATCGAGTTTGATTTCTCATTCCAATTTGCTAAAATTTAATCATGAAAATACTGGAAAATGTTCCGAAATGTGCACTGCTCATAAATGCTAAACAAATTGAATGAAAATCGTATATTGAATTCAGATTCAGATAACAACCGAATAATCACGACACTAATCGATCTGTTCTCTCATTATACTTTCGAATATACTATTGGCCGGGATCGCCGCCGGCATTCCAGCAAAAACTTTATGAATCGTTCGTCTAGAGAAACAAAATGTATAGCGAAAAATCCAATCATCGATGAAAGCTTCTTCAACTGTGTTAAAAACAAAAATAAAACTCATATCAGCAAGTTTTCTGGTTTATAATACCTGCCAAAGAGGAGTAATGTGCATGGAATAGAAATAAAATGGAAAGTTTTTTTTTGTTGTCTTCGTTTCATTCTTTATTTGCTCGCTACGTTCCTTTGCTATTTATTCATTCAACGTTGTGTGCGGTTCGCGTATACTAACATTCTATACATTAAGAAAGAATGAAAACTTTTCGTTGTTTTTGTTGCTGTTGTTGTTGTTGTTTCTCTGCTCAGCTCAACAAACAACAGGTTAATATATCCATTTTCTTGTATTTGTTAATGGAATATACAAAAAACATTTTATGCATCAAGATGAAAAACACAAACATAAAAAGAAGAAAACGAGAAAAGAAAATTTCTTGTAAGTACTACGAAAAAAATTCTCTCTCTCCACCCTCTCTCCCCATAAAAGTATTGGAAATGAATATCTTTTGTTCGACTATTTGCAAAACATTTTCACTTTGGGTTAGGTGTTTGTCTATATTTACCATATAACACACACCATATCACCATATGCTGGAAGCTTTTGTAGAAAACAACACTCACATGTATGCAAGGATAATATGGAGTAAATGCTATCTAATCCCCCAGATAAGTTTATTCAAATATGTAAGCACCTTCCTATTATTATAGAGAGAGGTAATGTGCTCATGGCACAGTGAAATTTTTATGTTTATTCGATATGGTAGAATGGAGAAAAACAAGAAAGAAAAAAAATGAACTACAAGAGAAAAAATATTTATTTTCCACTTTCAGCGACATGGAATTCTCAATGCAAATGTTTATTGCTAAGCGGTTCAGTGCTATCTTCTTTGTTTGGACGAATTCTTGTGTCAGTATTTTAGCTCAATTTCCGTCAATTTCGCACGTTTTTGTTAAAGTTTTGAATTCCGTTGAGATTGAGCGCAGATAGTGGCGTCGACTTCCATAGGGCAGTATTGGTGAGTGCCACACATTTTAACAACTCTTTTCGAAATAGTCAACATCTTTATATTCGTTCTGTTAGAATTTTGTCACTCCAGTAACTAGGTTTCTAAAAATTCTTCTATATTTCTTTGGATTCCTTATATCAATCGCTGCTTAGATTTAATGATTATCTAATTGACAATGTCTATTCTGTTCTTAAATGTACAATTTCTCGCTTCAGGTCCAGAAATAGCTTCAAGTATTGACCGATCGACTTTTCGCCCAAAATACGCTCAAAATGTTCACCGATCTACTTTTCGATCAAAATATATTGAAAGTGTTCACTGATCTAGTTTTACTCTGAAAGTGCTCACCGATCTACTTTTCGACCAAAATACACTGAAAAATTCACCGATAAACTTTTCACTCAAAATACACTGAAAGTGTTCACAGATCTATGTTTCGTCCAAAATACATTGAAAGTGTTCACAGACACTGAAAGTGTGTAGAGAGAATGGAACAACCATTGTAGGATTTTGTTACTCTCAACATCAACAGTACATAGCCATAGAATTTCAGTCAGCTGGTTGTTGTCTGCCAAAGATTAAACATATAATCACATTATCATCCGTCCGTCGCGTCGTAACTTTTTATTTTCCAAGTCAGTGCCCAATTAATTTTGCGTATCTTTCATTTCGAATTTCAATTCAAATATTTATTTAGAGTCTCTCTTAATTGAGCTACGTTTTTTAGAGCGACACTAAAGGTTATTTTGTCAATTAAATTAAAGGAATAAACGTCAGAATAAAGAAGACGTCCTTAAAACGAAAACTTGTTTTTAAAGTCGTTCATCGATGACTGCGTTATTCACAAAGGACGGCTCAATTCTATCGCATTCCAGCCAGTCAGTGTTATGTATGAAGTAGGTATATATTATGTACGGACTGTTGCGTTCCACCATGTAGATTTTCTCCTTCTCTTTCAAAAATTCTCCAAGCGTAATCAATATGCTCGCAATTTTCTCTTGATAATTTTTCGTTCACATTAATTCGGAAAATTTTCTTTTTATTGAACTTACACAGTGCCGGACTGGCTCAAAAAAGTCCTTCGGGCGTTGTATGAAGAAAATTTTGAAAACTTTGCCATTTATCAATACACAAATCGAAAGGCCCTAAGGGAATCGCCGGGACGTCCATAGGGCCAGTGCGGCACTGAACTTACATTTGAAAGGAATTGACGCGACACGTCCATATACACCGTTGTTCGTATTCATTCCAATTTACAAGTAAATCGATGATTCAGTTGGCATAAATAATTTAAATTAGGTGCATGCACGACATTGGTTTTTCTTTAAACATTTTTTTTTGTTACATTCAACATTTCGACGCGTCGTCGTCGCTTCGGCTACTTATACTCTCTTTTCATATCATCGTAGTCAACAAAGTACAACATTTTGCGATTCTGTTCATGAAAAATGTATCAGGTCTGGAATGTTATTATTTCCAAGTTTGAATTCTTTTGAATTCTTCTTCTTCTTCCTACCTTTTATCTGTCTTTTTATTTAAGAGATCATGTAGCAGTTGGAAGCTCTATGTGCTGGGCTTTATGAGCTTTATTTTCATTCGTTAATAATGCACGTCGGGAATTCCCTTGATGAAAATCAATAAAATATTACATTCGGAAAGGTTAAATTCGTCTACAGAACGTAAACAGAACCATCAACTTTGCAGACCATGACGAAGATTGGACAAATTCGTATCAATTTCAGAATTTGAATTATTCAATCTGTTCTTTGCTATAAGAGTATTATTCTTGTTGAGTTCATTGGACGGTGATTGGTTGGTCATCAGCTGTGCGGGAGCATCGGGCGTTACTAACAAAGGCGTTGTGAAAAGATGATAGGAAAATGTCCTAAATTTTGTTGGTGAGTTCGATCTATATTAGGTCCACTAAGTCGGCTTCCGGTTAGACTATGCGCCTCGAGAACCATCAGGCTGCAGCAGATCTGATGAAAAAAAAACTGGATGGTTTGACCCCGTGGAAATATGGCAAGACATTAATTTGGGATTTCACCACCGCCGACACAACATGCCAATCATACGTAGCGTCAACGAGTCAGCGAGCGGGAGCAGCGGCTACTACGAGCGAAAATGCAAAGAAAACCAAATATAGAGAGCTGGACATTTTCCATTTTTGTCCAATTTCGATTGAAACGATGGGCTCATGGGGCGCGGAGGGAATAACATTAATCAACGAAATCGACAAGAAACTGAATGAGACCACAGGAGAACGTCGATCGAAAAGTTTCCTGGTTCAAAGGATCAGTATCGCGAATCAACGTGGAAACGCAGCATCGATTCTCGGCACTATACCTCAAGATACCAACAGATTGGACGAGATTTTCGTTCAATGATTTGTAATTTTGTACTTATTTTTTGTGACGAATAAATGATTAAAAAATGTGATGAGTTGAAAACGCGCAGGAAGCTATTCATGCTTCACTTCAGTTGATAATTGTGAAAGCGATGTTCCTATAGGAGTGAGTACATTTTTGTACCAAGCTTAATAAACAATATTTTTTCACTAATAGTAACTTGAACATGTTCCGTAAAATATGTGCTGCATGTATATTACAATGCGAGCGAAGCGAGCGAAAGTTTTTTTTTCTGATTCAACGTTTCAAAACCATTTTATTTTTGCTTTTGGTGCGTACAATGCGTTTTGAGAAACTCAGATAATTATGATAAGATGCTAGAGCGAGCAATGAGAATCATCTTTTTCGAGTCGCCTTCCATTCAAGTGTCATACGTCACTAGTAAAAAGAACGAAATATTTGTCAAGAAATATTAGACTAAATGAGGCCTCGAGAGTCGTCCGTTATCATTCCGTTTTGCCTCCGTATACGTGACAGTTCTCATTTCAAGCCCTATCCGAAGCCAGCCCGAATTACATTTTTAAAATTCGAGAACTCAAAATGTTTTTTTTTTAACCCGCTTTTTTAGGGCAGGATAACTTTGAAGAAAATCAAAATGCCTCGGCATATGAATTTGCGACCAACACCAGGAACTGTAAACATAATATTGAACGATTCGAGTATTTGCAAATTTCCATATTGTAACCGCACCTCATTTAAATAACATTGCCGTTGAACAATGTTTTTCCCCCACAAGGTCAATGGTGTAGCCTCTACACGAAGCAATTTCCAAAATCTGTGATTAGTGGAAAATAACTTTCGGCTTAAACACACAATTTACCATGCTTCATTTATGAATAATTATGCTTACTCAAATCGACGTCTTGCTTTAATACTTCCATGAATACATTATTGTTCTATTTTTACTCGCATATCAAGGCTTCGGTATCTTAACGTATGCGAAGCACATGAATGTATTGTAATCATAATTTTATACCATGGATATACAATATACTATACACATGGAGCATCTAAAAGGAAAATGAAATATTGAGTTGTTCAAAAGGTTTAACAACATTTCGGTTAGCATTTTACATATGGGTTATGTTTGGTAAACATTGTACGGTTTCTGAAGGCCAAAATATTCAATGTGGATACACACACTAAACATATGAACAGTTTAAACGTGAAAGAAACCTGTACATAATCGTAATTGTAGTGTAGGAAGGATGAAAGCAACTGTTTCCTTTTCATTGATAATTCGATATCTGCTTTTGTAGACGTAAAACCCTACCTGGACTTACTGAGGAACTTCCTCCCCATCCATTCACCTTGACATCATTATACCTATTATTATAACTCAAAACTGCTGGCTGACCTCAAGCTGTGTAGTGCTAAGTAAGTATTTGCACTTGACACCATTTTAGCACAAATGACTTGTTGCTGTTTTTAATGCCTGAATATACGACTAAGACTCTGGTAACCCCGAAGTATACTTTAACCAGAAAACGTAAATTTTCATTAAAAGTTTCGAAGTTCGAATTTCGAACTTGACCTGATCTAACATGAAAATGTCAAGTTCAGGTCAAGCCTGAAAATGAATGTTCAGGTTCGGGCTAAATTCTGAATTCTGGTCAAACCAGTTCAGGTGGAACAAGGGTTATCCGATTTAAATGAGTCATCGCTTGTTGGATTCGTCTTTCAATTCTAGAGAACACATACAGAAATCTAAAAATACTTAGCAAGAAATTCATGCGTTTGATTGTTTCTCTTTAATTCCAACAGTTCCACTTCTCTCAATACACTGCACACTTGCATACTGTGCATGCAGCGCTAGTTGTCTCGCTCTACGCGTGTTCGTGTAAGCAGTAAATCCGAATGTAATTCCGAATTACATTGACAGATATTGATGTGGAATGTGTGGATCTAGGAAAAAGAAGAAGTCCCATAAAAATTGACATGGTGAATCTATTGTTTGAAATGTCAACTGTTACGTACAAAACTGTGATGACAATGAGGCCACCTATTGTTCCACAACTTTCTTCATTCTAGGGTAATCAAATTATTGTGGAAACTTGGAGAGAGAGAGAGAGAGAGAGACAGCGGTTCAATCGGGTCAAAGAGAAGATCTGACTATTTGACCACACGGGACCGCCGTATTAAAAATGAGTGTTCACTTTGCAACTTTATATGTCGTTCTGAGGGTACAAAGTTGAACTAATTCCGATAAATAGCACGCCTTATGCAAATGTAATCATTGGAAAATAGCACCGTTAACTTTTCTCGCTGAAATAGAGATAACTTTATAACCCGCAACTACATCCGAAAATATTGAATCCGTTTCATGCGTCCAACCTACGAAACAATTCAAATTTAAATTCGAAAATAAAAACCCGTAGGTTGTACCAAAGCGGGTGGGGACTTGAATGGGTGCTCGTTCCACAAAATGTATGCGAACAAGTTTAATTAAGTTTCGCACATAATACGAAACTCGGATTTATCTCTAATATCTATGTCATCATTTAAATTCCGAACCGAACGCTCTCAATTCATCGGCAAAACAGATAAAAACACAACACACAAAGTTCATATTGAGGGTGAACCCAATCGAGGGAACATTTCCTTAGATTTTTTTTTGTTCTTCTTCTTCTTCCTCCGTCGATTTTGTGTTACAAAAAGATGTTACCGATTTTGTTTTGTGTTGTTGTGTCGGTGGTGTATTATATCGGTTGTATATCGTGTGTATCCCTAAAATAATAAAGAACAGATTCTAAAGGAAACATAGAGAGGAAAAAAAATAACAAAACAAATGGCGCACCAGATCCCCAACGTTCGTTGTTTGCTTCTTTTTATTCCCGCCCGTTCGTTACTATGCTTTTCTTTGCTAGAATCAATAAATTTCCCATTAAATACAATTTGAACTATGTGTATTCCAACGTTTTCATATTTTTTTCCCTTGCTCTCCTATCTATGCGAGATGTCTAATCTAATTTTGATTTCTTATGGAAGAAGAGGGAAATACATCCAAAGATTACTTTCATGAGTAATATGCTAATGGTTAAGCCACCTGAATGAATTTTTTTTTCATTATATTCGGAATCAATGAATTGAACGATTTACAAAAGAGAGAAATTTTTCATTCTTAATTCGACTCCCACACCGCCCATCGTTTCATAATCATTTCAATTTTTCATCTATACTTCATCCATTGAATGATTATTATGATGAGTGGGATATTGCATTCATTTCCATAAAACATCAATGGTGAATGGTTCAAATCGGATGAAATGTATTGAATGTTTAAGCGATTTCAACATACAACGACGAAGTCTGATAATTTTAATATTCTCGTGAAGCACTAGATTTCCAAGTTATAACATTTCGCGCCTAGCAGCGAGAGTGTATCAGTGCCGATAGGCCACCCCGAAGATGTAGCTATGACAACGACTAGCTTTATCTTTGCATAGTATCGGAAATTTTGGATGGAACTGTTAAGAAGATGTCGGATTTAGTAAAATAAATGGATATTTCGTATTTACGTAATTTTGTGATGCACGTGCTGGATGGTAATTTCGGATTTACATGTCACAGGTCTATTTTGCTCAAGCGTCCACGCTATATTTCAATGTATTCCGTTTGTCAAAATTGATTTTACTGGCTGCGAAATACGTAATGCGAAGATTATACGTGCGCACAGTGCGAATAACATTTCTTGGACACTATTTGCACTCGAAAAATGATCGTTTTATGATAGAATGAACCATCAAAGCGAATGTTTCGGTCTGAGTACATCATAATCGTATCGTATCATTCTGTAGCTTGTTATAATTCAACGTTCAGCCCAAGTGAAACTGAAAGTTCTGAATCATTTAAAGATCATACCGAACCGATAGCCTGAACATAAATTGAGTCTCGGCAACGAAATAGTATTAAAACGTTGTTACGCCAAATTTTGAGTACGAATAGTATTTCTTGGACACATAAACACTATTCGTACTGCCCTATTCGCAACGTGTACAAATAGCAGTGGCCGGGTTACTTAATACGAAAAGCCATCGAAATTTACGAAATCTAACAACGTAATGCCGCATCATTCCTAACAGAAAGTAAAGTATCCTAACTTAACTTTTGTGGGGTTTGACAGCAATTCTATATGAGTTATTGTAATTTGCAAGTTCAAGTGCAACAATCAATTGAAATGCAGTCAAACTTGCAAAAATGAAGTTCCTCTATATGAAAAATTGTGTAAGTGCTATTGGTGCTCTATTTAAGTTGAATACTATCAACGGACTGGTTTGTATACATACACCAAAGTAAAACCATTTTCATTGCTCGTACCATCATTTTTCCTGCATGTGTTTCCAGTTTTCATTGATGAACAAAAAACATTACAATAATTATACGAACAACAAAATATTTCATTGTGGGGTCTCACATTTTCAATCCAAACTAGCAATATCAATTTGGTTAATTTGCATAGAACCAATTTTGCTAATTAAAGCTGTTGAATGATGTTGGCTGGATTGTATAATACGCAATATGGAAAATACTACTTTGTAATACAGAGGAAACTGGGGCAAATAAAAATATTTGTCAGTTGAATTTATGGTTCTCATCACAGTGCGGAATAGAGTGTTTTTTCCAATTTTACCCCAAGGCTGGCATACTCATCGATAGCGAGTTTTGCTTATTTTGAGCCCGAGCGCTGACTTATCTGACAGACAGCTGGATTAGAGTAAGTGAGAAAGTTATTCCCCTAACATACAATAGGAGTGACATTCACACCATACTACAATTTCAATACGATTTGACAGATAAACTGTCAAATAAATGTAGCGAATGTTGAAATATATGAAATATTGGCTATTTATTGTATGTAAGATTGTATATATATGATTGTGGCACGGGCCTAAGAATTAGTCAAAATGTCGAAATATTTTTTAAATACGGACCACGGCCAAGTAAAATAAATCAGACAGGCCTACTTGTTTTGACTGTTTGAGAAAATTTGTTTTTTATCCGTGCGGCGTGAATAACCTTATTTTCTCCACTCAAATGTGGTGAGAAGATGACGTGTTGACACTCTTTCCGATGACAGTTCAGATGAGAAATTTTTTATTTTCTCACCTCTTGTTTCTTTCAATGGGTCAACCAGAGTTTTTTTTTGCAACTGTCCCTCTGTTTTGGTTTTAAAAATGGTGGATCAAATTGATGCGTTTGTATCGTGGATAAAAACGGTTATTCACACCACGCATGGATGAACAATTATGTGTTCACCTCGAGTTGAATTAGTAAATCCCATTAGAATTTCCCATTTTCTACCCTTGGTAAACAAATAACCATTAGTGATTTTCACGATGAACAGATGTCATCGCTATCTATGGATGAATTGTACTGCTTAGAAATGTCTTAAGAATCGTTCCTGCTACGCATTTTTGTCACAACTTTTAATATTTAATTACTACACTTCTTTGTGACGCTTCGTTTCAACTCGCTAATAAGGTTTTCCCTAAAAAATTAATTTTAAAGTTTCCATTTCTCTGACCAACACAATTTCAAAACTGCAGGTTGATTGATTAAGTGGACGAGTACTTTATGGTTAATGGCTGTAAAAAACCGATTTGTTTCAGCTAGCAATCTTCATCAATTGCACTCAAAGCCGAGTTCTTTCTTTCGGTTTATATATTTTAGAGAAATGAATTCTCAACAAGCGCTAAACGTATCTCAAGCTTTCAACAGATATAAGAACAACAAAACTTGAAAGATTAATTTCCGTTAAAGTGGACCATGAGTACGAGCGACGTAAGACTTTCCCCCACCGGAGAGATAGTCTTTCAACTATTTCAGTTCAATTTTCAAAAAGAAGAGAAAGAAAAACAACAACAAAAATACGATGAAAATCAAATATAAATTCAAATGAAATCTTTATTCGTTTTCGAATGATATAATACTTCTAAATAAACTCACCACGTTTTGTTTCCATAAATTTTTGTTGTACGAGAAAAACCCGGAAAAAAGTTATCAGACAGATATTCAAGCGAAGATAAACTTTTCATTCGAAAAACTATTGAATAAAGTCAGCTCTCCCAGCTAACATTGAAATCTTTCACGGTATAATATCCACTGGTAACATCCCAAGTCCTTTATATACGGAGTATACATTCAATAAAGCTTTTTAGTGATCGCACACGGGTTGTGCTCCAACGTGCAACCACAAAATATGCTATACAAGCAACCATACCAAACATAAAGTTTTGTATTTCGGGGTTTTCTCCTTTACATAAATCTTCGATAGAATTTTGTTTCAAAACAATATTCAACCTCCGATGCTGATGGTGATCATCATATTTGGTTTGTCTGTGTGTAGTGTGTACAATATAAATATACTGGTGTGGGGTGGTAAAAACATCAGACACATCCCGGCCCCATAGACAAAATATTTTATTTATGAGTTTCAAAAACTTTAACTAATAAAAAATTTAACGCTAAGCCAACCATTTATGCTGCGGATGGCACGTTTTCGCGTGCTCTAACGTAGAAATCCCGGAGGAAAACTTTAAATTCCATAAAATTGATGATAATGTTGTTGGTGGTAAAATAAATTTTCGTTTAAAAAAAATTCTTTTTTTTTTCGTTCGAATAAAACGTGAAACTCTGAAAACTTGCTTTTCGTTGTCGTTCGCGAAAAACTTTCAATATTCAATGTCATCTATTAATTCATAAGACATTTTATTTCGGGCATGGAAACACATGCTGCACGCACACTACGGACCATTTTCGATTTTTCTTTGGTTAACATAGCTCGGGTTAATTAGGAACTGCGGTAAACAGAAACATGCGGTGCCGCAACAAATTATGGAAAAAAATAGAGCGGATCCAGAGTGCCATTATATTTTTGATTATATTAGATGCGCGGGCTGCGAAGCAAACTCTAAGCGGTAAGTTTATAATTTGTATGTTAAAATTTAAATGAATTTTCTCCATCAGAACAAGTGAAAAATAGCTATTTTCCTGTTAAGTGCTTAGAGTAATTATACCTAGAGAGGAAATTTGTACGACGATACACATTTCGTATAATTTTACACCAATATATGTGTGCGTTGACGCTTTTTCGCTTTTGATAGTTCAATAGACTTAATTAAGAGGGCAAACACACATACCAATAAACATTTCGTATTTCATGTTGGGACTACATATTTTACGTAATTTTGTTCGAAATTTCCTCTCTAGGTATAATTACTCTTAGGTTAAGTGCCTAAAGGGTTGTTGTTTTGCGCACTAGATGTAAAATTGGCGATATGAGCGAAGCGAGTTCGGAAACACATCGTGTGGGATAAACATGTAATAGGAACAAGATTTTATCTACTAATCCACGTAGTAGTATTCATATGCGTACCACGTACATAACCTTATATCGACTGCATTTGCTAACTGTATTGTTGCTGAGAATCATGAATATTTTGATCTTACAGTAAATAAAATCTTGTTCCTTATGCTCGTCCTCATAGGAATTCCTTATGTACTTTGCTACACATACTTTTAAACTATAAAACGTAGCACAGAACGTTATTTATTCCCAGCACAAAGGAGGTGACACACTACATAGCATACCGTCGATATAAATGTATGTATAAAACTCAAAACGGCAGATTATTTGTGCAAGTCAAACGGACATCAAATTGAATTGGATACCTCCTTACTACTTTCATAAATGAAGGGAGGCATTGTTAACGGTCGGTATTGGGAAAAGAAACTTTTCGTTTCCGTTTATCGAAGAAACAAAAATGTTTGAAAAATCAACTCCAAAAATGACAAATTCAGAGCACCAACTGTAGTTTTGATGAAATTACATTTTTCGTAAAATATTACATCAATGCGATTGTAACATGATTCATATTTGACGGTAAAAAAAATCTTTGAATTTTAGTTCAAATGTCACGAAATTTATCACACAAAGTTATTGAACATTTTTGGTGATGACCTATTTGAGACCATTCCAGGCCCATTCACCTGCACGATTCAGACGTTTTTGTATGGGCAAAAGTAAAAAAAAAATGTTTTTTCATGCTTGCGTTTTGTTTTGCCCTATTTGCTCTCATCAATAAGGAGAAAATGAGAAAATTTACTTTTACATGCTACGGCTACATGCGTCGAAAACCGTACTTTTCAGGTTTCAAGCACTTCTTTCGATGCCCTCAGCTACCCCTCAGATTAACAAAATTCACAACTCTACTTTTCATCTTTTTATGCTTAATTCTGTAAAATACTACTTCTTGACGACTGGTCGAATGACATTTCTATTGAGTAAAGTGCAGCACTTTCTCTTCCGTTGTGAGAAAATAGAACTTTTCACGTTGGAACTGTCACTTTGTTTATGTTTTCGAAAATAGTATGGGGATTCGAACGCAACATGTACGCATGAAAAACGTTGTGTTCACCTCTGGGAGAAATAGGAAATTCCAACTCGAACGAAAAAATACTCTTGTTGGAATTCCCTGTTTTCTCCCCTAACTATTGGAAAAATTACTTGAAAAGCACTTGAATACGAGCCTGGATCATTCATCAAATGTTGTCCTATACTACCGTAAAACGCATAAAAACCTGAGGCGAATTTCATATATTTTCTATCTAAAATTTGCCTCTCTTAGGTTTTTATGCGTTCTACGGTAGTATATAAAGGGGCTGTTCACAAATAACTTAACGATATTTTACAATTTTTTGACACATCCTCCGCCGTGAGTCATGCAAAATCGGTCAAAATTTACCCAAATTTGTTAGAACCGTAACGTTTTCTTGTGGTGTTCCCTCAAACCGAGTGACGTCATTTCTGAACAGTCCCCAAGAAAACGAGAGAGTGTAAGAGTCTATAAAACGATCAATAGAAAATCCAACTATTTTGTAAAGCAAAATGAGTCCTAATAATTTACCTAGTCGATCTAACTTCTGGTTGCCGTACCCCCGTATATTTCCGGCTGTACATTCTGCCTTCGACAACGAAAATTAAATGCATGCCAACATAGAAAACCATGTTGCGTTCGTGAAAATTTTGAGTGAAAATGATTTTCAATTGTTTCAATTATGTCTCGCGTATATAGAGCTCTGAATTGATTTGTAAAACCAATGACTGCCTGAATGGAATGAATAAGTGAGATGTATTTCATCGTCTCGGCACGGCATATTTGTAGCTGAATTGAATTCCACGTAACTCTGGTTGCATTACAACATTGCAAATGTTTAATACGAACGTTGTATTATGAATGAATGTGCCTGGCGCATTTATACATCACTTGTTCGAGAGCGAATTTGTAACAGGTATTAATTTGGGAATGCAATATGTGGGATATGTCGGATGCAGAATGCGCAAAAACCCACACGCAAAACTATCGAAAGCACTCAAGGATGCACGTTTTAGTTTTAGAATTCTATGGATGTAAACCAAGTTCTAAGATATGCCTTGTTTGCGAATAACAATGGTTTTAGTGATTGTGCATCAATTACGGTAGTTGCAAATGTGTTATTAGTCTTGAAATTGGGTCGACGTGCTATGTGTAATAACGATAGCACGTCGAAGTTATTGGGGAATGAGCACCAAACTGACGAATGTAACGTAACAAGAAACGATTTTGTGGTAATGGAAATTAAGTTGGCTTGTGATTGTGATGCATTTTCTTTTCAAGGAAGAATTTCTGCATTCGGATTTGGTGACGATGTCTGTTCCTTACACTAACAAAAAAAAGTTGGAAATATTACCTGCAGGTCTCCAGGTAATGAACCCTATCTGTCACAGCTGTGTTTTTCGTATGAGGCACTGTGACAGCTGCTGTAGATTACCTGGAGACAAAGTTACCTGCTACAGGTAAGATTTTGCAACTCTTTTTTTGCAGTGTATCGGGTATTCTAAGACGGGACCATTTTCGATGTAATAATGTTTCTAATTCTTATAGTAGATTACAGAAGTAAATAGCCTCACTCCCCGAGGAGTGTGCGTTGGTTGTATTGAGGCTGTTTAGCTAACGTAACGTATACTTGACGAATGAAATGAGTTTCATTTTTACCAAAAGGAGAGGGTGGGACTGAACTTTTCGCAATGATGTTTTACGTAATTCATAAAAAACTTCATCGATTGTATTCCGTCATTCGCGTTGCCAATTAACTTTTTCTGAGCAAACCATCAAATCTCCGATCAAATAGCATCAGAGTTTCTTTTTATAGCCTCGTCAAATTGGCATAAAACGACTTTGTGATGTTGGAGGTGAAACATTTTTCTGCTTCGGAAAAATATTTTAAAACGAAGAATTAATGTGTTGAAATTCAATAACTGAAATATTTCCTGGTTGAAAAATATCTATTTTCAATAACACATTACGTCCGTATCTATTATGTCTCCAGACAGAAATTCTTTCTTTTGAATGTCCGGATCTTAAACCCTCGTCAATATCTGAACTTTTATTCAGCGACGCATAAATATAAGCAAAAAAAAAAGAATCGAAAAAGGGAGCAAGGAAATATAATAAAAAAAAAACTGGAGAAAACGTAATTTACATTATAACATATTTTCAAATCCTTCTGCTTCAAACGGACAACAATCCGGGAAAACGAAACTTATGTATTTATGTTGGCTCGAACATATTAAACAAAAATGTTTTGCAATTCTTGAAATTCGATATTATTAATACGTTCAGTCGTGTAAATGCTCGAGTTTCACATCAGAACAGACCCGGTTACCAGGAGACAAAAGTCCTGTTTATCATCGTATTGTTTATCATGTTAAAGCTAATACTATATTCAACAAGCAACTGTAAGTTTTCAAATTATAAATTCTGGGTGTCGTCACATGGTTAATAGTCGATAGACTATTTCTCATCATTTGGGTCGATCAGGTCGCTTGAATAAACTTTTTTTTAAATAGATTTTTGAATTTTTAAGGAAAAGGCTCGCTGCACACGGTGCAAATAGTCATTTTATAATACTTTGGCTATTTGCACACGGTGCAAATAGTCTCTTTATAATATAGTTTCAAAGTATTATAAAGTGTGCAAATAGCCAAAGTATTATAAAGGTACTATTTGCACAATGTGCAAATAGCATCAACCAATTTTTAATAACACTAGTCCGCAAACCGAGAGTTTTGTCCCACCATTTGCCATAGTTGTTTCCCCCTCGTGAATCAAGGTCAAAACAAAAACTTATCGTTTTCACACATAATAAAGAGCTAACAGACTGTTAAAGAAATAATCGGTTCTCGTACTTGGTTTGCAGTGCGTTGACGAAGCAAATTAATTTGAAAACATCAGTTTCAGAGATGATTGGTAACCGATACCCTAAGAAATTGTGTGGTAATAATTGGTATGATGGAATTGCTTTACCTCATTCTAATAGTGTTCACCTTCCAGCGATACCTTCCCAAAGGGGTTAACAACTGTCGAAAATGTGGTGTCGGGCAATCCCGTAATGGGCAATCGGATAATTTTTATGTGTAATTTAGATGTATAAATGGAAGTACATTGGTTGTGAGTGTTGCTTGAAGTGACGTGTTAGGTTGCTTTAATGTTGGGCGTGTATTCTGAAAGTGATGAATTATATTGATAGGTGGTATAGCTGTTGAACAAATTGTTTATTGAACAGAGTAAAGTATCCAGCCAAGGTCTGTATACCGCTCAAACTACACTGTTCCACTTTAATGAAAAACTTTTCCATCCTTGTTCAGTTCTACAGTGAAAAAATGTTGTATTAATAGTAGATTATGCACCTCTGTATAAAGTGTTTATTTTGACGATTCCGAAGTTATGTTCCGAGTCGAAGTTGTGTACCGAATTTGCCCTAGAGGGATAAAATCGACATTATCGTTCTAGACAGATAAAAGCTGTTGAACAAATAAATCATTTAGTTAATAGGGGGCATATAAATGTTCGTCAAGCATTTCACATGTGCATGTCAACTCACAAAAGTTTTTTCAAATCTTCATAAGACACACATATCCAAGTGACGATGAATATTGATTTTGATACAGGTAATGCAAATTTTGTATGAGAAATCACATTACCTGGAGCTAGATTATTTGCCACAGGTAACCTTCTGAAATATTTTTTGTCAATGAACGACGAATCAAAAATAATACATTCGACCGCTGTTTCGATCTCAGTGAAAATTTAATACGTTTTGCATTAATATGTACCAAAATACCGTTTCTCATCAGGGTATGGCGACACTGGTATTTGATACAGTGCTCAGAGAACAATATGCACGTTGAGTCGATCTTTATTTTTGATTGTTATAAGTAGTAACGATGCAACAGTATTTAACGGCCAATACCCTTTATAGTCATTTAATACGAGGGTACACACCATATTCAATGTTCCATACAATTTGACAGATAAAATGTCAAATAAATGTTGGCAATATATATGGCTAAATGTCTTGTGTGTGTTTTATGTTTGTGGTAAGTGACAAAAAAAAATTGGGATTAAAGGCAGGGCTTGTTTTTAGGATTTTTTCGGAAATTCGTAAGCATTTTTAGATTTTGTGAGAAATTTTAAAATTTTCAGAATTTTTAAGAATTCAAGAATTGAAATTCTCAATAATAGACCCATCAGGTGGGTTTAATTGTATATTTTTTCGAAGAAGATTGTATTCCGCGCAATGATTATTATGGAATGATAAAATAAATTATTTAAAAAAAACCTGACCTGACGTCAAAGTGTAAGCTACTAAATATTAAAATATTCTCTAAAAATAATACAAACTTAAATTACCCGCTTGTCGTTTAGTGCGATCTATTGCAAGGACAACAGAAATGTATGCAACAACTGTTGCAGCTGTTGCAACTGTTGCAGTTGCTGCAGTTTTAACCAATTTATTATGAGATTTAAATCCACTTTACCATAAATAAAAATATAATGAATTTCCTTGCAGCGGAAAAGACATTATTTATTTGTGGTAATAAAAACTCGCATTAATTACCCCGAGCAAATTGTTTTACTTTCCATAAAATGAATTTTTAATTCCTCATCATCGGCCGCATCTGTGTAGGAGAAGCTTGCAGCAGAGAAAGAAACACTTACCTGGAAAGAAATAAAAAACTTCAATTAATTCAAAAAAAAAACTTACAAGAAGGACATGCCTCCTACAAATATATCTCTCCATCAAATTAATCATAAAATTGTTAGTAAACTGAACATACAGTCTCCAACAAACTATTAAATGATTTATGACCTAAATGGCGTAATAATACACCACTCTAATCCGACTCTATCCATAATTAATGAACAAAGTATGGATATTGTTTTAACGATCATTTTACGGTCCAACTTCAGCTCCAGAGAATCGTTTAAATGGTAGAGAGAAAAAAAAACTGCAAAACCAAAGCTATGGTAGATTAAAAGCGTTAACCAGAACTGAAAATATTTTAGATGTTGGGTAGTAAACTAACTAGTTGCATGAGTCAAGCTTGTTGCATGTTCGTTTCCATTTTTCTTTTCTGTGCTTTTCTTTTCCATTATTATGACAATGCGATATTATGGTGCTTACTGTAAGAATGGAAACCAACGCCCCCCCACCCCAGTTGAATAAAATACTTAAATATGAAACATCCTGCGGAGTTCATGTTAATCGCTGCAAATATACAAAAGGTTGTGGAACGAAAGTGCTGAATTTAATGCAAAATATTCATTTGTCTTAAGATTTTCGAACGTAAAATGAACATCTTAAAGACGAAACTCACTGTACTCGCAGGCGAACGGAAAATGTACAAAATGTTGACCCAAATGTTTTACATTATTACATCCACATCCTCCGATGTGATGCTGAAGTACGTACTATAAAAGCTAATTTCGAATGCATTTAACTGGAATTGTTATGTTATTCCAACGTTTTACGTATGTATGGAAAAGTGTGCGTGGTTGGAAGATACTCCCTATTGAGATTACAATTTCTATGTAGAAATTATGTTCATTGCTTTCAATAATGTGCTTGTTTTGTTCGAGTAGTGGGGGTGGGGAACCAGAGAAATTGAAATTAGGAAATTTTTGTATTCCATTCGTATTTTATGCCAGTCTGCTTTTCGAACAATATGCTGCAGATTATGGCAGTATAGAATGGCTTTGAGTGTGTTTCGCTTCTGATAATATAATCTCGAAATTGATTTTTTTGCATCATGAATGGTATAATTTCAGTGTGTCTGTATCAATAACAACATTAAATGTTACTGCAATCATAGCACACAGAGTGAACTCAGACTCACTACTGCTGCATTTAATGATTTTATCAATTAGGAAGATTTGCAGCACATTTCCTCGAATTTCAAATTATAAGCTCTGACAATTAAATTCTATTGTTGTTTCAGTACGACGAGCTGGTGAGATTTGCAATTTATATTATTTATGTTCATAATACCGGGGAATTTATTTGGAAAGTTTCGGTCACTTGTTTTCCTAACTAATTCCTTTTCGTGTTCCGTTGGGGTATTTCGAAGAATATAAATGGAAACTTTAGAGAGTACACAAAAATCGTTCGCAATCCCAATCATTGCAGTCATTTGGAAACATATCCCCGGGCATATCCCTCAAATTAAATTTAAACTAATTTTGCGCCAAAAGATCATGTACTTGGAATCACTTAATTGACTGGGAACATCGTTAGAACTCTGATAAATCTAAAATTGTGCTCTCTAAAGGTGAACAAACTGTATCCACTGTATCTCCAATTTTTCAAATAATACGCCATCTTTCGTGAAAATCAGGAATCATTAAGATTTTTGCTGACCGCTTAAAGGTTGAAAATTTACGCTGAACATAATGATCGAATGCATTCTGATTTTTTTCTCGTAATTTTACCGTACAGTGGTGTTTATGTGTTGCTTGATTCCACTCAATTCAATAGTCTAATTCGATCAATTGATTAAACAGAGAGAAAACGTCGTACGCGTACAACCACACTTTCATCACATTGACGAAGGACCTATTACCCACACGCCTCGTGTAAGTAGCACTATTCCTTGTTATTATTCTGAAAAGGATTGTGTTCGACTGGTGGGAGACGTAGAAATTGCATTTCTCATACGAATTGTGATCTGGCCTCCGGCACGATTTATATTCAGAATACAATGAACCGACTTTATCAACTGGTTTAAGGTTGAAACTTACATTACCAAAAATTTAGACTGTGAGCTTACGGGCATGTATCCCCTTAGGCCCATATAGTTTAGGGATATTGAAGTAAGACTAAAAATGTGTTTGTTCTTACACTTTGGATTTTATGCGTTCCTGTACCTAATCACACATAACAAAAAACCTTTCACATGTCCAACCAAAATGCTCGGAAAAACGATGTGGGCCGGTTGGCAAAATTGGCAAAATCAATAAAAAAAAATCGAAATTATTTTTGTGAAGATTATCACTGAAGACACTAAAAACACGAACCGTAGGTCACACAAAATTGCTTGTGAATAATGTAAAATTTTCATTCTCTAATACCCGATACCTTTAGCAATTTTCCAGACGACTGATTCCGGAATATTTTCCATTCAAATATATGATCAAAGCGTTATTATAAATACCTGAACCCGTCAAGGGAGAGACAGAATTTTATGATATTTTATAGCCTCTCCGTTATATGGGATGATATGCTACATGAATTTTCTATATGGAAAACATTATTAAAAACATCCTGTGTGATGCTCTAAAAATATATATACAGAATGATGTTGTGAACACAGATTCTAAAAATACAATGGGAAAAAAACGAAAGAAACTTCTGTACGTTATACCATTATGCACAGCTTTTAGAATAAATTATTTACATGTACGATAAATAGAAAAGGTTATTAAACTTTGAACCGTTTTTTCTTTCTCTCTGATTCTCCGACAAGAAATGATCGCAGAAAAAAATGAATTAAAAAAATCCCTTTTGTGTGATTGCGCCTGCATTCTTGGGATGACAAACATTTTCGCCAACAAAACTTAGTTGACTTTATGGTATATATCACTAAGATGGTTTTTTTTTTTTTTTGAAAGACCTGCCAAAACTGACAAATTGAAAATTCGAGAATTTGACTTGTCAGGCACGACAGGTGTTATATTAAAAAAATTATTTTAAAATTTTATTAATTTCATCCTTTATGAGGCAACAAAAAATGCGTTGGTGGCATCAATTCGGTCCCTTTGTCGCTGGGACAGATTTTCTCTATTCATCTATTCAATTCAAGTCTTCGTAAGAAATTCTCTAAAATAGGTTCTGCAAAGAACCTATATCCCCAAAATATCATTCATCAACATTGTCATCGATTAAAACTGTTGATCGCAAAGATGTAAGTCTTGTTAGAAGTACTGGACACTTATAAGACCGTTTACCATTTGCATATGGGAATCGAAGCAGACGGTAAAGGCATAGCATTTACCTATGGTTAGATGACGAATCCCAAAAAAAAAATGTCTGTCCAGAGTCCATGATGACTTGAGTAAATGTCAACCTTAGGTTGGTTCCTAAGATTCCTTAATAAATTTAGGGTCCCAAGTGATCTTTGCTAATTTATTATACTTTACGAGGGAGGTTATAGGCCCATTTCCTCCCAAGGTAGAATCCTTAAAAGATAGTAAAAGTATCTGAGGGCTTTCCTGGTATAGCAATCTGCTATTATTGAAAGTTGTCCGATTTCCACAAATTTTCTGAAAAGTTCGCTGACTCACTAAATCCCCACATGAGACACTATAATGATTCAGAAACGTTAAACTTACCTACACTCGTAATCAAACGCCTTTTAGGTATATCAAATTGAAAACGAAAATATTGAATTTTCTCTCCAACATTATAATCATCGACAATAACAGGCCATCAAAATCGATTTCGATAATTGATTTCGTGTGAAGAAACCATTTGGCGCATTTCCTATAAAATGTTTTCATAAAATCATTTTTTTTTGACGATTTTCCGCATTTATATGGAATTGTTTTTTAATTTTCTGAAATGTTAATAGTTTTCGGTAACAACGCTTTGTGTTATAAAAGTATTCGTTTGCCTCGTTTGTATAAAATTCATCTTTATACATTTTAAAGTGTCATTCGTGTATTTTTGCCTAAAACTTTTTGTGATTCAAGTTATCGAAAAGAAAACGAAGCAAAAGAAATCCATCAAAACGGTTACGAATTTAATCGAAGGAAAATATCATGAGAGGATTTCGTCAAAAGAAAATATCTGTGAATGTTATTGACGTTGTTGGTCTGATTTTTATGTAAATAAATCTCGATATATAAATACGGCATCAAACAACTGTTTGATATTTCGTATCATTCTAGGGTTGATATCTGTGTGCAGTGCATAAATCGTATTCAAATGTTAGCGTATTCTATGAAACAAAGAGCTATTACCATTCCGTGGAAGTAGTAACAGTTTACATTAGTGCTGTTCAATGGAATCATAGCAAACACTTCTATGGCTATCGCTGTTTAGAAATTTTCCAGATAGGAATCTTCTTCGATCAGGTACCTATTTTCAATCATGGAAGATGAATCTCTTTTGAAAATGACGTCACGTTTCTACGAAAACTAACGTTATTTTCCAGGTAGACTCATCTTCCATGATTGAAAACCGGGATCCCAGAGAACAAACAGTAAGATATTCGACAATGTTTACAAATCATGCCTCATGGCGACAGTAGTACTGCAACAATGCTATACCAAACTTCCTCGCTTGTGGTGAAGCCGCGCGTAAAATTTAATTGTCAAAAGTCAATCGTAGAATTGTTCGGTTTCGGTACTTTCGAGCAGTTGGCCCGAGAAATGCCACTTAAACAAAATCGTGGTCATTGAATGTCACGGGCATGTAGATTTTTAAGTTCGGGCAGAGTCCTGGACTGTGTTGCCAATTTTCAGACATCCCAGGTAGACTCAACGCAGCAGAAATTTTGTTTTGTATGGAGAAGTTGAAGAGAAAACGTTTTTTTTTAATGTAATATCTATGTTCACACACCACACATACACTACACTACACATTCAATCTAGCACTCTACACAACATAAAGGCGTTCGAAGTAAATATCATTTTGTCTGAACCCGTGGCTTTGGCGCTAGAGCTCTCGACTCATAATCGAGAGGTCCCGTGTTCAAATCTGCAGCTGGGCAAGATGATTTTTCCTTCATTCGCTTTCTATGTAACACTTACTCGTAGATATTCTAATAGTTCATTGCCAATTCGCAACGTTAAAAACATCGAAAGTCCTACATTACACTCCAAGGAACTCAGCCAATCCTAGCACTTTTCTTCCGCAGCTACGTGAAAAACTTCAGCTGAGTAATCCGATTAAAATTGATTTAAGAGAAACTGAGATCGTCACACATTTGTATGGTAAAATTTACCATTGGTAAATACATACAAACAGCATCAAAACTGTTTACAACCAGTAAACACTGTTGTTCGCAATGGTTACGGATTTGTGCCATATTCAAAAGTACTATCCGTTCTTACTCTTGCTAATACCAGCATAACATTGGTAACCAGTACAAGACTACAACTCAATGGCAATATCAAAAAGTTCAAATTTCAACAAATAAATGTTAACAGTTAAATAATGACAGAGCAAAGTTCCCAAAAAAAAACTTTTTCTATGCGAAAATGTACAAAGTTTAAGTGATTTTGTTTTCTCTGAAAATAAAATAGAAACTAAATAAACAACAACTATGTTCTTAACTTATACCACCCCATCCCACAGTATTACATATCTGTACATTTGCTAGCTGGGTATGCTGTGAGTGTGGGGGTGCTGTATCGAAGCATATTACAGTTTTTGGTATATAAATTTTCAATCTATATGCAGCAATTGCGATTTTATTCAAATAACTCCAATCAAAAGTCTAACGGAAATTGGAGGCAAGTTACGTAAGAGACAAGTTAATGTTTAAAGTTTCTGAAATTTTCGAACATCCTACTTTGGCAATTATGTTGTGCGACGACAGTGTAACTGAATCACTGAATCGTGTCACAATGACTCAAATGCGATTTTGCTTCTTGATTGCACAGTTTCACCATTTTCCTGGTAGCTAGTCAGGTTGGTTGATAGGTTGTTGGTAAATTTGTGCGTACGGTAATAATAATCCAAGCGTTTTGTGCGACGACATCGGCTTATGCCAAATTCAAAGTTGTAAGGTTGTATATGAGGAGGTTACGCCGATCGCCATTATTCCACTCGAGCTTTTCAGTTATCATTGAAAATGATTGGAAATGAAAATTTGTGGGAAAAAAATTTATTTTTCGAAAATAAACTTTTTCAGTACATTTTTGGCGAACAAAGCCATTTTTCTGACGCAAGAGCGTGGGCGCAGATTCTCATAAATTTAATAATTTGTAACTTGACAGTTGTTGTCACCTTAAAAGTCGATCTATTCCATCTGTCAAAGTGACGTTTTAAACGTCAAACCAAAATTTTTTAGCCAAATAATTACAAAATTGTTTATTTTTCTATAAGTCTATTCTCTTCCACTGATAGAATTGAGGAAAAAATAGGCGACTTCCTAACTATTTGGCAGAAAAATTTTGGTTTGCCGTTTGAAACGTCACTTTGACAGATGGAATAGACACCGACTTTTGATCCCAACTGTCAACTTACGAATTCTTAAATTCAAGAATGATCAATATGTTACAACAAAATTCTGTACGACGCGTTGTCGATGATGATCGGAAATTATACGACACAAGATCGACGATTTATAATAAGAATGGAATCGAATTTTACTTGCTTTTCTGTTCCCAGCTTAATGAATTTTTACTCGGTTCGAATTATGATCATTGTCAGATTTTTGAATTCGCTTTAAACTTGATTATTATGCGACGTGGACAAGTTGTTACGAAGAGATAAAATTTTATTTAAAAACACTTATAACATTGCACTGGCTGATGAGATTGCATACTTTGTAGTTTGTTCGTTCGCAAAACTTACAGAAATCAACCGAGTTCTATAAATAAGGTTTCACTGAATGAAACAATTTGCTGGACATATTTCTTATTTAGTGGCGGTAATAATCAGACGTAAAAGTTTGCATTTACTTCAAAACTAACAGCATATTGCAAACACGCTCTCAGTGGGAACATAAATTTATTCATTATCTGTTCTGTGTAGCTTATAATTGCTTAATTTATGAAATGTTGAGACATCACTATGCGGTAGAGTGGATTAAAATTTCTATCAGTCGTACCACAGCACTGCTCCTAGCATGAACACTGAATTGAAAAATGTCAAAGTTGGAGGCTTTGGTGATAAGAGCTACAGCTTAGGATTGTTTGTATTGTATGTTTTAACTGATACAACGAAAAAAAATCATCTATCTGGACAAAAGAAACGCAGTGCCTACTGTATTGTCATCAGCCTCTGAATATTTTCTATGTTCATGCTAGAAGTACTCAATCTACATGAATAACATGTGCGACATAAAAAAAAATCAGATGTGCGAAAGTAATTGATTTCCGTTGTTCCTTGCAAAGCTATCAAATTAGCTGTCAATTTTCGGAAAGCTTCATACAAAACCGTCAAATTGTTGCGGTGGAATGAATATGTTGATCACAGAAAAAAGTGGAAAGTCTGCTGTCAGCGAACCGAACATTTTGGACAAAAAACTGCGGAATTGGTAATTGTCGAGGAGATTTTTTTTGTGATAAAAACTAAAACGAGTTGCATGGCACAACCACACACAAAAGAAGAATTTTTAGACCCGTACGAAGTACTGGGGTCTTATAGGTTTACGCATACGTTTGTAACACGTCGAATTGGACTCCCTGAGTAAGGGGAAACCTATTGTGGTTGTCTAGAGATGCCAAATCCGCGAAAAAAAAATGTCCGTCTGTCCGTCTGTCTGTCTGCACGATAACTTGAGTAAAACGCATCCGATTTTGAAAATTCTTTTTTTTTCCGTTTGGTAATGTCAAAAGACAGGCTAAGTTCGAAGATGAGTGATTTTGGATCGACCCCTCCCGAGCTGTGGCCCAATAAGTGCTTTACGGTTTTTCGAAGATATCTCCGGACATTTAAACGTTAAACTTGTAAGTGATACGTCAAATAAAAGGTATTTACAATACCGATCGACAAAAAAAAAGTTTATGGAAATCGGATGACCGACTCGTGAGTTAGACCCCTTGGTGTGGAACAGGCACAGGGCGGCAAGCAGTTTTTGCTTGTAGGTCGGCCACATTTGAACATATTTCGTCTGTTTTAGCTTTATTAGATAGGTATTGACCGTACCAATCAGGGAAAAAAAATTTTATGAAATTATGTTCTCCGGAGCGTGAGCTAGGTCTCTTATCTGGCTACTCGGAAGTACAGTGAACGTGGAGTATTTTGTCAATATCTCGAGTAAATTTTGACCGAATTTCATGAATTTTTTTTTGTTTGAAAGGTATTAACGAATGTAAAGCGTCGGTACTATTTCCGGTTTCCTAACAAAATGGCTGCCGGCGGCCATATTGGATTTTATTAAAAGTGATATATCTTGGGAAAAATGGTACTTAGAGAGTTTCTGTTAACATGGAAATAATTGGTTATGTGTGTGGGGTTTCAGGGATTCCATATACGGACATCTATATATACCTATATACAGCTATATTGAGCTATATACAGGCATATAGAGCTATATAATAGCATATATTTATCTGTGAAATGTTTATTTATAGTGAAATATAGTTAAATATAGCGGTATATAGCTGTTTAAATAGGAATTTATGAAATTTGTCTTCGTACGGGGCTGTCTATATTGCCTCCGGCAATTTAGTTGTATATGATAACAAGGCAAAGAGTGGATAATGTAAGTGATTTTAAAGGGAGAATAGTTTTTCAGCAGAGAAGAAAATGAAGTAAGAGAAATGAAGAGTTTCACATTAAAGACTTTTGATACGAATAGGTGTTTCGTACGGGTCGGCGTTAGCTATGTTTTTTAAATTATTCACGTTGTCATATGCAAAGCGTTCACTGTTAGCTGGATCCCATTTTATGCATCTCATCCCTGTTTATGATATATTTTTTTAAAATCTACTTTGCATCAACTTGGGATAAAAATCGCATTTACATTATGCTAACCAACAATTTTTACTTGATACTTTTCAGAAGGAAGCTGTGTATTGTAGTCTATCCTTGTGTATTATAGTAAAGGCAGGTGTGGTATGTGTTGTTGATTAAAATTATATACATCCACATTATATGTTGTTCCATTCATATTTATAATATGTCACTCATCACTATCAACTATTAAAATCGCTCGGAAGACAAGTCTTTTATATAAAATAAATATATTGATGATCTAGTACGCTGAAGCTTCACTGACAAAAAAGTTTCGAAAAACTCACCTGGTAACTTTGTCTCCAGGTAATCTACATTATCTGCCGCAGCTGTATTTTTTGTATGGGGCGCTACAGCTGTGGCAACTATTGTAGATTACCTGGAGACAAAGTTACCTGCAACAGCTGAGTTTTAAGAAACTTTTTTGTCAGTTTTGAAAACGTCATAAAAACCAGGACTTTAGAGTCACCGAATCGTTCACTTAAAATTCAAATTTTAGGCACACTTACGGCGTGAACTAGTTTCTTTCATGACTAACTGTAGAAGACGTTGTATCTCACCGAAATTTTTCACTTAGTTTTAATGACTCAAATGTCGTAACTGTCAAATGTTGTAACTGTCAATTCACGCATGTGAATGCAGGTGGGTGATGGGCTATATGAGAGAGAATCCTGTAAAAAAAACGTTCAAACTAAGTTATCGGTACGTGAGCTTCCGTAATCATTTCTATGCTTTTAATTGAACGGCAAGCGTTTATCGAACTATCATGAGTCCATCATCGAATGAAATGTTTCCTGGGTATTTACGATACCCGACTCATCATAAAGCTGACGACTATTTCCCAGTATAACATCCAACCGGATGTGCTCTCGCTGCAGTGTTCTGATACGTACGAGCGTAAAAAAAACAATTTCCCCGCTGTGATTATATCGGATGTGCAGCATAATTGTCACAGCTAAAATTTAAATTAAAAGTTGCAACAAACAAAAACAAAATTTTAACACGTTCCTGGCAGCTGCACCGTTATGCAATTATTCATTTTATCTAAGTTTTCGGTAAATATGATCATGTTCATGATTAATTTTGTTTGTGCAACAATGCTCTTTGATGTGCACGTTCAGTGCTTGCGAAAAGTTGATTATATTTATGGCTGCACAAGAAGACCTGCGACATTAAAATTTTAATTAAAAAAAAAATTGAATACGAAAATATGCCGTCAAGGCAAGGCACTGCTTTAGTTCAATTTTTTTTTATTATTTCTCTCTATTTCAAACAATAAATTTTGTTGCGAAATCGCATCATTGAAACACCTGTTCAAGCCATGGCTCTCCGTCTCTTCATTATAACTTAACGAATTAACGTGTATTTGAAGTCGACGACAGGCTACATCTTCCCGATCCCTTAAAATATCATTTGTCACTCCATAGTGCCACCAAGTGTGACATGAAAATGTATGAACACGCGCGAGGTCTTCGACGAACGTGCTATAATTAAGGATAAACATTTAACATTGTATTTTATACCTGTTGTTGATGATATGAGAGTACTTTACGTATCCGGGTGATGAGTGGTATACATATTATCGTAGATTAGCGAAAACAATTTAGTTTTCAAATGTTTCAAATGAGAAATAAATTCGTTTTTAAATAGTTTTTCATTATAGCAAATTGCATACATTTGTGCGATGGTGATGATGGGCGGTGTAAAAAGGTTATGCTATAATATGCGTAATGTGTTCAAGGAGCGTGAAATTAATTTTTCACTAACAGGGAAAGTTTATATGGCAGACATGTTACAACGCACAGGGTAACCGTTATGCAGCTTAATTTGTAAAACTGCTGGAAAACCACTTTTAAAGATCAGAAAAAGTGCTCCAGCTCTGCGGTTCAATTTTCATACTGGCTGTGCACATATCAAGCTTAGTTGAGTGGGATGATATATGCATTAAAAACGTATGATTTACGTTAGAATTGTAATCATACTTAATGTTTCGTCTTGCTTTGCTAATGCCTTTACCATAAGAGAAGTGTGTGCTATGTAGATTTGTCAGGTCCTCGGAGTAAGGTTCCTAGTAAGTTTAGGTCAGGTGAAAGTGAGATATTCCGTTATCTACTTATGAATTGACATTTTTCTACATGAAAGGGAAAAATACAATCGCTAAACCGAACTGGTGTGAATACGTTATTTTGCACCAGCTGGTCCCATTTGGAATTGTATGTGACCAGCTGGTGCAAAATAACGTATGCACACCAGTTCGGTTTAGCGATTGTATATAGAAAAAGATAGAGCATGCAACAACTGTATAAACTATGCGATACCCTCATTAGTTGAGTCTTATTGTAATCAAAGTTAACACTTTATATCTGTCAAAAGTGACGTTTGAAACGTCAAAAAAATAAACATTGTAAACGGTCACAAAATCATTTATTTTTCATTCTGATAGTGTTCGAAAAGGGCGATTTCTGACCGGGAGGGGCATGACTTTTCTATATTCTAAAGCAATTTCCTTTTCTATACAAATTTATATTAAGTTAAGTAAAAGTTTAAGTAAATCAGTTCAGATGTAAATCATGTCGTATGTCAAATATATCTGAAGAACTCCCAGGTATACCTGGTGTCAACGGATAAGGCGTGAAGTAAGATACAAAACTCCAGGTTAGAACTTCTTGCTACTTGCTTGTCCAGCCGTCCAGAGCACTTCAGTTTTTTCGAGGTTTTTCACTTGATGCGGCGACTGGGTGGGCCGGACATCAGCGTTTGTTGGTCAACACTATTCCCCTCATCGACCTTCATTAACGTACACAATTTGACTTTATTCACATCTCGTATGTTGGACTTATTGATAAAAAACGATTTTCGCGACTACTCCGGAGAAAAATTTTCTAAGGTTTATGTCAGCCCAACAAAAATTTTTCGAGAAAAAAGTTGTTCCACGAAGTTTTCAGAATGGAACGACGATTCTTTTGAGCTATAGATTCGATCACTTGAATCCCGACTGTTCGAAGTGTTTGCGAATTGACTCATAATTCTTTCAAAATTAAATTCGACTCAAGACGCACTTCTTTATACTCAACTTAAGATAAATATTTACGATTTATCACTCCGACAGTTCGATTATTTTATGACATTAATCATCATTCGATGATTTCACAAAGCTAGAACGTCTATCCGATGTGAGTCAAAGCTCTTTATATGGACAGTTAGCAACTTCAAGTACTACATGACGTCAGTTGTATACATTCGCATAGAATTGCTAAGTAATTTCACTCTACCGTTAATAACGTAAATGAATTCTACCATTTACGTAATTGGATAATATAATATCAAATAAGAATGGAAGACAAGTCTAGCACAGAACAGCCAATAAAATTAATGAAAATAGTTAGCAGCTTTAATGCCAGTTGACAGTAACAGATATTCATGATAAAACGTGTTAAACAGCAGCCAGCGGATACTGTAAAATATATGTATATGCCATCGGTATTGCTGATAACAGGACGATTTATTCCCTGTAACATGTAATTCTCGATTAGACATTTCAACAGATAGAGGAAAACATGACATAAAATAATTTATTGCTTTAAAATCGCTGCAATCTTTGTCGAATAATAAAATTGGTACTTGTCACGCGAATTAAACGATTGATATGTATACGTATATGCACACAACCAACAACAACTCACCCATACACACAGAACCACACACACATAAAATATCATCATAAATTCGTTTATCGCATTTTCCTATCACATTATACAATGGATGTGTGGTGTGTGTATCTATAAATATAACGATGCGACATAAAATGGTATCATTTTTTGATACAACACAACTTCTCTTTATGTTAGGCAGGGATTGTGAATAATTTAATAAAATGCAAATTTTGATTTTCATATTTCCACGCACATTATGTGTGTAATCAAGAGTGTACAGAAGAAGAACTTCCACCCCTACAATAACAAAGAAGACGACTGAAGAAGACAATTTTCTTGGAGAAAATGTCATTCTTAACTTGTTTACGGCTTATAGTTACCGGTTAAAGAATAACGGTTCGCTTTCGACTGTATATAGTCGACAATCGATTGTACATAGTGTGATATCTATTTTCAGCAGACCTGAGAGATATCAGAAACCAAGTCTTAAGCTCCACTTTCCGCACTGCAGAGTCATTTCGCGAAAACTTTGTCCTCAGACAAAGTTGATGTGGTTTGTATGTCGAAACGTTTTTTTCTGTTATTTCTGTTGTTAAGTGGAGTGTAAACGGCATGGCGAAATAGTCTAGATATATTCCGTAAAAACTGAGGACTGACGTCCGAAATTACAAATGAAAAACGAATAGTTTAAGGACGACGTTTTATTTCATTTCAACTATGGCTCGCTAGAGTTGTTCGTGTACAAAATGGTGTAATGTTCATAAAGAGTATTTTATCAGTTCCAGTTTCAAAAATGTAATGCTCTTTGAAAATACAACAACATTTCTTCACATCCTTTGCACCTTCGGTCTCTCGTGCAAATTACGAATTTAATTGTATCTTTGTTTCTCGTGAAACACTTTCAGAACCGCTTCAGTGATTTGATCTGTATGTGCAAAAAGCGACTTTTCATTTTCATTTTCATTCACACCACATTTGCGTTCTGACCACACACACAAAATTACACAAAACAGCGTAAAGTTGCGTTGGCCACAATTTGTGGCCGACAAATATTTTTTTCCGTTCAATTATTTATTTTTATTCGTGTTCAATCATTAACTATTTATATTTTTGCACTTTACGGTAGAAACACCAAACAAGCACATTAACATGCAAGATAACTGTGTTTTTAGCCCCGTAAAGAGTATACTGGAGGTTATTTGACTCAATGTTTGTGACACTTGGAATTACGAACAAAGTCGTAACGTGTTTTTCTTTGCCTGTTCTGAGCCCTTGAAGCCCTGAAAGAAAAACAAACTGAATTTTGATAGTTCAGTTCAGATACCAACAGTTGTGCAGTTATTATAGACAGTCTGTCTATAATAACTGCACAGTTTCTGATGGGTGCTTCGCTCTAGATGTTCGTATGGCTCTACAGGTATCATACGGATTCGTACGGGGCTAACGACGTCACAGCCATCTGCAGTAAATGATATTTTTTCAGAATAATTTTTAATGAAAATGTTTGAGGTGGTAGCAAGCCCCGCCGGTTTATTTTATTGCTCGTATACACGTATATGGCATGTATCACACCATTCCGTTAATTTAATTCTATTTATCTGATTGGCAATTATTTACATTTCATTTACAAGCCAAAGTGTTGTTTGAACCGATTTCCCGATGTCTTTCACGAAACTGTCATTAAAAACACTGTAATACCTGCCCCATGCGAAAGTTGAGCATAGCAATTTGCCCCTTACGAAAGTGATCCATTACATGTGGTGTATGGACTATTTTCCTGTGTTAAAATCAACTTTCACATGAGGTAGTAAACCGGAATATATTGGATTCTGCTACGTACTTCATTACCTCCGATACATCTTTGTGATACTCGCCAACTCACTCTTGTGTTATTGAGCAAAAACATACTTGGAAGTTTGCTTTTATCACAATTTTGTTGCCTTATGTAATCAATTACTTTCGCAGCATCCAATGATGACGTGAGGGAAAATATCGTTTCCCACCACTATTTGTATGTCCACCAGCACACACTCACCTATTACAGTAAAATATGTTTCAAAATAGACCAATACACACGCGAACTGTGTCCGCAAAATACAGTTTGTATGTATTGGTCTATGTTGAAATGTACTATCCTCGGTAGCTTGACGGGCAAAATAATTTACTTCATTACTTGGAACTTTGCACTTTTCCTTGTGTGGTTCCATACCTCGCCTTCGACTCGAACTGCACTTGGCAAAAAGTTTCGAACGAGGACGTCATGAACTATTCACGAAACAAATTCCACAACTCGTTTCTTTCCTTCCCTATCAACAATTTGCGAAACTTTATAAATGCGTCCTGCCGATTGGATTGGATTATGGCAATTTTCTTTCTCAATTCACAGTCATTATATCCATAATCAAATACCAAAATTTCCATTGGCCTGATTGAATTGGGTGTTGTTTGTTATTGTCTGTATATAATATATCTGCCAGCCGAGGGAAAACATTTAAATTTAAAACATTTCTTTCCCTCCATCCATCAACTTCACCTATTATCTATACGTTAGCCAATTTCTAAGACAATGTTATCCCTTGCAAAGACTTTATTTATCCGAAGAGAAAAACAATTTCACGACCTTCGCAAAAAAAGGAAATATAAATGCGAACACTAATGACGAAAGTTTCGGATCATCTGGGCATTTATTTTATACAATTCAGCTTCGAGCACTATAATATAGTAGTTCGTATAGATGGTGGGTGTAAGAGGGAGCGAGACAAACAAAAAAAGTAAGAAAGATTGTTGTGTACACCCTTGCCATTCGTATAAAATGAACCAGCCTACATTTTTAGACGTTTCATGCTTATGTTTCGTATTTCACTTTTATATCATCGGGGTGCAAAAACTAATTTACTGATATTGTCTGATGTTATTTCAGTATACAGATCAGATTATTGGGAATAGCAGGTGTTAGAAGTTTATTGATGGCACAATATAAATAGCAAATAATATCTAACTGTGTGTGTGTAGCTGTGTAGCACAAAATATCGACGAAACTTTGTAATCTATCTGTATTACACAAGTGGATGAAGAAGATAGGGGTGAATGTGCTGAATTTGTAGAACGTTTGTAGATCATTGTGGATTCCCTTCGCTTCATTTTTTCCGATGTTATTTATCCCCAAAAAAAAAGTGGAAAATATTATCGTTTTTCCCGTGCCAGCGAATAATTTAGTGAAATGAAAATCCGAACGTAAACAAAATTATTTATTTTCTTATTGCTATTTCGGAATCGAGAGACGACTTACTTTTTGGATAATCGACCGAGAGACTGTGTGCATATCAGGCCTTCATAAGGATACGGCTTCGAGCCATGTTCGATACGAAAAACCCATTTTCTGCTACTTTTATTTTCTAAGCAGGAGGAGTGACCTGACGTGCGTAGGTCTAGTGTAGGATGATCCAGAAATCGAACACGTATTGTTCTTCCATTTCTAGTTTAATGAATGCAGGAAAAACTGCTGCTGATGTCACCCTATATCACGGCCGTCACACATCGTTTAAAATCCAATTTGGTGTCAATTTAAAAAAAATTTATTGTGTTAAGTCTGGCGTGTTTGTGAGGAGTTTGTAACTTCCTTGACCTTTCAATAAATTTTATTTTTAAATTTCATTTTTCATTTGGAATCAATACCCCATTTTGGCACCAATTACGATTTTTTTTTACAATGTGATGACGGCACCTGTTACCCTCATTAAGACACTCCTAAATCTCAGAAATAAAAGTCGTAGAACAAATGGCTTTCGTAACTGGATTGTGTAATATCCTGGCATAAATTGACGCCAACCCATGAGGGACTGATCTGCACACGGGCTCTCGGTCTATAAATGCTATACTAAGGGTGTTTCAGGTCCCAATTCATCTATTGTCGTTAATACCGTAATTTGGAATTTTTCAACTATCATTACGTTGATCTATGTGAATTAACGAAATGAATGAAAAAAAAATGGTTCCACACAAAAGAAAGTTATGATTGAGTTATAGGTACTGGCACGTGAGTAATTTTCCAATTTACTTTTTTTTCGACCTGTCAATTACCCTTGGTGTGTGGATGGATGTAATGTGAATGTGTTGTGTATGAATAATTGAATAATCAAATAATATCTCTAACAAATTCATAATTTATTAATGTCAAAAATCATAGGTGGGATGTTTGACTGGGTGTTTATTAATGAGGTAAAAGTATTTTTAGAACAAAATAAACGAAATTATTTTCAGATTGGTTTTCGATTTTCAGACATGAGAACCTAGCCTTCTGCCTCTCGAACAGACACTCTTGTGTGTTTCGTATACAATTATCTCATAATTGAGATGAACCCTCGTCCGCACCCATCGCTCTTGACATGGATATCAAAATATGCAAATGCTTTATACTACGCACTGAATTTTAAGAATGTTTACGTATGCAACTGGCTTTAACTACGCACTGGCTTTAACTACGCACTGGGTTTACGTACGCACTTGGTTTACGTACGCACTTGATTTACGTACGCACTTGATTTACGTACGCACTTGGTTTACGTGCGCACCTGGTTTACGTGCGCACTTGGTTTACGTACGCCCTTGGTTTACGTACGCACTTGGTTATATACACATTGGCTTTACGTACGCACTCGGTTACTCGGTTACATACGTGTTCGTGTGTGGCTAACGTATAAGACGATTTTTGTATAAGACATATATTGTTTGTGAGCTTATACCTTAGTTAATTCAGAGATCTTTGGCAGCCAGTAACACTCTTATTGACTAGTGGTTTGTATAGTTGACGATGAATTTTGGATGTTGTTATTGTTATTTAGACTCGAGCTTGTCGATGAAAGAGAAAGAGGATGAGAGCAAGAAGGGGTTTTCAGAACCCTAAGTGTTTATATACATCTACAAAATTGCAAATCAAATTTTGTTTAACAAAAATGAAGTAAAAGACGAATACGAGCATACGATACTACGAGCATTCGTTCTGTTCCAATTGGAGCAGAGAGGCCTCGAAAAACAGCATATGAATCAGCGCTGTGGTCTTACACCGACTACAGCAATCGAAAGTCGATCTTAGAGTGGGCCGACATAATATGTTTTTCGGAAGCTTATGAGGCAATACAACAATTCATTGATTGAACAAACATTTTGTTTTACAAATATTTATTAAAACTGAACAGTCATCTAAAACAGTGTTGGCACAAGATCAAAATTTTCAGACCTTTTCATCCAAATAGTCCTCTCGAATAACAAACTATACCCTTAAAAGTTAATCCTGGCACGACCGCCAATATCGGCCGTTCACAATCGAATTGCATTGCTTGCGAATTTTGCGACAATATCGCCGACAATAATGAGTGGCCACAATTTTCTTTCGTATGCAATTCACATTGAGCGTTACATCCGCCGAAAAAGCCTGGTCTGATCTTCACCGACCGCACGTTATAAATCCAACGGAAACGCCACGGCAGATGTTCACATTTCCGTGAATCATATTCTTTTGTCGCACAGCTGCCCTCGAAATTCGGCTCCGAACAGACTTTCACGTCGATGCCATCAATCGATGCTATCAACACAAACGACAACAGCACAATACCGATTATCCTCATGCTAATGTTCGATTTTGGAATATTTTAATTTCAATTGTCTGTCTCTATGTGGAGAAGTGAGTGTTTACTTAGCAAACACAACCCGAACTACGAAATGATTGAATCAATTTAATTTTGAATATGCACGACCATTACCATCGGGAGGCAGAGTACTTCCCGCTAAGCATTCGTCTCATTAAATGGCATACACCATGGTAATGTATTTTGCTCTTTTGGAATAAGATATCACTTATATACGCCAATGAGCAATCCTAACCTCATGAACTAATGCACTTCCATCTACTGGCGTCAAGTAAAGGGGTAAAGCGACAACCATTTCTAAAATCGTGTGACACCAGATACCTTAAGTGTTATCCGGGTTTCAACGGGAAACTGTTTTCAAATGAAATTGACCTCTAATTATGATTTCATAAAGTGTTCCATTGAAGCTTGCTTGTGATGATGCTAAAACGTCAATTGAACCCATTTGTCCCTATATTATACAGTACGGACATATGCCTTTGTTAAATTCGATGAGACAAACGTTCAGCATAACATATAATATGTTAGATTGAATGATAAAAACAGTGAAAAGATGTGCATGAAAATGCTCAAGTTTCGCCAATAAAACGGAATGAATTTTAAGCTAGAATCTAGCTCGATGCAATGAAATTATTTCTACGTGACTGTTTTCAAGCGGAAGAGTGATAGAAAACACTCGTGACGTTACGTATTTTATGAAAATTTTCTGATTCCTCGAAGGGTGTATTCATCATTCAGATGCATAAACAACTACTTTACTTCACCGAAAATTTTACAGAGAAGAATTTAACAGAAAGGCTATTCGAACGTGCTAAACAGATGAAGAGCTTTTGTATGAACAATGTGGCATCTGGGGGCACAAAATGGAATTACTGCGTATAAAGGAAGGCATGGGTAGCGATAAACGAAGACGATACTAGCGATATATCACAAGAAAGCAGTTCCGATAATACAAATTCAACTGAAACTGCAACAGCAGCTGCAGCAGGTTTTAGAAAATTGGATAATAAAGCAAGAGGGTCAACATTCGAAATGAAAACACGGCACTGGTTTCCTGGAAAGTATTGAAGAAGTTTGATGAGAAACATGCACTCAGCAACAAGTTTTCGAATGGTTTGCGTGAATCATTTGAGCGAATTGTTTCAAAACTTTAACGAAACGTCAATAAAAAGAATTATGGGAGTCATGGAATGTAGCAACGCACTTCAAGCAATAGTGCTTCGAGTGACAGCTGCTAAATAGAGTACTATTTTGTATGAAAATTTTTGATAGACTTTTGTACAGTGTCAAATTTTGTTCGATACACTGTCCCGTTTCAGTACTCTATTAAGCGTACCACTCATTACATGCTTTAAGTGGATTGAGTGAGGTTGAATGTAGCAATTCTACTGAGCTGAGCAGTTTGCCGAAACAATACGACACTCTGATTACGTCGTTAAAAGTCCGTCCAGATCTAACGTTTGCTTTCGTACAACCGAACGTATTACCGACTAGGAACGTAGAATTAAAAGGCAGTGCAAAGGGTCAAGATTTGGTCCTTTTGTGTGAAACGTTGTATCTACAACTCGTGAAATTGCCTAAACTCTACCGGTCACAACAGATACGAAAGCTAGCTATAACGAAACTTATCTCGAGGCTTCTCCACTGATATATAGAAAGAAAATGTAAAATCGCCCTCGAAATTACCACCGATGTCAAACATTTTACATCCACCATTTTCGGCTGAACAATATTTCTTCCGAAATGTGTAATTTAGGAACGACAACGTCCTCCATTATTTTACACAATGGTCCATAATGGCCTAATGCCTTTTGACATGTATGATTTTCTATTAAAAGCATCAAATTCATGTGTGTCATGATTTTGATTTGCGTATGAAACCCTCAATGTGAACATATACGTATATTTATTCGAACAATGCTGGCTGGAGGCACTTACAACCCCTCCAACACACTCACATCCACACACATAACCTATTATAAATTCGACATGTACATAAAATTATATAAAGCCTATTTACAGCAATTTTACGGCCATACCTAAACCACTTCAATTTATCACGAAACACATAAAACTGAAATTTCCTAAAAATAAAATTTTAACCAGCCTAGAAGTTGTAATTTAACATTAGAGCACACCGATTCATTCATACATCACTTTCGCTTTTTTTCGGTTGTTGTTGTTGAGGATGCATGGAGAAAAAAAAATATTTTCATATAACTTACAACGGATAAGCGGAAGTGTATATGTCATGTATGGTATGGTTTTGATTATACAGACATTTTATAGGTATATTTATACGTACACAAAGTATATATACGGTACACTAAGAAGGGCACACAAAAAAAAGCATCTGAATCGTAGAGCTTTTAAAAGCATGTCATAAAAGATCCCTTGATGTTTAGAGCGAGAAAATTCCCGACTATATTTCCAGTATAATGTGTAGTAGTTATATGGCGTAGTCGCATAATATTATGTGTGTGGAGACCATGTTTATAGAACATATTGAATAAATGCGGCCGGTAGATATCTAGATATGTGCGACACAGTGTATCGTTATTGCGAACATATACTACACACATTTCTAAAAGGGAAAAAGGGGAGACGTGTGTCACATAATTTAGTACGCTTCGGTTGTTGTCTAACCTTTTTATATTTTCTGGTCACATAGAATTGACCGATTTTCATAAAAATACGTAAAATAAGGCTTTTTGGTTAAGTGCACACGGTATAAAGAGACATGCTTTTACACACTACATCATATATCACAATATGTTACAGTGTCAATACGTATGCTTAATTGAAGTTCTATAAAGGAACGCTTTTGTGTCGGCATGAAGTGTATGTTTCGCAATATTGTCGTTTACGATTCTTTTACTGGACAATATGCAGTTGGAAGGTAGGTACTAAACAGAATGATCATTTATCAAGTTCGCTATTCAATGTGCTTCCTTGTGTTCTAATGAAGCGGAAGGAAGACTGGAGTCTCTCACTGTTTCTACAGACATAGCCCGACTGCCTTCCCGAATTGTCCAGGACTTGAACTCCGGGTATGGCCGGGACCAATCAAAATAAATACAGTAAATTTTATTCGAAATTCGGTTGTGTTGTGCGACTACAATGTCCCAATTCGTACCAATTGTAATTAGTTGTGTTCCACCGCTTTCGGAACCAGTCATACCAATAACGTATTGTTAAACCAGTTGATTTGGTGAATTCGATATCGAAACGAATCTCCAGGGAAAAGTACATCGCCTGATATACACCGAAAACACTTGGAGTGAAGTTGATAAAGTAATTAGATTCCTGGTGCAAATCGAATTATTTCTACTGGAACGACAATACACACAATTTCCCATTTCGCCGAACTGACATCAAGTCCAAGTCCAAGAATTTGCAAAACACAAAATGGAAACGATTTTCCCCCAATTCCCCAATAACATGTTATTGCCATGATATTAGGTGTAGGTATTTCTGCTCTGAATCAATAACACGAAAAAAAGGCAGTAATGTTAATTGAAACGCTCTCCTTTGTAATTTGGTTGGTTGTTGTATACAAGAAAGAGAAATGATTGCTGTTTTCAGCGATGTGTCTTAATGTACTGCTTTATATACGTATAGACTCTCACTCATATTGTATGCTCTAATCGCCTGTTTCTAATCGTTTGAAGAGAATTTAAAAGCTGCCAATTATGTGGGACATTGCGTGACTGGCCCGATTTGACCTTGTTTTATGAATTTTTTATTTGGTTTTTTTTTTATTTTAGGGTTAGATGGGTGTAATGTTGTAATTTAGCTAGAAGTCTACGATGAATTATGTACATTTTCGTATTTATTTACTCATTTCATCAATATGTATACAACTTCACCGACGCTTATGTGTGTGCTTTTTTTAGTGTTTCGTTGTTGGCGCTACCATGTACGCCACATTAGGTGGAACAACTAGAGAATTTGTTTACTGTAGAAAAGCTGTTCGTTACACGAAATCATTTTACATAACCTACGCAATTTGTATAAATTAAATCGTACAGACCGTGTACATTGGTAATGAACTTGAATTGGCGGTATATTATGTCGGCCATTTCATGTCGTGTTCCGACCGAGAAAAAAAATATGACAAAGAGAATGTTATAATACCTTTCGGATCAGTTAAGGTTCTTTAACAACGATTAATAGCACAGTTTTGACGACGAAACTGACAGAACCTTTGACAACCAAGTGTGTGCTGCAACAGGTGATGAGACATAAAGATTTTGTTCTTTTAAATTCATGTCACTACCACTTTTCTAGCTTAGCTCACAGTTGAAGGCGAACTACAGTTATTTATCCGACTTCGATGGTTGATTAACCCACTGACTAACCAGGAATTAACCCACTGACTAACCAGTGAATAACCCCCACTCACCCACACATAGTTGCTGGTTCAAAATTCTTGCAAGATAAAACTCAAAGTCTCGAAAGCCAACGCAAAACGACCTTAAACGATTCTCGAAATAGGCAACATTGAAGAACCTTCACGTCTTGGTAGAGCTTCGATAGAGCTTAGGTTTAAGAAGCTTATTTGACTCTCTGAGTCAGAAAAGAAGATGAATTCTAATTAAAGCCAGCCAAAAATATTCTACCTCACAAAACTTGGTTTTGTTCAGCTCAGCAGACAAACTTGTCTCGGATGATTTTGATTAGAATATGAAGCACTGTGAAATTCAATATTTTTTCTCTCTCAAAAGAACTTACGAGCTAATCGGATTACAGAAAGGTCTGGGTATAGGATTCCATTTTCGGTCGAGGGTAGCGGAAACATAAAGGGTTTATGATTTGGCAAAAATTGCCTTGAATATTATGGGGCTTTCAACTTTCGACTAAATAAGTTAAGAGGACAATTAATTAAATGTAAACGACAACCTGTACGTAACTGTCGAGACGATTTGCACCAAAAAATAACAACCAATTCTCAGAAGTTTAATTTTATAACCAATGGTATTGTATAGGATCTTGTGAGGTTTATTACAGAGAGAGGCAAATAAAAAACATTCGAGAGAAATTTAAGTGCCCATCTTCCAACCTGCCAATCGCCAACAAACAATTTTGTTTAAAATATTTTTTTTTACCTCCGAAACATTCATGCCCGCTATTTTATCTTAATTGATCAGTAAACTTTAATTTCTTAGTAATTTTCTCTTTGGGGATATTCAAAAAAGACGTTGGCGTTTTTATAGGTTTTTTTGAAACCTCTCCATAAGCCCATAGTGACTGAGCTTCGTGTCAACTCAAAATGATGCGTAGTCAGAAAGTCGTAAAACAAGTGAACAATAGAACAATCGAGTTGCAAATAATAGTACAATAGAAGCTCTTCTGTTGTTTGAGATTTAATTGTTCTAAAAGAAAACAATTTTTTCAGTAGTTCATTCTTTGTACTCTATTTTCTGGTGAAATAACTTTACTCTGGCAAATATCCATATGAGATGTCATAACAGTGAATTGAGTTGACAAAAGAGTAGAGCGCTGACATTAGTAATTTAAGACGAAATGTAATAGCGGATCATACAAAAACCTATTACATTTGTCAAAAGCTTCAAGTTTTCATCGACATCCTACGTATCTACTACCACTGACAATGCCCCTAAAAGAGTGAACGTTCTATTTTAATGTCCCCCTTTTGCAATAATGTTGTATGTAACAAAATTCAGTTCCCTATACTTACGCTCGTAATGAAAGGTAAACATTTTTCATGCATTGAAATAGGCCGTATAATTTTAAAGTCAAATAAAGTCGGAAAATACCATGTCGGAATTGGTAGGTGCCCCTATACGCACGCTATGGGTAAGAAAAATTTCCCCAAACCAACATAGCGAACATAAAAATGAAATTGATATTTGCCTGAGCCATCAATTCACGGAAAATATGGTCCATAAAAGCCAGCGAATAATGATTGCAATTTTAAATACCTTTAAGATCCATGCTGGCGCTGCATTGTAGATTTTATAGGAAGAACTGTGTGTGAAGGCATGAATGAATTCCTTTCGTTTCAACTCTGTACACGTGTACGAAAATCGTTTCGCCGCTGTTACTACCGATTGTAATATTTATCATTCAAATAACAGAAAGGGGGATGCTTGACTCCTATGAATGGGATAGCTTGGACAGTTTATATTCTATCTTGTTATCTGGCGACCTTATTTCGTTGAGATTTTGATGATTTACGTATACATGTCAACCATTATACATTTGTAAATTCCTCTCTGTTAAGATTTAAATTATTTGCAGAGGGCATCACACATAACCTCAAATTGCGAAGTCTTATATCTCCGTAACGTACGTGTTAATAGTTCTATTGGTTGAAAGTGATACATTAAAAATACTGCTCTAGTCGAGCTTTGCAAGCACAGAACGCACTAATACTGCAGTCACATAAAAACACACGCTGCACTTGTCGAGCTAAAAGATGTGATAACCCATGCTTCCCTAGTCGGACTTGAAGTGAACGAAGACGAGTGAACTGAAGGCATAAATTAGCAGTATGGTCTCGTTCCATCAATTTGGCTAATAGTTGCTAATGCCATACAGTACAGATTGACAGTGGTTGTATCAGTGACTGGCGTCTACAGCCCAAATCATAGGTTGCATTTTAAATTTTCTCCTGCACGAAACTAACTTTACTTTGAAGAAATTGGAGGCAATGACAATTCTAAGCTAGCTGTTCACGGCGTAGCTAGAGCTGTTATAGATGTTTGTAACGAAACAGATATGACTTTATCTCAGTCATATGATTACACATATAAAAGCACTGCTCCTAGCATGAACATAAGAAATATTTGGAGGCTGATGAAGTCACAGTAGGCAATGCGTTTCTTTCGTAAAGATAGATGACTTGTTTTCGTTGTATGAGTTAAAACACACAATACAAGGAGCAGTGCGTTACACATATACATTAATCTTGTTTCACAAATGAAGGACTAGATTTTTCTTGTTATGGATTTATAATGCAGAAACGTGTAGGTTTTCGTATTTCTAAGAGTATTAAGACCACACTGGATAATAAGTCAAGTGTTGAATCGCTACGCACCTTCATTACAATGATAAAGCGAACGTATTTCGTTAGCACGATTTCGGGTAATTTTTCAACTTTGACTTTATTTACACAAAAGGCAGATAGAGGCCAACGCAAAAAGCGACAAAATTAATTAAAAGAAAATAGCAAGCTATTTTCGCAACGTATAGTCCTAATTGATGATGCAAGAAGACGGTTTCGGATTCAATAAAAGGGTTTTCTCTCGAAAGTACCCCTTCCATTTCGGACAAATTGTTTGTGATGTTTCCTACTACAAAACCGTTCTCCCATCTTTTCTCATTCATCATCATCAACAGACAAAATGGGAAAGATTTTTTTCCGTTCTTGTTCTCTTCTGCCTTTCGTCAAATTTCCCTGCCATTTTTTTATGATAGAGAAAATGCCATTTGATAGGTATGTACAATAATATTGACATTTTGTCAGAAGGAATTTGTGCTGAAAGATTTATTCTCTTTTTTTGCTTTGTTTTATATATTTGTTCGCATAAGAACAATGGCTGTGGATTAAATGTATTTAAGAATTTGATTTTATGGTGGAATTGTAAAGGAAGAGGAAGAGTGTAATTTAATTAAAAATGTTTCGACAGTCGTGTTGAGGTACTTGTGAATATTTCATTTTTATTACTGAGTCAACAAACGGAATTTTGTGTCAGAAAGAAAGTAATGAAAAATGATGATTGGGGCGGGGGGCGAACAAAGTATACACATTTTTTTTTCAAATGTAGCAAAAGGGACAGTTTTCTTTTTCTTCTTTTAATTATAACGATCACATAAAGTTTACAACACAAGAAAGACCAACTTGAACTGGATTCATTTTTTTATAGTCCGTCTTTACATTATACAGTGGTGAGAGGTCGTTCAGAAATGACATTACTCGGGTGAATGTGTCACTCGTTGTTTCCGAATTAATGTATTACGTAGCAGAATCTAATGCATTCTGGTCTATTACCTGGAGTTAAGGCATTTTTGGATGTAATTTTTATCAAGCTGATTTATAACTCAACAGCGTAGTGTGCACTATGCAGACATAAACTCCGCACTGAGTTATTTATTTGACAGGTGAACTGTCATGTAATGGTCAGCTTTTACCAGGGGATGCAATAAAATATTTAAAATAGGAACAATGTTTAAAGATTTTCCGATAACTCTATCATCATAGGTCTGTTTAAGTCCATACGAATGGTAAGACTATTGTCAAATTTCATCCACATAGACATAACCTCATGATTATGTATATCAAAGCCGATATCTGTGGATGAAATCGTGTTCGTTAGGCCAGTAAAAATTCGTGTTTACAGTTACTTGGAACAAACCTGGTATGTGGGTTCAATAATATCGCGTAAAGTCATTTGTGAACGGGCTCTCCAGCATACAGCATTCAGGCTAAAAGTCAATTTAAAAATAAATCGGCTTAGCGAAAGCGATTGGTACTCGGCTTCAATATAATTTTGTTAATCTTGAAAAAATTCATTGAACTCATATTATATTGCTTGTTGTGTCAGGCGTCTGGGTGTCTTGTGTGTGTATAAAGTATAAAACTTCGAAGCACCACAAGTAAATTAAATGAAGTCAAGTGATGGTATAATACAACTTACAAACTTTACTCGTGAGCTTAACTAAAATTCTACTGGAAAATTTAAATGCGATCGATTTCCAACAATTTTCACTCCGCTATTCATGGCTGATGTAAACGAGAAACATTTTTTTTGTCGTATTTCGCAAAGTGGATTCGGTTATGAATAGAAAGTGAAGAATATGATAATAGTGGTAGGTACAGGTATTTTGATGAAAATGTGAGAGGGAAGTGAAGAAGGCTTGCTCAGTTTGGAAATTGTTGACGATAGAGTAGGAACTCATTTTCGGTAACTAAAAACGGCTAAAAGTGGCAATCAGACTCTGCTTTTCTCTTATTCTCTGTTTTCCACCAGCACTTACTCTCCAACCCAATCAATTTAATAAAATTACGTCCGTATGTTATGTACGTTTCACAAACAAGTTCGATATAATTACAGGCTAAGTGGTTCTGTAGTCACAACTAAATGCCCTTCCTATGTTCAACTGGCAATCATTAATAAATATTTTATGTACGCGCCGTAATTGAACAAATTTCATTCTTTTTCTGTGATTGTAGTCGATTAGTGTAACATATTATTGAATTAACATTACCACACTCGGTATAGATAACAGAGAGATGATATATCAAGAATTCAGATAGATTGGACGTTTAACGTCTATGTGTGTAGGAGGTTCAATTTGGGAAATTTGGGAAATCAATGAAGTTGAAGTCAATGAAATAAGTAAGACATTTGTATTTCGAGAAATAGCATACGCCTGGTGAATAACTCCTTAATCTAAGTGCTGATATCGAATTCTTGATGGGCTGAATTGCTGTATTGGAAAGTCGCTAGAAAGATACGTTGATATTGGGAGGTTTCATGTTCATCCTGAATTTGGCTGAAATCGTTCCAGGTCAACTATTTTTGGGTTCATATCGTTGAAAACCGGAATTTTTCCGACAAAACAAAAATCCTGACATTAATTTAGAAAATATTTGAAGATTCATATAGCACCAGAATAAGCGTTGCACGTCTCTCGGTAACATGTTACAAAAGGCAAGATTTCAAATCGGTGAGGCGACATAACTACACGGTCAATATCGTCAGGAACGATATTATCGTTTTTTAGACGATACTATCGTCTAAAAAACGATAATATCATCTAAAAAAATTTCATCCAGGACGATAATATCGTCTAAAATTATAAATTTTAAAATATTTTCAGGACGATATTATCGTTTTCTTGACGATATTATCGTTTAAAAAAACGATAATATCGTTTTTTTGGACGATACTATCGTTTTTTTGATGATACTATCGTCTAAAAAACGATATTATCGTTCAAAAAACGATAATATCGTTTATTTGACGATAATATCGTCCTGGATGAAAATATCCGCTGGACGATATTATCGTTATTTTCTTTTTCTGAACAAATTTATCGTTATTTTGGACGATATTATCGTCCTGGTCGATAATTTTTGGGACGATAATATCGTTTTTAATTTATTAATTTTTTTAAATTTGAGACGATAATATCGTCCAGGACGATAATATCGTTTTTAATTTATTTAAAATAAAAATTCTAGACGATAATATCGTCCTGGGCGATATTATCGTTCTGGATGGTTGTTGAAGACGAAACACAAAATCTTGTAGATAAACACCTTTTTATAGACGGCAAATATATATTAAAAATTGGTTCATTTGGTTCCGTAAATTTAAATTTTATAATAGAAAAATTACACAGACTAATTATGAGACGATGCGAGAAAAAAAAAAATTAACTCCTAAGTTCCGACACCGTTCCGGCGCCCGGCTCGCATTGCGGCCCTCCGCTTCGCTCCGGGGCAATGGGCCGGATCGCTCGGCGTGTTAAAACGCTTTTTATGTACAATCTAAGTTGGTATTCATTTCGTAAAAAGATGAATTATTTAGGGACGAACTAAACGCCTTTTTTAAACACTGATGTGTAGGTGATTTCCTCTGACAATTGTTTTTTGATATTTTGGAAGAGAATTCGGTTCTTGCTGCACCTCTGAGTAAAATTAAGTCCTGGACAATATAACCACCCAAAACTAAACGATAATATCGTCCTGGGCGATATTATCGTTTTTTTAAACGATAGTATCGTGCTGGACGATATTATCATTTAAGAAAACGATAATATCGCCCAGGACGATATTATCGTTTTGGACGATATTATCGTACAGAAAACGAAAATATCCATTAGATTTTCTAGAACGGTAATATCGTCCAGAAAACGATAGTATCGTTTTCTGAACGATAATATCGTCCAGAAAACGATACTATCGTCCAGACAATATTTTAGAATTTTCCAATTTAGACGATATTATCGTCCTGGATGAAAATTTTTTGGACGATAATATCGTTTTTTTGGACGATATTATCGTTTTTTTTGACGATACTATAGTCTAAAAACGATATTATCGTTTTTTAGACGATAGTATCGTTTTTTAGATGATAGTATCGTCCAAAAAAACGATAATATCGTTCCTGACGATATTGACGGTGTCGAAATGTCCCGCCACCTTCAAATCTTGTACTTCAATTTTTTAACATGTATTTTACTGTATAAAGGACCACATTACCCAGAGCTTGTCATTATTTTTGTCGTCGTTATCGATAACAGATGAATAACCGTATGTGACAGGCTAAGGCAGGATTCATACACTGTTGGTGCGAGTTGACAAGATCCAACACATGCAAGTGTAGACGTATGTATTAAAAGTTGTAGGTTTTTTGACATCTGACAACGCAATGTCTCATAATTGACAAATGTATTACATAGCCACATAGTGCGTTCCATCTGACATAAGAGTGTTAGTACTAGGACAGCAGCGTGATATTTGTGAACACATGTCCATACAAACACAAATCGTCCACGCTTTAGCAATAATCGAAAATCGCTTCACTCGAAATGACGCATTTAGACCCCTTGTTCAGCATAATATATCCCCAATAATCGAACTTATGACCTGTCTCGTTTCGCTATTTATAATTCTGGCTATTCTGGTATATCCATCTTTCGCATACAATTTTCCCAAATAAAATCGGATCGATACATTCTATACCAAAACGCAAAAGTAACTTCGGTACACGAATATCACGTAAAATACATTTTATTGACAAAACAATAAAGTGGCTTTATTGTCATGTTCGATCTTCTTCTGAAATCAGTCACACAACGGTCACAAACAACATTCACACTGTATCATTACCAATCAAACGCCATTCAATAGAGTTTCGGTATATACATAACCACAGAGAGATTTTATTGCATTTTGATTGAGTGTATATCAATACGGGTTTCAGTGCTCCATATTCTTGGTACTCATAAAATCCAGTATAGGTCTATATAATGTGTATGACCGCTCGATTATATTCAAAATTTTGCGGATTTTTTTGCACGAGGAATCTATTTGTGGTGCGAGGTGGAATGGGGGAAACGACACTGGCAAATAGTTGAACAGATGGTATTTTGATACTGGTTAACAATCATCGCTAGTGTGACGCGTCAGTAGAAGCAGATAGTGCAACCATTTCATTCGGAAAAGGAATGTCGTACCACAATTTAGCACTGGTTTTCCCCGACCATTTTGTAGAGAGTAGTGTCGCTATGTAATTTCTGTGATTACAATGTATGCAAAGGACACGTGTGGTAGTGGTATTGAGTTAACTATGCAGACAAAACCAGAGCGAAATTATACGAAAATCTGGACATTTTGCGTCCTGCCAACTATTTCTGCCTAGCATTTTGAGAGAGCATTCACGATTGAGATTTCAAATTTTTTGCGTTTTAGGAACCCCTCTCCCCTCCCTGGCTTGCAATTTTTCTGACAAATGAATTTTCTGTACCTGGTTGGGGTCTACAAAACACAGACGTCATTTATAAACGCTCCAGTAATTGATTAGCACACACTCTGAATCTTTGCTTTATATACCTTGATGTTGATGACAGAAGGAAAGAATAAGCAAGAAGGGCGAAGAAGTCAACGGAAACAAAATGGGACAAGAGTTCTCTTTGACCGACGTAACATGTAATCCGAACCACGCCTCGAAATACCTATGCAAACACTCTTTTACGAAGATTTTTAATTGATATCACTCCTAAATGTAGGCCAAGATATATTCTACCACAATTTATCGTACCTGGATTACGTCACACGAATCATTCAATGTGCACATCATCGTTTCAGCCACCAGACACACAACAGCTACTCAAATTATGAAACTTGAGTGAACTGTAGCACATTACCAATACGGTTTACTCACTAGCACAATTCAATGTCTGACACGGGAATCGAACCCGCTTTAGTATAAGACCAGTACGTAACCAATGTGCCATCGTTGGCTTGTGTTTATTCCCTCTGGCATGGTGGGAAGCAGCAGAAGGTCATATGATAGAGGTTTTTTTTGCGACTGAAAAAATGTGTAATTGAACAGCTAAGAGAATAAACAATGAAAATCCGCCAAGTGGGCGTTCAACATAGTGATACATGTGATTCGCTTAGGAATATACAAACGGCAGCTCGCAACTCCTAAATTTGATAAAATTCATCATAACACCACGCGCTTTATGTTTCCATTCATATGGAAGTCCTTGGAAAATTAATTTCAGTTTTGGGATTAATTTATTCAATTGTTTTATACAGTGGAACTAGTTGAATTACAAGGTTGCGTACATGTATGTTCGTGTGTTTATTATAATAGAACACACAGAGGCACCACCAAATTATACAATTTGATGGCATTGAATCTTCGCTGATGATATTATACTTACAACGAACGTTCGTAATTGAATTATTTGTTAGGAGAATTATGTACATATTCGCAACGCAATTAATGAAAATATTTTCAATTAATTTGATAAAGCGCGTTTTAATGAATTCCGACGAAATGGATATATACGTTTTCTCTTTTAGCAATCGTAATAAATCAATTCGCGATAATAATCTCGGTGTTCTAATGTGTGTATCCACACTTTATGGAATCGGGTTTTTACACTCTTTGATAACGGTAGCACATTACGTTAGTTCCTAAGAAATTTCATTCGCCACGAGACACGTTTCGTTAGGAGAACTAATTACTTATTTTAACACATTAAGATTGACAAACTCGGCCTCGCCTCGGAATGCCACCTCATTCTCGGAGAAAAAAATATCTCATTTCTGATGATGTGAATCAAGGGTGTTAGTAATAGTAAATCAGTAAATCACGGTGCATCAAAGTAATGCTATGTCACATTTATAAGCATTTTGATCGTTAAGGCTTGTCAGGAAAAATTACGAAAGCTTAGCGAACGCTTTCTGAACCTAGTCCGAGATTGATGAAAGATCTGCGAAGGTTTATTAAAGCTCAACAGAAAGTAGGTTATAATTAGCGGATGTTTGTCGAAAGCTCAGGCTAAGATCACACAAATTGAGTTCAGCGGCTACGACGTTTATATGGAAAAGGCAACGTAACAAAAACAAAATTCCTAATTTTCCTAAAAAAAAATTTCTTCAAGTTGATTTCACACACAATCTGTACTGAGTGCGTTTAACGATTTCGATGTCACCCGCCGTCGTGGGTGTCCTAACCTGTTTTTTCAGAACCTTGACCTAACTGACGCTGTCGTGGTGTTGACGTGAAACGTCATTTTTCAAGCTTTTGTTTTGCAAATTTTCTACTTCTTATTTTTATGTAAATCTAAGTTACTGACGATGTGATAGTTACTGTACGGATGAGAGTCTTTTTACCATACGATAATTGAATAAAAGAGGAGAATTATTAAGAGGTATCTACGCATTGATAAATTGTTGCCTACATTTCGGGGCAAAATTATTATTATTTTGATGATAATTTTGGACTCTCATCTTTTTTGTAAAAAGTACGACCATCGCTTTGTGTTAAAATGTGTTAGTTTTCAGCAAAAGTTTAAATGTTTGTGGTGATGTAACCTCAGTCCGAGAAAACTCACTATTTCCCGAAAATTAACACATATTTTAAGTTTTATCGGAGTTAGGTTACATCACCACAAACATTTAAATTTTTGCTGAAAACTTATATATTTTCACACCATCATCATCATCACCCCGAAAGCTCATTGAATTTATTGAAGCTCTTCTGATGCTTATTGAAGCTCAGCGAATGTCCATTTATTTACATTATTAACATTTATTACCGCTCAGGAAGATATTGATTGATGTCCTCAGTGCATGAGTTCTGGAGGTATACGGAGCTTTGTCAAATATTTGACGATTTTCTTTAAATATCCGCCACCAATTTCAATAACCCGATGAAATCGCTAGTGAAAATTCGTGTTTACAGTTATTCGGAACAAACTTATTTACTGCCAAAGTGAACACATCAAACACTCATTCTAGTACTTATTACAGTGTCATACATGTGGAAATATTTTTCGTGTTGTCGCGACATAACTAAAATAAACCTCGGCTTCGCCTCGAACCATTTATCATTTCTCGAACGTAAAATACCCTTTACAGTTCTTGTAGTATAAATAACTATTATTCAACAAATAAAGAACTAGATTTGTAAAAGACGGATTTTGAATAGACGCGTTCACGTTTTCGATAATTTGACAAGGCGAGGTGGGATGTAAATGAAGGAAAATTTTCAATAGAATAAATATTTGATTCAATTAATCGAACAATTCTATGAATATCTCTTAAAAGTCTGCCTGCTTTGACAGACGTTGAAAACAATTTCAATTTTCCTAAAATACATTCTCCGCTAATCATGCAAAATTATGAATTAATTTAACAGAAACTATTCATAAACACGTCCCTGTTTGCCATTTCATTCTACGACGAAAATATAGAGCTTTTCTGAGGAAAAACTATTGAAACGGCTGGATTTCCGTGATACTTTATGAGAATATTGTACAAGAAATACTATAGCTCTAATTAATTTGGAAAGAATTTTATTGTGTACAAACAACCTGTTTGCATAAGTAACAAAACAAAAAAAGAGAGAGAATCAAATTGCTCGTGACGTTAGAATAAAGAACGTAGAACTGGCATTGCCGTACTTTTTATTTATTTATCAAATAGGGTGTATGACTAGTTTCCCAGTCATACTGCACTTAGCCCGCCAGTGGGCCCATTGTGCTAACCCTTTTAGAATTGCCGTATTGGTAAAAACTGGTGTGGACATCCACATGAATAATTTCGTTCCAACGAAAATAAATGTTGATGGATTCGTGTATGAACCACAACAACTGAGCTTACAAAATCGGAATTGTGTTTGTAAACTTTCCGTGAAGTTTCCGCAATCCTCGCTATAAACTTTAAACCGCATTTTGAATTCATTGAGAGTGAAAAGGTATCCAATTGCGAAACACAAATTGGCAGTTGGATTTAATAAAGTTTCGCAGAAAATGGGAAAACTCATTGGAAACATGATAATTTACTTAAACCGATTTCATATATATACCTAAGCCGTGATTCGTCGGAGCCAATAACTTTCTATGCATAAAATATACCGAAATTCCAATTTCCATTTTAAAAATTGTACAAACGAGAAAAAGAAAAAAAGAACAAAAAAAATTCTCGTATTTTTGGAATTGTTTGAAAACCGCTTCCAGGTACGTACTTCCTATGCCCACTTTATTCCGTCTGTACATAATACACTTCTTGCTAGGCTAAGTAATTATTTCCCTTAATGAGCTTTGCTAAAAATAATCCTCCGAAGATTTATTATTGCATAATTCAACCCAAATTATCCCAACAATAAAACTGGCATATTTCCTTGTGTATACAATTTTAACTTCCTCTCTCCACCCCGTACCACTACTGGGCTCTTCTCTCGCCCATCATCTGACTACATCCGCTATACTCATATACCGCGGGTGCCCCATGCTGCTCTTACTCGAGCGCATCCTCATGATCTCAACAACGAGTATCTAATTTCAATTTTATTTCCCAAATACACAAAATACATTTTCTACATTAAGCCACAATATAATGAAATTAAATTTCTTCGGTTTTTTTTTCGTCCTGTCTTTCTTTCCTCGGAATTACAATAAAGCGCTATGATGTGAGAGATGATGATGATGGGTATTACAAAACATATTTATTTCTTCGATAAAATCCGTCATCAGTCCCTCTGTTATACATTTCAGATTCGATAATGTTTTCGGAAAGAAGTATCATGGGCAAGCGGTAGCATAGCGCCCGTGACGCAAGTCCTATTAATAGAAAAAATAAAAAAAATGTTTTTGTCATAGACAGCGAAACCATATTGAAGTTCGCCAATTCAATTCCATATGACTCCAAATTAGCTTTAAGAAACCTGAAAGTCCTTACAAGTTCAACGAGGTATCACACGTTAATGTAGGTTGAAATTTGCAATATCTACGTTCAGACACTTCACACATATGTATACAACACTACACATACTACATAACATAAAAAGCGTTCGAAGTAAATATCATTTTGTCTGAACTCATGGCCGTGCCACTAGAGTTTATTCGTTTCCATGTAACTTTCGCTCATATGTTATTCTAATGGTCCGTTGCCAATTCGCAAATTAACAATTTTCTTAACAGTCCTCAACATCTGCGACTTTGTGACGCAATTTAATATTCTAGAATTTTTTCGATCAACTTTTTGCTTTTACAATTATTGCGTACAAGCACAGAATGCGTCACTTACAGCGATATCAGTTGCTTTGGAAGTATGCACAGGGACTTGCGTCACCTTTACTCCTTAGAGTGTTTTTGATTGATATACGAAATGGGAGAAGAAAAAAATGTTATTCCATTTGTGCCATATTTAATCTGTTGGCTACATATATCCGTATAACTTAGCTGATGACACAACGACAAACTCTCCAATTTCAATCGATTCAATTTTGTGACAAATAACATTTTACACATTTCCAATCATCGTCCCAGAGAAGATATTCGTCGTCATTATTGGAAAAGTAAATTGTGTTTACTATTTTCGTTTAAAATCAATTTTGTGGTAAAACGTACAACGCTTTTTCGTATACCACACACATAGATTTTCGGGAGGGAAAAAAAGTTATTTGTGCTTTGTGCCAAGTCCTCTAGCCATCATACAGAAAAGCATTTTCTTCAGTGTGAATGGGAACGTTTTTTTTTTTTATTTTGATTCTTATTTTGGAAAAACCAAACCTAACCAATATCCTAATGCTATCATTTTGTTGTACATCTCTTTCTTATTTTGTGTTGTTGTACGTATATTACGGAGGAAGTGTTCAACAATGGATCATGTACGTACGTTACGTATATATAGGACAAATATACAATAATGTCTTGTGTGTGTACTTTTCAACATTCCGATAATCGATTAAGTGACATCAACTTTGGTGTAAATAAGCTATAAGCTTTTCTGTAAAGTTAAGTTATCCGCAATAAGGAGATATTTCCATTCATACACAAAATCTATTGGGAATTTCTTTCGTTGTCGGGTGGTATACGTACCGCGCTAATATATTCGAAGGGAAAAAATCGTGTCGTCTGGCTGCTTTTTCGTTTCATATGTAAAGTCTTAATCGAAATGTTCGAATGATTCGAGTTAGATTCCGTTTGGGTAATGGGAAAAAAGCAACAACAGAAAAAATTGGCAGTATCAAAACTGCACTCGAAAGAATCTATCTGGTGGCTGGTGTGAAATGAAGCGAAATGTGGTGTAGAAAAAAACGAAATATTTTTATCGGCTTAAGCGAAAGCGATCGTCTGTTATTTCATTGCTTAATGAAGTGAAACATCGACAAAAAAAAACAAAAAGAGAGAATATTTGTGGCCACTCTTTAGTTTCGCCGTGCCATTTTATGATTCAGTTTAAGAATTTTTATTGGCTGAAACGATAGCGTGACAAATTTTAACCGATTTGAATCACTGCGTTTCGTACATTTCTTATCAAATATTTTAGAAATTATATTGTTAATCTAAACAGAAGGAAGTTGCAAGTAAAGACTAGGTATTCGTTAAAGAACATATCCCGACGATAATATCGTAAATAAATCAAAGGAAATGAAAATTTCCTTTATGATTCGTCAAATTAATTTCTTTTATGTAACATTCAAGCAAATATAGTGACAAAGGATATTATGGCACTGTGAGTGTCACATGACATTTGTGACGCTTGTCACTTGCAGTAAATTATTTTATTGGACCCATTACAGAGAAGATTGTTGAGCTGTTACAAGTGGACCGTTTGTAAGATTTCGAACTCTCAAATATTTAATCGAAAATTGAGTTTTATAAATCCAAAAATTGCGAAAAAGGGTTAGCCAGTCACTCAGCTGGAATTTACTTTAGAGATTGGGTTTGGCCTATAAATCATCAACGCAAGAACTTACTGTAATTTATTGAAGATACAAATCAGGGCTTAAGCGGAAAAAAATCGGTTGAGTGGTTATTGGGTAGGGAGATATCATCGACATCTCGGCAACACGAAGATTTTTTTTTGTGAGAAAATCTTATCCCATTTTCATAATAAGATTCAGCTACGTATTGTAGAAGCTGACCGCCCAGCTGGCTGAATGACATTTACAAACTAGGCTTATTATTTAATACATGTGGGTACTGAGTAATCGGTACATGCCAATTATCCATTCGATATCCTTTTGTCATGATGGTCAGTTGTATAGAGATACGAGAATTGTTAAAAAAATTAGTTCATTTGCGCTGAAAAGTAGGATGTTTCATTTAGCTACGGCCTAACATTATCCTACATGGGGGCTCAACCGTTTTTGAATCTTTAAAGGGTGAGAAAATCACTTAAACTTTAAAAGTTTGCAAAGCGAAATTTCTAGTGAGAAAAAATCCGAGACGCAAACCAAATGAGCCGATCCAATCAAATGTTGTTTTTGTGGACAACAACGTCATGAATAGAATGAAATGTGTTGCAGGTGATTTTGGAACTCACCAACTGACAATTCAATGTGAAGTCTCGACTGACATACTGTTGCCTACTATCAACCCTCTTTTATCCAGTCAACTGCTTTTGAAAGATCTTGCAATAGGCACACACATCTACCGAACAATGTCCATTGCTAAATCGTTTTTTTTCGCATCAAAATTGACTTTAAGTATTTGCCTAAAACGCAAAGTGATTCTAAAACGATTCTCGCATTACCATGCTGACAAATTACCCAGAATGACATCGAATTTATGAGCGTTTATCCGAATACCTCAACAATTCAAATCGAAAAGTGTCCGATGAAATTTATTTCATTCATAAATTAATAGCTTCCGAAGCATTTTTTATCTGTACACATTTTCCTCGCACATAAAACCCGATCCGAGAAAATCTCACCCAACATCACCGGACAAAAAGAAAACCCAAAAGAAGAAGAAGAAGTAAAACCAATTTTTAAGCCAAACACAAAATATATTTCATATCATTCAGCATATCTCTGTTTCGTTCTTAGTGTTCTTTCACACATCCCGACCGTATAGCCGTTTCCATACTTATTTCCCAGTTACAATCTTTTGATAACATAAAAAAATATGACCGGGAAAGAAGACGTAACTTTATCAATCTTATGTGGGTTTATTACGAACGGTAGAAGGTCCTCTACGGTTCTGCGTTCGGAGTAATGGAATATCGAAATTACTGCCCATAACTCAAAAATGTTTATAGAGAAATCGATTTCGATGTATTTTTGGCAAAGTTACCGCTTTAAACGACATAATATATGAAGAGAAATCAAACACTCCACCTGATGGTGGTGTATACATAAAGTTAACATATTTTTCACCTTTAATGATAAAATATGCTCATCTCGGTGATGGTGTAATTGAGCAAGTCCATAAATTTAAAAATTTATACTACACCACCGACACTCCCGGGTGTGCTCGTCCATATGGCATTCGGTACGAGCATGTCTAATAAATAAATTGATGCAAAATACTTGTTCGCTTTTACGTTCAATTTTATATAACAGTCCCATTAAACCCAATCCCCGAACCGAATATGACACACAAACCGAACCAGAGAGAAGAGCCAACGGAATAGATAAAAAATGACATTTTTCCACATGACAGAGTATATTATATGAAATCAAACAGTAAAGATGGCGTTATTAACTTTTATTGTTGTTGTTATAATATTTTCTCTTTTAGAGCCCCAGCACCATACACACACCGATGGATGATGGGCTAAAAGCATCGGGTGTTCGTTTGGTTGAATTATTATGCCCTATTCAGTAATATGTTCCCAAGTTCTTTCTTCTTCTTCTTCTTTTTTTTTTATTCCATCTTATATTTTCGCTCCATCTGGATGGAATCTACATGTTGTTTCATGGGGGTTTATTGTATTGTATATAACACTTTAGGTTGTATGTACAACATAAAACAGTCTAAAAGGAAAAATATCACGAAAAAATTACGGGTTTTTGGTAAATCAAGAAAAATGATTGAAAATCTGGTGAAAATATGTGACTTGTTTCGCTTATGTATGGTAGGGAAGAGACACAAAGTTCAAATGTATGCAATTTCTTGCCATGAATTTTTCTTTTATTCTTTCGACGAGGTTTTTTTTTTGTTCTTTGGCTTTCTTTCGTTGCTGTTTTGTGTTGCCTCTCGGTTTTTATATGATGCTATTCGATTGTGTTGTGATTGTACGTCATCGGTGTATGGTATATAGTTGACCAGATGTAGGTTAATCCATCATCTCTTGTAATATCCCAACAATTTATGACTTTCTTGGGGACTTTTAGATTTATAGAGCAAAAGTTAGTGAGTGAATTTCATTTATTTTCTGAACTAACTTCCACATTGTGTGTCAATAAATCTGAGTTACACATAAATTCGGAAAGCGTCAGAATTTTCTTGCTTGTTATCGATTTTTATTGTTTTATTATGGGGACACCGGGGCGGGGTCCGAGGAAAACCGTGTAGTTTGTAGACCTAAATTCAAAGACATGGGACAAGTTAATCAAAACACGAGGACGAAGAAACGCAACTGCCACGTTAAGTCAAAATAACGTCAGAAAGCTTCGAAAGTTACTTAATGGGGGAAGCACGTTTTCCTCGAGATATTTCAGATTTAATTTTGATGACAGCACTGAAAAAACGTTAATTAATTTATGAACGATCCCTTTCTCATGCGTTCACTAAGGCGTATTCAAATTTTACGCCAAAATATCATTGAGGAGAAACGCTTAATTGATGAAACTCTTGAAAAAACTATTCCATTGAAATTCGAAAGAAGGTCCCGAAAATCAATTTTTACTTTGGTACCAACTGCGGTAGGGGAATTCCCGAACTTTTCAGTCACGTTTTATATGTTTCTCTATAACAACAGTAGATGGAAGTTCCTCAGTTGTTTTATGGCCTTTTTGGTTGTTTTTTTTTTTTAATGTTTTTAAGCTACATCGGTGACATTCGGCTGGTATTTAAGTGAAAGAAGAATTCTGGAATTTTCAGGAATTCTAAGGAATTTAATACCCTAAAATAGGCCCACAATAGTTTCGGAGAACTTTTGACAGCACTGAGCTACTGAGAATTACAAAGAAATATTCAACGCCTGAAGTCGTATAAATTTATATGTCAGAGAGAGCTTTTTTCTCCTTTGTTACGATCTGTCAGTTTTTCTATTTTGCGATTTAGTATGGAAATGAAAACTAAAATTGAGATATATTTGTTGTTTAAAGTGGTTTTTCATATTTTTTTGGACCAAAATGTTTTAAAATGTGTTTGGAATCGATTGGCTCTCGTAAGCTCTTTAAAGCTGTTCCACCAATATGATACAAGTTATTTCAGAAGATTAACAAAGAAGAATCTGTAACTGTTTTTGAGGCGTGAAAAGTCGGGAAGTACGGCTCTGCGAAGAAAACACTACTTCCAAGATGAGTTTGCTTTTTTTAAAGGCTAGTTATGTAAAGTAGATATTACGCAGTTCTTTTAGACAATTTAGACGTTTTTGAAAGCTTGACACGATCATCTGAATTGAATCATTCGAATCAAGACTCGTTTATGCATATAGCTGATCCACTGCTTGTTGAAGTGAACAAATGGAATCAAAGAAATTAAAAAAAAGTTGTTTTTACCATGCTCAAAATGATAACCAAAATCTTTTATCAAAGTAATGACAACTCTACTCTTAAGCGGAATAATGACATAGCTTAAGTAGAACTCTTACGCGGTAGTAATGTATGTGTGGCTAGAAGAAAGTGCAAAATGTTTTTGAATCGAAACCATGGAACCATAAAGAGTTGAAGAGGTCATCAGTTACTTTACAGTTAGTTAAGTCCCCATTTTCCACTTATTTGCTTTCGACGGTTTCCAATTCAATGGTAAATATCAGAAATACTTTTCATCGGATTCACCAACTGAATGTTGGAACATCTGTTCATTGAAATAAAACGCAAACCGCGCAATTAGAGGAATTAGTTGATCCCCTTTTAATCGCTTTAACCGAAGAAATCGGCATTTCAAAAACAATTTCAAGCAAAATTCTACTAACAGCACAGCACCCACATATTTAAGAAGAAAATTATAAACCGTAACCGAAAACCCCTCAATAACCATTAACATAACCATTCAGAAATTTAATATTCGACATTATGCAGAGTGCGTCTGTGTATGGTGTCCATTCATTACCAGCCAAAACAAACCAAAAAAAAAGAGTTTACATTGAATGTACCAACCATATTCATTTCAGCATTTTCACTCATCTGCCAACAAATTATCAATGAAAATCCCACATGGTTGGCGATAACCCATCTAAATGCCTCCATATAGAATGTCATTAACACGGTTTTGCAAACCCCAGGGCACACAATCATAAAATAGATCCACTATACGATTTCACTATTCTCTGCCTATATAGACAGGCGGTTAATATCCGCATACACAACAGCTTTTATAGTTTTTATCCTCGTCGTCTTCGTCTTCTTTGTTTCGAAACATTCTTTGAAAGAGATATTTTATTCTCCGCAGAGTTTTTCCTTCTACTTCTTCGTAACGCATACAGCACAGAATAGATTACATTACGTACACTTCAACCAGTGAACTTCAATATCGAATTGGCGTGGCTCTGCTTCGTGTCGAAGGAATACAATGTTTGGTAAGACCAGATTGAAGTGATTTTATGGACGCTCTCGAAGTGTGTGGAGAAAAAAAAAGGACAGACATTATGCCCCCGAAAAATCTATATTTATTTAGGATACATTCTGCTGTGTCGTATGTGTAATGTGTATTTAAGGGAGGAATTGGATATCATCCTGTACGACAGTTTATGTTATCTTTTCTCGTTCGAATGAAATTTATACGATTTCACATGGGTGGCACTTTAACATATTGCATGGAAATCAAGTGAGTGTGTGTTTATATGCCTTGGCCTTGGGAGATCATAAAAATATAAGCCGGTACCAGCCTTAACAGTATAATATTCCCGAGCTGGTGGAAATTGATTTACTTTAACCGGATTGGAGAGGGACATTTTTCCTATCGTTTGAAATCGAAGAGCATTGTAAATTCTTCCGTATTTCTGGCCGGGAAGATTTGTGTTGTATATCAAATGTTGTGAGGAAATTGAAGCATTCCATTTGAGTAAAGGATTGTTATTGTGACAATCAGTTTATCGATTTCATTGCAAGAATATTTTATCGTCTTTGAGGAAACGATATCTTCGCTTTGAAATGACAGACAATTTCATGAATTAAAAGCTTGCAGAAGTGTTACCTGTCAGGCCACAGGGACTGCTAGAGCCTGAGGGTGCATCGGGCATTTAGTCTATGGAAGCAAAATGTTACTCTGAGAGCGCATAGTTATATGAGATAGACGTCATTGTCAATGAATGTCAATAGATATAACTAAAAGGCGCAATCGTTCTTGCCCGATTACACCGCACCTCGTGCGGCACTTTTGTCAGCTGAAATCGTTTGTCTTTCTACGATATCATATTCCGTTGTTAAGCTGAAGAGCATATCGAAATTATAAGGCAGAATCAAACGGCTGCAAAATGTTATACTGCGATACTACTGGCATTCGATACGTAAATGTTTTCGTATTTTGTTTCATGCAAAGAAACATTTCCCTTTGATTATAAGAAATCGTTAGATATGTGAAAATAATAACTGGAAACTCTATCACCTCACCATCCATATTTTTGTTTAATGATGAAAACTGACACACTGACAGCAAAGCTCGCTTGTTAACCACACAATTTGAAAACTTTGAGTTGACTACTAACTCAGAAACAACTGCAGGGAAGAGAAATAGTCAGAAAATATGTCTTTGACTGAATTGCATGCTGAGCAAGATTGGAATTTGAATTTTATCGATAACAATGACAACTTAATTCCATTAAAATTTCTCTCAATCTATGTTTGCATGTTACTTTTTACGTTGATTTAACAATTCAGTAAAACCCTATTTACGAATAGAATTTCGCAACGAACTTTTGACTGGATCAAAACGAGATTGCATAAGGTAATTGTCATCATGTTCACGACAACGATACGAAAAGAAGCTCTGGTTAATGTGCTATACTACAGCCATAACGATATGTTAAAACTGTTGAAGTAATAGATTACAATGGACCAGATTCGATAATCATACTTGCGATATGCTTACCGTTTTTGATGTTCATCAGATTACCTAAAACATTATTTAGAAAGATCGTTTCAAATACAAAGAATTAGGACTAAGTAAACGAGGTACTGGTGGCATGAATATGAAAGCAGATAGATCTCTTGGCCTGACAGTTGAGTTGTCATTCCTCAACGGGCTTAAGTTTAAATAAGACCCGACACTTGGGTGGGTAAGTTCCATTGTCTGAATAGTTTTTCAACAGATTTTTGAATTTTTAATGAATAATAAAGTGACAGCAGAGCGTGAGTTTTTTGTTTCTCCTATTCGGTTTATTCGTCCCACATACATAGGAGTAGCGACTCTCTTTACATTATATTCAAATCCACTCTTCTCTCTGAATTAAGTCTTAAAGTATAAGGAGCATAAGGCTAAAACATTCGCTTGGAACACTTATTTTATTAAAGTTGTCGTATCATCGAATACTTTTTTTTGAGTTAGTTCATAAATGGTGGAATCGTCACTTGTCTGCGACACACTGTAGAGAAAATGTTGTTCCCAACTTATTCTAACTTAAGATAAGGTAAGATAAGATACTTGCCTCTAGCTGGAAGCTGTAAAATTCGAACTCATTCTCAAGCATATAGTCGCACGTCGACTCGACAAAAAAAAAACAGTTAGGAACTACTCGAGTTATTGTGGGAACAAGCGTAACGGATGTTTTCTGTATTTACCACTTTTACCAATGAATAAAAAAAAATCAAAAATTTAACCTACCGTTAAGGCCATTTTGAGTGATTTTGAGTGAAGACTCGGCCTTTCAATAAAAGAAATAAAAAACGTATCTCGAGAGTCCTTGAGTGTGCCAGCTTCGTCTTTCAAATCTTCATACCTAAATGGGTAACAGGGATTCTTTTGAATTTCGACTGACCGAAATCGGCGCTATTTTTTCCGGACTTTTTTATATATGCCTAGTTAGGCCTTGGTGCCTAGGCCCCAAAACCAGTCTCAGATATTTTTGATCTTCCATACCTGGCTGTTTGTAAGTGGCCAAAAGTCGAAAAATGAGGTTTCGTAGTTCGGATTTCATTTGAGTAAGGTGGCGAGGACACGGGCGTGTATGGGTTCGTTGGAAAGCTGAGGTCAAGTACTCCTGGGGCAAATATTAACTTCATAAAATTTGATGATAATCGGCCGAAAATATGACTTCCGGAAAATTTCTCAGAATCGATGGAGCCTCCGTGAACTTTGATGAGAGCTGTGACCTCACTAATGCAATTATTTGATTAACTTATTACTTATTATGAATGTGGAAGGCCTCAGCTTTACAGCGATACGCATATTTACTAGTTTGGCGGAGTGAAACACACAGTTTTCATCTGTTACGTAGTCACGTACCAAACTACTAAATATGGATATCGGTGTAAAGCTGAGGTCCTCCACATTCATAATAAGTAATAATTGAATCAAATAATTGCATTAGTGAGGTCACAGCTCTCATCAAAGTTCACGGAGGTTCCATCGATTCTGAGAAATTTTCCGGAAGTCATATTTTCGGCCGATTATCATCAAATTTTATGAAGTTAATATTTGCCCCAGGAGTACTTGACCTCAGCTTTCCAACGAACCCATACACGCCCGTGTCCTCGCCACCTTACGGAAATGAAATCCGAACTACGAAACCTCATTTTTCGACTTTTGGCCACTTACAACCAGCCAGGTATGAAAGATCAAAAATGTGTGAGACTGGTTTTGGGGCCTAGGCACCAAGGCCTAACTAGACATATATAAAAAATCCCGGAAAAAATAGCGCCGATTTCGGTCAGTCGAAATTCAAAAGAATCCCTCAAACAAATACTTCCCACCAGCACGAGGTTTTTTCCTCACCGTCAAAGGCACAAAGGAGGTGCTTAGTAAAATTCAGACATAGCGCCGTGTAATTGTGTTCGTAATTGGTACACTACTGACCAATGTGCACAATACTTATTGTGTCGTTCATTCAATAAATTGTTTTAGCTCCATTGCCGTGCTATAACAAACATCGATTTATCAGAAATGTTATGTTTGTTATGGCACGGCATCGTTGCTTAATTACTTTAGCATAAATTAGGCTCTAAATTCACTTTCACCAGAATATGCCATATACAATAAAGTTAATCGAATGACAGTGGCGAACTATCCGCAAAATAGCGAAATGCATAAACTTCGAACGTAATTGTTTTATTTATGAAAATGGTTCACCGCACGCATTGTACGCACTTTATTATACATATGAAACAATGGCATTAATCGAAAGCCAGAGCCCATTCAAATCACAGTTAATCACAATCCATACAAAATCTATGGCTCGGCTTTTAGAACTCGAGAGAAATGAATTGGGCTATTTGTATTGTTTGGCTGGGATATAATAAATTTGGTTGACTGGTAATATGAATATATTTAGCTCAAAATTTATTCGCGTCGAAAAAATATCGTTTTCCCATTCATTCGAATAAATAAATTTGAACTTTGCACTTTGAGGATACGAATATAATAAACGGAGGTCATGTGTACATACGAGATGATAATAATAAATTTTTTGACTTTTATTCGACGATAAAACACCGATATTTTTGTATGACATGCCGGTTTTAGGTAGGGGGATTGAACTGAACAGCCAGCCGGTATACGTACAGCACATGATTTAGAGAGGTCTACGTTCAATATTCAATAAAACAAATCTTGGGATATAATGAATGTGTCATGCTATAAAAAGGCTGATGTTATGCCAGCCCACCGACCCATGGAACTTAATCCTTTTCATATCCACAATTTGTTCAGATTTTGGTTTTCTCGTAAATTTTTGATATAAATAAGAAAGAGTTTCCGAATTCTCGTCTAACGACATTGTATGGTCGGTCGCGAAATGTTTAAAGATTCCAAATTGATTGAAGATGTTCGTCTCTGTCACCATCCTAATGGCTGGGTCTGACTGGCTGCAATAAATCTGATAGTGTAATGAGTGGATCATTATAAGGGAAAATGTTACACCGAACCATGTTAACATGCAAAACCCTAAGGGGTTCTAATGACTTCCTTTCCGTTTAGGAACGTCTCCAGAGATATTTTCTGCGAAGTGAATATTCGCACGCGTGTGCATATAGTCAATGATGACACGATTTGAACACGTTTGACTATTCATGCACACGTGTGCGAATAGCCAACAGACACACTATTTTGCACACGTGTGCGAATAGTCAATAGAATAGACATATGATTTGCAGACGAGCGCAAATAGTTAATAAAGTGACTACTTGCACACGTATGTGAATAGTCAATAAAGACACTAAAAGTTTGTCGACTGGCAATTAGCACACAGACACAGGTGCGAATGGCAACAGCCCATTTTCTATACTACGTATCGCATATTGTGAGACTGGCATGCCTTTGGCACGTACACTATATAATACGATAGATATTGCCATTCGCAGAGCACAAAGTGAGAATCGATTAAATAATTATCGTAAAAGCCTCTCTGCACAAGGTTATTATTTCATATTAACTCAAACTTCCCAATATTATATCGAAGCAATAATTCATGTACCAAACAGAAAGGAAAAATTAAACACTTTATCAATTACGCTAACACGTCCAATTTATATAGTGTATATACCATCTCGTGTGTATGTACCTACCAACGACAGGCTTTTTATGTGCTTCGCGTCGTTTCATTATACGTAACACGGTCGTGTATGACATATTTCGAGACGGAAAATGATGAATAACGCAACACGACCATAAATACGTCCGTGTGGAACGAAGAGAATTATTGCAAATTGAAAAATTTTAGACTTCAAGTTATTGTTAAACTATAGATTGTGTAGGCATTCACGAAGAAGCCTTACTAGGTTGTTGAGAACTGAAAAGACTTCGTTGTCGAGAACATAGGCTTTTGTCGTAAGATGAAATTAAAATATCAATTAGCTACCTACATCCAGAGATACAAAAGAGCAAGTTCTGGGCTTACCAGCCACCATGTCATCTCTCCGCCCACATCCAACGTGTATCTGTTAATATTTACAATTTTCGTATTTGCGTTCCTTTCAATTTCCACATCTCTGAAACTATTACCGAAAGTCTGCCCTCTGTATGGAACCTCGATCGATGCTCAAAACCACTTAAAGCTGAAGGCGATATCCATTTCACAGAACTCTAATTATTAATGTTACACACCGTACGGAGTGAATCAAATTAATTTGTTTTGGCAACTAAAAGTTTTTGGAGTGTCGTTGTCGGGTGTTATAATTTAGTTTTGCTCATCTCAACTCTTATGTCTTTTCGGTATTCCGTTAACATTTACTTAATATGGATAGAGAAACGAAATTTATTGGTCTAATAGATCTAATCAAATCGAAAAGTTTTTGGTGCGTAGTTTCAGCTGCCGCTTGTAGCATATAAGATTGTGAAACTGAAACTGAAAGTGATTTTTTCACAAGACAGATATATTACGACACGTATGCGGCATAATGTTGCAAATTGAATGGGGAAAAGGCTAAACGAATGAAATTTACCAATTTTGGATGTTAGATTTAACCTCCAGAATTAAAGCTTTTGTGGATATGAAATGTTTATAGCCTCACTTCGAGGACATATATGCTGAACCTATTTTCGAAAACTTTTTTTTTCTCTGATTGGTGAGATCCGTACCCTTGATTCGTTTCGTTGTTGGAATTACTGCTCTAGAACATTTAGAAACGAAAATACACGCGAAAACGTTTTGCCTACTCTTCAAAACTTTGACCAATTTAAGCTTCAGGGGACACGATTCAGAAAAGCTGATACTCAAAAAGTATACCCCTTGGGATGTTAAATTTATGCTCTACCCCCCACCACATATACTTATACAATTTACCAACGATTTTAAAGACTGATGGTGTTCGAGCGTTATTCAGTTTCGGGTGAGCGTTATAAATAACTCGATTTACCAATATTTTTATCGAATTAAAAATTTTGTGAAAGGAGAAATTCTATCAATAATTCCGTCGCTGAAATATATTTTCGCATTTTATGCCTGGGTGGCAACTCCTTGTTATTCGTGGAGATAATTTTGAATACGGGTGTACAATAAATGCTAATAATGACGATCGATCGACACAACGAGAAAAATTTCACGAATAATTCTCATGACGATAACAACGGTTATGACAACTATTTTGGAAATGACTGGAACAACGACGGTGACTATTCACAAAACGACGGGATATTTAATGATAACTCCACATAAGCTGATTATTCACACCACACGACGGGAACTTTGATGACAATTCTATTCCACATCAATATAACGATGGTTATTATGGTATCACGATGCCGAAAATGACAATGCACTGACGAAAATGGACAGGAAGAATTTTTGATGATAATAAAAAACGAATTTTGTAGGTCATCGTTTCAATCGAATTGTGAAGGTCAGTTATATTGATGTGAATACATAACAGCTGACGAATGTTTGATTAATACCACTTGACAATAATGTTTAAACTGCAGTATTTCATTTCTTGGTGGACCTCCACATGTGTAATATATTGAATTGGGAAAGAAATAACAACTTTCTGTGTTGTAAGTCATGTCTTTTTGCACGCACATATTTAGTGAATCATAAACGAAAATGAGAAATTTTCATGGCCAAACATACAAAGGGATCATTCATAAATTAAGTGACACTTTGTCAGAGCTTTAATCATAAAAAAATATCTGGAAATTTACTCCATGGAACCCAATGTTCTACCTTCCAATACAGATGAAAAGTAGAACTTTGGAGAACGCGTATTTCTCGATCAAAAATGACAGCACTTCAAGAACGTAATTATCCCTAAGACATCCAGGAGTGTGGTGATGGTGATACCACCCTCGATGTTTAATACAACAAATCCCAATAAATTGCAAGAACTAATGAAGTACGAAAGAGGTCGTAAGATTTTAGCCCAAAATTTTACCAAAATTTACGCAAATTTCCAGTATGGTTCGTTAAGGTCGTAAATATGTCAATTTCATAAATTTTTGACATTTCGACCATACATTTGATGTCACAAGTTTACAAAATTAACCTACTTACGAATTCTATGAACCAAAATAGGGGTAAACCATTATGGTTCGCAAATCTCGTGAGCTTTTGACATTTCTCCCATATAGTTTATGTCAAAACTTTTCGAAATCATCATACTCACGAACCTTTCGAACTCTTAATGGTTTACCTCTAATGATTTATCCCTAATGACTTGACTTGACCTAAGCCTAGTTTCAATCTAATACATATAAACTTTCACGTCTGCCTGTCAGGTTTTAGATTAGGCCAGACCTGATCACTATAATCAGGTTTCAGGTAAAATCAGATCACGTCAAAATTAATTGAATTAATTTAACTGTTTCAGAAAATGTTCCAACATGCGCAGCATTCATTGCGTAAATTACGAGATCATTGAGAGTAAGAACGTAAATTTGCTGTTCTCAAACTATTTTCAGTGTTTCATGTGGTCTAAGTACATCGATTTGATAGTATCTCGTTATGAAATGTATTGGCGATGTTCAATACCTATTTATGGCAGCGCTTATAAATAAAAACAAATCGCCAAAACACATTTCCTGTCAATAAAAACCATATTTATCACTTACCAGAACATAAACGGCAAATGGCATCACAACAACAGCTACCAGAAGATCAGCCAAAGCCAATGATACAATAAAGTAATTGGTGGCTGTTTGCAGAATTCTTTCACGGCACACCGATAAAATAACTAGAACATTACCAAATAGTGTCAGAATGGGAAACAGCAACAGGATTAATGCCCAATAACTGTATTGTGCTGAAACGAGACGGAAAAATCCAATAAATTTCCTGCTCAAGAGTTTTTATATTTTTTTATGTTTTATATTAAGAAGATGTGTGTGCGTTATACTTGACTCGATAGTAATCGAAGTACCTCTGGTGATGTACTATAATAATCCCGTTCCTAACGTTCTCGTAACTGGGGCGTATGTGTGTACACTCACTCACACATTTCGTTATTTCACCGATGGGTGAAAGTTATATAAATTTTCGGTATGGTTTTTAGGGTTGCAGAAATGTGGCCTCCTACCATTGAATGCTCCATATTTTGCTTAATATAACGAGAAAATGTACATAAAACGCACATATACCTTTCCCATCCAATAACCGTCATATCGACATTTAACGTGTAGCACCGGAGGAACGAACGTATGTAATATAGAACAGAGAACATGATACTCTCGTACGTATATATACACAGGTATTATTTCGGCGTATATTACCCACCACACCAGAATTCTATATATGAAATGTACGTACATCTAACATGAAGCTTTTTCGGTTTATTTATATTGAAAAAAAAAATGGGAAGAGTGTGAGCGCGGGATGCAATCAGGTGAAAAATTGCTTATACTTTCAGTTTATGACTTGGCGTCTATGTGCTGATATATGCAGGTAGCGTACAGGATTCCTATACACCTCAAATAATATCAAAGAAATTAGTTGAAAAGCGAAGAATCTTCCTAATTCCTTCTAAAACTCTTAAGCACAGTTTTCCAAGTTTAGCCGAAAGTAGGTCGCGTTTGTAACTTGTAACTCTCGAAGACAGCCAAACTCAAACTGGTAGAATGTGGAACATTCGTTGAGTGCTGATAGATCGCTCTCATGCATATAAATCACTCATAAAAACAGAGCCTGTAATTGTTAAAACGTTTTCGCCACTTTTCACGAATTTTCACGACTTTTCACGAATTTTCGCGAACCGCGAAAGACGCGAAAGACGGAAAGTAGATTGCTGTGCAGAGAAGCGATTACACGGCGCTGAAGCAATGAATCAACAATATTTTTGACGGGCTTCGAACGTTGTAGATTGAGAAGTTTCCGAAATGTCTAATTTTGCAAGTAATTCTTTTCGGTGGGAGACCTGACATTTACTGTATTCAGAAAGACTATGGTCACAATCGGAAAATTTAATATAAATTAGACATTTTCTATGCAAAAACATTCGATATTTGCCCCGTTAAATATTTAAATTGTTTCATTTCTGTGCTGCAAAATATTCACCCAATCCAAATTAAAAAAAAAAATTCCCCGATTCAAAACAGGAATTGCCAGCAAATGTTGTTGAAAGCGAAATGAATTTTTAAATTGGAAACTGGCGATTTTGTGTTAGAAATTAATTAACAAATTGTCCGGAAACCTTCTCAATTAATGTCAACCCATCGAATAGATGAGATCGTTTTCGGTTCAGAAACAACGGGCACGGTTTCAATTTTAATTCAAAAAACATTGTTCTGCCATCCGTGCACAAACACAACCAACTGTGTACCAGGTAATTCGATGTAATTCTCTTTGTAACTCGAAACAGCATCAACGGAACCGGTCAGTGAAACGTATAAATAGTAAGTATAATAACGGAGGGATAATGAATTTGGAATGACTATTTTCCCCGAACGTACGTGGGATTATACGGGTAGGAATATATCAACGGTTGCATTCTAACCAAATTGTGTGTAGTGAGGCACCGTAATATGAGTGTACAGCAACATCATGCAATTTTGTCTTTCAGGTAATTGAGAAATATTGTTCGGAAAAGCTCGCTTACCACATTTATGATGATCTGATTGCCTATTTCAATGGACTGTCCATATAAAACGTGCAGGTTTGGGGGATGAGGCTGTTTCATTTTAAGAGAAAAATGGACAGTGGTCTAAAAGTTAAAAAAAATGTCTGAACGCTTTTAATGGCAAGCCCCTAATATTGAAAAAATGAGTCAAAGGACTCGATTATCTCGGAACCTTTTCTATTTGTTCGTTGATGTCTTAATGGAAAAAGTAGCATCTCTGAAGTGGACCTGAACCAAGAACAAGAATGAAAGAAAAATAGAACCAAGATAGGTAGATTGGAGAATAGCGACATACGTCTACCGTTCATAAAGGGTTAACAAAGCAATAGAAATCTCATAAAAATTATGGATCGTAAGTTTGACTTGATGGGCTCTAGTATCTCTAACAGTGGTTTTCGGTTAGTGCAATGACATATGGAGGGATTCGTTTGAAAAACAGCCTGCCGAAATCAAACACAGTGGACTTACTTACATCTGCCGATAAAGGTATTGGTCCCAGGAAGCCAGAACCAATTACAGAAAAAATTCCTCGACGCTACTCGAAGGTGATATGAAGCCAAAAACACTGGCCACAAAAACGTCGAGGAATTTTCTTGAACATGGTTTTGGTTTCTAGGGACCAATAACTTTCTGGCCACATTTAATAAGTCCACTGTGTCTGATTTCTTGTAGGCTGTTCACTCTCTACCATTTCCTATTCTATAAATATTCATAAACATTCCAAATGACATCCAACCCTTGAACTCCTTCTACTATAGACACAGACAGTGAATAATATAGCGACAGGCTAAATTTATCTTCATTCACTCAGTCAATGTTGGTAACAATTCAACTGAAATATCGTCACAGCCAACGTTAAGAACGACGACACATCTAATGCAGAGAGGTGTACGTGGTGGAGGTATAATCAGTCCCGTCCTGTCGCCTTCCACATGCTGTGATTTATGTGGTTCGTAAGCCGTATAGGTTCAACTTAATCCCCATATTGAAATGAGATTGAACGGCCAGGCAAAACTGGAGCATGCATTAAATGTGTAACAAGACACAAAATTTATGATTTAAATTATCGAACGACCGGTTATGTGTGTGTAAAACACGTTCAATGTTATAAATTGTACTCGGGGAATGTTTCATTCCACTTGGGATGGCAAAGACTTAATATACCCAATCCATTGGTATATTCGCTTCAAAGCGAGGAATTCAATTGATGGATTTGATTGTTCTTGTGTCGGAATTGATTGGATTCCAATGTTGAATTTAATATATTTTAAGTAGCCGTAATATTTCGGTGCATAGACGATGGGAATTCGTAGATTATATTGGGTAAAGTAAGTAAACTACTGTTCGATTCAAGTGGTTATAAATTAGTTGATTGCAACAACAATTTACCTGTCGATCCTTCCGTGACGCATGTGGAATTAGTGATTGAGCAATTCGTTTGAAATTCGAATCCGACACTATTGTTATTCCCGGTGTTGCCACTACCATTGTAATTGTAGAAATATTCCCCAAAGTCCTCCAATAGCAACATAAAATTGCTGCCGGTTTCGAAACCAGGCTTCGCCGAATTGTTGCTGCCGTCGACTTGGTATTGCAACGATTGATTGGTAATGATCGAACCGGTACTATTGTTTGCTTCATCTAATATCCGAAAATAGTCGGGCGAATTCCAATTTGTTTGATTCGTCATTTTTTTCGATTTTTTTTTCTCTTCTTCTTTACTTTGATTAACGTTTTATCACAACTGAGTACACTTTCACTAAGATTAATAATATTCTGACTACCGGAAACAAATCGATTGAATCTTGTATTTTATTGCTCTACGATACACTAAACACAGGGATTGATGTTCGCCATATTAATAAATTTATGATCACTCCGACAATAATATTGTGGAATGTAGAGTGGAACCGAATATATGTGGAGAGGCTATGCTAAGTGGTTATTTTATCCAGACTTAATTATTATACATATAGCGCGACAATGCTGACAATAATGATAAACAAAATTGTGTATGAATGCGCGGGGGGTTTTGAGCTTTTCAATCGGAAAATCGTGTCTGTTCTCTCTTTTTTGCATTCAATTCTTTTGTTATATTATTTGGAATCGCTTTTGATTAAAATTATTCAATTAAATCAAGTCATCATCGTCAATGATAATACTTTATCGGTAAATTGAGTCCAATTTTGTGTGTGTTGTGTTTCGTTTTGTTCACGGTCACACAGGGAAAAGCGATAAAATGTTGCACAGTGAAACGTTTTTTTTTTATTATTATTTTCTATTTGTTTTCACAATCGTTAAATATGGTATGACACAATCGTATAAATTAGTCTAAATATTTGCGCGCTTTCTCGTTTCATATTCTGTAATTATTATCCGCGTCATATGCCATTCGACGGTAACACGGTATACGTACAGAGAGGAGGAAAAAAAGCAGCAACAAGATAAACACAAACCCGAAAATTTTAGAGCGCGCACTTGATTAAATATTTTTTTTGTATTAATAAACGCAAAAAGTGTAATTACGCCGTTAACATTTTGATAACATTTTTCTTTGCTCTTTGATTGTTCATTGTTTGCTTTTACGGTTTGTTGTTTTTGTTTTAATTATTTTTACTTCTTCATTCGTGCGGTTCAGGCAAAAATAGATTTTTGTTTGCTATCTCTCTCTTTCTCTCTCTCACTCTATCTCCCTGTGCTTTCGATCATTATATTTTCGAATTGAACAGAATAAAATCGACAATCGACAATTTTTCCGAGGCAATCACAAAATCACAATATTTTCTGTTTGTGTTGGTAATGATGTCCTTTAAATGATGCCATTCTATTTGCTATTTTGTTCATTTCTCACACGTTGCGTAAAAAACAAGCACAGAATGGTTGATGATACTGCGGTAAAAGTTGGTGGTTATAGCCTGGTTGAGTGTTACGTCTGTATGGAAAAATAAATATTTTTTATTAAAAATAATTTGGTTCCGTCTCGATGAATTATTAATTAATGATTTATAATATACGTAAAATGTGGTGCTTCATAAATTTAATTGGATTTTGGATTTATTGTCCCGCCTCATCCCTCCCGATTTATTTCTGATTTTAGTTTATAATAAACTATTTATGATGCAACATTATTATTATCGTCATATGGACACAATGTAATTAGGTAGTGGAATATTAATGGAATAGCCACCAATTCAAGGTTTTTACAGTGGAAAATGGAGAGAAAGAATTATTTTGTAGAAAATGGAGTAGAGGTGGATATATGGAAACATATTATGTAATATAATACGTCAGTAATGAACAATAAATTATGAATGTCGCAACCAGCTGTTTCTAGTTAGAATTCAGCACACAGAGGTAACGGTTAATTAACAGGAGACATTTTTTCTCTGTGTGGACAAATTTAAAAAAAAATGGGAGAATGAGGAGATGGATCAAAATGTTCAAGTCTTAATTAGCTGAATTATGAAAACCTGAGTTTCGAATCGCATTTCTCTATTTGTCGCTCCTTTGATTATGTCTCTTGCCTGAAATGCGTGAATGTTGGAAATTGAAAATTTGACTCAGAAGTTTCATGATTGACGATGGTTGAAGAAAGAACCAAGAAATTCGGTGCATTACAGAATGCCAGTTTTGTACACAAAATGTCAGTTTTGTACTCAAAATGTCATTTTTGTACACAAAATGACACAAAATGTCATTTTTGTACACAAAATGTCATTTTTGTACACAAAATGTCAGTTTTATACACAAAATGTCTGTTTTGTAAAGGCCGACGCTATTCGCAGATTCTGCGAATAGTCTTTCTTGATGACTAATCACAGAATTTGCGAATAGTGTTTCTTGGTGACTAATCGCAGAATCTGCGAATAGTCCCCAAGAAACACTATTCGCAGATGGAAAGAGTGGCGTAAGATAAATGGTGTATGTTTTTGCGCTCCTTAAATGGAGGGATAGAACATACTCTCAACTTCACAGAGTCCGCATTTCTCGCGTTTCTGAGGATTTAGTTCAGATAAATTTCTGTTTGCTGATCTGGCATATCTGGCCAGCCACACAACCTATTGTCTTACTCAGGGATTCCAATTCACAATAATACAAACGTGATGGTAGACGCACTTACGCCCTGTGAGCTTCGTACGGGTCTACAATGAGCAGTGGAATGGGACAAATAAATAAAGTTCAGTTAAATAAGCTAATTATCGCCTGAAAAAAATATTAGCCGAACGAAATTGTAGAGCTTCGTTGCTTCATTCACATTTTTTGCTTGTTTCCGGGTGTAAAAGCGTCGAGTAAGAAAAAAAAAATCTTTTTATTTTTCGGAAATTTGTTTGTTTGGATACACCGACGACGTTGTATAAGCAAAATAAACCATGGTATAACCAGGATTTATTTCCAATTTAAGCGTCTCAGCTAAAATAAGCAAAACGTGTAATAAGCTTTCATGTACTCAGCCATTTCGGAATTTGTTTGGTGAAATTAAAATAGCTTTTAAACCAACAAAAATTACAAATTTCGTGATTGTGCATATAGAAACTTGTTCGCCTTCCATTCAGTTTCCCATTTCACGCTTCTTTTTTTGTGCAATTCATTCAAATATTTTTCGAAATTTTTCTTCTCTTTTTAAAGTTTGTTATTAAATTGTGTACACAAAGACTTACGAGAGCATAAGGTTTTTTTTTCATATCGTTTCACTTGTGGAATAGAAGCATATGCTAGCGCATATAAGCGGTAAACGCTTTCCACACCTTTTCACGTAATATATAAGTTAAACAGACGGATAAGGAAATTTAATAACGTAGCTGTGTGTGGTAAGCATGACTTATGCATAAAATAAATAATAAAAAAATCTGTAGCCGGTGAAAAATGTGAATGGAATTCCGTGAGGATGTGTTTAGTTCAGAGAATCATATAATTTTGCAGTGAAACAATACAATACAATGTGTATGTAGCTCAGTCATCACACAGACAAAAATCTTGGGACCTTCAACTGATTTAGAATGAGCCAACAGAAAAACAAGCGCACGAGAATCTAATCTTTACGTTTCGAGTTTGAGTAATAATAGAAATGTCAGGCCCTGCTTTAATTTAAGGGGCTCAGTCGTGTATTAGTGTTTAAAAAACCCGTTAGAGGGACACTCACGTAAACACTTATTTTTTGGGCATTTTTCATGCAAGGTCTCACGAACTGTATAGACTTGAGACATTGATTAATAATTCAACAAGAAAGACATGCACGATGAACAAAGACACTTGTCATTTGAATCTTTAAATCGGAGTACAGATTCCACAAATTCCACGAATTGCCAGAGCACCAGCGTCAATATTTGTTGCTTCTGTTTAAAAAACAATAAAAACGAGAATTTTGTTTAAATAACTAAAGTAAAAGATTTTGCAAAACAGATTGGTGGTACGCTTGCCGTGTGTGGAAGGCTAATTTTCAAATGTACGAAAGTGATCTTTAGAGTCTGAGAGTGGCTCTCCCATCAAATATTCGCAACGATTAACCTACATGATCTTTAGAGTCTGAGAGTGGCTCTACCATCAAATATTCGCAACGATTAACCCACATCCGAGAAAAGTTCGCTGATATTTGCAATAGAAACAAATAAGACGGAAAAAAGTCGTAAAGTGCTCGAATCACCATGAACGAATTCGTCTGCCATCGAATATATTTTTACATCGCAACATTTCCTTAAAATCATTCAGTTCACTTACGTACTAATGCCTTCAATCATTAGGCGAATTTAGCCATTCACCCAAGTATGATAGAATGAAGAAGGGCGCAAAAAAACCGAATTTCTATCGTAAAAAGCAATTTAAAAATTTATTTTATTTTGCAAATTTTCCATTAATTTCGAAAAATATCACACAAAATTCCGAAGCATTCAACAATAATTAATATCCTTCACAGAAAAGGAAGGCAGCAGCAACAAAAAAATCATCTACGGAAAACCTCTGAGCTCCATTGCGTATCCTGCACGTAGCACGTTCCTCTTTTCACCATTTACAGTGTGTGCCCTTCCATATAAACGAAACGTCATTCGATTTTCGACAATATCACCTTAAAACAATTTTTTTTTTAAATTTTAGATGGGACAAAAGATAGTCGAAAATTAGAACCCTCATTATTACTCGTTGTGTGTGTAGTGCGTATATATAGAAGAGGGACACAATATAGACGTCCATTAAATTTGATTTAGGTTTATCCGTGTCACTGTGACTGCCAAAACCCGAACAGTACAAGAGGAAGTTTTTGTTTAACAAACCACAGCAGATGATTGCGGGTGTAGAAGATAGAAATAATACTCCGTAATAATGAGATATAAAAAAAGAGATGTCGTTAAACGTTATCTATATCTATCGTTTTGTGTGTATGATGTAATGAATATTACAGTATTTTTGTCCGGATCGGAAAATCCACTTCTGTCGATTTGTAGTTTTAGAACGGAGGCTCTCAATCAAATTGCTACTTTGGTTTTTGGTTGTAATGTGAAAACGAATTCAGAAGTCAATTTTTTCTACATTTTAGGCCCGTACAAAGCTTTTGGGGCTATTAAGTTTGTTATGCCGTTCACACACACGGAATGCATGGCAGACGGGCAGCAAATCATTTGCCTAACGGTTATTAAAGACGAAATCCGGCAAATAAATTGGCTGTATGTTAAAGGCTATAGTGAAAAATGGTTTAAAAATGACTGAAAAACAGCATACGATCCAAAATGTGTAGAATTAGAGTCCATAGTTTCCAATTTATATTTTGATGGTATACAAATTCTATGCTATTGGTAATTATTGTCGCCAAAGTTACCAATAGCATAGAATTTGTATAACATCAAAATACAAATTGGAAACTACGGACTGTAATTGTACACAATTTTCAGCTTGTGGATTGTAAGCTCAGTAATTTTTCAACCATTTTCCACCAACTGAGCGTAGATTCTCGTAGCATTTGTAAAGAATTCGTAACGTGACAGAGTTGCCTATATAAAATCCCATAATAACTATCAAGTTTAGAGATGAGCGGGCCGCCCGAAATACATCGGCCCGACCCGACCCGATCGGGTTCGGGTCCGGGTTTTGAAAATTCATTCGGGCCGGGTCGGGGCGGGCTTTGAAAACAAAAATTAGGGCCGGCCCGACTTAGAAATACAAATTTAAAGAAAGCCAATAAAAGCCTATAAAGCATGAAACACTAACTTATTTTATTATTTTACTTCGCGTATAAGATTATGGCAAAGCTTTTATGCGTAGAAAATGATTTTTCATTAAATTCCTTATAGTAAAAAAAGTCGGGTCACGTCGGGCCGATGATTTTTTCGGGTCGGGTTGGGTCGGGCCGCGAAGAGAAAAGTCTCGGGTCGGGTCGGGCTCGGGTTCAAAAAATTGGATCGGGCCGGGTCGGGTCGGGTATTGAAAAAACGTCGGCCCGCTCATCTCTAATCAAGTTACGAATTCTTAAAGTTACGAATGTTCAAATATTCGTAACTTGAAAGTTGCGTGTTTTAAATCCCATAAGAACTGTCAAGTTACGAATTGTTAATGTTACGAACGTATGAAAATCGAGGCCCTGTGCACTTATCTCAAAAGAATTAAATTTAACTGATTTCCTTTAGAATTTACTGAAAATTTAAAATTTACCGAATTTATGTTTCAATAAACTCAGTCACTATTCGGTAAATTTTAGTAATTTTTGGTAAATAAATTTACCAATATTATGCCCTGCTAGACTGAGGCTGATACTCTTGTCTACTCTTCGTGTTTTTTTTTTTGCACACAAGTGCAATATGTGAAAGGTACTTCGCATACGCTAGATCATTTTTTTGGTAAATTGTTTCATTTTATTTGTCTTAATTTTCCAATATTTTCCAGAATTTACTAGAATTTACCATTTAAAATTTGAATTTGAATTTGCAGGGGGATTTTCAGATTTTGTACCAAGATATCATAACCTGGAAACAATTTATTGACTGAAAACACTGAACCCACTGCACCAAATGTGGGAAATTCTGGCAAATTCTGGAAAATCAATTTCACAAAAATAGGCCCTGTGCAGTAGATTGAACATTTGGTCAAGTCGTCGATAAATTAGAAGAAAAAGTCGATAAAAATAATAAATTATCGGTGGAGTAGACCGAATCGTCGACAAGGTAGATAAGATCGGTATAAACGAAAATGGCAGGGTAATTCGGAAGGTCTTATATGAGAAGGTTACATAGATCAATGATGAACAATTTAACTCCAGTTTAGTTGAAAATGCATACTGAAATGCAGTGAGAATAAACGAAATGTTTTGTGATCGGAAAAATGTATACAGACCGACATCATCGTAATATAAAACCTGGGTAATTGACGTCTGATCTCAGAAGGGCATATAATCAGCTAAAGTAAACCTGCTGACAATTGTTGAAAAAATACGATTATGTTCCACGATTCATGGTGTCAGGACTTCTCTTACACGACCAATGTTGTAAGAAACGAAAAAAAAAAATTGGTTTAAAAGCTCCCAGTTGAGAAAGTGGTCGCCCTGTCGTTAAGTGAGGTAACTAATTACTTTGAACAGATAACATTTTGAAAAGATTTTTTTCTATTTTATTTCCATTGTGAGATTCAACTTATCCGTTTTATAAAAACTAATCACCTTTTGCCACCATTCCCTCAACACCCACCATCCACATTTTCCTATTTTTCTGCGCTGAACTTTTTTATTATTTGCGAGGCTAATGTCTCCATATAGCTTGTGTAACTTTAAAAATCTGGGATTTTATTCTGATAAAAAGTTGCACTAACGAGCTGTCGCTTCGGGAAATATAAATGAAGTATGCGAGAGAATAAATCTTGTGCATTATGTACAATTGACTGGTGAACCACAAAGATGTTAATTAGGCTCTATGTACGGGCATTCTTTCAACCAATATATCGACATAATTACAATAAAGTGGCTAAAGCGTAAAATTTTTGTCGAAACAACAGTTTTGTGTGTATGTGTGTGTGTGTGAATGTGTAAGCTTGAACAGCAGATTTTTCTATTTTCCTTATTATGTACCATCAAATAAACATGCTTGGAATACAAAATTATGTAAATGTACTCGTCCATGTTGATACGAGAGCGACGTCTATGAATGCGGTGTGGAGGCTTATACACCGAAGCTTTTTTCTCTCTCTCTTTCTTTAATTTCTTTTAACAGTCCATGCATAATGCAGAGTCTCTACTATGTATGCGGAGTGGTGCGATAAACAGCACAGTGCATACTCTAAAGGGATTTGCCTTCGTTATACGGTGCATAATAACGACACTCTTTAATTCCTTAGACATTTGTATACGGGGAAAACAAAAACCATTTTAAGCGAATGGAACTTCATTACCCTCTTGAAAGTAGAAAAATGTAAAGGAACGAAAATGAGCATGAGTTCGGGCATACGGTAGAAGTAGGCTTTTAGGAAACAATTCGTCATTTTAAAAGATTGAAGTATTTGTATATACCAGAGGAGCACATTAAACGATGTGTGGAAAGTGAACAAGATTTCTGAAGCGGTAAATTTTGTTCATGCTCATTATCCCGGGCGCTTTTAATTTGCGGAAAGGAAAATTCAATTGGATTTCTAATTATTCTGTGCTTAAGAATGTGGAAATGTTTTCTTCATATGGTCTGATGTTCCCTTTCAATCTGTAGTGCATTGCTGGTGGAAAACTTTTCAAACGTTCGTTCACTAGCTTCGGCTGAATGCTATACCTTCAATAAAGTCAATTTTGAGCACGGAACAATCGGAACGTTTCGATTGAATTTACTTCTCAAAACTCGATGAATTAACTTTGCAGAAGGAAATCATGTTTCTTTCAGAATAAACTAACAACGACGACGACGACCCAAATTATGTTTTGTATCGAAATTGTTTTGAACACAAACCGACTTTTGTCAGTGATGGTATTTCGAAGAGCTTCGTATATATCTGGTTTTTTAGTTTCGGGACGATATGTTCTACGGCAAAATTCAGTGCATGTTTTCTATTAATGGGGAATGCACGTGGTTTGTGTAGACCATGCCAATCGATATGCAACGAAATTTCACCTGTTCATGTTGCGAGAATAAACCCAAGTATTCAGCAATGAAAGTGTAAACTAGGTATGGTCTATTGTCCGCCCGGAGGACATAAAAATTTGATTTTCGTATTTAAACGCACTCATTTTCATATTATTTTGACATAAAATGTGAGTGCGTTTAAGAAGAATTCGCCGATCGACCATACCTGTTCTGTACCTGTACCTGTACCATTGGTATTCAGATCGGATGCTGTTTGGTATGTAAGGCGACACTCAGATCACATTTAGTTTTGGTGGGTTTGGTTATTTGAATTTCATTTTCCGTTATTTGGAACACGCATTCACCCAACGTCTTGGGTGAAAGGCTGTCTGGTTGCCCAGCAATTCTAGTGATTTTGGTTCATTCTTAACATATAATCTGCTTTTCCCAGAAGGCAACAAAATGTTTGCAGATACCGAACCATATATTTCAGGTCAGGTATCAGGTCAGACCTAACAAGATACAAAATGAAAAAGTTTCCATTGCTTCGATTGAACTTATGAAAGCGTTGCATCTATGGTGTTTGGAGAATTAAAACCCTTCATGAATTATAATGCTCAGCTACGTTCTTTGTCTACATCAATTCTTATGAACTTTTCCTTTGGGATCATTCATAACTCACGTAACGCTTTTTCAGTGCTGTAATCAAACTAGAGAAAGTCGTTCTGTGAAGTTTAAACTATGTTCTATCCCACCATTTAGGGGATATATTGGGATAATAGAACATAGTTTTAACTTCGCAGGTTGCGTAATTCTCGATTTTTTTAAGATTTAATTTTGATGACAGCTCACACAGTGCTTTATCCAGAGAGATGCTAATATGATGACTGGGTCGTTTCGACGGATAGAGGGAATATGTCGAATGATTTTGAAATTGGTTGAGAGAAAATGTATTGAATTCTCTCTTAAAAACCCAACTGTCATTCGACATATTCCCTCTATCCGTCGAAACGACCCAGTCGTCATATTAGCATCTCTCTGGCTTTATCTCTTAGAAGCGGAAAACCACGCTTTTCCTTTTCATTACAAACATCACCGACGTTATGATTCTTGTTACAGTAATTTCGCTTCGAAAAGTATTTTACGAAAACTTTTCAGGTTATTCTATGTTACATGAATTAGTTGCTGGTAGTAATAATATCTTACAGATGGCGGATATTGCACTTCTGGATTTTGTCGAAAACTTTGATTTTTCATTTATGAAGTCATTTGTTTCCTGTGGAACATGTTTCACAGATGCCGGATATTTTATGATGTTAAACGAACCCCTTCTATGTGAAGCCTTTTTGGCTGACCCACATTTTAAAGACTGAAGACGGGGAACTTATTTTTTTCTTATTTTAAAGTTACAATTTTGTTTCAACTTGAAGACGTAATAAGTGGAAATCCAGCAAAAAAACTGTGCTGTTGATGTGTCAAGGGTATCTAATAAACATTTACATAGATTTTACCAGTTCTTAATTGAAACATTTCGTTTTGCGTTTTTTTTTGTGTGTTCACCATACTCCCTTTACCGAGCTGTTAGTGACAATCATCAAACGAACACTCTTGAATAGGAAAACAAATGAAAACGACGAGAACACTGCCTGATATTATGATTTAGGAAACACTGCCTGGCTGGTTGGTTTTCATAAAATGCGAAAATTAATTGAAAAGATTCTCCCCCGAGCACAATAAATGGTTTTCATATCTTTCTTTGAAGACGAAGAAAAAAAAAACAACAATACGGAAAGATGGTCGTATTGAAGAATGTAAATTGTGTAAAAAGAAAATATGGCACGGCAGGAAAGATGTACTGCACGATTTTAAGGACTCGCACGACGATGGTCAGTTTTTTTATATGCAAACCGAAATGTGAAATAGTGGAACATGATGAGGTCGACGGTTAAGAAAATGAACGACATACTATCGATCGATATGTCATAGCAAAATGTGTGTTAAAATAGAAAATCTTGTACTTCATTGGATGTACAAGATTTTCTGTCAATTTTGTAAAAATACTTGGATCCAACAGATTCGATAAATAACGAATGACCTAAACTCCCTAAATGACCCCTAAATATTGTCATGTTACATGCTGTTGTCTAGATGTTGTGTCTGATGTTGGAGCGCACTTAAATTTCCGACTTCTTGAAGATTGTGAGATTTGTGCAATATTACGCATTTTAGTATGTTTTAGTACATAACTACAAAGCTTGGATTGTGTAAATGTGAAGACCACAACAAATCATGTTCCTGCGGGCCAATTATATGAAATTTTGTACATAATGAAGACCGACTTTTTGGCAGTGCTGTACTAAAACTTACTAAGATGCCGCAACAAATTCCACAATCTATAATCAAAGCAAATAAACAATAACAGATGGCGTTGCTTCCGCCCAGCCCGACGCAGCTCCATCTGTTATCATTTCTCTGAGTCAAAAGGAAGTGAAAATTTAAATCAATTTTGGGAAAAAGGCACCCGACTCCCAACATCACCGTTACCAGCGTGTTTGATTCCATACACAAAACAACATCCAAAACAGCTGAAAACTAAAGATTTTCATTTCACCGCTCTCAATTTATGTCTAATTGTTAAATTCCATTAGCTCTGCATGTCATCCCGAGAACCCGCACGCACCCCGAACAAAAGACACCCATTTGTCAACAAAACAAAGACGGGAGGCTCTTTTAATGAAGTTAAATTACATTTCTTTTCAGTTTTATGTGTGTAACGTCTATTATATAGTATAGTAGGATGTAGGACGCGACCGGTTCAATGAGATGAATTAAATGTTGTCTTTTTCGAACAGAAAAAGAGCAACCAAAATATAAAAAAATAAATAAAATGTTTGATGATGGAAGGCTGTATAATAGCCATAATGCGGGCATACATCATGTCGCATGAAGGGAGTTTCCCGTCTTTTTTTCCATCAACAATTGACAGAAATAAAAACAGCGTTGGATATCTCGATTCGGGTAAATTTGTTATGTTTATTCAAGGAACGGAAATGGGCAGTTACACTTCTTGTCTAAATTTATTATGACAAGCTAATTTATTGCGACTAAATCGAATAAGAATGGACGACGACGGTGGTTTTCTTCAGTTTTTATTAGCATGTATGACATCTATGAATACACGTGCGTTGACCAGACAAAAAAAAATTACATCAACCGGAGCAAAAAAAAAAACAGAGCACGAGATCATTAACTATAGAACGAAACAGGGACATCTTTTTTGTGTCCCCTCGCAGTGTAATCGTATTGTACGATATGTGTGTGCACCATCGAGAGGCAAGAAAATGGGCAAAAGTGAGTATTATAACGGTAATGCTTTATAGTTTAATGGATACCATTGTGGGTTGGATGTGCTTTCTTCTTTTGTTAAAAAACAGAGTATAAAGTACAGAAAAAGAGAGAGAGAGAGAGAGAGAGAGAGCTTAGAACAAGTAGCTTTTGTTGTCGAAAATTCTGGGTTGTTCTTGGGGTCGGGATTTCGGATACAATTAGCAATTTTATCTTATCTACTGAGGAAGGACACGTGCATGCATGGAGCATGGCTACATGGAAATAAATCATCCCTTCTCGAAAACATAAGAAGATTATGTGGCTTACAAGCTCATTAATACCATTTCATTCGGTAGAGTTATACCGGACGGAATATGGATGATGAAAGCATACGGCAAAAGGATGCTTTCGGTCAAGCTATGTATTTTATTCACAAAAAGCGAATGATGTTCATATATAAATTGTGTGTAAGAGTCAGTGTAATTCTGTGGTACTGTGGTTCGCATTCATGCAAAGCCGTATGAATGTAAAACTTCATTGTATCAACCGAAAAAAAGGATGTTGATGAATTACTGAGCGTATGGGCATTATTATTAATGGATTCATGCCCACACACATTTTTTTTTAAAATTATTCTATTAGGTGGTGGTGGAGGGGCAGAGGATCTCTGGAAATTATACGAAGCGGTGTTGCATGCACGAATTCATTCTATTTTTAATTTATATATTTACGAAATTGCAAATATTCATGAAATATTAAAAATAATACCGAACCGAAAAAGGGATGCTGTTTCTTTGTGGATTAAAATAACACATAGAGTGTGTGTGGCTGTGTGTAACGCTTTGACTCTGATAGGCTTCGGTGATTTTTTGATGTACTTTTCATTTGAAAAATTAAAAAAACGAAGTTCAAAGCTTTATGACTCATTTTTGTTGTTGTTGTGGTGGTTCTACCATTTTTAAAGGGGTTCTCACTTCGGAGTTTTTAAATCCTTTTTTTATGTAATATACGATAATGCTCTTTGGAAAGTGAAGCTCAAATGTAATAGATTTTTGTATAATTCTACTACATTTCTAATACATTACGTCATAAAATTACTAATCACTAATCATCTATACATTAGATAAATTCATAGTTTGCTGTATGGTTTCGAAGTCTACGGACAAAAATATGATAGCGCGGGGGAATGATGTATTAGATCTAATCTTCGGCTGCACCTCTACAGACACAGACCGACAGAGATTTTCCAGACTTTTATTCATTTAAGTGTTTCTTGCAGCTTAGTTCTAGTCTTTTGGTCTTTTGTTCGAAAATCTAACCTGACCTCTGAACCACGACCTTAAAATTTCTGCAGTTGCTATAGCCTACTTCTCCACTCTAGAATTTCAAAAAGAGCGCAGTTAGCATCTGGCAACACATGTCACATCCGACATCTTATTTTTGCTTCCAAAATGCATCCGGTTTCAAAAACAAAATTAATAACACGGTCTGGGGTTTCTGTTCTTTAATGTTCTACTTTTGTTTTAGCGGTTCTGTGCCCATAACCTGTAAGAATAAGAGTTTCTGTTCAGGGAACAAATAAAAGGTGACAGTGTAATGGTGATACTTGGACATTTGCTGACAGATATTCTTATCACCGCGTACAATGAATTTCATATTGAAATAATAGTGTACGCGATTGAGTTTCGACCCCCATCGCTAGAATTTGGATAGTTCATTGGGAAACACTTGTGCTGACCATTGCTCTATTCAGTCGCACATAGTACACAGTAAATTCACTGAACAATGTAGAATGTAGGTTACATTTGATGCTCCGAAAGTAATTCAGTACCTGAGGTCATAATTATGTGATAAAAGCAAACTCACACGAGTGTTTTTGAACAACAAGCTTCGGTAACTGTCTTCGAATATTTAAGAGTTTTTATCCAACCCGAAAGCGAGTATACAACTGTACTTGTCGAAAGACAGTTGGCGAAGCAAGTTACTCAAAAAAGTGCAAGTGCATCCAATGTATTATCGTTTACTACCTGCCCAATGTCAAAGTTTTTTTCCACATAGGAAAATGAAAAAATAATGGTCTACATGTAATGTATTGTTTTCACAGGAGGCAATTTGATTAGTAATGGTCAACTTTCGCATGGGGCAGGTAGGAATAACGAATTTGGTAACAAACAACTTAAAATCTCTCTGAATCTCTGAGGTATGTATACTCACAACTTAACTCAATATACAAATACACAATGCTACACAGATCAACCACCTTCTTCAACCGCAAAAAACTCACACGAATCGATTAAAAAAAAGTTTCGTAAATTTACTTTCTTCGGTGTATTTTTTAGGTCACTAAAACAGAAAAATCGAGCAAACTAAAACGAAATCCCCACATTAATTTTGATGGCCTCTCGGATGGTTACAATGTGGGTAATGGATATGTTAATTTTCTTTGAGCTCGACTAGGATTTATTCTTATCTGGTGGATTATATGTAACTTATAGCCAGTTAGAAGCTTATATACGTGTGCCGGAGGGTGAAGATAAAAATAAAATTACGAAGCATATTTTTATCATCAACCGGAAATAAAAATAGAAAAAAAAACTGAAAAACATTGAAATGGAACAAAAGGAGACGAAGGAATGAAAAAAAATCGTGTGAGTCAGAATGTGGCGTTCACCTTAAAGTCTTGTTTTCGAATTGATATCCTCGAGCTATAATATATACCGAAACACCGAATGTTCGTAAATCAATTCAGGTAAATGAACAGACTTAATTTTAGCAAATTAAATATTTAACGACATTTCAAGCTGATGATATAGAGCCGATAGAAAATGTTTCATGTCGAGCAAAAAAAAGAAAACAACCCAACAACAACAAGAAAGATGACAGGGCAGAACGAATATATAAATGCTGACGGTTCACATTCAGCAGTCGTTAAATGAAAATAAATCAAATTCAATTCAATATTTACAAGTAAAAGACTTTACTTGTTGAAATAAAATATCGCGTGACTACGTGAAACAACTGTCATATTACACTCCACGTTCAAGTTTCGTTCATTTGCTATTTGCCATTGTGAAGTTAAAAACTACGGCTCAAGATACTCCCATATATGATGGGAACTGGTATGTGGAACTTTATAAGATAATCGTTTACTACCCCATGCGAAAGTTGAGCATTACAAAGCAATTTTCTCTCACGGAAAACGGACCCATTTTATGTACTTATGTACTTACATTATACGCAGGTAGTACGTAAACCAGACTATATTGGATGCTGCTCGGTATTTTTTTACTTCGGATTCGGAAACAACTTTGTGATACTCGTAAACTCACTCGTGTGTTTTTGAGCTACTCGGTTTGGCAAGTGTTTTTCGACAAGTGTAGTTGTGCACCTCGCCTTCGACTCGGATATACATACTCTACAAAGGCAGTCGAAAATGCAGTTACCGAAGCTTGTTGCTCAAAAACACGCGTGTGAGTTTGCTTCTATCACATAACTGTTACTGCATGTTATGAATTACTTACGCTGCATCCAATGTAACCTCCTATTTTTCGTCATGAAATAGGACTCACCAACACGCCGAGAGTGTAAACGTCTCGTCTGATGACTTTTACGATGTATCTCGCTCGTATGGCCGTAATATAAATTTATTGCTCAACATGGCTAATAGACTCCTACTAAAAGCGACTGACGGGAATTCTTTTATGTGTAACAAGCCCAATAAACGTTATTCAACCATCATCTTATAATGAAACAACATCACAGTTAATGTAGAGACACAGACTTTTAAGGACACGAAGTAGAAGCAAAAATTTTAGATCAATAACATGATTACGTTCGCAGACTTTTCCATTTGCTTAATTGAAATGGATGACACTAACGCTTTGAAATCACTAAAGTATAAAAGGATTAATTGTGTCTCGTCCTGTGGCTTCGTTTACCAGAAAACAATTCTGAATTTTTCGTCACCGAGGCTAAGGAACTTTAAAACTGGATTTCTTGAACAGTCAGTGATTGAATCAGTACAAGAACTTGAATCAGTACAAGAACTTGAATCAGTACAAGAACTTGAATCAGTACAAGAACTTGAATCAGTACAAGAACTTGAATCAGTACAAGAACTTGAATCAGTACAAGAACTTGAATCAGTACAAGAACTTGAATCAGTACAAGACACGGTTTCGTCGTTTTGTTGCCTTGTGGTAGCTCATCACCACGACAGGCAGGAGCGCTGATTTGACAAGGGACCTGAATAATCTAGTAGCCCAATATTTTTTGCGGACAAAATTTTTCAATTTATGTCAGAGTTCATTTGAGTTCATTTTCATACAGTGTCTTGGGTCCCTTATTTGACGTTTCGAAAATGAACCGTTCCTGCCTGGTTTATTTTACTCTGCCGTGTCATCACAGACTAGAACACGAGTCAGCAGGCTTAGTACGAATGGAAATTTCATTTTCAATTATAATTTGGTAGAGTTTGTTAGTGTGTAGAATGGTGTGGTGTTCTTAGAACCAGTACCACTATCGCCATGGCCTGATAGTTATATTTTTGAACTGCATATTAATGCCAAACATGAAATTCCTTTCGATACAGTTACTGAGTGTGATCTATGCTCATGTTTTATATACCAGTTGAAGCAAGCTGACGATTTTTATTATATTCGTCCCACCCGACTGTATGATAATAGCTCTGCCACTCAACGCTCAACCACTGACTGTACCATACATTCTGAATGATGACAGCATAATGCGCCATAATCACTTTTCTAATTGTCGTATAATAGGTAAATTATGAAAGGATTTAGAATATCTCTGTGCGCCTTATCAATAAATCATCTCTTCCCAAAAATGTTCGCTAATACAAAAGTCGTTAAGCCTTTAAGTAAATCTATAACAATGTCATCAAAATACAATACCGAAACCCATCCAACAATGAATGAATGAATGAATAACTTCTTCCATTTCATCCATTTATAATACACTTCTAAAAATGTATAAGGACTTAACTTCCAGCGAAATAGTCGTTTTTATCAAAAAAAAATAATAGAAAGCGTCGTCGTCGGGGCTATTTTCTTTGGGGGAGAGTAACTCTCCTGCCATAATAACTGTTATTTGTTATGCTATACACTGGCATTATAGTCGACATTATTATATAACTCTGTGATGGGCGAAAATATATCCAAAGTAATAAGAAAACGCCCGTAAATATTTTATAATGTCAAAAAATTGCTGTGTCCTGGTGAATCTTCCGTCGACATACCCACTAAATTTTTTCCTCGAGAAAAAAAAAATAAGAAGAAGAAGAACAACCACCGTCTAATTGAGCTATAAAAGTGATAATAACATAAAATTGCGTCAAGGGTTGTTTAAAAACCATAAAGTTACTGTTTAACCGACACAGAGTAAAAAAGAGCTCATTGCAATGAAATTGTTGAGACGGAGAAATACGGGAAGTATATACATCAATCGGATTGTCTTGATGTATCAAAGATGGGGAAATATTTTCAGACCGTACAAAGGCGCGCGGAAGCGGAAGTAAGGTAAAGTTTAAACCTTTCACTTGACCTGAACGTTGTGTTAATACCATCCAAATAGTTAGCTCTGCGAGTGAAATGTCGAGTCATTTCTAAAAAGAGATTAAGTCGGGTTGGACAGAATCAAAAAATTTAATGTCTCTGTGGACTGTGCTTTGAACCGTTTCCGTGGAATTATCAATAAATTGGCTCGCGTTTATCTTTGAAATTTCTCTCATTTTCTTTGCGTGCAAGACAATTTACCACTGTTCCGAGTTCTGAGAGAAAGTTGAATATGTCTTTCGACGTTTTGCGTTAATTTACAGTTCAAAAATACAATTTCCCAATAGGCTATGCTGTAAGAACACTATATACCAATTTGCTCACAAACAACTCTAGCGAATCATAGTTGAAATGAAATTTCAACTCAACTTCATAACTTTCTTACTCATGTCCAGTCCGTGGTAAGGCTGAGCATTTTCTTGGATTAAATTATCAATTTATCTGTGGCGCCTTAAAACTGTGCCTTGTAGGCGGCTTGAAGGCTTTATGTATACTAAAAGGAAGAGATGTCCCCCTGACCCCTGATTCAAGATTACGAGATGTTTACTCAGAGCTTAGAAGTGTTTGTGAGAGCCATTCAAAGTAAACCGATTCCAAAGTAAAGAACTCTTGCTCTTCATAATTGAGCATTACGTTTTGTTTCGATTAGCAAAACAAAAACGAGACACAGGCCTCTAACGGTTATGTAACTTTGAATCGCGGAATAAGATCCGTTTACCTTGTATTATATGGCTCTGACAAACACTTATTACACCCAAGCTTTGAATTAAAACATCCTATCGGCACTGCTAAATTTACCTGTACAGATCCACAAACAGAAATATACAAAACATCATCAATCCGTCCTCATCATCGTCATCATCATCATCATCATCATTTGCAGATATAGATCCGACCCACGCATCACACATAGGGCCCTGTGTGTCATATAGATTTCATCAAATTTAAAAGCACCATGAAAGTTATCATCTTGTGTTAGTATAGTACTATATACTCCAGCCAGTTAAATTTTATTTACATAAAACATTTACAAAAGCAAAACAATTTTCCAACGTATTTTTTGCCCCGTCTTTTTGTTTTAGGTTTGGAAAATATTTTTTTTTGTTATTTTCTGAATCTTTTCGTATGTGAGTACAATATAGATATAACACGCGTTCCCCTTGAAGGTATTATATTTTTGCGAGGCGCATAATTTCGTTTTCAGCGGAGAGCCTTGCACACAACACATTTGGAAGAAAAGTTCATGTGTGCTTTTGTTGGTAAGTAAACAAAAGTTAAATTATGTCATTGTTATGTATGGGTAAAAGTGGATAATTAACTTAAATTCTTTGTTTGGGTTTCTGGTGGAAAATGTATGTGTGTCGGTTCATAGAAGTGAATTGGAAGAAAACATTATCGCTTAACGGGAATCCGTAACAATCGTATGAACTGAGCAGATACATGAGAAAATTGGATTAGATTGAAATCTTTTTCGTTTTTAATAGAGAGGTTTGCATTTTTCATGGCTTGTTGTTTGTTTTTTCGTTTTGTAGTACGATTGGAGATTGCATGTTTAGGGCTTTTCAAATTCATTTAGTGATGGGTTCACATCGATGGTCTTAGTATCACTCGTTATAAAAAGACATCCTTTTGAGACTTTTGAACGATCCAATTCAATTTCAACGAAATTCAATTTCCACTCCGTTTGCATGACAGTTCTTTTGTTCTATTTTACAACTGTCATGTAAACGGAGACTAAACGGAGTGCTCTCTTTAAGTGGAAACTTTACTTAACAAATCTTTGAAAAGCAGTGGTAAGTTTGATTACGTTGTTAAGGACAATGGACAATGCAAGTTTGTAGCCTATATTAAGGGCATATTTTTTTGAATTAAAAATTTAGAGCCTCGGCAATTCTCCGCTATCGAATTTTTTTCTCCGCCAATAACGGATTTGTTCCACAGTTTTTCCGGCTCTTTCCATTCCCGAAAGTTTTGGTTGTCCTCCCAGTCTCCCACATAACTTGGCGGTTCGCTGATGGTAAATTTTCAAAATCCATAAAATCGTCTATTAGCGGACGCCTGACTTTCTATGGTGAACGAATAAAATTTGCTGGAGACGATAGAGCGTGAAAAACTATGGAACAAATCCGTTATTGGCGGAGAAAAAATGTTGATAGCGGAGATAGCCGTAGAATGTGGGTTTGGAAATACAGACCTCCGCCAATTGCAATAGTTTTGTATGACCAGTTACCTCAGATCAAATTTTTAACACTTTGAGGCAATCAAGGGCCCTCTCAATACAGCAAACTGACAAATTAAAATGAAAAATCATATATTTGAATGTGTACGTGACAGCTCCGTGTACAGACAGTACACGGGACTCTTAATGTCAAAAGTAAAGGGACTCATAATGTCAAAAGCAAAACAAAGTTGACGTTTTCGTGTTAGTGGTGTGTGTGATATAATTTTTCCATGAATTTCGGTCATAATTCCTCTAAGTAGTCTACCTCTATGGAGGCAATAGAGAAAGGACCAGTCTAATGCCTGAAACGACGAGCTTGAAACTAGAGTTTTCAGTCTTAAAAATTGTAACGCAACAAACCGTTATTGGCGGAATGGAGAAACCTGTACAAATTACAAAAATTTACACGATCTTCAAAAATTTCTCCAAGTTGTATAATTTATCACCCACGAACCAATTTTTCGTTTTGCGTGCTTTTACTGGTTTTAATTTTTCAAAAAAATATTTTGGCTCAGAGGACTCATCAAAAAACGAATATTTTTTCGCCTAAATGTAGGCCACAAATTTGCAAATGGTCCAAATTGTCTAAATGTCTAAATTTTTGAAAAAAAAAGTGATATATTTTCGATGACTACATCGTATCGGCGTCATTTCTAGGTCCATCGTTTTGTGTTAAAATGTGTTGTCTTTGAGTAAAAATAATAAATGTTTGTGGTGGTGTAACCTATTATACTACGAGAAAAAACAATAGTTCACTAAAATTGGCACAAATTTTGAGTTTTCTCATAGTAGGCAACATCACCACAATCATTTATCATTGCTACTGAAAGCCAACACTTCTTGACGAAAAACGATGGTCCCACTTTTTTCCAAAAAGGACGTGGATACGAAGTTATCGCCGAAATTATATCATTTTTTCGCACAAATTTAGGCTAAAATATAGCGTTGTGTCGATTCATCTTAAGAATTCATTGAAATATTGAAGACACAATCCTGAAAAACCGTCCAAATGAGAATCTTTCGAACGATTAGACTGTCAATCCAAGATTTTCGTCTGTGTAACAAACCGAATTTTCAAACCGAAATACATTGGCACTAATTTCATGACACCATACCAAACCCAGCATGAAGAAAAGCACTCCATAACTCCATAGTCATTCGAAGAATTAATACCGCAAAAAATTATCAGTCAATTTATATCTGAAGCAGCTAATCTTACTTAATGAACCCTCGAATATGTTAGGAGTTTTTAGTCAAACATACCATTTCGGGTGTGATTCGATTCACTTTAATTAGTTGTGGTATGTCGTCTGACAATTTCATCCGTTTCGAAATAGTATGTTGTGTTACAAGTATTGTAATGTTGATTTTTTCAGCACTAGACCCAAGTTTTCCTTACGAGCGGAGCGAGTAAGGAAAATTGGGTCGTGTGCTGAAAAAATCTCATTACAATACGTGTAACACATCATGCTTTGTACCAACCGAGAATTGAAATAGACAAGAGCACAAAAAATCATAATTTTCATCGTAAACAATCACTCTTCAAATTTGATCGATCACATTGCTTTGCATTTTCTCAAAAGAATGCTGTAACAACTCATACAAATTCCATTTCAACACTGCTTTGAGTGTTGTAATATCACATCAAACGGGTGCTGAAATAAGTCACTTTACAACACTAAAATGAGTGCTGAAAAGAGTCGTATTTCAATTCTCGGTGGCACAAAACATTCTTACAGACAATCCATTTGTGTGTTACAACTTTTAGCTTTTAATAATGTAAAATGAGATTAATTAAATGGTAGACGCGGTGCGGCACGCATATTACAACCGTTAGCTTTAAATAATTAAACAAAACTTATTTGATTAAGTGCTGTGGCGCGTGTAATCGTGCAATTAGATTTCAATAATCTCAGTTGGTGGCATCTGATTTTTTAGCGCCAATCGTCGAGCAGATATAACAACACAACATTTTTTGTGTGGACATAAATTCACCGACAGAGATTTCGTATCAAAATATTTCGCTTGGTCTAGCATGTAATAGCATGATTAGATGTGCAGATATGATCGCAACAATAAAGGATCGCATGACGCAAATTGACTGTCTTTGGTTTGCTAGCCACAATAGTTATTTATGACATCGAGTAGGAAGTACTTTATTAGGCTCTAGATGTGTAATTATGACATGAGGCCGTAATCGTAGATGAAAATCGTCCTGTCAACTGTTGTTATATGACTAACTTCACTCTAAGGCGAAACCATGAGATTTTGGTTCTGTCAAGTTGCTTTTTCTTCATGCAATATTTATCTGAAACAATAGTACGACGTTGGCTGACACTGAAAATTGAACGGCTGAGTTCGTTATAATCATGTCAGCAAAAATGAAAGGCAAATAAGGCGTCGATTCGTTCCAATTGAACACAAATTTACCGCACGGGTCTCGCTGTGGTACTCAAGCAATATATAAACGTCGCCACTAATTTATTTTTTGTGTAAGAAACGGCGATGCAAACATCTGAGCAGTGAGATGATGACTAAACATTTTAATGTTTTATCGTTAAGAGTAATTGATTGAAAGCTTACAAGTTGGTTTCCGAATTTTGCCCTTTGCACTTTGAATGAACTTTTTTGCTCACATTATGCGGCTGCGAGAATTTCAATCGAAAAGTTAGCCAAGTGAAAAGGTAAAAGGAAAATTTTGTTGTATGCGGTATTAGAATCGACTGCCGATATTATTCGGATATCACAGGAGCCATTGTTTCTGTCACAGACGGTAAACTCTCACATGTGATGCACATGTGATAGCAGTTTGTAACGAAATCGTGTCACATAAATAGCGAACTTTTCCCTTTGTCGACGTATTCTACCATAGTTCAGAAGTTTTTCGTACTTGGAAACTTTAAACGACTTACTCAAAACGTATTTATGGTGCAGTCATATGAAAAATAAATTGAAAATATTTATAAACAGAGCAGGTGTGTTTCTAGTGCTATTTAAGAACTACGGAGTAGATTCTCCTAACTTTCGTAACTTGACAGTTCTTATGGGATTTTTTTCACGCAACTGTAAAGTTACGAATATTTGGAGATACGAGAATCGTCGCACAGGGTCTACTTTTGGTAAATTTATTTTAATTTTTTTTTTCAATTTTTACCAAAATTTTCCAGTTTTTCCCGGCAAATTTTGGCAAGTAGATTTACTGTAAATCATTTACATGCTTTTGTTATCTCAAGGGTCGAAAGTGGCTTATTTAACACCTATGGAAAACAAGAAATTTGGTATAGGTTTCAATAGTTATTTGGATCACAAGGGACGAAAGTAAAGAAATTCAACCGTGTGCGAGAGTTGCTGCCCGCGCCGAAGGCAAGGGCCGCAATCGCACAGGTTGAATTTCTTTACGTCGTCCCGTGTGATCCACATAACTTTTTAACACGAGAACTACGAAAATTGTAATTGAGGCACATAAACTCGAAGAAATGCGTTATCGTATGATGAATTAAACCAAAATATGGTGACATTTGCGGGGGTCCAGGGGGCGGCAGCCCCCTGGTATAAGAAAATATTAATATTATCAACCATCACAACAATCAGACGTAAAAACAACAACAATATCCTTAGAATTATTCGTCATCTACTTTGTATGCTAACATTAATCAGAGCACTGGCGCACGGTTTGTTCAATATTGATCAAAGTAAACATCTTGACAAGATTTGACTTTCGCATTATGTACATCGACTTTCGCATTATATACATAGACTTTCGCATTATGTATTAACCGATTTCGATACATAACTTGCATTTTTTTACTTTCGCTTCCCGTTTGGGAACCGAAAATTACAATTTTCGTAGTTCGTGTGATGAAAAAGCATGTAATCGAGCATGTAATAGTCATTTTCATGCTTCGGGGCCGAAAATGAGGGCAATTTTTCGAATTTTCTCGGGTTTCCGGCCCTCTGCATGAAAACTCACATGTGCACCTGTTTGGGACGGTTGATTTAAGGCACTTTCGCTTGTAAGCCTCACTTCGTTCGGCCTACAATCCGCGAAATTGCCTAAAATCAATCGTCCAAAACAGGTACACAAATGACTATTGTGTACCTGTTTTGGACGATTGATTTTAGGCAATTTCGCGGATTGTAGGCCGAACGAAGTGAGGTCTACAAGCGAAAGTGCCTTAAATCAACCGTCCCAAACAGGTGCACATGTGAGTTTTCATGCAGAGGGCCGGAAACCCGAGAAAATTCGAAAAATTGCCCTCATTTTCGGCCCCGAAGCATGAAATATATATTTCTATAAATCAATCGTCCAAAACAGGTACACAAATGACTATTATGTACCTGTTGCCAAGATTGTTATTTTGACGTGTAGGACATTATTGCCAGAGCCGAAGGCGTGGGCAATAATGCCTACACGTCAAAATAACAGTCTGGCAATAGGTGCATACCATATTTTATCTGTCGAGAACAGATATATCGAGATAAGTAAAAACTCCCTAGAAAGATAAGCTCGAGATTATCGTTCTAGACAGATAATAAATATTATGCACGTATGACAAAGCGGTCGAGGCTTGCCGAGACGGCTTGTCATATGTGCATATTCTTTTTTATCGCATAAGCGAAAACGAGACAACAAGATATGCGAATGACACTTTGACAATTTACGGAAGTATAATGTTTGTTTATATATCCTAGGTGAATAATTTTTTCGGGGAATCACACCGCGTATGCGATAAAATCTATTACATAACTTGGGATAAAAAATGAAAAGTCGCGTATTCGTGTGTGTATTGACATCGGCTTCGCCTCGGATCAACGAAAATCACACGAAAACTCTCCTTTTTTATACCTTGTCATGTAAATAACTATGTCCTAAAATATGCACTAAACAGAAAACATAAAATTATTACCTCTCCACCATGTTGTGAAGCATTCTCTGTACAAGTAATGAAAATTTAAATAGGAACGGTTTTTCGAAGACCATTGTAAAACATACAAGGGGAGAATCGAACACACACCTCGTGATACGAAGGCAGACATTCGTTGGGGCCGGGATATTTTCGCCATAGATCACACTTTCAAACGTAACCTCATATTAGTTTCGTAATCAGTTTCTTTACGAGCGTGTTATTTCAAATTCGGTTTTAAAATCATTAGTTAATTTGGCAATAAATAATTGATGAAACTTAGAGACTCCGATTTTAAAACCGAATCGATGTTAAGTTTTCAGCGGTCTGCACAACCTGATTGTTTCTATTTAACATAATGTGAATCACAAGACAACAGTCATTTCGGTCAGAAAATGTGGAAGGATAAAATGACAACAATGCTCCACTATCGCACACAATTACCGTACGACCAGCTATTCCAGCATCTGTGGAAATAATTATTATTGCAAAATGGTACAATCGTTTATTCAAATTTCATTCATGTATGCATTGTACGAGCTGCATAAAATTAATTATGCAAATTGTTGTTGAGTGTCTGATAATCGCAGTGTAAACTGCTGTTCCTTTAAAAAGGCAGACGTGCAGCAGTTGTATAAAAAAGCATAAAAAAACATCCGTACGAAGTGCAATTAGTTGTTGTCCATAAAAGTCATGTACCTTAAAAATACCCTGCTTCTTTAAATCTCTCCGCCTACATTTCTCTTCTTATTATTTCCAAGAATTGACGTTGGACCATTATAAACAGTAGTAAAGGTAGATAACTTCCAACTAGTGCATTAACTCAATTTGAAAATAACTCAATTCATTTAATTAAGGTATTTAGCAAAACTTACAATGTAATAGCTGGATGAAGGATTGTGAAAGATGTGCGGATACGAAAGTTAGCTATGCAAATTCTTCCAGACCGATTTATTAATATTGACATTGTACTTCTTCTTCTACTTCAATATTGCAACAATTTATTAGATTTGCGCGATATTTAATTCCTATAAGCATTGTATAACCTATGGACCTAAAGTCGTAGCTAATGTTAATCTAGCCATCGTTGAATGTGAAAATGAATCGAAATATTAGTTACAATCGAATCAACACGGTCACAGTTGGTGAAAATGTTGTTCAATTGGGTGCAAAATAGTTTCATGTGGAAAAGGACAGCGTTGTTTTCGAATTGGTTAGAGACAAATGGGTCAGCTGTGAGGTATAAGAACTGGAAAGTGGTACTTAAGGCCGTTGCACACTGATAACTGATATTTGGTAGTTCCAATCAGATAGAGACCATGTTATGGATCAGAGAAACCTGCAACGATGTATGAATATATGGACAAAGCTGATGAGTTATTAAGGCCAACTTAAAAATCGAAAGGAATATCGATAGAAAATGAATTGTCGGTGATAGATGAGTGGCGACCGACGTTACAAATGGACGTCATTCATTTTGCAAATTTTTGACAATTTCCTGACTATTCTTAGGCGAGTTATATAGTTCCATTATTTGAATAGATCATTGTCAATGTCGTTTGATATGTCAAATGAACTGTCATTTTCACAAAGCCAACGACAATAGATCATCTTCAAGGCCGTTTGAAATGCCATCCACGTTAAAAATAATGTCATTTGAACGAAAGATTTTGAACCGTCGCCTATTGTTCGTTCTATTTTTTACACAGGATTTTTAATTTAGTACTCAAATGGCGGCTCCTTTTTGACATACAATTTTGGGTTAAATAAAACACAACGAAACTAATCTGAGGTTACGTTTGAAAGTACCGTAACTTGAAGATGATCTATGTTCTACAAAAATTTATATGGAGCTGTCATTGTTTGAGGTTAGCTTTGTGAAATTAACAACTCATTTGAGATTATTTTGAGAGAGGAAACCGTTATTTGACACTGATCTATAGAAGCAAGTCTGTTATCGACAATGAAATTTAAGCGATGAGCTCTGAGCAACAGCCTCAATGCCAGATTTATGCTAAATCTAATGAAGTAATAGAAGTAATGACAGATTTTTGATGATTTAAATATCCATTTGCTTGCCGCTTGTAAAATGTTAAGAGGAGATGAACAAATTGTATTTCTTCTACTTTCTTTTTTTGTTGAACGAAAACTTATGTACGACGAAGTCTAATATACATTTTTTGCTCGGTCATCTCGGCGAAAAACTAAAATCATTCGTTTGCAAATGTTGTAAATTTTTTAAGCCACACAAACAAAATAAGTTCTAGGAATGAAATAAAAACTGCGACAAAAGACATAACCAGCCATTGGAATATCTTTATCGCCGTCTAGACATTCAAGGGAATATAAGAACAGTAAAAACGTTTAAGGAAAATTGAAAACATATAAAAGTTTGGTATATTGAAGTGAGGTCAGACCAGAATTTGTCTTCTTTTTATTCGTATATAACCTTCGGAGGACGGAATGTTGGGAAAAATTTAGTTTTTATTATTTTGAATCAACAAATAACCACTGAGACAATAATGGCACTTGTAATACTTCAAATGAAACGATTATTTCAAAAGAAATTACCCTTTGTCTTTGCATGTGTATACGCAGACGAAACACTCACACTAATAACACTTCAACTAAATTGCATTTGTCATGCACATAATAGATGGAGCGAACGGAAAATATATTGACTGTGAAATTCACCGTCTCTGATGAATATAAAAACATTTAGAGTTGGCGAAATGAAAATTGGTAGAACATTACACCGCTTGCTTATAACGGTAATTTATCCAGACAGAAAACGCAACCGATGAAACGTAAACAATAGTGCGAAACGGGAATTTCGACCACAATTTTTTGATCGCCCAGTCAAAGTTACATCTAACAATATAGAGATGAAGAGCACATTCCATGATTGTTCCTGAAATGTTTACAGGTTAAACTCACGCTTTTTCTGAATTTTAACTAATTGTAATAGTAGCAGTTGTCGTGAAGAACAAAAGAGCTGTCAAGCGAGGAGAAATCAAGCACGATTCAATTGTTTCTCCGTTTCCTTGACGTTTTCATCCACTAACTGTTTCGATCTTAGAGAAAATTAAATACGTCTTTCGATGTTTTGCATTAATACGCAGTTCAAAAATACCATTTCTTTCCAGGCCATGGCGATGCTCAGTGAACCCTGTATCATTTTGCACACGAACATTTTAAGTGAATCATAGTTTGAAATGAAGTTTGAACTCATCGCCAAACTTGGCCAGTGTGGCGGTGAGCCTTCCTTGCTGGATAATGGAACGGCTTGTACACATGCATGTGAACTTATGAAAGTTTTTTAAAACCTTCATAAGCACACATACCATGCGACTTCGGTTTTAAGTTTAACTTCAAAAACAACGTGACGCAGGTGTGTCAGTTGCGTGACAGGCATAATACAATTTTTTTTTGGATAAATTTTGCTTGACATGAAGAAGGAGAGGTCTAGAAAATTTAGATTTTAGGCTCCTTATCTGAACCGTCAATCCATCGTAATTATTCGTTCATTCTCTTTGGTGACAGCTCACATATCAGAATAGTAACGACACAAGCAAATTCTATAGGAACCGTACGAGTTACACTCAAATTCGACTGCGAGCCTGATCGGCGCCACCGTCTTACATTGAGGGGCGACAAAATGTACGTACTTGGATATTCTTCTATTTCATGAACATTTACCGCTGTTAACACATTGAACCAAAAACTGAACCGCAGTTAAATTTACCTCTATCGGATTGGTTGAAATTGCTCACGTGATCATTTCAGCCAATACCGTTTCTCAATGCAGGGAAGAATCCAGGCCGTGCTTTTCGGCACTAACTGTTGATTTACATATATTGATACAAAGCACACCCCATGCTGAATATCACCATGAATCGTTTGGTGTCATACAACCACAGAAATGTTTTGATTCGGAGTCTTTTGCGTAACTACAGGAAGTCTTTCAAGCTGGCAAATATTCCAATGTAGCGACTGTTATTTCACATTTAAAAATAGGAAGTAATCTCGTTCCTTATTTCTCACGTCTCACATGAGGGTAGGTGAAAGTTGAGTATCGATATAATCCCAAGGGAGTTCTTATGACGAACTTTTTTCCACTTTTTTTTGTCATTTCCTGTCACGCAAGAAATACAAAAAAATAACAGAACATAACCCCGTAACAATTAGCTTTCGATATAAATTTTGTTCATGGTGTACATACGACTCCTGCTGACACACACGTGTCCACAGAATGCAGAGTACAATATAAGTTGGTGGAAGTTTTTTTTTCGTCTTTTTTTTTCAATTTTGCATAAAATAGCGTTGCCCTACTTCATTTACTTCCGGTGGTGTATGCTTAAACCGCAAGGAAGTGCTTCATGTTCATTTTTAATATCCGTCACTTTAACAACATTAAAGTGGAAAGACGTATCTGACACAATTTTACCTTTCACGGAAAAGAAAGCTCGCACATGATAAATATTCTACCTTTCCATAATAGCGAAAAGAAACCCCGACAAACTAGTATGCCGAATACAATGACGTGCTGTTGAATGGTGACAGGGAATGAAAATAAAGTAAAAAAAAATCTATTGAAGGCACTTTGCACATTTCATCAAAATTTGTCGGTTCACAATGTCCCGCAATGTTTATTTTATTTACCAAGTATAGTCACGAACAATGAATCGCTTCCTCGGCGATGTTCCGTCTATATAAATTCTTTGTCAAGCGAACACTTTTCGTGCACATGAATGGATATGACAACACATTTCGAACAAGAAATAAAATAATTTCCGCGGAAAAGGAGCAAATCTCATTTTATATGTTGTGTAGACTCAAGACGTGATCGGTTGAATGTTTATCGATAATCGATAAGGCCTGACAGCCGATCGACGATGACGGTTGCTCGGCGAAATGCCGCAACTACCAAGGGCGCCCATATATCTACATTGGAAACTACGATCTCGAAACAAGTCGGTTATCTCATTATACCTGAACTCCAAACAGTTGGCAGGTTGGTTACGGTCGAAGCACGAAACCTGAAGAAAGGTAACCAGATCAACCTGACATTGTCACATCAGCGGTCAACCTGTCAGGTTTTTGAACGAAAATTTAACAACAAAAATTGCGTCACAAGTGGCAGATGGACCAGCGAATTTGGTACCATTCGATTGGTAATTATCCCTGCTACACGATAAACATATAAAATTGAAAAAATCCGGTACTCCCCCATACAGTCCTCTGCGAATTATTGAAATAATTTCAATAATTCAATAAAAATGCGAGCTTCGTCTGAAATCTACAAGATGGCGTTTCAATAACCGGTGTCGGTATGATGTCAACCGAAAAATAATTAAATTTTTACTACGCAGCGCTTAGCGCATGATCTCTGAACAGTAATTCGTATTTTAATGGGTCCAATATTTGCTACGCGATACGAATTTGGAAAACCCTCTGCTTCGTATTCTTCTTCCAAACTCTTGTCGCACAGCAAATAGTGGGCCGATTGAAATACTAAATATTGATCCGGAAACCTGATACTATGTGTCATATGCTAGCATTTCATTTTACAGTTTAATTTTAATTTAATTAGTTTTCTGTTGAAATTATACCGACATCAGGTAATTCCAACGACATCTATCTTCAAATAGCGAGGAAAGAGAGGAATTTAATAGAATACTCATGCTGTAATACCGCTCCTGACGATTTCATACTGAACTGGTCAACAATTTTCAGGTTTCATGTTTATTGTAATATGACACGTCCGGCAGGTCAATAATTAAAAATCTCAGGTCCACTCAGGTCAGGCTCGGGCTTAGAAGTTCGAGCTTCGAAATACTCGGAAAATGTTTTATTCTTTCTAACATCGAGTTTTTAGTTAAATGTTGAGTGCCAGTGGCGACAGTTTAGCCGGCGGTTCTCTACTGTAAATAATCTAATTATAGTTTTATAGTTTATGATTTTAAGCTCAATGGAAAACCCAAATATCCATAAACTATACAAACTTTTCATTCAATAATAAAAGTCCATAATAACCGTGTCTCGTGAAAGCATAATTACAAAATGTTCGTGTTTCGAAAATGGTTAGGCTAATTAATTTGTTTTCATATTTTATAAGCATTTTCCCTGGCAAAGCCTAGGTAATTGAAAGTTGTTGAAAAGTTTTTTTTTCCCTGTTATGTTTGAGGTTTTTCATTACACAAACATTTCAGAAAATAAATATTGAACAAATAACATTCTCTGAACCTCTTAACTGAACTACAAATTATTTCCGGTATTTGTCAGCGTCAGAATATCGGTATTACGAACGTAAATTGGATCGCAAATTTAATTTTGTCTCGATGTTTAGCTGGGTATACAATTGCAATATTACATTGTATTTTCTTACATTTATGGAAGACAAATTGTCGTTTCAGTTTCTGTGACAAATGCTTCAGCTGTAATTTTCTAGGGGCAATTCAGGAAGAACGTTGCTTATAAGGGGGAGAAGGGGTGAGATAAAAGAGTACAGGATGAACAGAGATATAAAATGCAGCAGTCCCACAAAATATTTTCATATCCAAATTTCGTAAACGTTTCACGAAAAATATTTCGGGCTTAAACTATCATTTTCATCATTGAAATTATTGCGGAAATTAGCCAATCAGATTTACTCAATCTCTAATTATCAAATGGAACGCTGAAACCTAACTTGAAATTGTGATAACCGAAAACCGATCTGTGTTTGAGCTACCTCATTCGACCACAAAACCAATCTTTGTAAATGTTTAGCCAGTGTAAACATTTTTGATAGTTATAATTCTGACAGACAGGTTTGTATAAACATCCAACATAACAACGAAAAAACAGTTGGATTTTCAGACAAACCTGGCTGTCAGAATTATCTTTATCAAAAAAAAAAAAAAAAAAAAATTACTGGATATTCTACCACCACGTAGAGGTCATATTACGTGCATAATTTTGCTATTTCCAACCATCCTACAATATGATTATCATGTGGACTTTGAACTCAACGAATAAACTCAAACATCAGCTAAATTTGTGAACAAATCATTAAAACGGGAAACATATATCCACCTAAATGATGTGCAATATCAAACTAATTATCTCAATGTTCTGGTCAGCAAACTTTCATCAGTTAAACGTTAAAATTGCCTGTGGTATTGACAACAATGAATTGAAATAGTATTAATTTGATGTTTGTACAAAGTCATTGCTGTTGATGGCAAATAAAATGATTAGCGGCCAGAGAGATGCTAATATGACGACTGGGTCGTTTCGACGTTTCGACGAATGATTTCTCTATCAAAAACCCAACTGTTATTCGACATGTTCCCCGTCGAACCGACCCAGTCGTCATATTAGCATCTCTCTGTTAGCGGCACGAGGAATATCTTATTACTACGAAAGCTACTCGTCCGAAATATACTCCGAAAAACGGGGTGTCAGGAGACTTTTCTCTGTGTTAGTAAGTCTACACTCATCAAAAAGTCATCAAAAAGCCGCAAAACTTTCCATAACTTTCGGTATCCATTTCATGAGGCCCGAAACGATTGTTGTCGAAAACAATTAAGAACTAAATTTAAACATTCCATCGGCCCAAACACCAGAGTTCACACCCCCATTATAATCAAAAATTTAATATATTAAGATTTTAACGGTTTTCCACACAATTCGACGGCGTGTGAGTGTTGTGTTTGCTATATTGTATCTAGAATTTTGCATGACCACACCGAACGAAATTTGTTCAACACCCGAAACTTTGTTTTATTCGAATACTTTAAAGTTTGTTTTAATGCAAACAGAAATGTCTATTTCAGAGTTTTATCCGTGTGTTTGTTTCAAATGATCTATACAGTTGTGTATAACGCAAATTTCATACAAAAATACCTCCGTACCCGATTTTGAGTTATTCTGTTACTCGAAAAGTATTTTATAATACCAAATCCATGTTTAAATCGTTTAGATGGTACGTTTATCTGACTGAAACTTTAATTGAGATACACTGCACACTCTGAGTATGTATGCACAGCATGTAGTACATTATTAGTGTACAGTACACGTATCGACCTACATCCGATAGTAATAACAAAAAAGGGATAACTAAAGTATTTGCTGCACAGACTGGAAGACTTATCCGAGCATCTCTTGTGCACGTTGCTTTGGGGATTTTAATGTAAAATGTGCATTAGATGTTTAGATAAAAAAAGACTTGGAAATAAGTTTTAACAAATTCAGGATTCATTTTGCGCCCAAGTTGTATGGAAACAATTGTATAAAAGCTGCACTATACGCTATGGCTGCCGTCATCCTAAGTTCTGACCATGAAGTGCGGCCGAACAAAAACTCGGAACGTATAAATAACACAAAGTACATCCAATATTTGACGTTAATTATATCTCCGCCTAAGGATAGTCTCAAACATTACGTACACATCATATACAAATACAAACACTCCAACTCTTCGGCGAATTATTCCTAGACAGGTATTTCGTTCTATTCGGTAAAATGTGTCCCCAACATCATTTTGTATAAAATGCAGATTTTGTACGATTTTACGTAGAATTTTACACCAACACATGTAAGGCGTTGACATTTTTGGTATTTGTCAGTTTAGTGTTTTGAAAATTCACTATCACGAATGTAAAGATTTATTGTTGTTTAATACTCGGGACAATTTATCAATAATTTACCGTAAAAACACAGACGCGCAGACGTGCAGACGCGTTTTTTCGAGTGTGGCTTAAGAGCAGACAAAATGTCGCAGCTTTCAAGTGATTTTTTATGAATTGTGTCAAAAGTGAGTGAATTCGAAAAGATTTTTTTCACGAAGACAACGCACTTCAAGGAAAAGTGGTACTCTAAATAGGGTACTGAAACTTGACAATGCTACATACAAAAATCAGGGACGCCGACTTGTGTTTGGGAGTAGTGGCGCTCATACAACAAGCGAATCTGGGATTATTGTCCTTAGAAGCCGGCGCACTGACAAGAATTTACACTGTAAAAAGAGTGGGGATAAAATTTCATACAAAATAGTACTCTATGTGGCAGCTGTCATTAATAGCACTTTTGCTTGAAGTGCGTTGACGAAGACCTTTATTAATTCATTGGAATAAGTCACTCTTCTTTGGGTTACACTTCCGGTTTCTGAAAGTTTCCAACTTCATCCCCAAGGTAATTGTTCCAACATTTAATTTTATTTTAAATTGAACAGATTTGTGAAGTAAAAAAAATCGAATGATTCGCGGTAATTTGCCCACCAATTCTCACAATATCAAATATTTCGTTTTTCATGTCGGGGACACAATTTTTACGTAATTTCCAGTCTATATACAATTCGTCTAAGCTCCAACTACCCAAATCATGACGCTTGGGTGTCTTACGGTCGTCTCTTTTGTTCTATACGTTGGAGAAAAATCCTATGCGAAGTTGTCCCCACCGAGATTAGAGATTCTCTATGTGGATTAGCCCCGCTCTGCGACGTCTAGCTTCAATTTAGTTTATTTAGTTCATTTAATACTACACTGTCAAAAAAGTTTTGAAAAACTCACCTATAGCAGGTAACTTTGCCTCCAGGTAATCTACATTATCTGCCGCAGCTGTATTTTTTGTATGGGTCGCTACTGCTGTTGCAGCTATGGTAGATTACCTGGAGACAAAGTTACCTGCAACAGCTGAGTTTTTCGAAACTTTTTTGTCAGTGTAAATCCTTAATTTGACGCAACTTCACTGTTTTGACATTTCCCGGATATTTACCAGAGCGCAGTTATTTCACAAGAAAATAAAACGCATAGAATGAAGTTCTGAACAGATGTTTTATAGAGACAGAGAAATGATAAGTTGGTACTCCTGTGGCGAGATATACAGTGTTTAAGGAGAGTGATTTTTGACCACTTTGTTTAAACTGGTCTCGGGGTCACACGTTAAAATGAGAGAAATCACATACAAATTTAAACTAGGCTCAACTCTCAATTTCTTTTTTCATTGGTGAATATTTGACAGCTGACCCAGAGACTAATTAAATTTAACTGGTTTTCGCTCTCCTTAAACACTGTATGTGAGTGACAGATGGCACCTATGAGAGAGTATGCGAGAGAATTGCATACAAAATTGATTCCATTTTCTGTTATAGGTGCCAGCTGTCATTCACATGTTCCTTTTATCTCGCCACAGGAGTACCAACTAATCATTTCTCTATACAGAGGAGAAAATGCTGTTCTGGTCACGAGGCAGTTGGCAGTCGATTAATATTAACATCTATTTGGTTTTGTAAAAGTTGAGAGTCAATTTAATTTACAAATAAAAATCATTTCACAAAATAATTGCAATAATTAAAATGCAGACTCTGCCTCATTTATCAGTGTATATGCAGTGCTGTTCCAGTCTCATATTAATTATAAAATATTTTTTTTGTACACATAAAAAACAATTAAAATATGTTCGTAATTTTCATTTTTACCGGAGGATTTATCATTCACGGGGATAAATGATGAGTATAATCAGACATACATTACGTTCATTATGTTTTTTTGTATGTTAAAGTTGAACAAAATAAAAATGAATTTCCATTAAAACAATAAGTTTCGATTTAAATTGCATCCATAAATTTTGATGTATTTATCAGATAAGTAATAAAATTATTTTGAATGGAACCGTCATAATCATTTCAATGGGTATCCCAGTAATTACGTTTCAATTATATAATTTGCTAGAGGTGAAACACATTTTGATTTTGTACGTAAAACGTTACTTTTGTACAAAAAAAAACAACGTTTTGTACAAAAAACAAAATATTTTGTCCACCAGAAGTATTGATTTTGTTCACGCCCCTCCTCAACAAAAAAGAAGTGTTTCCGAAATGCACCTAAAAACTAAGAGCGCACTTCGATACAGGGACCTATTGGGAGAACAACATTCAGTAAAATCAGACCAACTACTTCCCCATACAAAATTTTTCGTTTCATGAAATTTCATGCATCCCTCTGAAATCGTTTTGTCACAAAAGTGATTCACATGTGATGGACGTTGTTAGCTCAATGAATCCAGCCAATAGGCTTTGCCTTAAAAAAATCAACATCGACTGGCTGCCGAACTTCCACGGGACTCTCTCGGCTATTCAACAGAAATCGGTCAAGTACACAAAGCCATCGAAACAACAAAACAAGAACGACAACAATACGCAAATTGAATGGTGAAATCAAAATTTTGGTCGCTTAAACAGGCTAAATAGTTAGGATACTCCTATACAGTGTTTAAGGAGAGCGAAAACCAGTTGAATTTAATTGGTCTCGGGGTCAGCTGTCAAATATTCATCAATGAAAAAAGAAATTGAGAGTTGAGCTCAGTTTAAATTTGTATGTGATTTCTCTCATTTTGACGTGTGACGGTGACCCCGAGACCAGTTTAAACAAAGTGGTCAAAAATCGTTCTCCTTAAACACTGTATTGAGTCTTCATACTTTTCATATTTTATTTGACTTTGACAGAAGGAACATAAAACGTTTTTTAAGGACAAATTTATGAAAATGAAAACTATACTTTTTTTGATTACTACTTTTACTCTATTTTCGAGTTGGCAACTTCACGACAATTTTCAAGTCAACAAAGTGATTCTTACATGAAATACATTGAGTGGGGTATCGTTAGAATGGTATGACCTCTGACTATAAGATACAAATTAACTTCGATCAAATATGTCCACTCACTGAACTTTTGTGACAAAACGGTTTCAGAGGGATGCATGAAATTTCATGAAATGAAAAATTTTGTATGGAAAAGGAGCTGGTCCAATTTTACTGAATGCTGTTCTTAGCTCCCAATCGGTCCCTGAATCGATGTGCATTCTTAGTTTTTGGGTTCATTTCGGAAAAACTTCTTTTTTGTTAAGGAGGGGCGTGTGTTCATAAAAAAGTTTTTGGGTACAGAACAATGACACAAACAATGAAAACTTCATGCAAAAAGCATCTTTTGTCTCATGTTTTTGGATGACATCATTTTTGAATGATACAAAATACTCCGCGAAAACTCAATATTTTCCTGATCACTACAAAATCACTCTTTCTGGCGTATATAATACTTTTTTATATATAAAAAAACTGTCGTTTTGTGTACAAAACTGTTCGTTTGTGTGTAGAAGTCATTTTTGTGTACAAAATTAAATGAAGCTACGTTAGACATTGTCCCGAAATCCTAGCACGAATTGGGTTAGAGACAGGTTATTTTTAATCAACGCCTAAACTTTGAAATGTACGTCCATAAAAACATCATGAAATGGTGGAAATTCTAAAGAATTTTAAGAAATTTAAGGTTTTTTCAAAATTCTTAGGAATTTTCAATAAGTTTAAGGGATTTTGAGAATTAAATTTCTAAAATTCTTCAAAATTCTAAAAATTTATAAATTTAACAATTTTTGGGAAGATTCATGAACTGAGAATTTTTGAAAATTAAATCTTGAAAATTCTTAAAACTTTTCATATCACATAAGTGATTCTACCAGTTCCGACAGCTAGCCGTAAAGAGTTTCAGCGATAACCATTGCCATGGGGGTCAAAACGGAAATGTAAAAAATATGAAAATTACTTATCCGGAACAATTTCACATTTATTACACTGGTAAGCAGCCTGCAAAAGCTGTCACATCTTAAACCTATTTATTTCCAAACGTTAAATCCCATTCAGGTAATTCACAGTATTTTGTGCCACCGAGAATTGAAATACGACTCTTTTCAGCACTCATTTTAGTGTTGTAAAGTGACTTATTTCAGCACCCGTTTGATGGGATATTTCAACACTCAAAGCAGTGTTGTTATGGAATTTGTATGAGTTATTACAACATTCGTTTTAGAAAATGCAAAGCAATGTGATCGATCAAATTTGAAGAGTGATTGTTTACAATGAAAATTATGATTTTTTGGGCATTTGTCTATTTCAATTCTCGGTTGGCACAAAGCATGATGTGTTACACGTATTGTAATGAGATTTTTTCAGCACACGACCCAATTTTCCTTACTCGCTCCGCTCGTAAGGAAAACTTGGGTCTAGTGCTGAAAAAATCAACATTACAATACTTGTAACACAACATACTATTATTGTCACACTGTTACTAAGTAAGTATATGGTGGGGGGCATATATCATCAATGTGTGAAAGGTATGAAGCGTATATTGTGTTATATTATGGGAGAAGTGTGGAATTCTATTTCTTTCGTATTTGTATGGTGCCACAAACTCTCATAGTTGAAGGGTTAAGCTAGGACAAGTTTTTTTTTCTTTCGTATTGTGAACCTTTTTCCTTAATTCGTTTTTATAATTCAACTAGTTTTGGCACTCTACACCATTGTGCACAATGTTTTTACTATTCCGACAGCATACACATTATATGATTGGTGTACATTCTATATATGCCATACATTATGTCGCTCGGAACAACATTAATGTGTCCGTTGTTATTTCGGACTCAATCTGTTGTTTGCAATATTGCAATACGTGTTCATTCCGCATAATTTATTTTTGGATTAAAAATAATTTTCCTTTTTTGCTCTCTCTCGTTTCAATGAGATAAAAAATAAAATGTTTTGAAAATGCATGAATGGGTACGTCCAGACGAATCCTGTCGTATTTACACACAGAAAAAATGTGGAACGAGTCATTTTCCTAGAAAGATACACAAATTCCACACATACCCACACACAAATTTGGTTATGAGTTCAGACTTTGAAGTATTAGATTAGGCATTGGGTTGGGTTAAGCTGGCTGGTCGTGCGTTCCTATCTTCTTTGTAAAGTTCCGATGACGTTCAAAGGAAAAGTAGTTCCTTGCAACTACACTAACATTTTTAACTACGACATCCACATCTACTACTTCACAGAGAAATTTTTAGATGTTGACGTCTAAGGGGAAAATTTGTTTAGTGGAGGTGCAAGGAACTACTTTGCCTTTGAACGTCATAAGAAATGTTGGCTTTAAATACCGAATTTTACAAGACAAAAAGTGGCCTAATACTGATGTGACATTTACTTCGAACACACATTGTTCACGTTATCCAACGAAACCACGTGATTCATGTCGATGAAACTTGTGGTATAAAGAGAGTAAAAAAGGAATCGATCCGGTCAAAACTGTCGGGAGGAAGCCCATTCGGATTGGTTTATTCAAAAGTGCACACATCATTCAATGTGGCACATTGAACGCATGAGATTTGCCTCTGTGTTTGCATTGAAATTAAAACAAACTTTGTAGCTTAATTCGAAAAACGTCAAACTTTTTCGGTTTTTCAAATTCAGTTTTAATCCCGTAATCTAATTTGAAGTGTTGAACATTTTAATACACACATGAACGAGACGAGTAATTTGTTTTGTATAGAATTTTGCACGTAATTGCATAGAAACATTTATTTGGATTTGATTATAATAATGGGGACGCACAGTTGCTAAACTATATAATACCACGCCATACCAACAACAAAAAAAAAAACCGTTGGAAATCTAATTATTTCATTAAGCTAGTGTAACATACGATAAAGTTTTGAAAATTCAGTTTGTGTGTCGGTGTTTTTGTTGTTATAATTCGTAAATTAGCAGCGAATTAATTGACTAGACAATGTTACCTCAGCTGCATATCACATCACATTTCCATTTTGTGAATTGATGTATGAATTGTGAAAAAATATTTTCTCCTGTTTTGTCGTTTGCAAAAAATAAAACAATAAACAATGTGACAGAGCTAAATTCTGTGAAAATATCTCAATTATAAAATGTAGCAAACCGAACCCATTGAAACAAATTGAAGCGTATACTGTAATGAATTGTTATGCTTAAGTATAATTTTATGTGGAATGTTCGAGGTGGTCGGTTTATCCTTTTTTTAATTTATCATTAAACGCAGAACGAAAAGTTTAGAGTTTTTGTTGTCGGTAACAGTTACTGTGAGTTGAGAGTGATTGAAATAAAACTAAAATTGTATTAAATGGAAACGTCATATCGAGGGGCAGATATGATTTTAATTTGTCAATTTCGTTGACAAATGACTTTCAAAAGGACAAGCCTATCGTTTTCCCAGAAATTTCAGAGGATTTTTTACTGATTCTGGATGAATTTTCAAAGGATTTTTTTTAAACAATTTTCAAGGATTTTCTTCTTTTAATTCGATTTTCTATAATTTCGTGGATTTTCTATGAATTTGAAGAATTTCTTTCGTAAATGTTTGAATAATTTCCTTTTGACTGACAAAGGATTTTCTATGAATATTTGCCCCTTGCATCAAACTAATCACAGCAAATTTTTTTTTTTTTTTAAAAAAAACATTTATTTTATCATTCCTTGAATATCACACTGTGTGGAATACAATTATTATAAACAAATTTCAGAATAATTCATCGTCATAAATAAAACGAATAGAAAATTTGTACATACATTAAGAGCAAAACAAACAAATAAAACTGTTTGAGTCAAGAAAATTAAATTAAATTAAATTAAGCCAAAGTCAGTCCTTAAAGGAATAATATCACAGACGTATTACAATCACATCACAGTTCATCATCACTTAACCAGTTCCATTAATTTATAAAAACAAAAGGGGAAATTGCACAATAGTCCTCACTTTCTCTCATAACCTTGAGTTTCACTTTGGCTTTGAACGACTCGATGCAGGTCAATTGGCGGATATCAGAGCTAAGCCGGTTATATTCACTGAAGTTGGATCTTAGAAATGTTCTGGAATTTCAGAAATATTCAGATGAGAATTTTAGGAGTAGTGTGAGCGAATAAAATGAATGCTAAATTTACGTGAAGTAATAGATTTTGAATTAAAATCTTTTTGGATACACTAATATCTTAACCAATGATTAGATTGCAACCATATTGATGTAGAAAGTCATCCTGAGGCTGGGAGTAAGTGAGTAAAAAAAAAATTGACAACGACCATGATAGTCGTTTTGAAACTATTTTTGAGAGAATTTATTCAATGAAAACCCACACCTGCACACCTCATGGTCGGAAGAGTCTAAGATAAGCGACGCTCATTAAAGGTTCCCAAAAATAAATGAAAAAATTACAAAGTTAAGATACCAGCCACTACAACGGTATACGACTTAATGTAAGCGGTTCTAGTAACCAGAGCAATATATGAAAAACCATATGAAAACTCAACGATATCCCAAAATTTAATATTTTGAAGATATGGAGTGGCCATGAGATGGAAACGAGATTGATTTAAAGACAATTTTTCCAGAGGAGCGGTTCATTTTAATTCATGCATCATGCATTTATTTACGTATATTACCATCCTACATTCTATACCATGCAAGGAAAATATCAATTTCATATTTATGATATTTATGAATTTGATTCTTGGAAATTCTTCTCAAAATGCATTTCTCAAGCATTTCTGGCATTCGAAGTAACAGGTAACAAGAATTCGCAATTTTCATCATGGTATTTACGTCGCCTACATTCAAATTCTTCCCTACAAGTATAAAAGAGAATTTCCTTCAAAGGCTTACTACACAATGCTAACAACCTGCGGACTATTTGCATTTTTTAGCATTAGTTTTCTGTTAAAATACTACGACACAATGACGTTCTCTTCGTCTTGTTTCATATAACGAATTGGAATTTTCATTTTGGTTTTCCCTTTTTGAGTTGCATCAATTGTTCCCTTACAGAATTCTGATCAAAACAGCTTTAGTATTGAAATTGCAATCCAAAGTGGAAAGAAATTCAACAATGTAAATAATCTGCTTAAAGAATACAGAAAAAGACTTGATTGTCACAGTTTTCATGCATGATTGGACTTAAGATATTTTATTGTTGTCATGAAATCGGTTTCTGAATAGAAAATGTTTTCAATTTCGAACGATTCGAAGAATCAACAATAGGACAAAATACCTCAGATATTCAATGAAATGATGAGGAAATTAGAGATGCAAGAAAAAAGATTGTTATTGCTGACGCGATCGCCTGGGGCTTAAAATGTTTTCCAACTAACAAACCCCATGTTGCGATGCATTTAATAATAAGTACTGACATTATTTCAGAGCCAAGTTTCCATAACATTACATTTGAACAGAAAACTGGAAACGAAACTAGATGAGTTTCTAAGATAACTACGAGCACTGACAGACTACATTGAAATAACAGGACCAGAGATTGATCAACAATTCCGACGCGAATAATTCATACCAGATGCTCTATCACAATATGTGCAACTTAGGAATGTATGGTAGTATCAACACATCGACATAACATGTGAATATAGGTTTGTTCCGAGGCCATACGAACTGTCAAACTACTGTCAAATTTCATACATAGAGACATAACCTCATCAATTTTCATATGAAAACCGATCTGTATGGATGAAATCGTGTTCGTTCGGCCAGTGAAAAATCGAGTTTATTTTTCTGAATTAATTTCTTGAATTTTCTGATAGCTTAGGGATAAATAACGTTCGCTATTTTCAGTGCTGCCAGTAAATACATATCATTATTATCTGGAAAAATATGTGTTCCGGTTAACCCAACCAAACCTCCACACACATGTCTCACGAAAACGGATATTTGGTAATAATTCAAAACTGCTGGCAGCACTGAAAAAGTGGACGTCATTTTATGAATGATCCCTAATCGAAAACAACAGAAAATTTAAGTAATCGAAAAAGCATGTGAACACTTCTAGTTTCAAATAAGGTGAGACAGTATCCGTTGAAACTTGAAACTAGTAGTAATCTAGAACAAATCTTTTATAAAAAAAAATCCTTTCACATAATAACAAACCCTAAAGACTCAGAAAAACAATTTAATAGAAAAAACCTTCCACTGCACTTTTCAACGTAGTAACGTGTATAAACAATGTCCGTTCAGTTGGTCATTAATTTCTAAAATTACCCTTTAAGTATAATTATATACACTCCGTTTACACCGGTTTTCTTTAATAAAAAAAACGAGAGAGAAAAAAACACAGAAACGGAAAACGTGTTGAATAAATGCTATCTGGCAGCAATGTAATTTAAGTCCGCATTTGACAGGAAAGCTTTGAACATTTTCTAGGCAAATACTTAAGCTATTAACTTTTAACACGATCCGACATAAATTTATGCGAAAGCGATTTTTCTATTAGATAATAAAAAGTGTACAGTAAATCTAAACCCAATTTTCATTTTCGGATCTCTTTTAGGTGTTGTACACAAATGACGTCAGACGATGTAAGAGGGTGTACGGGATAAGAAAGCACTTTTCTATATCGAACCATGACATATTTATTTGAACATATGTGTAATATGGTTCAATTGCAGAGTTTGTACCACAGAAATCCCATTTCATTCACTAACGTTTACTTATGTCGCTCAGTTCATCCTGACAAATTTAACTTTTGGGTTACATTCTTCTTTGTTAGTGAAGAATTACTTGTCAGTGAAGAGTTAAAATTTGGTGAGTTAACTGAGTGAGTTCACTGGACGACGAAAAGGTTTTTGTCTAGTTTTCCTTTCGCCTCTCGCTCGTCAGTCGCCATTTATATAAATAACTAACACATTAACGCTAAATTAAGTTGAAAAGCCGTCCTTAGGCTAAACACTTACTGCAAGTGAAATATTATTATTATATTCGTAATTTGTATTTTTTTTAATAATAAAGTTCGTTAAGTCACTGGACGACGAAAACATATATTTTTTGTGTGTGCTCTCATAGAGTGTATCAACCCAAAGAAACGCGAAAAAAAGGTCTAATTCAAAATTTTCTTTTGTTTTACTGTCAGAATTGACAGAAGTTGACAGTCATTCTAGCTACAGATAGCGACGCGATAGACCTAATTCCAATTTTTCTTTCGTTGTCCTGTTAAGTTTGACAGTGCAATAAAAGAAAGAAAATTTAAATTAGGTCAGTTACACAACTTGGCAAAAATAAAACACGAAAAAATACATCTATAGAGTTACACTCGAGGGCATGGTGGCTCTGTCATTTTTAAAGTGCCATGTGATTTTTGGGTGCCGATTAGCATCAGCGCCACCAAGTAACCTCTCGACCATAACCCTATGAATACAGATAAAGTGGCAGCTAAGTAAAATGATGGTGTGATGTTTCCGGGAAGGCTTTAATAAAAAAGCGACTCTGGAGTTGTATTTCTTTGATCGACCCTTTTTTTTGCCCGACGGGGAATGGATGATTCGATAAAATAGCGAATGGTAATTTGTGCACGACCCCTACACCGAAAATACAAATTCATTTCGATGTGTATTATTCACCACTGCCGTAATTTCCTCCCTTTTATTCGGAGTGTATATTCCCGCATATAAAATTCATTGGTAAAATATTTATTCAAGTAATTCAGTCGCTGTCTCGTTTGAATATTCAAAGGAAAAATTTATATTTTTTTTTCTTCTCTCATTGAAATTTTAAAGCCATAACTTGTTCACCGTCGTCGCACACCATTTATATATCCCGTTTTTCTTATAATACGGTTATAACGTGAAATCCTTTAACTTGGGAAAACATTTCATTAGCACCATTTCTACTGGTTACATAGAACCGTTATTATTCTTTTCGGGTGCCGGCATAAATTTATTAAAACAGAAAATAATAATAGAAAATAACCGAGCGAAAAAGAAAATCGTTTTTCTTTCTATCACCGCAGGACTACTTGCGTAATCAATCAAAAACAAATTTAATTTCGATTTTAGAACGCGGAAAAAAAAGTCAAGTGAAAGTTTTTTTTTTCTTCGTCAGTTTGGTGTTCCGCGGTAGGTATCCCAGTTGTTTGTGTATTCAAAACAGTTTGGCTAAAAATAAAAACGGAATCGGTAAATTCATGTTCGTTCACACAAAAAAAATATTTCGATTGGAATGACAACTAAAAGAAAGACGTGAAGAAGCATAGCACTGCTCCTAGCACGAATACTCATTTTTCCAACGTCAAAAATGCTTCAAACTTTCATACATGTATGCGTGTACGATTACATGCGTTGTGTCTTTAAAGCAAGAAATCATGTCTTTTTGAAAGAAATGCAAGTCATATTCTGATTGCATGAGTCTCCGAATATTTCTTGTGTTCATGCTAGGAGCAGAGCTGTGGAAGAAGAGAAATAAAAACGGCATCGTCAAATTGAAAGGGAAAAAAAGCGAACGGGAAAAGGTTTTTCGACTTAATTGAATTTCCTCAATACATAAGCGTTTCATAAAGAAAAAACCAAAGGAAATTTTTTTTTATCCCACTTGTCTTTTAAATTTGCTGGTATAACTCATTTAATTAAGTCAATATCAAATTTGAAATTTAATTTTCCAATTTCTTTTTGAACTTTATACACCATCCATCCAGCCAAGTGTTGAGAAAAAGACATACAGTAAAAGGAGAGCAAGCAACGATAGACATCCATACACAAAGTATAATATATGTTGACTTGGCTTGGCAGTGATATATCACATATAATAACCGAGAAGAGTGTTGGCTGTAAAAAGCGCATTCTAAACGATATATTTATACAATGAACGTAGCGTAGAGTGAACCATCCATATACGAATCGAGAGTGCTCTAATATTCTACATCAAGTTAGGTAAAATGATGTATGAGCTGCTTATAACATTTTAGTTTGGGAAAACTTTAAGAATTTAGAATGTTCTTTCCCGCTGAGTGAGAGTTTAATTGAATATGAAAGCTTTTTAATGAATGAAGTTCATTAGGAAAGTTTTCAATTTTTGATAAAGTTGTTGATGGAGTATAGTGAGGTCGAGACGAGTTTTAGTTCGGGAAATTATTACCAAAACATTTTCGAAAGAAATCCAACGAAGAAAATGTCCACAAAAAAAAAGTTCCATGCAAGTAAAACATTTCCGAATGGTTGGATATCAATATCGATGGAATTATCTTTCCATTTTTTTTTTGTTACGACAAAAAGTTATTTACGCACAAAAAATTGAGACATTCATCCATAAATCCAATTATCATAACCTCTCTGTATTATTTATACCGCCGTTCTGTTATACCAATATTCTGTATATTATGCTAACAATCCACCGAGAACAATAACATTTTTATCAATTTCACTCAAATCAAAATCGAAAAAATCAACAAAATTTCGATCTCATTTCAGATTAATATTATATTGGCATCTTCTGCATAAAATATACTTCAAGATTCAACAAGAAACATTTACATGACTGAACAATATAATATACAAAAAAAAGGAAAGAAAGATTTACATTCAATTTTGCACGGCTTTCTGCTTATTCCCTTTCACATACAACTTCGACAAACACTTTTATCACAAAATAAGTTAAAGACACCAGCAGCAAGCATCACCACACATTAAAAATATGTTTCTTTTTTCTGTTGGTTGAACCGTTTCTTTTAACCGTGATGTGTCACCGAAATCACACACATCTTATCTGGGCGGCGTATTGTGCCCCACTGGCTGTTTGAAGAATCAGTAGACATACGGGCGCTGATACTGGATAGGAATAGTCCGTATCCGAAACGGTACAAATAGGGGGATGGTTGTGTTGACTGGGGAAATTTCATGTGATTCATATGATTACGAACCGGTTCTGTGCTGATAATCGTTCGGGTATGGCGCGAACGAAACGAATGTTTACGACGGGAAAATGGGGGGAAAAAAAGCTTGGAATTGAGGAAATTTATAGCGGAAAAGTTGGAGAATATTTTCATGCTATATCGCATGGTAAGGTAATGATATTCTGTTGCTTCAGGGTAACTTTTCTTTCGTTTATGGTGTTCTTTTGTAATAATTATGCGTTTTACTGATAAATTCAATGTTATTCTTCTAATGGTTTGGTGTGTTCCTTACGAAGCCAAGATTTTCAATTGAGACGCGAGGTAAGAAATGTTCGTGAAAAAGGTGTGGAGTATTTTCTCATTCACACATAATGCTCTACAATATATAGGTGCAGCAGATAGAGGATAATTATAACCCTCTAAGTGCACTTCTGAACACACATAACAATATTTCATGCAAACATAGAACGAACACGAACAGTCCCTAAGATTACTACCGGAGTTTATATCGTAAGTTACAGGCTTTGTTCTTATGCAGCCAGTGACTACGAGGTCAGTGTCAATAGGTATATTGAGCAAATTGATTTTGTAGCTTTGCAGGTTGACTTATTAAAATGTCGACATATTTGAGTCCTGTCTCAGTTCATCACTGGTGTCATTTTGTAATTTATATTTCAAATTTATCGGTCGACCTATAAACTGTAATGAATTTTTTGCGCAACATTTCTAATATTTACACTAATCCGTTACAGCCGACTTGTATACATACCAATTTGCCACATGTGTGTGGGAACGAGTACTTTGTTAAGCTTTAACTTTGTGCTTCGCTTATATGCTAAAACCAAATTTTCGTTAGATAATATAATTGATAAAGTTGTATCTTTTTCGGGTTTAGTATTGTGGCTCGTAGGCACATATATTTGGCTTCAATGAAAATGAACAAAGTTGATGATAAAAGGTTGTGGAAGTGAGTTTCTTGGAACTTTTAAAATTCATTTTAGTTTAGAAGTTAGTCTTAGTCTTTGGCTTACTATATCAAGAACACAACGCTCTGATAATGCAACCAGTGTGGTACTCTTGGTGTATCATGTCTCACATGCTGTTACATTACGGTGGAAATTGTTTTTGTTACGAATTCTACCCACACTCAACACGTGAGCAGCTAGAGTTTTAATACAACAAAGTTTGGTGGCTCGTCGTACAGGCTTTCACTTTTATAAAAAGAACTTTCGTCAACCCCAACAAGTTTTCTTTTAAATTCAAAATCATTTGACCAAATTGGTCTTTTAGTTGAAACATGAACATAAATAATGGTTGCCATTCAGATTTGTATATTTACTGTGTGTGAGAAAATTTAACCTGGTTCAAGTTTCTCTATCGTCATCGAATGGAATGAAAGAGTCAAACACTACGTAATACTATGAACTAATGAACGAAATTCGTATCACCAATATACTGAACACATGAAAATTAATAATTCGACTCGATAAGTAAATTTCCAATGTCTCGATATTGGTCCGGCGAAGCCCTAGCCATCCGAAAAAACTGTCCCTGACGGCTTGTCCGGCTCCACTCTAACGAGTTTATGTGGCCACCAGCCGGAAATACATCGGACTTTTGTACATTGGCTCCACAAGTGGAACGATTTTTCCACATGAAAATTACTAATTCGACTCAGTGTATTGCAGTGCTAAAGATAGAACATCAACGAAAAGCCAGTGTTTTAGAAGCTTTTCAATAACTCTTTTGTTTCGGATTCTTCATGAAATTCTGGATTAAATAAAGATTAATTGGATTTAGGTCATGTTCAGTCCGAGCCTTCATTTCACAGTTGAGTAATTTTTCGTACAGTGTCAAATGTCGAAGTCCAGAGATCATACGCTGACATTTTATTTGACTGAAAATGTGTCGAATAAAAATGAAATCAGTTTTGCTGTTGACATTGCAACATCTACCGTCAAATGGCGAAGCGATGGTTCAGTAGGAAAAGAGAAGAGTGAATAGAAAATTTATGCCGTGATACCGCTCCAGAGACCTCCTTGAACTTGTTGGTTAATTTACAATGTTAAATGTTAATGTCAGTAACTTTTTTAGTTGCAAGTTTAACTTTGAAGAATAGTTGCAAAGACGTCATGCAAATGATTTGGATATGAGCTTCAGAAACTAACAAATTCTTACTCCACTTTATTAGCATCCCATGTTTGTGTTAAATTTTGATTTGCATTTGTTAATTGAATATTACAATAATGTCTCTACAAAGAAAAATATTTTAATTTTCAAGTAGTTGAGAGTAAAATTATGTTTTAATTAGATTTTATTGTGTAATGGAATGATTTAGTTGTGATATATATGTTGTTCGGTTATGCTTGATGTAGTGGCACATAACACCCAGAAGAAACGGGGAAATTATTTCCAGCATAATGCGATGTGTTATATATAAAAAAATGAGCGCATAGGTATACACGAGGATTTTGTTAGTTTTTAGTTGTCTTTTCCATTAATAACACAAAGAATGTGTACACGAATATACAATTTATGAATTTCGTTCATTTTGTTGTTGTTGTTGTTTTTGGAGAAATTACATTAAATTTTAATTACAAAACTCTTTTGCAAGTTTTAGGGATTATAATTTTTCAAAGCAATGAATTTCAATTAAATTTGCAATTTCTGAATTTGTTTCCCAAATGTATAGAGAAGCATTGTTTTCGCTTCGTATTATACACACCACGACTGTAACGCCAAACTTATTTGCTCAAATGAACATAATTTTCATATCAGGTGAGTGTTCTGCGGCTTCTTGCTGCTTCTTCCTTTGCCATGTTCCGTTAGGGTGTGTTCGATGAGAGTGGATGAACTTTTGACTTTAATGCTATCTGCACAATTTGTATACTTCGTGTAATATGAAACCTGTGACTTTTTAACCTAGTAAATTTGAGATGGAACCATTAGGTCCAAGCAAATCGAGAAAACGTTTTCAGGTTGAAACCTCACCGATCCATTAATGTTTAGAATGGTATGGTATTGGGCTTGAGTGAATGTTTGAAATAAGTATACTTCCGAAGACCAGAAATTGGACGAAATCAGGGTAAAAACAATTTGTCGTACCCTTTTAACCTTTATCACGCCCGGTAAGTTGACTTTGGTGTGTGTTGGCGCTTCAAATCAAATAATCGAATCGAGCGCAAATCTGATAAAATCTAATACATTTTGTGTGAAATATTTTCGCTCGTTGCTCCTTCGGCTCCACTCTCTCCACGAGCATTCACTATAAGATAAATACTTAAGCTTACATTCAAACTTGTGCAATCATGATCCACTTACTTGACCATGGTTGTAATATACTATGGCGGTCTTATAGAATATCACATAATATCGGACAGATGACAGAAAATCGAGAAAAAAAATGGATTGAGAAGATCGTAATATCCATACACTGAGCCCATTTTGGTTACAAAAAAGATTTTATGAAAATCGACTCACTGGAGCTCTCAGGGCGACTGTAACTGAAGAAAACACAGACTTTCATATTTATTTATTTTCAACCCTTAGAATTAATGGTCATGTTGGTTGCACCACTCTTCATGGTCCATCATCTTCCCAGTTCTATCACTTTGAGATTTTGAAAGATTTCTGAGGTTCTTCTGGACTTTTGGGATTAAAAGAGCGATACCATGTTCGCGCTTGCCAGTTCTAGAATTCAAGAAATTTAAAGTAGGTCTTAGTTATTTTGGGTTCCCCTCTGGACTTTTATGATTAGTTAGGTCACTATGGGTTGGTTCTCAGAACTCGACTATGGTCTAGACTATGGTACATGATCCACTACCTTCCCAGTTGTAGAATTCAAGAAATTTAAAGCATCTCAAAATACCAGCGCATGTTGGTCGGACCATCTTGGTCCCACGGGCTGGACACTCTGTGAATAGCAGCATTTAAAAAATGAAGAATAGTGTCAGGGGCAGGCTTGGTCCCTAAGATTTCATCATAAATTTATGTCCGTAAGTGGTTTGTACTAAATTTTATTAAATCCAAAAAAGTACGTCGTAGCGTCTGCTACGTTCTACACTTATTGTCATTGCAACAACTCCAAAATAAAAATATCAATTAGAAAGACTTGACATTTGTTACTTTTTCTCCTCCATCGCCAGTAATTTGTTGGTCCTTCGGCTTTGTGTACCTTCGCGAGTAGTCGTACTTTATTTCACAATTCACTGCATTTCGAATTGCTGACGCTGCATGCTATTCATATTATGGTGGCCCACCGCTGCGTAACAACGTGATGATATCCACTGTTGTTGTAGGTAGTGGGAATTAAAATGGAATTTACGTTAAAATTATCGTATTTTCAATGTTACGTTGAAAGTGTTAAGCTGATATGTTGCCTGATTGACTACACTTCCCACGAATCCGACCGCTGTCAGTATAGCAAGAAATATCATCAAATATTCAATTCGCTGCCATTCAAATCCCGTGTTTTTTTAGAGGCAAAACGCCCACTTCAACAGCAAAGTTGAAGATGCGTTAGAGTGTTCATTTTAATGGTTTTCTTTTGATTAAAAAAGTTCTGAAAAATTGCATTTGAATTTCAGCCGTTAACATATTTTGTCAGCGTACAGTTGATGCTTCTTTATCCAGTTTTCTGTAAATAACGAGAATATGTGAAGAAAAGTGACTGTTTGCTTTGCATAGCATAAACTTTCGATGCGATTGATATCAAGCAGCAGAGAGGAACGGAACATAGTCGCTAGTATCGTGTGCACAAGTATAGGTATACATATAGAATGTACACAACCTGCACACACAACAACAACAACCATATTTTACTTTCATATTTTCCATGGAAAACCAAAATTATAATTATGTAGTGAGCATACAGAGAATTTGTAAATTTTCGCAATTAAATTATGTCAAGCCGACGTAGACCTTTAGTGGTGAACTCTCTCGCTTCTCAATCTCGCAAGTTATTATTCACAGCATAAATTTAACACACGTTTAAGGAAAATTTAATGTGCTTAGGATGTGCTTAGATCATATTTTGTTATAAGATAAATAGTAATTAGAGGCAGTGCTATGAGGCAGAGGCACACACATCTTTCCATCTATATATTAAAACGCAAAGCAGATTTAATTCACAGGAAATAAAATCTGTTAAATTTGATATTTCAGAAAATTAATTTAAGATTTTATCACACACAGGTACATCCAGCAGATATACACCCGTGCCGTGTATGATGAATAGAATTCTTGGAAAATAAATTACATTAAAAGACACACACACGCGCGAACGAAAAACGATGATTTTTCAAATCAATTTTAGGTAAATTTAAAGGGAACTGTCTCGTCCATGACGTAGTGAAATGGTTAATTGTTCGAGTCTGGGGCACAATGTTATTTAATTTGCAAAATATGTACACGAAGTGGAATTATCGGAAGTGATGTGAAGAACAAATTTAATTCAGATCTTCAATAAAAATTAAATTGTACGCGAGTAGAGATGACACGTTATACACGTGCAGGATCAGCGGTGAGTGAACACAGATTTTTGAGTGTTTAATGCAAATTCAACTTTTTACAAACCAAAGCATTTTTTATCGTTTCTGTTCGGCTGAATCGTCTTGACAGAACGAAATCTATTACTTCGATTGTTTTAACATACATTTATTAAATGCAATTCAATTCATATTCATTTATCGTTCAGGCGCAGTTATTTTGGAAAAATTAAAAGGACTTACTTTACATTTCGCTTATTTACTTCTTGACATCAGTAGTTTTGGAAGAATTGTTTCATTCTTCATTTGAAATGTCACGTTGTTCCCGTCGTATAAAATCGTACAATCGTAATATCTCCACTCATTGCGTTAATGCAGCAGTTCCATTACCATTTGAGTCAACTTCCGTGTAGGAACCAGTAATCTCAAAAATCCAGGAAGTAACCAAAAAATCAGAATAATCCCACAAAATACTAATGTTCTGGAATTGGGAAGTTGGTGGAATGATGGAATTACACGAACCAACCTACTTCCGTTTCAATAATCCCAAAAATCCAGACGAGAGCCCGAATGGACCAGCGCTGAAAATTCTAGAATCCTACAAGTGGTGGCAGTGACATGAAAGTCATTGGGCCAAGGGATGTGGTTTTGTAAATTTTTGGTGCGAGCATAATATTTGTGGGGTGAAATAGTTCCTGTTTTATGTTTCGGTAGAGCTGACAGTGTTCCATAAGAATGATTTTAACCTTTGGTATTTATTGCTAACCACATTATCTTATCCTGTAGACTTTTAACGGAAAGAAAACCGAGCAAACGGAGCAAACATCAGATAAATTTAATTAGCCATGTCAAAAATTTATGAATGAGAATAAATCAAAATTAAATTTTTCGAGAATTTTTCTTCTATCATTTTGACATTGCCCTCAAGGCCAGTTACGTTTAACTGAGCCCAAATATCTCTTCGTTAGCACTCTTATAACTGAATGAAAGCTTTGAACTTCAAAGCTTGAATCTTGGTTATTTAAAAGCGAAAAAAGGCTGCTAGGCGCAACCAGTAAAAAACGATCTTTTCAAAAACAATAAATAAAAATCATCAACTCTATTACGTCCCAAAGTCCCCAAGATGCAATTTGAACACTTGAAGCTTGGTGTTTTTATATTGAATCGTACGCCATTTTGATAAACTAACTTTTTAACTCAAGAAAGGATTTTCTCAATTTAAAACTTCAAAGTGTACAACCTCCTAACGGCAATATTCGTAATGCGGTCTTCTGTATGTCGATTTTGTGGCTGGTTGCTATAGCATGTCTGCAATTTACTCATTTTTTATTAAAAATCTGAAACCGACACGCAATAAAAAATTCCAATTACTGCACCTTCTCCACTCTCTCTCCTCTCTCTGCTATTTCTGCCTGCATTGCAATTCGCAATACAGTAACACCTCTCCGTAACTTTCCATTTCCATTCTGTTAAAAATCTCATTCCTTCACCCCAAAAAAAGGGCGACTGAAATTAATAAAAGCAAATTTATGAATAAAATTAATCAAATTGAAAGATACGGTTCACTGATATGTTATTTCACGTATTATGAACCACCGCCGTGTTACGTTGTGCTGACTAGTGCAATATATAGCCAAAATCCTGATACAACAAATAAATACATTTTTGCGACGACAACACGGTACTATACAGCACAGCTCGCCCATAAGCATATTTGGCAAAAGTAGTGCTGGATGATACAAATGAGTTTCATAAATGGATGACGCCATTTACGTTATTTGGTGATTCGTGTGCTTGAGGTGATGAAGAAGTGGCTGTGAGATAGGTTGGAATGTAATTTTGTGTAAATTCTATTTAGCCGGCCGAGGCGTTGGTGGAAATGTCATTGGAATTGTGCCAACGCTTAAAAAATATTTGAAAAAAAATTACAAATAAGAAAACGATGAATACAGAAACAGCTTTTGCTGCGTCATTCATGAAACTCGCACGTCCTTCTTTGGCATTCTCTGCATGAATAAATTTTTCCTGCGACACGACACATTATATCCAACAAAAAACTGCTGTACATCTGCACAAAAGAAAAATTTTCTCAGTCGAATTTTTCCAACGAAAGCAATACAAAATTTTACTCGATTGGTCGTTTCAGTCTTGTCCATCTATAGGACAATGTTCACAATTGAATTTAAATAACGGGCCTGCTCGACGCAGTAGTCAGAATAGAGTAAAGAATTTGTTCTCGGATTTTTCGTTGGTCAAGCGAGTCGCCACCGGTCATCGGTGGGTTTTCATTTTTACAAGTTGGCACACATGTTCGTTATACCACTGACTGAAACCCCGTTCTTCCACTTACGTTATAAACAAAAGCTAAGCGAGCCAACCTTAATCAATATCTAATATAATAACACTACGTGCCGAAGTTCCATTCCAAATAAGTGGCCAAATGAATGGTAAAAAAATCCGTGCTTGGTACTTGGTTGTTAAAATGTCGTTCGACATGCATTTTATCCCAACTGAGAGCGCCGCTTATCATTTCTTCGGCTTAAAAACAAATGCTGCGATCATTTGTGATTTTTGAACGTTCTCTACGTGAATACCGTTTTCAATAAATGTTACTTGTTCTGTTAACCAATCTTCATAAAGAGTTTTCCATTACCTAACTCAGACGATTTTAAATTAATTTCCACCCAACTACACTTTTACTACTGATGCATTAAAATTTGATTTGTTATCGAGCTTCAAAACGCTGGCTATACCGTAGAGGCTGCTATTGTGGCTGTAGGCGTTGGTGTAGGATGACGTTGATTGAGAGTTCTTTGTGAAAATGGTACAAAAAGCTCGTGTATCCCTATTATTAGCACCGTCGACATGGTCTCTGTTGTCCGTTGTAATTGGGCTGATCCGTTCATGATTTTCTAGTTAAAAACAATTTAAATTAATTAATTAGATTTTTAACGCTGTTTACAATTCACGATCCGAATACAAGCGTGAACAAGCTGATTAAAATTGAATATTCAAACGAAATAATAACTTTTTCCAATTTTCTCAACACTCTTCAAACATAATTAATCATTAACGTGGTGTGCGATTGATTAATATAATACATCGTATCACACCAAGAAAAATGTGCTGGTAAATATGGTGATAGATGCCGGACGTTACTTCCGGTTTTCCTGTTAAAATCGAATAAAACATAGAAACACTGACACGAGGGACAAAATGACAAGAGGGCAATAAATGACAGTTCAATTTTAATCAGAAAAAAAGATTATAGAACCATAGGTTTGGTCCAAATAACTGTAAACACTAACTTTGACAACCCGAACAACGACGATTTCATCCACAGAGATGAACATATCCTAAACGTCAAACAAATCCTTTGTAATTTTTTGTCGAACTCAAAGGTGAGGTTAGATCATCTTCTGTGGATGAAATTTGACATTTCGAAATGACCTTAGAACAAACCTATATGCGCACTATTTGCGAACTATATGACAGTCTGAAGAGTATTCTCTTAAAAATTAATGTAAACTGAGCTGATTACGTACAGCGCGTGAGTTGCCGTTATCATTACTCTGCATAAAATAGTAACAAAAGTCTTCTAGCCATAATAACAGATGCATTAGTGTGAGCCAAATTCTCACTACAATTGTACTTTTTTAATGTGTAAGAGTAAACTACATCAACTTAAGTATGGTTTACACTCAACAAAAAGTACTCAATGATAGAGCATTTAAAACGACGGGTGGTTTTGTTGGCAGTAACTCAGCAATCTCATAAATTTGTATATAATCGAGTAACCAAGTTCTATTTTGTTAAAACTTTTCATTCGTTGAGAATCAGCAGCACAATAAAGATCATTATTTTGTAATTGTCTCTTATTCCCTGGAGATATTTGGACGTTCCAACAGGTTATGAGCCCAGACAATGAATAAGACAGTACAAAATAGAAGAACTAGAAAAATGGCTACAGAAACGAAGATAACATTGACGAAATTGAATGGCAGCAACTATTTTAACTGGAGGTACAAGATGGAGATGATGTTGATAGGAAAGGGTTTGTGGAAAATGATGAATGACGATAAACCGGACCCAGTTACTGCTGATTGGACTGAGAAAGGCGAGAAGGCTCATTCACATATTGCATTGACCATAGAAGATGATCAAATTCAACACATAAGAACTTGTACAAGTGCAAAAGAAGCCTGGAAGAAACTCAAGGAGTTTAATGAGAAAGATACACTTTCAGTCGGGTCGCGATTTTAAGAAAATTGATGACGAAGAAACTCGAAGAAAATGGGGATGTCGTAGCACATGTGAACGAGATGAACGAACTCTTCCAGAACTCTTCCAGATGAACGTGATAAAGGAAGCTTCAGCATACAAACTAAGTTCTTAAAGACATTCGAAAGATGATGTTACCTGTTTCTTTTGTGACAAGAAAGGACACTACAAACAAAATTGCGAGGAATATAAAGAGTGGATCGATAAGAAGCAGTGTCGAAGCGACAGAGTGAAACTAGTCTACGAAGATGATTCCGATGTGGATTACGCTTTTTGAGAATAGTATAATTGAAGGACATACGGTAGCAACAATGGCTATGATTTGTGGACCCCGAGTGATATTTGTGTAAATGAGGAAGGAATGATGAAAAAGAAGAAGAAGAATATGAGAAGGTTTGAGGCAACAGAATTTGAGCGCGGAGCAACAGAATTTGAGCAAGTTAAGATGAAGAATTTGAGACGCAAAAGAATTTGAACCGAACAGTGGCAACAGAATTTGAGCGACATAAGAATGATTTCGTGATGAATTTTATGTAGTGAGATCTGGACTTTAGTTAAGGTCATTGAGGAGGAGGTCTTTTTCAAATTTATGAACTTGTGGAGTGGTGTTGGAAGTAACTCAGCAATCTCATTTTTTATATAATCGAGTAACCAAGTTCTATTCTGTTGTGTTAGAACTTTTCATTCGTTGAGAATCAGCAAGATCATTATTTTGTAATTGTCTCTTATTCCCAGGAGATATTTGGACGTTCCAACAGGTTTAGCTAAACGGAGGCAAAACTGCGTATGTGTAAATCAAGCATTAAGTTTAATCCATTTATTCATGGATCATTCAAAAATTACGTAACATTTTTTCTGCATTCAAAGCAGTTTTCATATTCTTTTTAAAAAACAACTGTGAGTGAACATAGGAAAAACGGAATGTAAACGTAAGAAAGACTGAGTGGTTTTTTGAGGAATGTTTTTTGGGAACTTTAAATGAGTTCTAGAAATCATAATTCCTCACGCACACGATAGAATTAAAGTAGCGAAACACAAAGATGCATCGAAGGTTCTGAAACAACAGGTTAAGACCATTCTGAGTTGATCACGAAGGCGGTGACACACAAATTTTAACAAATAGATACGTTTTATTGAACAGACCCATTGCAGATTGTTTGAAATGTTAACTCGAAGAAAAGTTTTTATCAAGTTGACATTTCAAACAATCTGTAATGAGTCTGTTCAACAAAAAGCATCTATTTGTCGTTGTGTGTCACCCGCCTTCGTGGGTGTCCTAACCTGTTCTTTCAGAACCTTGGATGCATCAACTATCTCAAATATAGCGCAAACAATAACGCCATCTGTTGCCTTAACTGAAACTAACTATTTTTTCGATTACTTTCGGTCCTGTGTTGACGGAATAAATGAAATGAAGATCCTACGAACATATCCCCCAAAAAACCATAAAATTTCAATCAGATTTCCATCGGTGTATGCATTGACATTAATGCGAATGATTACAGTGAAAATATCAGCGGCTAATATATTTAAATCGTATATCGGCAGTGGTGGGATGTAAATTACAATGGATGTGGAAATACATCTGAACAGGTGAGTGGTGATGGAAATGCTACAACTTTTTGGATTGTGGGAAAATTAATTGGAGCAGCCACGTGTTGGTTTGCGGAATAGGTTAAATAGAAAGGATTTTAAAAAAATCGGTTGAAATTGGATTTTTTAAGTACTGAAAGGTTTCCACTGATGATAGCATGAATTGTTTATTTGTGTCGCAATCGGTGTATGCGGCTCCATAATAAATGTTTTCCGATCGAAGAGAAATATTTCTTTTTATCGAAAACGACCTATACTAAACTTCGTTGGCAACAGAAATGAATTCAGCATCGGCACTTGTTGATGCGAGATACAATGCCAATTGATTGCTATTAGCAATTGGTGTAATTTGTTTATTGGGGTACGACACTGTAATACAACTGCAGGCAGGTGAACACGATAATCGTTGATGGGTGCATGTCAACAAATATTGTTTGATAAAGTGGTTGAAATGCGATTGCAGTATCTGTATCTGAGATGAAGATTTTTGTTCGTATTCAATAGAACTGTGTTAGGGAGTAATATGTCGTCAGGTTGACTGAAGTGTTAATACTTCTGATTAAGCGTTGAGCACTCGTTTGAGAAAGTCAGTTAGGGGTGGTCGATTTTGTGGGATCTTACTGATAAAAGCCTGTTTTTAGGCTTTGTAACAGGTATAACTCAAAATAATTAAAAAAAAAATTTCTGGTAATATTTATGTTTCTGCGTCTGCTATGGAATTACCTTTCCAATGAGCTATCGCAAGACAAGTTTATAAATAATTCGGCCAAAAAAAACGTTTTTTTCATATTGAAAATTGTGGAAAATCTGACTTCGGCGAAACTTGATGACTTACAAAAACTCGGCCAGCAAAATTTTTTCAATTTTTTTCTTTTTTATATGTTAGAGTGGACCTCACAGAAAGATAAAATGCTGTTTTAAGGTTGAAAAAATGTACAACCTGGTCGTGGTGGTTTTTAGAATGGGAAAAAATCGGCTACTCGAAAATTTTCAATTTTTTTTTTACCACCTGGAGATGATGAAGAAAAAAGTTTGTATGTGGCTTTTTGGTACCTATGGGCCACTATTTTTTCTGGAGGGGTCCATTTCCGATCCCACAAAATCGACCACATCTAATGTCAATATATATTAGGTGTGTATTGATGAAGCAACTGTCACAAGTTCTAATCACTAATCACTAAGTTCGTTACAACTTTTCATGCAAAATCTTTTGCTTCACAAATTTAAATTTATATAAATTTTGCTAGGTAATATAAGGTTCGATTAATTAGAAGAGGTTTTACTTCATCTTCATTCGTTTTAAGAGCAATGTACCCTTTACGAATTTGTAGCCGATATTTGGGCGGAAAAATATTCGTTTTTTTTTGATGATTTCTTTGAATTAAAATCAGTTTTTGAAAAAGAAAAACGCAAAAATATGCTACTTTGAAAGGAAAAATTGTGAGTCAACCCACAGGGAGAAACCTGTGCAGATTAAATAAATTTACACAAATTTACCCACAAACCAATTTTTCCTTTTAAAGTACCACATTTTTGCGTGGTTTTCCTTTTTCAAAAAAAGATTTTGGTTCAAAGAAATCATCAAATCTAAGCTACAAATTTGCAAAGAGTCCCATTGGGTCTTAAGGCATCGGGAAAATCATTCATTAATAAAATCCCTTTATACAAGTGTTTCCAAAGTAAAATTCAAAGATGAAGTACGCCCACCATCTCTTTTGGCTTCGCTAGTATATTGCTAGTCTAAACAATATCATTCGTTGTCACAGTAACCGCATCGCAGGTAAAAGCTCTGTATAATATTAATTCCAAGTAATTTACGAATGCAGCAAACATTCTAACTTTTTGAATTCAGTGATACAGTTGCATGAGCAACGGAATGTTGCGGTTGTGGTGCTATGCTGGTGCATAAGCTATCTTCAATGCATTGTTGTTAAAACATATAAATTGTTCAGCATGATTACTTTGCGGAGCTTTAACGTAGTATATACCTGTGAGTATTGGTGGTGAAAAATCCTTTATTAAGAACGAAATGAAACGAATTTCAAACAAGGAACGGACACGAACAATTTTACTGTATATTGGAGCATAGATACATGGAATTTTAGGTGAATTTTATAATTAATGAATTGACAATTTGGCATCGTTGGAAGGACTGGAAATTTTGGTTCATTTTGTTTGGTTATGAGAATACCATTGTATGTACCTCATATGGTTTGTCTCATCTGTGTTATACTGTGTACTTTTACTGAAGCCAGTCACGGATGGCTACGTCATTTGTTAGACAATGGTCAGAAGTGAAGGAAATAATATTGAAAATAGATTTTTTTGGTTCAAATTTGTCATCCATACCAGATTCTTCGAGTAAAGTGTTTGCTATTTCTTGGGATCAATACCTTTTTAGGTTCATATCAAAATTTCCACTGTAAAGTTGGTCCGGTTTTGGTATTTTTTCAAAAGAATCCCTCTGCTAGAGCCTCAAAAAAGACCATTTTTGGCAGAATCTTCCGAACAACCAATTTCTTATGATTGCACAGTCATAAAGCCCTTTTAGTAAAATTCTCTCAAGACATTTTTAGACAGTACTCTTAACGAACGAGCGGAGCATACAATAGTTTTTAGACCCGTACCAAGTACTGGGGTCTTATAGGTTTACGAATCCGTTTGTAACACGTCGCGTCGAATTGGACTCCCTGAGTAAGGGGAAACCTATTGTGGCTTTCCATAGATGCCAAATCAGCGAGAAAAAAATGTCCATCTGTACGTTCTCTAACTTGAGTAAAACGCATCCGATTTTGAAAATTCCTTTTTTTTCCCCCGTTTGGTAATGTCAAAAGACAGTGCTTTACGGTTTTTCGAAGATATCTACGGACATGTAACCGCTACACTTGTAAGTGATACGTCAAATGAAAGGTATTTACAAAAAAAAAGTTTATAGAAATCGGATGACCGACTCGTGAGTTAAACCCCTTGGTGTGAACCAGGCACAGGGCGGCAAGCAGTTTTCGCTTTATAGGTATTGATCAGGTACAAATCAGGGAAAAAAAAGTTTGTGAAATTATGTTCACCGGAGCGTGAGCTGGGTCTCTTGGAGTGAGCTCTTATCTGGCTACTCGGCCGTACAGTGAACGTGGAGTATTTTGCCAATATCTCGAGTAAATTTTGACCGAACTTCATAATTTTTTTTTGTTTGAAAGATATTAACGAATGTAAAGTGTCCAGTACTATTTCCGGTCTCCTAACAAAATGGCTGCCGGCGGCCATATTATATTTTAGTAAAAGTGATGTAAAGTAGGAAAAATTGTACTTAGAGAGTTTGTGTTAACATAGAAGTAATTGGTTATGTGTGTGGGGTGCTTCAGGCATTCCAAATGTGGACATCTATATATAACTATATACAGCTATATTGAGCTTTATACAGGCATATAGAGCTATATAATAGCATATTCATCTGTGAAATGTTTATTTATAGGTAAATATAGCGGTATATAGCTGTTTAAATAGGAATTTGTGAAAGTTGACATCGTACGGGGCTGTCTATATTGCCTCCGGCAATTTATTTGTATATGATAACAAGGTAAAGAGTGGATAATGTAAGTGATTTTAAGGGGCGAATAGCTTTTCAGTAGAGAAGAAAAAGAAGTAAGAGAAATGAAGAGTTTCACATTAAAGGCTTTTGATACGAACAGGTGTTTCGTACGGGTCGGCGTTAGCTATGTTTTGTTTAAGGAGGGGAGAAAATAGGAAATTCCAATAAGCGAGAATCGGAATTTCTTATTTCATGTTTTTAATGGAAACTTTCATAATGCTTGCTTTCCACTTACCAAAAAAGTACTTCGTGTGAGAGACAAAAATGAATTTTATCAATTTATGCCTTGTTTACTTGACAGTTTTCTCTCTCACGGAGTACTTTTTGTTGAGTGGAAACCATACTTAACAAACGTTCTCTCAGTAAGCAATGCGCCGCATTCGGTATGCGGAATAGATAAGTGACTTATGCGGGTAAATAAGTGACTTATGCGAATGCATAGCATATGAGGGGTCAAAACTCAAGTTGGAAGCACGAAAAATGTACTTCTAAAAAAATCCGATCACTGTCTTTATAAGACGCTTTTCTAGTGCGTCATTGTATTTGATTTGTATGCAAATACTCTCTGAGGAGAGTTAGGTGCTTAATTTATGCCTCGCCTAGTTACCAAACACACTGCAACTACCCAAATTGTAACGCTTGAGTAAAATTTAGAACGTGACCAATGCGTGCCAGAAGTTCTTTGCGGAATTGTCTGACATGGGAATGGAACCCTGATCATTTTAGTGGAAGACTAGTACGTGACCACTCAGCCATTCCGCCCACAAATTGCGTTGCTGCAGCGTCCATCATAAATCCACTATTTTCACTGCACTACTTCTTGGGCTTACGTATTTTGCCGGCATGTCTGTTGTAGTGTCCTTCCAAAGAGAATTGAGAAAGAAAAATGCTTTTAAGCTGCAACGCTAATGATGTTGTCACTAAATACCTTTTGTGTGACGTGAAAACCCAAAAAGTTCGTTGGGATGTTTCAAAACATTAATTAATGTGCACTCCACCATACTACCAAAAACAGAATAAAATAGGGACATCATGTTTACAACATTTCCACCATAAACTTCATGTTGTCAGCTAGTTCGTTGTCAACTTAATTGACTTTGCTAAACTCGTAAAAGTGCAAAATAAGTTTATTCCACTATCAAAAATCAATGTACACTTTTCCTCACAACCAGACACATAAAAACTCCGAAAGGACACACCATAAATAAACACACAAGTTTAATACTCTTGAACACCTGTTTGTCGTTATGTGTAGTTTAGTCGATATATTTTTCGCAACAGAGAGTGAGAGACCGAAGGAAGGGTTACCGCCATAACAACAAAATGAAAATAAAAAGCTCGCTGCACCATTCTTGGTTGTTGTTTTTTTATCTCGGAGAATTTCACATATAAAATCCGTCGACTCTATTGCACACACACATTATTTATTTACGTTTCAGATAAATTCGTTTAAAACCGTAGCAAATTGCATTAAATCAGAGCTAAATCACGTAAACAAACTGAAAGTGAAATTGCATTCAATTTCTTTTTATAGTCAATAACATAGTATCTCAATGCCATGAACTGTATTACATAGGTACTGCACTGCTGCACTGTACGATATAAAAAATGCGATGGAAGTTTACTCATGCTTTGCTGACAAAACTGACGTTGATCCCTTCTAAAATGGTTTGGAATCTTACCAGAGATATTGCATTGATGCTCCAGTGCATTAATGCACACTGTACCCATTCTTGGTTGATATTTTAGCTTCACAAAATATCTCATTCCCATCCGATGCGAAAAATCGAGCCATGACCGTGAAGTGAATGGTACTGATACTTGCAATTGTAAATATGACTTAGGTGTTAATGCATCTTAAGTACCGTTTCCACTCAACAGAAAGTACTCAGTGTGAGAGCCGTGAGAGAGCGTGCTGTCAAGTAAACAAAGCAAAAATTGAGAAAATTCAATTTTGTCTGTCACACTAATTACTTTTTTGGAAGTGGAAATCAAGCCTTAACTACAGTAGAGAACCAATTTTTGTCTCCCAGAGGTGAACATAACGTTTTTTATCTACCTAGGTGAAATAATAGCAGTGAAAAAGTGCTATTATTTCGCCGTCGGTAGATAAAATAGCGTATTCACCTCTGTCCAAATGTTTATTTAGACACTTGGGGTTATACCATTCGCCTTCGGCTCATGCAATAACTCCCCAAGTGTCTAAATAAACATGTGGACAGAGGTGAATAATCTACTATTGTCGTATTCGTGCCATGTTGTGACGTCATCGTTATATTCTTAGAGGTCTAAATCATAAATTACTTTGAATTTTCAGGGGAAATTGTAATTCCCCTATTTTGTTGTCTCTCTTATATGATAAAGCAGTATATCATCATATAAGGGGAAGATTATGTGATGATAATCAATTCGGTATACCTATATGGCCTAATGAGTTGAGAAAATTATTTGTTATTTGTTCAACGAGGGATAAAAGTTGGAAATTGCATTTCGAGGATGTTGTTGTTGAGTTACCCGTGAAAATGCAATTTCCAAACTTTTTTCCAGAGGAGAATACAATGTTTTTCACAACAAAGACTACCGAAGTTTCAGCAAGGCAGTCTATGGAAGTATACAAATCTATGGAAACTATACGAATTGTCTTTTGCAGGTAAAAAAGTGATGAGGCAAAATTTTTATTGCAGATTCGACCAGAGGACCCCTCGAAACGTGGAGAGGTGATTTTTCCGGGACTTTAAGGTATGTTCGCGAAATGTTCTCGAATGAGTTCGATGAGGGGAACAATCTTCCCAGAGAAATTTAGTTCCCAGTTCATTATCCTGAGGGTTGAAAGTGACAAAAAACAAAAAATATTGGCATTTCAGGAATTTTTGTAAAACTTTTTCATGTGTATAATAAAATAAATGTTAAATAGATGTTGGAAAAGTATTTTCTGCAAAAATCGACAATTATTTTTGGGAATTAAATTCCAGAAGACTCAAAAAATTCCTAAACGCTGTTTTCTCATCTACATTTTCTATTTTGTGGTTTACTGACTTTTTGTGAATTTTACGCGCATTTTTATATTGAGAAATCAGAAATTCAAGTGAAACACAGAAAAACAAAATGTTTCCGTTTTTAAAATTCCGTTCGTGTACAGTCTGAGAAAAATAAGAAACTGTCAAAACAATCCAATCAATGCTATTTATCCCACATGCATTACCAATGTTTCGATATTTACGTATGTATATTTATTATAACTTGTAAATCGCTTGTGGATTAAAAAACATCGTCTGGATTGTATTCGTTGAAAAACCTGAAATCTATTTTTCTTCGACTGTAGTTCAAAAACATAAAAAAAACTACCAAAACAACAATGGCGACACTCTCGAGTTGATCACGAAGGCGGTGCGATCAAAATTTTCCTGTAGCGCCAACTAGTTTTGGAAAATTTTATATGACGATTTCAACTTAACAAAAAAAATGTTTTCAAGTTGACTTTTCAAACTATATACATGTCTGAATTGTCAAGATTTGTGTTTCACCCGCATTCGTAAGTGGCTTAACCTGTTCTTTCAGAACCTTGTAAAACATAACAAGAGGAAAGTGCTTTTTTGTCGAGTATTAAGTTTTGCAACCCGAGTAAGGGTCACATGCATACTTGCCAAAAAACACTTTCGCCGAGTTATGTATACACAACGTTTCATGCTGATGTCGGCGAAAGTTATAAATCAACTTTTTCCTCCCCAAGCAAGCAATACCGTCTCTTGCAACCCAACTACATTTATTCCCATGAAATGTTATCAAAAACGTAATTGTTTCTTACCATTTTTTTTGTCATCACGATAACTTCTTATACCGATGTAGATGATTTCTTTTTTTTAATCGACGAGGAATGGGATTCGCGAATGTTTGCGGCCAGAGTGAAGCGAGGGTTGTAATTAACACAAGTCGCGGTATATTATTTTCACATTAGACAGCTCGGACGAGCGAGAAGTTTCCGATCAGAGGAAACCTAATATTAGACAACTCTGACGAATGTGATGTTAGCGGCCAGAGCGAAGCGAGGGTTGTAATTCACACGAGTTGCGGTTATTTATTGCAAAATTAGACAGCTCGGACGAGTGAGAAGTTTGCGGCCGAGCGAAGCGAAGGTCTTAATTGACACGAATAGTAAACAACTCGGGTCTTATTGGATTATTAGACAATTTGAACGAATGCGTGGTGACAACATTTCATTTTTGTGGGGTAAAAGATATCAAATTGAGGGGATGTGTTAGATTATTACGTCTCTAACTTGACAAAAAGGCGCAGACTTTAAAACACAACGCAATTTCATTGCAACTGTTATACAACTGTTCTAAACTAAGAACCTAATATAGTCGAGAATATTCATACACGAAGAGAAATCTTGCGTTTACCTTTGTCGTATTTAGGGACAACAGAGAAAGTCTTTTGTGAAAAACTATTTACCTTTGTACGAAACGACCAATGTACGATTGGAAAGAAAATATATTTTTTTCTGCACTTCTTACCATATTTTTTTTTAATTTATCGGATTAATGTGTTGTATTTAGAGGAATATTTGGTTTATTTGAAAGATTTGAAAGATTTAAAAATGGTTACCTAGAAGCAGTTTTGAACCCCCGTCCTCATGATCTCCAGCAGTCCACGAACTTTCTAATGTTGCTGTTCAGTCATACAAACAGTGACAGCTTATTTGGAACCGTTGGTACGAAAGTAAATCTTTTGTGACAATCGTCAAACTGAAACTAATTGTTTTCATGAAGATTGACTTGGAACTATACCAATGAGGCACTTAGTTCAGAATAAAAAGAAGTAGCATTTCAATATTCGACACGAATTTCACTGCGTATACCTCGCTCGAAGTGTCACTGAGCATTTGAAAAATGTTTCTAAAGTTGTAAGCAAAAACAAAATACTATTGATTTTGAATGTGATTATTCTAAACCGTAGAAAAATTCCTTCAACATTTGTATGAAACTTAATTTCGCGGTTATCACTAAAGAGAATGGCCAACAAAACTCGTCTAAAAGTGAATATTTTTGTGAGAACAGATTTTCCTTTGCTACAAAAAAGATTTTTTTGCAGAGAATTTGAGATTATTTGTATTGTAAATTTTTTGTAGATCCTAGGTATGATGTGATGGTTCAAACAAATTGTTTGAGGTCAAAATATTGTCATTTGCTTGGACTACAGAAATTGTCCATTCTTAACCAGAACTGCTGCAGGTAACACTATTTCGTGTGGAAATTAAAGTTATCTGCAGCAGGGTAACACATTTTTAGAGGAAAATATTACCTGAAGACAATTTTCAAAAAAAACATAGCTAACGCCGACCCGTACGAAACATCTATTCGTATCAAAAGCCTTTAATGTGAAACTCTTCATTTCTCTTACTTCATTTTCTTCTCTGCTGAAAAACTATTCTCCCTTTAAAATCACTTACATTATCTACTCTTTGCCTTGTTATCATATACAACTAAATTGCCGGAGGCAATATAGACAGCCCCGTACGAAGACAAATTTCATAAATTCCTATTTAAACAGCTATATACCGCTATATTTACCTATATTTCACTATAAATAAACATTTCACAGATAAATATATGCTATTATATAGCTCTATATGCCTGTATATAGCTCAATATAGCTGTATATAGGTATATATAGATGTCCGTATATGGAATCCCTGAAACCCCACACACATAACAAATTATTTCCATGTTAACAGAAACTCTCTAAGTATCATTTTTCCCAAGATATTTCTATTTTACTAAAATCCAATATGGCCGCCGGCAGCCATTTTGTTAGGAGACCGGAAATAGTACCGACGCTTTACATTCGTTAATACCTTTCAAACAAAAAAAAATTCATGAAATTCGGTCAAAATTTACTCGAGATATTGGCAAAATACTCCACGTTCACGGTACGGCCGAGTAGCCAGATAAGAGCTCACTCCAAGAGACCTAGCTCACGCTCCGGAGAACATAATTTCATAAATTTTTTTTCCCTGATTGGTACGGTCAATACCTATCTAATAAAGCTAAAACAGACGAAATATGTTCAAATGTGGCCGACCTACAAGCAAAAACTGCTTGCCGCCCTGTGCCTGTTCCACACCAAAGGGTCTAACTCACGAGTCGGTCATCCGATTTCCATAAACTTTTTTTTTGTCGATCGGTATTGTAAATACCTTTTATTTGACGTATCACTTACAAGTTTAACGTTTAAATGTCCGCAGATATCTTCGAAAAACCGTAAAGCACTTATTGGGCCACAGCTCGGGAGGGGTCGATCCAAAATCACTCATCTTCGAACTTAGCCTGTCTTTTGACATTACCAAACGGGAAAAAAAAGAATTTTCAAAATCGGATGCGTTTTACTCAAGTTATCGTGCAGACAGACAGACGGACAGACGGACATTTTCTTTCTTCGCGGATTTGGCATCTCTAGACAACCACAATAGGTTTCCCCTTACTCAGGGAGTCCAATTCGACGTGTTACAAACGTATGCGTAAACCTATAAGACCCCAGTACTTCGTACGGGTCTAAAAATCTTTTTTTTAGTGTATACACAAACATCGAATTGTTCGATTTTATCGATTTTATTTACCAATAGCTCTAACAATGTAGCAATTCGCATCGACCGTAGTCTCCACTTTTAAAAATAATTTCTGTGACATAAAGTTTATTTTCACTCGTAACAAACGAAACAAATTTATGCGAAAAATGCTGTGACTGAAGAATGCGATTTACAACATGAATTGCTTGGAATTTTAGCCTAGAGTTTCATTGAAGCCAGGAGTCAGGTTAACGCCTTGATTTGCAGCTGTATTTGGGTAAACGACTGGACTTCCAACAGGATAAGGGTTGACGCCTTGACTTCCAACGGGATTCGGGCTACCGAATTGATCTCCAACGGGATTTGGGTTGCCAACTTGATTTCCAGAACTTGAGTTAAAGCCTGGATTTCCATTGAACGCAGGACCTGGGTTAAATCCCTGGTTTCCATTAAAGACATGATTTGGGCTGAAGCCTGGGTTTCCATTGAAGCCAAGATTCGGGTTAAAACTCTGGTTTCCATAAACAAGATTTGGATTTAGGCCTCGATACACATTGTTGTTAAGATTTGGGTTAACACCTTCATTTCCACTAGTACCACCTATATTGTGACTCGTCTTACAACACTCTATCTTGTCACCTCTACCCGATGCACAGGCGTCTCTCACCCGATTCACTTCGCTGTAATCGGTCGGGCATGATTTTTGCTTCTCAGATTTGATTGGACAAGTCAACTTGAAGCAGGTCGGTAATTTATTCTCTCTGCAACAATACACTTTATTAGTAGATCGCGTACATCCGTTTCGATTAATATCCAATCTGCGATGGAATTGCGGACAAGTCAACGTGGCGGTACAGCCAGTGAAGAAACAATCGGGTTGACAACAATATTTCTTTTTTTTCGATGATTTGCAACCTGAGAAAAGAGGCACTTAGCTCGAAGTAATTTAACGATTGATCCAAGCAAGCTAGTCATACCAAAGCGCGTTTTTGTAATTGTATCGAAATTACGAGGACATTTTGGACTCCTCGAACACCTAGTAAACATACAATTGCTGCTTGTAGTGAGAGCGGATCCTATTAATCCGCTAACAAAGTCACCGAGTCCAGCCGATGTCGGCTGAAACATTGTTAATATAATGGTAACTACAACCATCGCTACCGTCCAAGTATTTAGAAACATCATCTTGGCAATTGTAGCACTAGGTTTCAATTCTAAGTAAATCTTAAGCACTCAAGTACAGTTTATTGAGTTGATCAATTTTCGTCTTGATTTTATCAATTTCGTTCAGACACTAAACACTGAAGTCAACTTAGCAGTGAGACTGTCTATGACTTTTTCGTAAAAACTTAAATAGGCCATCATCTTTGATAACTTATGTATGGCTTGGTGGGGATTATCAAGCTATGCATTCCAAAAGAAAAAATATTCGTTTTGGTAAAGCGTACGGAAAATATTAATCATCAGTGCACTTCAAATTATGATTGGATTGCGTTACTTTTTAGTTCGCAAAATTACGATATTCCATGAGGCCAACTGTTCGATTTATTTATTGTAATTCTATTCAAATGTATTTCTTCATTGAAATTCATGAAAAGCGTAGTTCTGGGACTCGATGTAATTTCACTAGCAACTCTCACTAACCAACCTGCTCTTCTATAGGTACTTACGAACTGGTTAACCTGTCGCAGACAGCCGGCATATCACCAGTTATAATATCGGGTCTATTACTTCATGTGATCTAATAAAATTTTAGAGAGATTCATTTCAAAATCTTGTACTTCATTTTTAGTTAATATCACTTTCGCTATATAAGTGAACATTTCATTACATTTGAACGATGTAAATGCAGTAAGGTAACATTTCCAATTAGCTAACTATAAGAAAATTGAAATTGAATTGAACAGCTAAATAAATTGTCCAAAGTCGAGACAGATGCATAAATATCTATTTCAAAGCGTATATTGACTCTTTTGATTAGACCAAATCAAAATCTACAGGGGTATCAACAGAAAATTGACCTCATCACAAAAAAATATTTTTTTTCCATGAAACCAAATTGCGCACCAAATACGTTACGTAATGGTGTTGTGCACATCAAAAGTCACAGGTCTGGAGCTAATTTTATTGGTTTGCGCATGGAACTTTGAAAAAATCAGTGAAAATAAATTAAGATATCTATAAAAGTCTAATCTGATTGACTAAGAAGTTTACCAACATTACCAACCAGCAAAAAACCGCATTATTTTGGGATGATATCAGATCCACTCAGATTCAGGTCGAATCTGATCTGAAATTTTCAGATTCAGATCAGATTTGATCTGAAAATTTTCAGATCAATATGAAAATAATTCAGATCAAATCTGATCTGTTCCGAGCTCTACATTTTACATGTAAAATTAGAAATTAGTCAACAGTGTACACAGTGGTATTTTGACAGCGTCAAAACAAAGTTTGTTTGCTAGAGAGTGTATTGCCTCAAGGCATGAAAATTCGTTTTGAGAGCACAACTGTAAAGCGATATTTTCCTTACAAATGTCTAAATGGGTGTTTTGCACACACTGTGTAACACATATTGTGTTGCCCCAAGATCGCCTTCGGTTCATAATACACATCTCAATAGTGCTCAATACCAGCCATTTTGACATTTCTTATAGGAAAATAGCTGCCCTTTACATATAGCACCAGTAAAAAAGGATAATGTTGCCGATTTGTTTTTGAAGTGGCAGACATTATAACTTTATATATCCAATTCATAATGTCTATCCCCTTCCACATAATCTATGTCCATTACACTTGCAAAGTCCACTTGTTGATTTCTTTGCCAAGAAAATGAATCCACAACTATGTTACCGTAAATGATGCAAAGAGTCATACATATTTGAGTGTTCGCTCTTCACATGGACGAACTGGATAACTAATAGCCTTTTACCGTCTATAATTCATCCATCTGGTACGACGAGAAGAGGAACCCAATTTATTTTACATTAAAACACATAATATATTCAATGTCCTTCTGGTCTGAATGAGACTTTATGTGACAAACTTTGAAGTCGCTTTTGAAAGTATTAAGAAGTTTTGTCAAGTGGCAACAACAGCAAATTATATTGTTGGCTATGTTGAAGAATTTCCATTAGATTACTATCACACAAGGTGCTGCTGGTAGATGTATACATACAATATATGCTATGTGTGTGCTCTCTGTATGACAATGATGATGATGTTGATGAAGAAGTGTTACGACTCTCAGCCTTAGTTTGCGGACAAATTATAACTGAGGAAATCGATTTTGATAACGTCGACGCCTATATTATACGCATGGTGTACACATAGGCAAAACAAACATTTTGTGAAAGTCAATGGGGAGAGGTGGTTTCAGTAATTACTGGTTCCAATATTGGCTTTATTGAGAAGTTTTACGTCACACTTTATACTTGTATGACTTCGAATTTCGTTTACATAATACTTTGGTGTGTACCAAATATACATACAAATGGCCTGTGATGATGGGTGCTCCTGTTTTAAATATCCTTTTAATCTTGTTATTATTATGTGCGGAGTGTATGTTTTGAATGTATAATTACCATGAGAATAATAGCGTGTTGGTGGCAAATCTAACGTCCCACTACGCTTGTGGTGAAGAAAAATGTAGGATTAGTTCGAAGTATAATAAGAAACATTTGAAAAGAGATGAAGAGAGACAACCAACGTTTATTTTTAAACTAGCTTCACATGTCTATGCTAAGCAAATCCACTGAAACTTTACACTGCCAATGGGTTTCTTCCAAGCAACGGTTAAGCCGAACAAAATGAACCGATGTCATCCATAGAACCATAACCACAACTTATTTTTCTTTGTTATTTTGACAATAGACCGTGTGCAGTATAAATAATTTATTTTTAATTGATGTAGATTATTATTCTGTAGAACAAAAGTGTAAACAGAATATCTAAAAAATGTCTGCTTGATTTTATATCTCACTTTAAAAGCTGTAATTTGAATGAAAATAAAAGGATATCCGAACCATTCTAATTCATTCTAATTGGATTCTTACTAAGATTCTAATAAGTGGGATGGCATCGGGATGGCAACAATATTTTTCAATAATTTCTATTAAAAAAATTAAATATTTTTTTCAATGGTTTTCATGGTAAATCTTCTTTTTATTAAAATATGAAACTTTTTTCTCAAAATCGCACACGCTCTATTACATTGTTGAGGTTATGGCTGTATAAATGACGGTTTGACATTTCATTTCACCTTGGAAACCTATATAATTCACAAAGAATGTTCGGAAATTCAATTTTTCAAATTAGGGAGTTAATTCCTGTAGATACACATAGCAACATTAGTTTGACATAAGTCTTTTGTTTTCAGGCCTTTTCCAATTGTCTTAAAATGTCAAACTTGCGAAAACTAAGCAAATTGGTCGATTGATTTGGGCATTTCAATCATCAAAATTGCATAGCTTTCGAAAGTTTTAAGCAAGATCCTCTCAATACAACAAACTGACAAATTAAAATGAAAAATCATATATTTAAATGTGTATGTGACAGCTTCGTGTACAGACAGTAAAAAGGGACTCTTAATGTCAAAAGTAAAGGGACTCATAAAGTCAAAAGAAGCAAAGTTGACGTTTTCGTGTTAGTGTGATATAATTTTTCAATGAATTTCGGGTCATAATTCCTCTAGGTACCTTGAAGTTTGAAGCTTGAAGTTTCAAAACAATTGGAAAAGGGCTGAAAACAAAAGAATTTTATGTCAAACAAGGGAGGTTTTTAGTCCGAGCCGAAGGCAAAGGCTATAATCCCTCGTGGCAAAATAACAATCTCCAAACAATTACGAAAGGTATATTACTTGCGAAGCCCTGCGAAAATGAAATTGAGTAAAATGCTGCAAGTAAAAGAGTTTTTGAATATTAGTTAGACAATGTCGAGAAAATTTGTATTTTCTTGTTGGTCACAGCACTGCTTCTGGCATGATTACAAAATTGACGAGTGTCAAATTTGGAGGCTTTAGTAATAAAAACTACCGCTTAGGATTGTTTGTATTGGATGTTTTAACACATACAAGGAAAACAATTCATCTGTCTGAACAAAATTTCATCAGCCTCCGAATATTTTCAGACAATTTTCAAGACAATATTTTCAATGTTCATGCTAGAAGCAGTGCTGTGTGTTTCCCCTTGAGGAGTTTCTAAATTTTCCTTGTTAAATATAAAAATCCTCAGGACGTTGCAGCTTGCATTGAGACGCCTCAAACATTCTCCTTATGGTCTTTTCAAAGTTCCCAAACCTTTCTGCTCACCAATCGCTGCAAAACAGATCTCTTTAACCACATTTTCATCAAAAACCAAAGAATTTCAAAAGAGCCCCATGAAATAAAATCGTTGTCTCTAACATTTCTACAGCAGTAAGTGAAGGCAAAAGGTGGGGGAACATAGAAAAGACCATAAGGAGTATGTTTGAGGTGTCTTAATTCTCAATACAAGTTGCAACGTCCTGAGGATTTTTATATTTAACAAGGAATGTTTAGAAAATTCCAAGGGAAAAATGGGCTCCAAAACCCAAAAAACAAAAAAAAAATTCTTGATTCTTCGAAAGTCTACTGTTACTGTAGGGTAATTAGGTACATAAAGGGGTCGCAAAGTGACATACTGATGTGAAAAATAGATTGATGATAGTGGAAATAACGGTTTTGAACACTACGTATGCCATATCCCATATAAATATTTAGCGGATGTCATGTCCCCTGACGCATTAGCGAATTATGAGAAAAATGAAATGAAATCGACATGATGTGAAGGTAGAATGTACTTGGCATGATCGAAAAGAAAAAATGAAGTTTGTGTGCCGACAACGCTATGAATCCTCTTTAATTTTCCTTAGAATTCGCTATAACACGTCCCATTTCTGCACCTAATTATTCAATATTATGACACCACTCAAAACGCGATCCGAAAAACTTTTGTTCTCTGAATTTCTGGTTTGACCGCTCGACGATGGCTATGTAGGCTATGTAGTTCCATTCTTGGATCAGCTAGGAAAAGTTGGAGCAACTTCTCATCACTCATACAACTCATTTCCACCGGCACCAATTCAATGAAACTTTCGGGTTTCTTTTATTTTATAACAAAATTGGAGTGGACGTGTACGGTACACCAATCTATCTACCCAAAAACAAACTTTCTCTAAAATTTCTATTTTATCCATGTCCATGTCAACACTATTGTCCTTCCGAAAACATGCCCAGTATTACCGTGAGTAGTAATCTAATACATCAAAATCGACACGCCTACTAACGTCTCCCGTTGCTGCTAATTTGATTGATAAATCATCATTGGGGTGCATAGATGGGCTAATAATACCCGTAGCTGAACAAATTTAATCGATGTTATCACCAATGTGTGTGCAATTCAAAGGATTATCACAGCAAAATGAATGGAATTAAATTCTTCAACATATTAGTAGCATACACAAAGGCATATACCACACGACATAAAGCGCAATTATTTTCAGAAATCTCTGTTGCATAAAGAAAAGTATTTAAGTCTCCATCACACAGAACATGATTGTGAATAATTTTGAAGAAAAATTTTATTTGTCTTTGTCGCTTGCAAGCACAACAGATATAATACAAAAGAGGAATGCTTTTTAATAACATGTGAGATTATATCGCGGTGCACCACATGCACAAAAGAGGGACAGAGAACGGCAGTAAAATAAAAAGAATCTTCAGACATTTCCTAATAATGCAATGAATTTCCTCATGTTGGCTTTGTGCGAAAGCCAGATCTACGGAATAAATATTTAATTTAAAATTTATCTAACTATTTCGTTCATCTAAATCAATAAGTATTGTGAGAGCACCTCTATCTTTTATCTGCACGTCGACAGCCATCCCAGCTATAAATATACGACTCAGTCGTCGTCGGTGTAGATGTGGAAAAGTAATAACTGGAGTGGACTGTAAAATAAATTTCACAGAAAATAGTTTGAATCGCAATAGAGCATTGTATGGGTACTCATTGAGTTGTTTGCTGGGTTGTTGTTGCTGGGTTTGTTGTTGTTGTCTGAGAGCGATATATTAAAAATGGATTCGTTTAATTCAATTTAGTTTATCAAGAGTGGAATTTCATTTGTTTTAGTTGACTGTTTGTAGTTGCAGTTTTGTGTAAGGATTGTTTCATTGAATTTTTGCGCCACGTCCTTAACACTTTCCACTTTTAAACAGATTACGAAGAATGGAGCCTTTGAAACGTCAATGGCTTTCGACGTTTTTTTTTACTTCCACCTGCATAGCTCAACACATATTGTATACCGACGCTCCCCTAGCAATGATCTAGACTAGATGAAAATGTTAAACGATAAGGGACCAAATGTCATAAAGCTTTCGCGGATTGGGTTATATTTGACATGAGCCGCCTAATTCAACAGCCGTCAATACATGTCAGTCATTATCGGCTGTGTCAACTGGAAATGGTTGGCTATAGTCTGTAGTCCTTTACGAAAAAGTACCATGTTCCCACCCTGAAATTCCTACCTCACCCTGCGGTCTTGATTCTAACAACAACACTCATCTAATTCGATTAATTCTATTGAAAGAATTTCGAAAGCAGTTTGCCATATTTAATGTTATTTTAATGTTATATGCTAAAGGTTTGCATTACCTTCCAGTGTTTGGTTATATCCAGCCTCACAGGCCCACTAACATGCATTGTTTGTATTTTCTGTCACTTGTAAAATTCAATCAATGTGATTGTGATTGATAATTATAGCATGTTGAATGTGATGGATAAAATGATTAGTCTAATTAATACCGCAATGTTGAATCTCCGATCTCATTATGGTCATTGTTGTCATTATGTGCAGATTCTTTGTATCACCACAAATATAATGTACTGTGTGGTCTTTACACCAATTTGTTATTGTTTCTGCTGGTTCCATAATTGTCATGAAACAAACTGGACAGAAATTTACTTCCTTCGAAGCCGCATCATTCGATGCATATCCGGAGTTTGACTACCACACTAGGTACATATACGGACCAATGTGGAATTAAAACCAATTGACATAGAATGACCGACAAATAAACAGAGTAATATTTTATCAGAGATTATTGTTAACCAGTTTCCAATTTAGTATATGCATCAGCCACTTCCTTAATTTCAACGTCCTAAAGCATATCGACAGTGAATGGCCACTACACCACTATATGCATCTGCTTCAGATGCATACCGATAGAGACACCGTTCAGTTTGAAAACTATGCCACAGATAACTTGAATAGATTCTTGTGTATTTGGGAGAGAGTTTTTGAGTGTATGTATACACTGCGAGATTGAAAAAAGTTTAAATAAAAACGTTTTTGCATATTCATTTTGACTGCGTAAAAGTGTTTGTGAGGTCAGGTCGAGACAAAACTTTTTTTGTTTCGTCACAAGGCAATGTTAAAGATTTTAGAGGCACACCCGTAGAGGGATTTTTTATGTAAAATCAGACCAAAGAACCTACAAAAACACTTTTGCACAGCCAAAGTGTACATATGCAAGAACTTTTTTATTTAAACTTTTTTCGAGCTCACCGTGTATACAACGAATGTTCAATAGAATGGTATTAGGTCGGCAACTAAGAAGACTACACTTCAATGCAAAATTTAAACTCAACTGAGATATTGTGCTGCAATTTTGTACAATTCAGTGTATTTTTTGCGACGACGGCGCCAGCGATCGTCGTAACCTTCTTTTATACAACCTTGTTTTTATGTACTCTGTGGAACGTTGAATTTATACATTTGAGGACGCCAGCTTTTTTGGACAAAAACGATAATGTCCAACCTCTTGTTAACACAAGCTTAACGTCGTCTGCTTCAACGCTATGCATGTATGTACGATCACTTGCATCGAAATGTTGGAGTGGATCCTGTGTAGATCAATCGTTGCGTCCTTTAACAGGACGTTCGGAATCACTGAAAATATCTCCAACTGAAATGCCTATAAATAAGGAGCTAAATTCAGAGATAAACAAAACAACAAACAGAGCTTCTGCTCTTCCCTACCCACTCATGGTTCACGTTGAGTGAATTTAACGAAGAAAACAGAGCTGTTTCGACCTCGGGACTCAGTGGCGGTCTGAGGCTAGCGTGATCTAGCCATCATCAGTTGTTTCCACTGATCCCTTCCCAAGACATCAGTAAAACTTTCAAATGAACTTATGTTCGAAAGTTTACAATGAAAACATCTCTTGATGGCAATTTTGGACATAAACAGAAAGCTGTTTTGAAGAATAGCGTAGCAAAACACAGCAGTAAAAATTCAGTCAACACTCGAGCAACAAGCAGAAAAACAAAAAAACAAAAAAAAAATCACGTTTCACTCACAATCACCAAACTTGAACGTCTCCACTTTCTTTCAGACAGGATAGGATAGGAAAAACATTGTAAAAACCTCAGCCAAATTCTTTTAGAAGATATCGTAAAACCAAACGTCATTGACGCAGCACGATTTCGTCAACTTCAACCGCATCCAAACGATTGTTTCAGTTAGTGAAACACTGTAGCACCAAATGTGTTCGGAGAAGCGTAATTCCATTGTAGCATCAAATGCGTTCGGAGAAGCGTAATCACATTCGGTAGAAGCAGACGATGTTAACCTTGTGTTAAGAAGAGAACAATAATTCCCAACAATAATGCCCCGTCAAAAATGGCGACCATTGTGAATGCATACACATGGACAAGTAAATTTTCTATTTATTTTTGATTTTTATTCTAAAAGTGCGTCCGGATCTACATTTTATTACTACAATGCGTAGATCTAATTTGTATGAAGCTAATGTATTGAGCCGGAAAAAATTATTTCACTTTACAACACGCTGTACGAAGACAAACATTATATGTTTCGTAGCAGGTTAAGCACGTGTTTGTTGTGTAGTGGATGATGTTTGTCGTCGAGCAACGCGTTGAAAGACGAACAGATTTTTTCCAGATTAATGTCGTTAGCTTCCTACAAATTAGATCTACGCATTTCAGTAATAAAATATTGATCCGCACTTTTAGAATAAAAATCAAAAATAAATAGAAAATTTACTTGTCCATGTGTATGCATTCACAATGGTCGCCATTTTTGACGGGGCATTATTGTTGGGAATTATTGTTATTGTTGGACATTATCGTTTTTGTCCAAAAAAGCTGGCGTCCTCAATGTTTTGTGTACCTACTGATGTCAGATAAATTATAACAGTTATCATTTCTCTGACTGATGTAAATTTCGTAATAGTTAATAATGCAACAAGTTCTGAAAAGTGGTTATTTTTGTCTCTAGATGTGAAATTATCGTGTGACAAAACACCCACTTTCACAACGTGTTGCATACAACCGTTGTATTACAACGCTACCATTTCGTCGCAAAATCAATTGGTATGTTGATGTACTTTGCACTTCTTATCACCTATTTTTTATGGCTGCTAATGCTTAGTTTCCTCTTACCAAAAAACTACTCTGTGTGAGAGGCAAAATTGAATTTTTTCAATTTTTTCTTTGTTTATTTGACAGCTCGCTCTCTCACGGCTCTCTCACGGAGTACTTTTTGTTGAGTGGAATGGACACTTAAATGTATTCCACTAGTGAAGCAGAGGAAGTTGAGCGAATTAAACACAATTTGTACATCGATCTGAAAGATAGCGTCATTTTCACATCGCTCGCCTTCGAAGTTTTTGGCGCAATTTGACCAGAAACGGTAATTTTTTTGAAAAAGCTGGTTAAACTTATTATGGATTATTGGATGCAGTGAATCTCAATAGCAATATTATAGCGGGGTTATTCAGTCTTCGGGATAATTTAGCCTTTGACAAAAAGTTATATGGAAGCCATATTTGCACCAGCAATTAAAAGTACATATATTATTGAAGGAAGTGAACCTTTTGCGACGGAAATACTTAAATAATCATTTTGGAATGTCTTCTGGTTTTTCGAAGAATAATGGTCAAATATCTAAAATATATATTTCGTATCTGCGGAGAAATTTGATTATCACGAAGGAACAAAACCAAATTTGCCAGAACAACGTAATGTACTATCATCTCCATAGACGCACACTGCGGTATATAAAAGCTTAGAGAACATCTATAATGCACATCATTATCACAACCGTAACCATAAAAACTTAGAGCAATAAAAAGCTTTCAATCCTGGTTTGTAACTGTAGCATAAAATAAACCAAGTGTCAAAAGCTTGTTAAACATTTTCGTTGCTTGTGATAAACCGCAACGTACATCTCTGAGCCATCTGTGAGTCACTGTCGAAAAGTAAAAGCTTTCTTGATACTCGTACTCGTATGGTAACAATTACGGCTGATTCAGTTATTTTCAGTGCACAACAATGTTTGTGCCATTACTTTACCTTTGTTTGAGGTGGAAGAGGAAAACAACGACCGATATCAGCATCATTCTTCTATCACAAATACACAAGTTCTTTTATTCATAAATAAACTAATTGCAATTTCGGCTACAATAATTGATAGTTGAAAATGTACAAAATTTATGGAATTTCTTCGACGACTAATTTGTTTTGTTTTTTGTCTTTATCACTAAATTCAGTCCACATTTCTCAAATATTTCATTGCATTAAATACAAATATAACAGCCATTGCGTCCGTATGATAGCTAAATGTTTCCTTATTGGCCGAATTGCACAGCGACCCCTTACAGTAGCAGTATGTGGTTGGCTCGGTACCGGGCAACTTTTGTACTGCACTTGAACATCCTTTCTCGTATGGTTCTTCAACTGTAGTTTTGTCCTGCCAAGCACCGTTTTTAAAATCCTGCGAATGTAAGGGTATTAGGGTATTTTAGGGCAATCGAATTATTGAAAATTTAATGTCAAGAAGTGCTATAAAGTCAATGGTTGTTATACGTAACGTAACGTAACGTGGTTTCATCTGTTCAAATTGAAATTGTATACTAAAATGTCTTCGGAGAAGTTTTGACCAATCCGACGGAGAACGTTATTCTAAGCAAAAAATGGTTCTACGGTATGCCTCTAAAATGCGCAAATTTTTTTTATAAAATTAATTTTGTTTACAAAGTATGACCTAAAATCGATCCAATTTTGTCAGCCGCCTAAAATGTGCCTGAGGCCGTTTCAGTCTCGATGGAAATAAGTATGTGTAAGATGTTCTGCAGCAATGCAAGAACTATATAGGTATCGACAATTCTGATTAAAAGAATTTCTAAAAACAGTGTAAAATCAAAAATATAGGGCCGCCATTTTGTAATTTTCTTAAGGGCGGCTGTACGTCTCGAAGCTTAGACGAACTTATAAAAAGATCAGTACATTTTAGAGACATACCGTTGAACAATTTTTTGTTTAGAATTATGTTTTACGCCGACTAAAAATAACTTATAAAACATCTACTTTATTAGGCTCACGATGAGTATTTTGTCACACGGCCAGTGGCCTTGCACATCTAGAGCCTAATAATGTACTTTACACCTCGGTTGCAGACCCTCATCGGATCAGGGAAATTACGGATCCAAACTTTCAGGTGAATTTATTTTCGTATGTTGTCGAACTTAGACTTGTGCAACATGACGGCGCAAAATCCTTCCAATTCACCACTAAATACAACTTGACGCAAACGAATTCATTACGTCACGTAATTTACGTGTTCATGTTGCGGAGCTAAAGTTCACCTCGAAGTTCACCTGAAAGTTTGGATCCGTGTGTAATTAAGGATTTGCATTACCTTCAGTGTTTATATACTTTGGTCATAACTACTTTGCATGGAGCTGCATACAACGTTTTATGCCACAGAAGCATTTAAAGTTGAGTTTAATGTTGAGTGGCATAAAAGGAATTAACAATACAAATTGGTTGAGTGGGTGGCATGTTATGGCGCTTAATAGACCTGAAAACTTAGGTCGCGTAGTAGTGCGTGAGGCATCAAATGGTAGGTCTTAACAGTACAAATCAAACACGACAAAGTTTATACGAGTCAATTGAGCCAGTTGTGAGCTAGATCAAATGTTTTACTACTTTTGGTGTAGAATGATGGATGTAGCTTTTCGCGTATATCTCCGGCCGTATACCAGATCGAAAAGTGGTTTTTTCGGTAAAGTCTTAGAGTTTTGTAATAAGAAGTTAAAAGTATCGGGCAGTTGGAAATAGTATGCCAATTCTGGCGTTCGTGATTTTTCTGGTTTTAGATTATCTGTGGACTATCTGTGGTTCAGGGGAAAAGGAACAGTATTGAGTGTAGGCCAACTAAAGGTGTTTAATTTGGTTTTAACTTTATAAGGAGACCATGTTGTAATAAGGAGAAAATTCGTGAAAATCAAGAAAACGTTTTCACGAATATACTGATGTTGGTCGCGCTATATGACGAGTGTGGACTGTACTCAACTATTTGCATGGAAGGGTCACAATTTTGTTTACATTAATGGACTACTTTGTAATGATATCGAACACTGCTCCATTAAAGTTTCGGAGATTGGAAATTTTACATTTTTTGTTACACATTCCTCAATTCAATTCTCTCTTTCCTCGGTGCAGAAAGTTTATTTTCTTTGAAAAAATTTATTTTTTTAAAGAAAAATTCCACTAACCATAAATTCATGCAAACATCGTATACTCATTCATATCTCTCTATTAAGCATACCTTTGACTAAGCAAAATAGTTGAAAAAAATTCAATTTTTTTTTCTTTCTTTCTTTCTTTCTCTTTAATAACACTAGCGAATAAATGATAAAATGTTAAGCATACCGGTTCTGTGTATTTCTGATCAGCACAGTTACGTTCAACCGTTTCAATGACCCCATCCAACAGCTGATATTTGAAAATCTTTTTTACGCACATTGTCGAATATGGACAATCCACGACGAATTCATCACTTTCGCTGAAATGTAAGCATAATTGCTGGGAACGATTCTCATGACGATTCGTTGGGGCCACTGTGCACCGATAGCATCGTACGGCGTTTGATTGATCTGAAACGTTATGAAATAAAAATTATTTATTTTTTGTCTTTTTGTTTAAATCGTTTTTTGATTGAATAGTTTCGGGAAATGGCTGAGCTGTTTCGCTATAAAGTGAAAGATTGACTTTTTACCGACGGTTAGATGGGTTTTTGTGTTCGATTTGAATTATGCAAGACCTTTAACCGAACACACATCGCCAAAAGAGAAATTTGTTACTTTTTATGTTTGTGAAAGTATATATATTATTAGACGGTCGTCGTAGTTATTGATAATGACGATAATTTGCGACATTCTAATTAGCATTAATGGTTCGATCAAATAACAAACCTAATGAATGTTGTGACTATACTTTCGACGGTGGCTCCTAAGAAATTGAGTTATTTTACACGTACAAGTGCGATATCCGGCAATGATATACGCAGGAGAGTATATCGTCCCCCATGATATTACTCCCAATGAATAATCGAAATAGCGGTGACATCTAGCACATTGATATCAAATAATACACAAAGTCTTTTCCTTAAGGTATTGCTAATTGTTTGGTGCAAGTTTTCTTCGCTAATTGTATTTGCTAATACACATAGCGAACACTATCCATTCAGAGTTCATTTTGCAGTCATTATGTCGATAACATGCATAATTTACGTAGAAAAATTAGGAAAATGGAGACATTGAACCTAATCATCAGCTAAAAAACACTCTTACCGTATCTCTACATTCACACTAGTGAATCATCAATAGAGTTTTTAACTAGTCACACTATTGGAAAGAAAATTGTCAGCATATTCCTGGAAAAATATCATTTCTTATGCAATGTTCACGTCATATAGAGTGTTGACGAAGAGCGAAAACCAGTTAAATTTGACTAATCTCCGGGGCAGCTGTCAAAAATTCGTGTCTACAAACAAAATAAAGTGTGCGATTTCTCTCATTTTGAGTGAGATAACGAGATCAGTTGTAATAAACTAGTCAAAAGAAAACTAGAAAAGAAGTGATAATAAAGAACTATTTATAAAAAAAAGTCAGAAATCGCTCACCTTAACACTCTATAGACTGTTAACGGAGTTCGAAGACCATAAAAATTTTAACTGTCTTTGAGGGCGATGTCAACAATTTGTGAATGTAGAACGATTTCTTTCGAACTGGTCTTGAGGTCACACGTCAAACTGAGAAAGATATTGCAAACAAATTTATTTTGTTTGTAAACAGAGCGTGGTTATCAATTTTGTTTTTCAATCATGAATTTTTGACGTGTGACCCCGAGACCAGTTAATTTTACTAGTCTTCGCTCTCGCTACGCATATATAGACATCTAGAGACATTAATGTCAAAAAATTGCATGTAAAAATGCAATGACTAGTACCACAGGGCAAGTTATAATTAACTGGTCTTCGGTTCTCTCGCTCTGTGAAGTTGGCTGTGTTTAGTTTGAACACCATTTTTGGCATGCGATATCACTGCTAGTCGTCAACCGAAGAGATCTATAAAAAACGACAAGCTTTGACTAATGTGGTCTTATAGATCAAGTCGGAGTAACTGTAAATCCGAACACTGACAGCTGCACCGTCGTCCATAGAGAACTCTAACCTCAACTTGGTGAAAAAAATTGAAATTATTGAGAGGCCGTTAAATTTTATGTTTTTTCCGGATCTACAGTCGAGGAAATTTAGATTTCGGGTTTTCCAAAGGTATTAATCTTATTTAACCCACACTTTATCCCACAACAATGGAATCCACAAATTTAAATTTAGTTAACACAACGGTCACAATGACGGCGCTGCAGTCACGATTTCAAAATGTGATATAGGGTGGCTAATTAAATTTTGGTTTTAGCTACATTTTCTCTTGCTTTTTAATTATTACATCAGGCTTCTAAATTAAGAGTACCTTTATGCAATATAAACCGTTTGAGTTTGAAAAAAGATGTTTTGTATCAGTGAACGATATAGGAAAGCGTTCAGTACGTCTCAACAAACAAAAGAACGTAAAACATATTTGTATATTGAGCCACCCTACGTCCGTCATCGCTTCTATTGTCTTCAAAAACATATTGTGTGCTTGTCATGATATGTATCAGAAGTTTGTTTATTTATGTGTCTCATCTAAAATGCTGGCCAGCAAAATTTTGATCATTAATTTCAACGGCAAAATTGATCTAAATGTTAAAATAATTGTGAATAATAGTGAAGTTAATGTGGTTTTGTTTTCTCTTCATAAAGGAATTTGCATCAGTTCGACGTAAAGTGCGGAGCACCATTAGAAAAAAATACTTGTCGCTGAAGAATGATCAAAAAGTTGCTGGACGCATAGCTACAACTAATGCTTTGCAGGATATAGAATACAAATTAGAGAAACACCAAGAGCCGTCCATTTGAAATCTTCATCATCATCATTTCAACTAAAGGTTTTTTTTAACGAAACGGAAGTTCGCTCGCAGATTCGGATCGGAACATCTCATTCGTTTTCGCTAACGCTCGTAGCCGTCATTAATCATGATTCCCATGAAGAATCGCCAAAAATAAAAAATTGGCAAGGGATGAAGAAACGCCGGCAAAAACAAAGAATGATAAATTTGTCTTTGTTGCGTTTCTTCACACTTTGGCGATTCTTCGTGGTGATTAAACAAATCCTTGGAAATTTATCCTTTTACGAAATTTATCTAAAAGGCGTTATTTGTTCGAAGTTAGTGAATCTATCCTTTTATAAAAGTTACGAAATGCTGCCTGGTTCGATCCTAAGGAAACTCTTATTTTACGTCAGGTAACGGCATCTTGTTCGATCCTAGGGAATCCATACTTTAACGAAAGATCCCGAGGACACTATCATTTTACGAAAGATAATGTAGAGACATTTCAAAAACGTATTTTTACACTTTGGCGTTTCCTCACACTCTGAACTCGCATACTTCAATTAAAGTAGTACTCTATTTTTTTCTATTACCCTGCTATTCTTCACACTTCTGAGACTTTTCTTGATGATTTAACAAATCAACTAAATATGATGAATTGTCAAGAAAAATCGCGAAAGTGTGAAGAAACTCCAAAATATGACAAATCGCCAAATAATACAATATTGTCGATTTGACTATAACTTTTAATTTAGAAAAAGATTGTACGGACAGTATGTACTGCATATCATATAATTCCTCTCTCTTGTGTTTATCTGTGTTCTACGAAGCCAAAATATAATTTCGGACTACAAGTAAACCGTCTCGACTGCCCAGTAGTTATTTTCCTAAGTTCCTAATGAGTGCAAAAAGGAGGCTATTTCAACATTAGTTAGGAAAGCATAATTTTTATGTGAATGTTTCTGAATGTTTTTCATCTTAATATTTTCATGAAGTTACAAATAATCCACAGAAAATTTTATTATAATAAAATCCTGATATGCGTGTGAGGGCTATAAGTGGACTTAGCACCCCCCTTTTTTGGCATATAGCTGTGTAATGTATATTGCGAAGACTACAGTTAAAATAGCTGTGTAATTTATATTATAGCTGTGAGCCACATTTCAAATCTATCACGAGAAATAAAAATTTTTTCCGAAACGTTCATGAATTTTGCGGTCACCCATCTAAGTACTTACCGCGCCGATTGATGCTTAACCTGAGAATCCGACCGTCATCTATGCTGCTGATGTACTAATTTTGCTTGTGCTTTAACACGTTCTTATTTCGAAGCGTTGCTACGGCAATATAAATCCTGCAGCTATATTATGCGGCACGCAGCCTAATTCAAGTGTGTAGTTTTTATATTTCACTTTTGTGAGTTGTCACTACAAGGATTGTTCTAGGTTCTGAAAGAAAGTGAATTGAAACCGCGCGAAGAATCACGAATTCAATTATTTTCTGTGAAATGACGAGTTTGGTTTTTACGATTTTGCTAATTAACTAATTCGTTTCTAATGCAGTGAAATTTCTGATATTCTCATTCGTCTGTGTTTCTACGGATTCTGACTATATTAAAAAGGTATTCTGATCATCAAGCTTCATTACAATCAGCCAAGATATTTTAGAACAGTTTTTGTTTGTATATTAACATTTAGTCCGACTTGAATGCATGGTCCCATACATTTTCTCATATGCAGCACACAGATATATTTTTGATGCGTCAAATATGCGTTACACAGCTATGATATAGAGTACACAGCTACAATATGCAAATCCTAGCTATAAAATGTGTCCACGGTGCATATTGTAGCTCTGTAATCCATAATATAGTTGTGTAACTCATATTGCATGTAAATAACCAACATTAACAGAATATGCGTTTAGTAGCTATATTATAAAAACTACAGCTATATTATAAGTTACACAGCCTTTATCGAAATTCACGGATTTTCCGTGTACCCTAGAACGAGGTCGGAAATACATCAAATAAATCAAATAGAAAACAGACTTGGAAATTGTTATTTTGTCTAAAAGGTGATATTAAAATTCTTTGGAAATCGTAACATCAAGCATAACTGCATGAGCAGGCATCTCAGGATTATAAATCAGGCACTTTGAAGTTCGTCATATTCATATTCTTATCTTATTCCTGACCAGATTCTGTTTTCATGATTGAGCTCAATCATGAGCTTCACTTATACAAAGAGTTGAATTTATTTCCTATGCCAAATTTGGCGAAAAAGAATGTTCCGAATCTGCGTTTCGTTTAAAAAAAGCCTTTAGTTGAAATGATGATTGTGAAGATTTCAAATGGACGGCTCTTGGTGTTTCTCTAATTTTTATTCTATATCCTGCAAAGCATTAGTTGTAGCTATGCGTCCAGCAACTTTTTGATCATTCTTCAGCGACGAGTTTTTTTTTCTAATGGTGCTCCGCACTTTACGTCGAACTGATGCAAATTACTTTATGAAGAGAAAACAAAACCACATTAACTTCACTATTATTCACAATTATTTTAACATTTAGATCAATTTTGCCGTTGAAATTAATGATCAAAATTTTGCTGGCCAGCATTTTAGATGAGACACATAAATAAACAAACTTCTGATACATATCATGACAAGCACACAATATGTTTTTGAAGACAATAGAAGCGATGACGGACGTAGGGTGGCTAAATGTACAATTATATTTTACGTTATTTTGTATGTTGAGACGTACTGAACACTTTCCTATATCGTTCACTGATACAAAACATCTTTTTTCAAACTCAAACGGTTTATATTGCATAAAGGTACTCTTAATTTAGAAGCCTGATGTAATAATTAAAAAGCAAGAGAAAATGTAGCTAAAACCAAAATTTAATTAGCCACCCTATATCACATTTTGAAATCGTGACTGCAGCGCCGTCATTGTGACCGTTGTGTTAACTAAATTTAAATTTGTGGATTCCATTGTTGTGGGATAAAGTGTGGGTTAAATAAGATTAATACCTTTGGAAAACCCGAAAACTAAATTTCTTCGACTGTACAAAAACCTTTAATTTAATATATTTAAAATGTATAAAAGGTGAAATTTTGATTGTTTCTTGTATGGCGTAAGTGTTAAGGCTAATTATTTTACAAGAAAACCGTGAAAATAATTAAAACATTTGTTTCTATTTTCAAATATGATCAAATTGTCTGCTCATTTTCACTGCACATACGTTGAGGTTGTTAGGGTTCTCGGTGGATGATTTTTGACATTTCGAATAACCTTGGACTTGATCTATATATCAAAAAGAATGCTCAAAACAAATGAAGTAAAAGATTTCTGAAATCAACCTCTGAAAACTTTCGATCAAATGAAGTAATAGATTAGACAGTAAAACTGTTTATATGCTTGCCGTATGTGACAGGTTAAAGAACAAAATGAAACCTTTTTGACTTTTTCACACAATTTACTAGTTCTAATATATGATCGGTTCGAATGTAGAAATATCAAATCGCTTCTGCCCCATGGAGTTATTTCAACTGTTTATGCATGTAATACATTTATGATCTATTCTCTTATCTCATGACACATAAATAGCTTTATCAAAGAACACGTTTTATTTTCTCAAAATTATCGTTGAACAAACAAAAAATTGCATTTCAAATAATGCTGATAAAAATAGCTGCACGCCTGAGCCGTAAACAAAGCGATTGTGTGAAGAATGAGAATTAATTTGTGTGCACAGAATTCTATCGATAAAAGTGCTTGAAAATTACATTAAGGTCAATGTTACACCATACGTAACAACACGGAGGATTGATTTTTTGATAATGTTCTAATGAAAACCACATTTCGTGTATTATGTGACGTGAACTTGAAATTGTTGAATATAATTGAGCCACAAATTAATTAACAACAACGCCCCAATTTGTGCGGGATTCAATAAACTCTACACACTTGTTGTAAAAGTCATAATTCTGTATAATGATCGCTATATAAACGAGGTTCAACTACACATTCATCGAGACAACCATAAATAAATAATTCATAAGTCACAGTGTTACTCATTGGGTTTTATGTTCTCTATATTAATATAGCCTGGTGTTCAGTTTGCACATATATGTGAACACATGTATTATGCTGCTGCTTATTAGTAGTGCGCGTACTACATATTATATCTATAATATAAAGTTTAATGTTTGTTGGTAGGTATGTCTAGCACTCGCTATAAATATAAGAGCCCACAAGAATAGTCATAGTCATAGACTTGAAACTTGGCATACCGACTACTGCCGAAAAGTTAGGAAGAACGCGAGATTTTTTACTTCTCTATTTTCATGCGTTATTTGACGCATGCGATTTGTTTTTGTCCCGGTGGTGCGTCGTGGATGCATTCTTTAAATGTGGAAACATTTTTGTAAGGCGACAAAATTGTTGACGCTTGAAAATCGCTTTTGGGAAAATGTATTTTTGACGCGTGAAAATACTTTTGAAAGAAAAATATTTAAATATTTTGAAACTATAAGAGTTCCGAGCGAAGCCGGGTGTACTCCACTAGTCCCGAATAAACAATAACTTTAGCAAGTAAATTTTTCGTTACAAAGATTTTGAAATTGTTCCAATTGTAGAATTAAAATAACTCTTTGTTATCAAAAGCAACGGAAACGTACACCAACTTCCTGTATTTCATTAAGTATTTTTCAGCAATTGTACGATTATTCATTTGATTTTAATAGTTGCTTGTAATAGGTCAATGTAATGAAGGAAATTAAAAACAATGAGCCATTTTAAGGCTATAGGCGGACCTGTCATGCACGGTTCTTTACATGTTATGTTTCGGAGATTAATGATTGAACAGGAGGTAAGTTGTATACTTCAAAGTAATATGCGTTTTTCGGTGTTCGATTCTTTGTAACGAAACAACTTAAAGAGTTTTTGAAAACATCCGCTACCGACCACAAAAAATTGTAGTTATGTAAAGTGAAAGCTTACTAACAGTAACAGCAGCTATGCGCCCCTGATAAACGCCCGCAAAGTTCATGTGAAATGGTGGCTGCGGAAATAAATCGATTTAATTTTACAGTGAAAGGTTGTGCCGGGTTATAGACCGACAACGTGTGATGTCATTTAGGTTAATGGTGTCAGTTGTTTGAAAATAATCGTTTCAAGAATATTGTTTCACACGCGGATTTTGTAGATAGAATGGACTCCCTTGTGTCATAGTTTGAAGACCTGAACGCATAGTATGTTTAATGTTTGATCTATGAAACGTGTGACTTGTGTGGGTGTGATGTTAGCCTGTTCTGTATATATATGTGAGAGGACGTTCTTAAATGTATTACAACTATTCGTCAGGGTAAAAGTTAATGTTACGAAACATCAACAGTGATGCGATTGTAGGAACCAAACCAGTACCACCTCAATAATTTCAAAAGCACAGAAGAAACAGTGAAAAAGCCTCAAAATCCTAGAATTCTTCAGGTGGGAGAGGTTGGTGAGGAAAACTTTTTTCGCCATTCGTCTACGTTTGACGTCACAAATGTGGTTCCTACAAAAAATCTTTGAAATGTCAACATATTCGGACTCATTGAACTCTATTCACAGTTGTAGCTCTTCAGGATGATGACTTAGAAACCCACTTTCTTTGGCAAATTGGTTCGCTTCAGTGAATTGCATAATCGTTTCTGTCCGACCAAAGCTGTAGAACACAGACAAAATTCTATCGAAAATTGATTATTTCTTCGAAGTTTAGTACTTCCCGTTTCCCGATGTGGAAAATAGAGCTATGAAAAATTCATTCAAAATTACAATTTATCATTTCCCTAGGTCTAAATCTACAGAAAATTCCCATCCATTGAAAACGTTCCCGCTTTTGTTCACTGACAAAAAGGATTTCAGAAGATTATCGAATAATCTAGCTCCAGGTAATGCGTTTTCTCATTAAAAAAAATGGATTAACTGCTGAGCTAATGCAAGTTTTTTATGCAAAATACATTACCTTGGAGATGGATTATGTGCCACAGATAATCTTCTGATTTATTTTTTTGATTTTTAAACAAAGGGAAAATTCAGCGACAAATTTTCCATGAATGAGGTTTCCTAGTTTCCGCACTTTTTCCATCAGCCAGCGTTTGTATTTAAATAAATTCATCCTTAATAAACTCCAATGAAATGGCTTAGCAAACATACTAAACGAGTGTTGGCCCTTTTATCATGGTCACACAACATTTTTGCTTACTTTCATCGTCCGAATGATATATCGTAAAACGGTCATACACATCCATACATACAATTCCCATGAGAGTTGAACGTTTTGAGCCTTTCCGAATTGTCGTGTGAGTTTACTGTATATATAAACACATCGCGTAATAAAAAGTTAAAAATAATTCTTGTCACACGCAATGTTACCTGAAATTCTTGCCAAAAACCCAACGCTTCGCATGATATAGAAAATCAATTACGTAATGGAGTTTTTGCTAGCAATCAAATGAACAGACTTTTTTTTCGATAAAGTTCAAAAACCAAAAAATATCCGTAATTTAAAATGACTTTGACAACCATTATGAATGAAATTGAACAGTTCTTGGGAGATGCAAAACAGGAACTGATGGGGTTTTTCGAACCTGAACCTGGTATCGGTTGGTATATTTTGGTGAGATTTAGTTCGTGGTCTAAGTGTGGAAAAACTCGAAACATAGAAACACTGGTAGTGGGTCCGAACTCTTGCTCGAAGACTGGTAACAATGGATCGTTCTGTTACTCTCGAGTAAAACCACTCTATGGGAAATATGCGTAACCGCCAAAGAGAATATGTTACCATCAGGGACTCAAAACTCTGGCTGAGTTGTGGCAACGGATGACTGATAACTCTCGAGGAAACGGTTCTCTCTGCAACGCATAAAAAACTTACGCGGTTTTGGGAGAGAATTACATACTTCTACTCTCTCTCAAAATCTTGTATCTCTTTTGTACTAAGTTTTTCTTGAGTTGTAGGGCAGTATTTTCATCCAAAGCCAATTGGAATCCCAACTAAGTGGCTCAGTTTACAATCTTAAATTGAGTTTTTATCACATTAACATTATTACGGATGTGAGCGATTCTTTTAAATATTCATTTCAATACTCAATGTGACTGTTTTTTGTGCGATTTAATCGACTGAAGAACATCAATAAATTATATTGCATTTCTGACATTGATATTAATGTATACCACTCGTATACCTTATCTCACAAGGTTATGATTATCTCTCAACGATCGATTGGAAAGAAACAAATTGATTTCTAGTTTTTATTTGCCACTATAACTCTGAACCATTGTGTTGGTGGATTTCGGCTCTTGATTATAGTTTTCATTTAATTCTGATCAATTTGGCTTGCAAAAGAATATTCCTTAGCGTCAGCCCAATATTCTCACATTTTTTCATGGAGGAAAAAATCGAGGTGAACAAAGTATTGTGGGCAAAGTATTGAAGCAAAGTGACCTAAACCTGATCGGGTTGATTTTAATCTGACCTGAATTAACCTGAAACCTGATTCCTGATCTGACCTCATCTGGCAGATTTAGAGTTTACAAATTTTTCCATTTTCCATTTAAATTTCTGATTGAAATTCACCTCAAGTCAAGTCAGGTTAGATGAGGTCAGCGGTAAATCAGGTAAGGCTCAGGTAATTTTAATGAGAAACCTGAATATGACCTGAATCTTTTCACGTCGACTGTTTCAGACTCAGGTCGACCTGTTCCGAGACTTGCTGGGCTTATTGAAATCGATAAACAGTTTTCGAAGTTTTACTACAGAGGAATCGAACCATTAACTGTTGAAGTAGAAACCACGATCTTGGGATATTCGATGGTTGGTTGGTTAGGTTTTCACTCTTAATTTGACAGTTTTGTCTGATTGGAATCAAATTGGGGCCAAGAGTGTTTCTCAAATGTGTTATGGAAAACTTTGTGATGGAAAACTCTGTTTCAAGTATTGGTATGTACATCTTGGCGCTTTCACTGGAATATTACGTTACCTACATGTACCTACAAGTGGCCGCGCAATGTGATCTATTCAATGTTTCCCGAGATGTGACCCTTTATTCGGAATTTTCTCGGGACTTGTTAAAATTTTTTTTAGAATTTTGAGGAAAATATCAGGAATAGATCATTGTCAATGTCGTTAGAGATGTCAAATGAGCTGTCATTTTCACAAAGCTAACCACAATGCTACAAAAATGTATATGAAGCTGTCCATTGTTTGTGAAATTGACAACTCATTTGACACTATTTTGAGAGAAGAAACCGTTATTTAACACTGATCTATTGTTGAGAAATAATTCTTGAAAATTCTTTCAACTACTAAAATTTCCAAATTTAAGAAATTTTCAGAATTTTTTATAATTTTTACGAATTTAAGAATGCAAGTTCCAAATGCCCTGCTGACAATTAACAATTTTAACAGAGTACTTCTACAATCTACAATAAGCTGCCAATGTTAGCTTCTTTACTGCCGAAGCAATTTAGTGCAATTAAATTTGTTTTTCTATTTCCTTTCGAACACAATATTATTATATACTAACCCAGTAACATAAATAGAAGGAACACACAAACTGCAGCACTTTTATACATATTACGTTCGAAAAACTGTTTTCATTTAAACTACAGCACAATGGTCAAACACAATGAACACTTTGTCATGTAAATCAATCAACTAAAACGTAAATGGAATCGAAGAAACAATTTCGTTATCGACATTGATTGAGTTTTATCACAAAAATAGAAAAATTGTAGTCACAAGCACCAGTAAATCGTAAAATTTCATGTATAAGTTAATGTTGGTTTATTGCAGCTCAACAGGTCCATATAACAAAATACTGAGAACTGAAATATCGAACTAGATTAAAGCCACTTAAAGCGCACGAATTGTTGTTTTATTTCGGTTGTTGTTTAGAATGTATAATGTCACGAAAAGCGAAGACAATTTTTCAGATCTATTTCCCGTATGCACTGATTTATCCGAATAGCGAATTGCGAATGCAAATTGTGAATCACAACCAATTTTTTCCTCTCGTAATTAAATATGAAAATCAGAGAGCTTCAGCGTTTTAATTCAAAATTTTATCGTTTAAAATGAGCCACGGCTGTGTTGTTGTTGTTGTTCGAGTAAAAAATACACAACAAAATTGCTGTTCCACCGTATAGACGTTTTCCAAGATGTACTAGTGACTCACAGGAACCGACTAAAACCTTAATTGAATTTCTTCTTGTGAATCATTTTTTTATTTTATTTTATTTTATTTCGACGACGGTATGATATGAAGTGGATCTGAAGAACGCCGTGTAGTGATGTAGATACTGTAATGTACAGATGTTTTGATGGTATCAAAAACGAAAGAAATTGTGTTAAAATTTTCACATTATTTTCATGTGACTAAAGGCCTCGCAACAACAATCGGCAATGTGTTCACGTCGAATGTTTGTTGTGAACTAGAAAATGTTTTTATTCGCGGTCATCAGCTCACTCATATGGTAGACGGCGTTTTATTATATTCTCAACATTTTTACGTTTTGCTGGTTTTTTTTGCTGTTTTTTTTTTCGTTTTAATTTTGTATACTGTAAACTGACTGAGCTGTTATATTATGTGCCTTCTGCTTCTGCTCATTTCGCTATGTGTTGTTTATATCTTGCGTATAAATTATTCGCGTGTATCAGAAATTCGATTAGATTTTTATTGCGCACACTACTTTATACATTTTTGAATATTTTTTGGCGTTTTAGCCCCGTACGACGAACTGGGGACTTTGCCGTTTGTAACATGTAGAACTGGAGACGAATCCGCAAAAATATTGTGCCCATCTGACAACAATGAGCTGATTAAATGTCAACCGATTTTGATTTTTTTTTTTCGTGAAAGGTAATGACAATTGTGAGATCCCCGAAGAGGGCATATTTATGGAAGTATATAGCGTATATAGTAAATGCAATTACCGACAGTTTTTTTAAAACCGGTAAACGGTATTACCGTTATTTTCGAGTAAATTTACCGGTAAATTACCGGTAATATATATTGCATACAAATCGGTCAATTGAGTCCAGTTCTCCAGTTATATAAATGACAAAACTCGAAAAATTGCTGGATCAAAGCACCAAGCAGGGTAATAGAAAAAAATAAAGTAGGTAATTTTGGCAGTGTCAAATGTCATTTTTATTTTATAAGATTTTTACACTCTTAAAAATGCGGTAAGAGCCAAGATATATTCGAAAAATAGGCACGAACGTTCTTTCAATGAAAATATGATCACTGAAATGTACATTATTTTAACAAATAATCTAACTTCACGTTAGCAGTCTGCATCCAAATAACTAAATTACGTAACTGAATGTAAATTCTTCAATAAACGTTAAATGAAAACCCTTCGCAGTAACCACTTTTTCGTTTTCAAATTTGCCTCCAATGCGGCATCTCACGGCGACTCCTGTCTAATATAATGTGAATGGCAACTCGTACTAAAAACTACTCTATTTGACACCAAAAAATCTCTATTACCCTGCTAGGTGCTTTGGCTGGATACATGAATCAGTTCGATGAATAAAACAAATTTGCAGAATGTTTACTTTGTGTAACTCTACTTTTCTTCGACTTCCATTTCAGGATAGAACGAATGACACATCCTAATAAAGTTAGGGAATGAATTCTTGAGTCGCTAGCATCTCATGTTACAATAAGGCACAAATCACAATTCGATGCTAAAACATTCAGTTATGACTCTGTCTTCTAATTAGCTTTCTTGGACTGAATTTTATTGACGAATTAGACTGTAATTTATATCCATCTCGTAGACTTTACCATCATCAGACGATATTTATTTTCCTAAAATGTTATTTTGAGTATAAATTCGTGAGGTTTCGATTATATTTACATATTAGTAGTGTTCATAATGTCCTACGGTAAAATCAGTAATTACAAATTTCCATTTCCGGTAAACGGTAATCGTCATTTCCGGTTTTTTACCGGTTTCTCATTACCGGTTACATTCACTAAGCGTACAACTTAGGCTTGATTTCCACTCACCGAAAAGTGCTCCGTCTGAGAGTTGAGTGGAAAGCATGCTTTACATTAATGAAGCAAAAAAAAAACGAATGTGACAATCGGTTTACTTGACAGCAGTATCATAGGTGATGGTCCACATCCACCATCTCCCTAGTTCTAGAATTTTCAGAGTTTAATGGGTTTCTGTTTTTTTTTTGTTATCCTCTGGACGGTTGGGATTATTGAGGTGGTGTCATGTCGGTTCCCAACATGGTCTACCATTTCTTGTGAGTTCAAGCAAATTTAAGGAATTTGTGAAGCTTTCAGTTGTAAAGTTTTACGTGTCGTACTTGGATTACGCCAGCAATACGGTCAAGTTCGCTTTAGAGTTAGCGTCATACCACGGCTTCGGATGCGCTAGCTTCACGTACTTAAAAAGTATACGGGATAGTACGGGGCTATCGTCAGCTTTGGCTACTTTCTCCACTTTTTTTTTATTTAAAAAAATTGTTTGTGTGAATATAGTAAATAAAACGAAACTATTACGGTTTATTGTTCACTTTAATAGTCTTTTGACTGTAACAGTAATGGAGCTATCAAATCCAGTTCTAAATTACGTTTTCTTTCTCTGTCTTCCGGGAAGATCTTCTCGTCAGATGGTATTGAATCAATCAATCTCCCATCTATATACAGTAGGGCACGGTGTGCCTGAAAAAAATTTAATCAAACTCAAATTCAAATCATACTTTTTGCACCTCTGATTCCTCTTCGTCTTTCCCTTTTTGGGGTCATAACAAACAACTTTTGTTCGAAGGGTAGAGTGGTGCAGCGGCCGCTTTTCGAAATAATGTAAAAAAGTATGTGTGTTTCATCGATGTCCATACATTTTTACGAGATATGCGAAAGTGGCGAAAATAAATGATTTCATGAAATTAAAAGACCTAATCTAAACCTTCAGAGCCTTAGTTTTGAGTTTTATCATCAGAGGCAGTTTTTATCGTAGGCATACTTAATGTACAAGTTCTAAAAATTGAGGCCTATTCCGAGTCATCATTCGGATCGTACTAGCTACGAAGCGAACTCCGAAGTTTCAGCCAAAAATTTTTACCAGTTCATGTAAAATAGACCAAGGGTTCATCGGACGTATTATAGTTAAGGCGTATAAGACATTGAAAAGGTTCTTCGCGATTATCCTTCCCTTACGTGGATAAACAGTGCACATGCCTACAAAATCGACGTCGAGCTGAACAAAACGATGCGCACTATCACCGGCACGGTACAATCAACGCCATCGATATGGCTACCAGCCTTAAGCCACATTGTTCCGCCAGTCATCCGGCGAAAAAATGCACTGCTGAACCTCTACCGTAAAGCGAGCACGAATCCGACAATGCCACTGCACGATGATCTTCTGGTGGACATAAACCAACGGTTAAGATCACGAAATCCACCTACTGCAACGGCAAAAATACTGCATTCAGCAGGGTTCAGCTCCAAAGATGCATGGAATACGCTGTGGCTGGATAACGGACTGGTTACTGAATTGTTCAGCTTTACTCATTTCAACCGTAAAGAACTCACACTACCGAGAAAGGCCTGGTGCAATTTAAATCGACTACGGACAGGGCACGGAAATTGCAACGACATGCTGTACAAGTGGAACTTCATCGACAACCCCAGCTGCAATTGTGGACATCCGCATCAGACAATGAAGCACATCCTATCCGAAATCCCGATCTACAAGTTCACAGGAACCACTAATGACATAAACGGACTGACGGAAGAAGCGATTGACTGGTTAAAATCGCTTGATTTGTAACAACTTGGTTGGAGAAATTCTTTCTGATTGTTTTTGTTTACATAATTCTTTACGTTTTGTTTGTCAGTGTCAACCTTTAATTTTTGATCTTTTTCAAAACTGAAACTATACGATAAATCAAAAATCCTTCCCTTAGAAACTCTTGAGTCTCTAAAGAAAATTTGATGAACAATCAGCGAAACAATGACGGAAGTTCTTTCGTTACCTGTGGTACGGAAATAAATTCGACATCAATTTTCGGTAAAGATGCAAGTGCAAGCATAATATGAACTTTAATTATATCAGTCAACCTGTTCGACGAATCTTTCGCGTAATTGAAAAGAGTATGAAACGAAAAAAGATCGATTATACTGCCTGATCGTCGAGTCGATTATTATTATTATTACTATTATGGAAGTCATGACGGTGCAAATGTTTTAAAATGCAACCAATGCGACGATAATTTCATATTATCAAAATGGAAAATTAAACGCATTAAGAACGCCAGAGAGCGAAATTTCTCCTTGGCTTTTAAAGCATCTTGATATTTATGAGCTGAGAATTGAAATAATTAAATGTGTAACAATCCTATGTATGTAGTCAGAGCGTATTATATATAAACGCGCACAGCATATACCCAATATTTATTATAATGTCCGATGAGACATTTAAAATGTTATATTTTTGGTATTATATGAATCAACAGATCGCGGTCATATCAATGGAGCCATACAAACAAACAATCAACGAACAAGATATCAATCTGGCTATCGTGTGCGAAATTACGTCATAGTGGAGGGTGATTAGTTTCTCAAATATTGAAAATAGTGTGCCTGCAAACTCATTTCACTCGACGGAAAATTATTCAAATGTTTCAACTTTTAAACACTAAATGGAACGAGGTTGTTTTTTGTTATCGATGCAATCATATAATATATCATATAAATATCGTCCGTTACAGTGTTAGTCATTACATCAACCGATAATTTTATCCACAAGCTTTTGAGTTGACATCAAAATGGTGGTTGCCTCCGGTTTATCCATAATTTCTTTCATAAATTAAATTTTTTTACAACAGCGACATCTGTTAGTGATGTTTGAAAAGTTATTTTTTTCATAATTACCTACAAAAACTTTGTTCATAATGTACGTTGGTTGGTATAGCTAGCGAATAGGATCTGTATGTTTGATTTGCAGAAGGATCGATAAATTTAGATTAAGATTAACATTGAGTAACGATTAACGATCCAACATTGTTTCAAACACAGCCTAAAAATGCAGCGATATTCGACTGTGGGTAGTAGTCTACTCTATGTACTATGAAAATATGGTTAAAATATGTCTGGAATAACGACATCTTCATAACTGTTCTTCGACGTCATCTTCCTTCTCAAAGAAAAAATTTCAAGCGCTGATAAGAAATCATAAACATTTTCTCGTCAGTTTCTAAGCATCATCGCAGCAAATAATGTAACTCATATTGTAATACATGTACAACGCATTCGACAGGGGTAATCCGTTCATTGCGAAATGCGTACATTTTACGGGAAGTTGCGGGAAATTACAAAAAGATGTCATAATATTACTGAAATTATACGTTGATAATATTACGAGTTCTCACGATCAACTCTTTAATATAAATTAAAAGTATCAAAAATTCGAAGCATTACGTTTAGAGCGTCAAACTTAAAGTGTCAAATTTTTTGCTCGATGAACGACACGATCCACGCCGGGTAAACATTAAAAAACACCAATAAAACAGAAACAAATCCAAATTAAAGACGGACAAAATGTAAAATGTGAAAATAAGTTGCAGTTTTGTTGAATGTGAACGAAAAACTCATATTATGACATAAATAAACTAAACTAAACTAAACTAATTTTTTTTTGATATTTTACAAAAACGTAGTAGGGCGCTAATGGCGCTTGTATGCCGTTAGCAAATCTTACAATTCTGAGGCCCTTAGGTAAGTTTCACCGGTTACACCTAAAACAACCCGAAAAACTTGAAAAAAACTTGGTCCATGGCCTTAGGATCACAGCCTGAAAATTTCGAAATTCTCACAGCACCTGTAGAGGCTCAAAATTCACAGAGTGAGCCTAAGGCCATGGACCAATTTTTTTTCTAGTGAACTTTGGTGAACTTTTTCATGCTCTTTCAGAATATTTTTCACTTTCAAAATTTTCACTTTCGAAATAGCTTTACAAATCGTGCGTATGTCGTGGTACGTTTTGTAACGAGAAACGTCACAAGATTACATGTGCAATGATTAAAAAATGCATCTTCGATTTGTGAAGCCATTAGGAAAGTGATAACTTTTTAATTGGTAGACTTTGAAAGAGCATAAAAAATTTCACTAAAGTTCATCTTTGAACTCGAGAAAAAGTTGGTCCAAGGTCCTAGATTCGCTCCCTGAACCTTGTGTTTTTGTTATAATATTACGTTTTTCGCAAGGTTCAGTGAGCGAATGTAAGACCTTGGACTTACTTTTTTCCTGGTTCAAAGGTGAACTTTTTTATGCCCTTTCAAAGTTCAGCAATTAAAAAGTTGTCACTTTCCTAATGGCTTCACAAATCGAATTGGCGTTTTTGCTGTAGTGGAACTTTGTAACGTTTTTGTAATTTTGTAATGTTTGTCTGAAGCCATTTCAAAACTTAAAACTTTGCGGCTTGTATATCCTAAAAGAGCTCCAAAAAGTGCACCAAAGTACACCGATAAACCTGACAAAAAGTAGGGCCAAGGTATTAGGCGCCCCTTTTGAACTTGGGCATTTACGGCGGTTTTTTTCACAAATTTTGAAAAGTTGGTTAAACGACTTGAACGACATTTTTTGTCTGGTGTACTTTGGTGAACTTTTTCAAGCTTTCGAATGACACCACTCTCAGCTATATATCGTATCTAATGGCCTTAAAAAAGAAGACTTATTGTCGATACAAAAGTGTCATTGTGGCCATATTACATCTTTATGTGAAATTTTTGCTTCCTGCTGAATTTTTCGATGTTTTTCAACGAAAACACTTTTTATTTTCATTTTCTCATTTCAAAAGTCTCCTTAATTTGGAAATTCGTTGTGTTATTCTGGCTCCGTAATGATTAAGGCTGGAAATGTTGGAATTTTTAATAATTTGAAAGTACATCATAGAACGAAAAGGAAAAGTAATAATTTTATCATAAAAATATTTGTTTAGAGTCATGACATCTTATTACAATTTCCCGCAACTTCCGGTTCATTTTAATATCGTGATTGAGTCACTGCATGCCCATTTCAAATTATTTACCACTGTCTTTCGATTCGATGTTACGTAATACCAGGACCGCACATAAGTGCGAAATCACTTTCATTTCGTTATTTGCATCAAAAATATCTATTGTTCACAAAACTTACGAGACTAACGACTCACCGCTACTGGCAGTACGGGCATAATGATATTTGTGTATACTAGGTCCCACCTGTTGGGTGGGTCAGATTCCTTGACTGTATGAACCTGAGCTTCTTAATAGATTTTTTATTGCTAATGATTTATTGGTTGATTAAGAAGAACTACTAGAACGGTCTAAATTTCTCATTAATAATTTAATTTGTTTAGTGTTCCTGAAAATCTTTCTGAAAGTCTTGGAACGTTACAAAACGATACTAATTTTTGATTCAAAGCTTCATTTTCTGTTACTGGTCTGGTTTTATGCTCTTATTAGACCGTTATTGTCTATAAAATGAATGTCTTCAATAAAAATTGAAGGTGTTCACAAAGAGCAGATAAGGCTTTTTCTGAGAACTACTTCCAGATGGTTGAACCAATACCACCAATTTTCGAACTTGACCTGAGGATTTCAATACTTTATCGAATAAAAAAAAAGTTTTTGAAAATCGGTTGAACTTCGCTCCAGTTATGGTGTAACAAAGGGGATATTATATTCGACCGATAAATTAATTCAAAACTACCGATAAAAAATAATAAATGACCGATAAACACGGTACCGATAAAAAATAATAAAGTACCGATGATAGCGAAATTCCCGAGTACCGATAAAAATATTCCAAACTACCGATAAGTTTTTACCGATAAAAAGTGCTGAAATACCGATAGATTATTCATTTTATCGATCATTTTTAATTTTTTATCAGTAATTTATTATCGATTATTATCTATCGATCATTCATTATTATTTATCGGTAGTTCATTATTTTCTATCGGTAGTTTATTATTATTTATCGGTAATTTATTATATTTTATTAGTATCCTTAGTATCCTTAACAAAGAGCAGCAAAGGCTTCTTTCGAGAACTACTACCAGATGGTTGAACCGATACCACCCATTTTCGAACTTGACCTGAGTATTTCAATACTTCGTCGATTAAAAAAAAGTTTTGAAAATCGGTTGAGAGTTATCGTGGTAACAAAGGTCACAAAATTTTAACATTTAACGTTTTTTCATCACATTTCCATACATTTTTAATCATAGTGAATGTGATATGTATAATGCATTTTCTTTTGTAAAACCCATGACTTACAGTCAAGGGAATAATATGGGCGAAACGTTGATTAGTTAACTTCAATTCATTCCCGTAAATATAAGTACTACACTAACACAACATGAGGACAATAATGTGCTTAGTTGTACATTGGCACTGTTACGAAATGGATGGTAAACAAAATTTTATCCTTCGGTCATGTGCTGTACGAGCCTTTACGGACATCAACGTTGAAAAGTTGCAATAAAAAAAACGTGGTAAATGTGAAATTAATTTATAACACAAAACGGTTCCGGTATTTTTCGTTCACCTATATAAAAATTGTGTTGGGGTGTGCATGCTCGGCGAAGACACTACGAAATGCTGAAATATTTTTCGAATTTATCGAATTTAGTTTTGCGAAGCTATTTTTTTTCTGGATGCACTGTCTGATCTTGAGCATTTTGACAAAGCGATCAAATTCGAAATTTCAATAAGGCTTCTTAGCAAATCAATTGATTATTGATTTCGTCTCTGAAAAAAGCAATAAACATTCTCTACAAAGTGATCTGATAATATCGTGATACATATCGTTAATCAGACTGCAAATATCAAATAAGTAAAGTAAATTCAAAGTGGTCGAAATTGAGCTAATTGTAGCGAGTGAAGTGTCATCGCCTTGCGTGCATTACAGCATGTTGTTGGAAAAGTTACTTCGGTAATGTTGTTTGTAAAATAGATCAGTTTTTCGTTCCGTTTCAATGAGAATTTTATTCGAATTTGGGTTTTTTTTTAAAGTTCGTTCCGTGAAATGTGACAAAATTATGGGTTCGTACGTTGTATGTACAAACGGGGAAGTGAAACGTTCTACATTTTTTAACAGTAATTTAGTTTACTCGACGTTAAATATCCATATACTATTGTTAGATAATGGTGTTGTGATGTAAAGTGGAGTTTGTGAATTTTCACTTGTAACTTTTTCGTATGGAGTGTTTTGCCAGCAAGTGAATTTGTGGAGACTAACTATATATCATAAGTATCGAACGAGTCGTTTTTATAAACACTTGCGTTGATAGTTATTTGTTGTGCTGAGTCCATAAGAAGATAGCTAAAACATTGTTGAGATCCGTAATTGTTCTTGTGTCTTATCGGCTGAGGGTTTGCATTAACTTTTTGTAAATTAAGTCGGAAGCGATGTATTAACCGCCGCTCATCCAAAATTGAAACAATTGATAAAGTAAGTTTCATAAAAAAACCTTTTTTTGTACTTTGATGATGAAATGTCATCTTTTACACACACGTGCGGTAATGTAGTGGATGACGATCGTTCATGACTTGTCTTCGGCTTAGTCTACAAATAATTACATATAAGGTACCCTCAGCAACACAACGTCCTACTGACTACATATAAGGTATTTGACTCAGTACGACCAGGGGAAATGAGTTTCTTATCAATGATAGTCCAGGCACTTGTGTCAGAAAAAATAGCTCCGTTCGCCAAAAATGTAATAAAAAACCGACTTTCAGAAAAGAATTTTTTCCCTCAATTTTTCATCTCCTATAATGTATTGAAAAGCACGAAAAGCGTAAAGCTAACGGATTGACACAAGGACTATAATGACTCATTTTCCGGGGTTGCACTGAACAAAACTTTTGTTCAAAATATTTAAAATCACGATTAGTCGAATATCTCTTCGTCATCCAGCACGTAAAACAGCATCATTTCGATTTAAGTGAAATGACCACGGTGCAAATAGAAGTCTACCGCTCCAATGCAGCGACAATAGTTGAAGTACATTAGCTATATTAGAGACACCAAGGGCAGTCCACGGATGTATGTATACTGTAGATATCGTCAATACCGATGCCTGGATGCTTTTGTGGCGCCAGCTTGTCACATAAAAATGTTACCTCATTTTGTGTGAAAAATTGGGTTTCAATGCGCATGCATCTAATGAAATCGCGATTGTAAGCAGGTAACGGTTTGGGAGCCTTGGGAGAGTACCACTTTCCATTGTTGTCAAAACCTCGTAAAGGTGCCACAAATTTTTTTTCAGTAAATGAAAGAGGAATGTCCAAAGTTTTTCTTTGTAACTTTATATTTTCGGAATTTTTCATTTTCCGGACAGTTCACCTGTTTCTTTGAAAAAAATGATTTTTTCCCTGGTGATAACTTTGGAAATTTAATTTTTAGATAGACATTTTCATCCGCATTCAATTCTCTACAACTTTCCTGAATATTGAAATCTGCTGTCTTCGGAAATGATTTTCCTAGGAGAGATGTTCTACCACCGCGACTCGAAATTCTCACATGGAAAAATTCAATTTTGTGAGAATTTGATTACACATTCAGTTGTTCTTTCAATCGCAAAATTTTTCGTTTGTGTCAAGGACAGGTTAAAGCGTCCTACATCGCAATGTAAACATTTGCGATAGTAAAACGCCTTAACCTAGCCTTAAGTCAAATAATATTTTCTAAAAAAAAACTCCAAAATCATCATCAAGAGGAGGCACTTAGAACATTGGAGATTTGAGTTTTTCTGTATCTCTTCTGGATTTATTTTCTATTTGTGATGTATGAACATGAGTTCCCGATGTTCCTTCATTAATGTTTGGGTATCGTGTCTCCAAGCTTCCGTTTCTTGAAAACTCAACAATTTGAAGTACTTCTTCGGGGATTATGAGCGCAAAAGTAGTCGAAAAAAAAATCTTGAGTCACTTTTCTTGCTCACGTTCAGCGATCGTTCATCTATTTAATTCCACTTAATTCTGTAAGCAAATTAATTTCTTTTCGAAAAAAAATTCAATTCAATTTCAAACATTTATGAGGACAATCGCTGTAGTTCGAAACATTTTATGAAAATTGAATCGAAATCGAATGATGACATCATGTTAATTAAAATCATTTCGTTTTATAATGATAAAAACAAATTAAGCAACAAAACGCCAATGAAAAGTTCGTTTTTTTTTCTGTTCATCTTCTCAATTCGTTTTGTTTTAATTAAAATTGTGTGTGCGGTTGGAAATAGAAAAAAATTGAAATAATAAAATTTAAACTGAACTTTAGCTATAAAATGTGTGAAAATTGTTTTAGTTACACACGAAAAGCGATACGAGAATTATATACGAGAATAACATTTTAAACATGAGAGTGCTACGAAGAGTCCGTTTTGTTTTGTAGTGTTACGTCCAATCATTCATTTTGCTCCAGTAACTCGTTGATTGATTGGATCATCAACAAATTACACCAGTAGTTTATTCAAATACACAAGCCTCATCCGTTTTGATAAAGATATTTATTTTAAATATGAGCGCGCGGTTTAACTTGTACTATAAACAGAAGGAATAAATTTTGTGCAAATGAAATGATTGAGTGTCGAGAGAGATGATGCTAAAAAAGCAAACGTCTTCATCTAACACGTTAACTTAATCAGCATAAATAATATTATTCGTACCAAATGCTGTGTTACTGTGCAGTGTAACAACAATGACCCCAGATGAAAATTCGATTATGTTGCATACTAGTCATGAATGTGATGGGATTGTTGGTGTTGTTGGCGAGAATGATGCAGAGAGTATCGAATGCAGTCAATATAATATAGCGAATAATGGAGCGACAGACGCGCGAGATTCGGGTATGTTATGCATTCGAGTAATTTCATTGAAAAACGAAAAATGTTTGCTTGGCCTGATTGTGGTGTTGTAACAACCTCATAAAGATCCAAATCATCAAATTCAAAAATATCTGTTTTCTTGTCGACTTTGAACAAAAACACGAACAAAGAACGTTTTCATTTACAAGCCATTGTTAATAGTATTGAGGCTATGGCTGACGGTTGACCTATGGCTGGATAGTTTTTGAAAATAGGATATCCCAACAAAATCTCTACGAAAAAGTGTGACGCAGTCTTTGTAGTACAATTTCTAATTTTTAATCTGCGTCCCAAAGTGGCAGATGTTCAGGAACAGACCTACAAGAAAATTTATCAGCCAAATGCGACGCAGATTTTTTGGTAAAATTTTTGTTGTATTCGGTCAAATTTTTTTTGGTAAAAATTTTTCACAGATGGTCAGGAAAACTAAGAAAGCTTGTTTGAACTAATTGGGTGAAAAATTTAATTTTTGCGCAACGAAGCTGAAAGCGTCAACTCTAGCGATATCATTAATTTTAGAAATAGTACTACAAAGACTGTATCACACTTTTCTCGTATAGATTTGGTTGGGATATCACTCGTTGTGGAAGTTTTAGGTCAAAGAGACAAAAAATCGAAAATTTGACGAAATTTCACAAAACATGACAAAGTTTCACAAAACTGGCAAATTTTGAGGAAATTTGAAAATTTGACGAAATTCTAAAATTTAACGAAAATTTGACGAAAATCGAAAGTTTGACGAAATTCTAAAATTTAACGAAAATCGAATCGAAAATTTGCCCACCATGTAAACCATAATATTCAAAAACTTTGAATTTTTAAATTTCTACCAAATTACAACACACTTCACAACAATCATCACAACACTATCAACACAAAATGGCGGTACATTTTTATATGAGAGAAATTTTTCCGAAAATTAAATAATTCCACGAAATTCTGACGTTTCCTGGGATAATGATGAATGAAACTTAAGTTCTAATAGCCTCACTAAGGTTCCTGCAAAGTTTCATGAATATTGGCATCGATAGATAAACAGAAACATACAGAGTAAGTTGAAAGATTTTGATTGTTTGGAGAATGCCATTTTTCATGCATTTGTAGTGAAAATGACGACTTGGAAAACGCAACATCTGGGGTTCCTTAGCACTTTGGTAGGCGTGTGATAGCTCATTTTCTTTGTATTTCAAGTGAGAATATTTTAAAAATAATTTGGTTACGATTTTGGACATTTTGACGAAAGTAGAATTCTCGCCTATTCACTGCGTCAAGTCCTCCGCTATCGCCCCGGACATGATAAGCACTGAAGGTGATGCCAATCTTCAGCGGGTCACAAAACAATACAAAACTCAAGTTTAGTTAACGATTTCTACGGTTTAACGGAATGAGGTGAATTGAAATTGTAAATGCTAAAAGCTTATCGCCACACTGAATTTACGCTACACAAGTGAAGTGAACTTGAGCTGCACTCGAATTCACCCGAAACCTGGGTTTCACGTGTTCTTGCGGATTTGCATTACCTTCATTGGTTTATTGTAGACCAAAAAAAGGAAAATTTACGCCACAATTGCGCTACAGAGTAAAGTAAGATCTAATGTCACCATAAAAGAGTAGCGTCAATTTATCCTTTTTTGTGTGACCAGTACAGAGATTCAAAGGTTTCTAACGATTCTAAAAAAAATGAAAACATCTGAAATGATTCAAAGAAATTTCGCGAAAAAATTTCTGTTTCTCTGTGTTTCTTGAATTCTAAAAAAATCCTAAGAATCCCAAAAAAATTCCGAATAATAATCCCTACCCAGGCATGTTTGATACGTCATTTGGTCAATAAAGCATTAATTATTTTCTTAGAATCGATTATCGATATTTTCAACGAAAAAATCAATCGAACGTCTTATCGAATATAAATATAGACTGGTAATCGATAAATATCGACTGGTAATCGATAAATATCGACTGGTAATCGATAAATATCGACTGGTAATCGATAAATATCGACTGGTAATCGATAAATATCGACTGGTAATCGATAAATATCGACTGGTAATCGATAAATATCGACTGGTAATCGATAAATATCGACTGGTAATCGATAAATATCGACTGGTAATCGATAAATATCGACTAGTAATCGATAAATATCGACTGGTAATCGATAAATATCGACTGATAATCGATAAATATCGACTGGTAATCGATAAATATTGACTGGTAATCGATAAATATCAACTGGTAATCGATAAATATCGACTGGTAATCGATAAATATCGACTGGTAATCGATAAATATCGACTGGTAATCGATAAATATCGACTGGTAATCGATAAATATCGACTGGTAATCGATTATTAGTCTACATTTTTTTTACATAAATTCTTTGGTGCTTAAGTTCCAAACTGATTTTATTTAGATTAAGAAAATTATTGTGAGCAAAAAATTATTCTTCAGCATACAGAAAAACGTTTTTTTATGAAGCAGTTTTTGTGTTCATAAAATGTACAAACCGGAAAAGAAGAGTCATTTGCCAAATAAAGGAGGACATTTTGTTTACATCTTTGGGTGAGGGGTTGTTCGCCAAAGTGTGACGGCCATACATTTGTGTAAAATCGCGGACGTCCTTTATGGACGGCCCCTGTCAGAATTTTTAATAATTTTTCAGAATTTGTTATAGAAAGTTTTAGAATGTAGGAATTGAAATTCAAAATAATACGTCCTGATACACACACACACCTGACTATTTGTGCCCATAATGCTTGGTATAATTTCATTTCCGACTTTTCTACTCATCTATCGCCTAAATGAAAATTCAAATGACTTCCTGATTGACACATGAGACGTGAAAAACACATAAATATTTCTATTAAGCGATGATGTTTTATAAAACGAAATTCACATTTTATTTGTTAAAAAGAAAAAAAAAAGTTTTCCTTTTATGAAATATTTCGTCGGGAAGGAACAGAGTGTGTCTAGTGTGTACGTAAATTTTGAATTATACGCATCGGTGAAACGTTTGTGATATTTTTGAAAAGGAGGAAAAGTCTCTAGACAAAACCCCACCGCGGAGCTTTTTTTTCACTTACCACATATTTTAACATAAATATAAATTTAAATAAACAGACACTTTTCCATTCGTTTAACATGAACTCAATTCACACAATTTACCCATTGCTTTTTTTATCTACCATTCAACAACATCACACACATACCATTTTCCATATATCTCTTTCTCTGCGTTGTGTGTGCTGCTGGTGGCTGAAGAGAAGAAAAAAACGTCCTTTCTTTTCAAACATTTTCGACGTTCGGTACATCATTTCGCCGTACATCATAACGAAAAAATGTACACAAATAAATAAGGGAAAAAAGCTCGTAATGAATGTGGCAAAAGAAGAAACCCCTCAGGGATTCCCTTTATGTTGGAAAAATGGAAGCAGCTTAACACATTTTTGAAATATTTTCCTTTTTTTAAAAAGAAGAGAAGATGTGGTGCGCCTAAAAATTATATTTCGAGTGGAGAACCATGAATTAAGAATATACACGAAATGTATGAGAATTACCGCGTAATGGAAGTGAATATCAGCCAGATAAAAGGCAACATTCAAACAATATTTTTCATCAATTGGTTTGGTTTGGGAACATGACTTTGAAAATTTTTAAAACAATATTACGAGAGGAGTATTAACGTGCTTCACTATAAAGAAGAGGGATCTGAAAGAAAACTAAATTAGTCTTTAGACGATGATAGATACGAAAATACCAACCAATTTCAACTTTACAACAAAATAGTTACTGAAATAGATACCAAATAGTGAAGATCGCAATCTCCGTATTACGTGAAAACAAAGCTATTAAAAATTTAGCCATTTGCCCGAGTCTAACGTATTTTAAGATTTTGAATGGAGCAGCGGTCATAGACTCATAGAGGTTCTCAATAATTCACAAAATACTTGAAAGTGATTATCACCTATTATGGAAGAATATAATACCATTTTACACATGCGCAACTCTAGCGAATCCTATTTGAAAATAAAATTTCAATTTATCACCTGCTAACTTGTTCCCCTGTCTGTTGTGAGATACTTTACATCGATTCCTCTACGCAATCACTCGTAATCAATCTATGCGTTTGCTTATGCATCTGTAAGCGCATTACACCAACTTCGAAAATTAATTTTTGAATCTATGTAGAGCCTCCCTCACAATTTCATTTAGCATATTGAGCTTGCGCGCACAGGTTTATATTCTTAAGTCGAGCTTATACGTATGCGTTGGAATGGTTTACAGAAAATAAGCCTTAAAATGTAATAAAAACAGTTCCAATGGTCGGTACGTAAGACTGTACTGGCTAGAAAATCACGATACATTCCTAATCGATCATTTTTATTTCAATTTACTTTAATAGCTTTTTGATAATCAATTTCGACAATTATGCCCGCAGTTAGTAAGCGAGTGTGATGCAAGCCCTCTACTACAACATTTCTAAAAAAAAATTGGGGACTAAGGAATACATTTAGAACAACTTTGTGATTTCTACCTTCGCTCCAATTGCCACTTTGGGACGCAATTTTTTTTGGTATTGTTTTCTTAAATTTTTTTGGGCAAGTTGTCAACCCTTTGGGATTTTTTGACTGATTTAAATGATCGAAAATAGGTACTGTATATGAAATCATCAAATCGATCTACCTGACTTTACTATAATGTGCCTTTAAGACATGCGAATCCTACTTTTAATGTAGCTCTAGTAAAACATTAGAGGCAACGACGACATGCTCATCGGCTTAATGGGACAAGTGGGTTGGCCTGTAGAGGCGCCACGTTTTTTTCATAGTACTTCATTCTCTGCAGCTTAAAATAGATTCTAACCTCACAATTTTTGAGTCAATCCTTAAAAACTGTTTATGAATGAAATAATGAATTTTTGTAAATTTTCTGAATTTATTTCTGATCGCAGGAAGCAGATAGCTGAAATACTACTGCTGATTAGAATATTTTTGGTTTGAATAATGATACGGTGGCAGGATTTGTACATCCGCGATATTTTATCTCGTGGAATTCATGCATAATATATATTATGGAACTTACAACACGAATATAGCTTGTCGTCTTTTATTGTTTTACACGATAAGAAACCCCAAAAAGTGTGGTAAAAATTAAATATATTAAAGCCATAAATGGCTGACCTTGAGGCTCTTAAACATTATTCAATTTGTTAAAATGTCTACCATTCTTTCCTCGAAATCAATTCTCAATTTTGTGAACGCGATTTGATGTTTTCCATAAAGATTTCCACAGATTTTACGTAATCTATTTTCTGGTGAAATAACTGCACTCCACTGCACTTCACGAATGTCATTAAATATCACAAAATTTCATAAATCTCATCAATTTTCATGTTATTTCATCAAAACTCTTACGAATTTTTAATTTTGAAATCCGTGAATGTTTTTGAAACTTTGCACAAACTTTACGAAATTTCAATTAACTTGTTACAGATGATTGTCATCTGTTATCGACAACGACAGCAATAATAAACGAAAAGCTTTGGCTAATAAGGTCTTATATATAGCAAAATGTATGTTAAAAATAAATGAAGTAAAAGATTTCTGATATCATTCACTGAAAATCTTCGATCAAATGAAGTAATAGATCAGAGAGTAAAACTGTTAATATGCTTGCCGTCTATGACAGTTAATTTCCAGAATTTTATGACAATTACACAAAAATAGGCTATAGTAAAATATCAACATATGAAATGTTATAGCAGTAAAGTTGGTTCACAAAAGAATAGAGCGCTGACATCAGTCATTTTGTGATGTATTAGAATCATACAAAAACCTATTACAATTGAGCTTTAGTTTCCAGACAGAGTGAATTGATGTAATACGACACAAATGAAGTAGTAGATTTTGATACTCTGCTATTCGTTGTTCAAAACGAGACGAGCCAAGGCATAAAAATTTAGTTCTTCATGTGCGCTTCACAAGTCTCGATTTATCACTCAATGAAAAACATTGTTTTATGTACATCTTTGTGTTGCACTACTGACATTATTTTCATGTAAGTATTTCTGTGTGCAATTGCGTTCGACCAAAGCTCCCCAACTACTATGCTATTCCAGATTTTCTCTTCACATTCCATTCGTGCTAATTTTCATTTTCGCGCTGTATAGAATCTTCCAAACGATACAGATTTGCGTTTGTGTGTGTTGTACACAAAAAAAAAATGTTTGGCAATGAACGTTTGTGAAAATGATTTGAAAATCAGTTACTCTCGTGACTCCGTGCTGATAAAATGTCACTGTTACTGTATCGGAACTGAGATTGTGCGCGCTCTCGTGTGTTGTTATTAACAAATACAAAAAATTAAATTTTTTGTTGTATCAAATTCATCTAATAAAAAGAACTCTGGTGGAATCGTGTGCTGTGTGTAGAAATAAATTTTTTTTGAGAAGACTTTCCACATGACATACAATTTTTCACAATTTTCCCAATTTACTCGGATTGTTTTTGTTCTGGTTGTGCTGTGCGAAAGATAACTTAATAATCCACAAACGATTTTTTTTTTCTGTTGTTTTTTTCTTCTTTTCAACGAGCTAAGGTGTCTATTTATAACTAATTAAAAATTGAAAATTCTAACAGGAAAATGAATTTTCATTCAAAAAATTTCATAGATAAAATCCATCGGGTGTTGGATGAAATGGTTTTACGTTTTTCCAAGAAATCAACCACATCGTAAATAGCGAATACGAAGCACACCACTGCTAATTAATTCAATGAATTCAACACGTACATACCGATATTGCCCATTTGTATGCCAATCACAAAACTTTCTGCTTTGATTTGCTAAATTACACGTCGAAAACCATTTAAATAAAACTATGAGCCAGGAAGATTATTATTTCGTGCAGCAACGTAAAAGATTTGAAGCGCAAAACTATTTATCTGAAGATTTGTTTTGACTATGAAAAACTCTGAATGTTTTTGACTTGGTTATGGTGTAGATTGTAACGAAGCTCGCACTGTCTTACCAACTTAAAATTATGGTTTAGATGTCCACATTCAAAATCTCTGTTTAGTTACCGTTACAAATATGAAATTTTCATTTACATCTTCCATTCACTGACATGAAATTTATTTAAAATTGAAATTTAGTTCTATCTTAGGGGATGCGAATCAAAAATCTGATCTTTTTTCAATAATACTAGGTCCACTTTTTGGGTGGATCAGGTCCCTGGAATTTTCTTGAAAGATTTTTCCAGTTGTTACAAAGATGTCATAAGATGGTCTTGCTTTATTATAAATCATAACAAGTTCTCAGAATAAACAGAGCGAACTTATGTTTATATTTTCAAACGATACTTAAGTCCAAGAAAGAATGGTGTTATAAAAATGAAACTTTACGGCATTCGCTCCGCTCTGGTCGTAAACTTTAACTTGTGGAAATATTATTTCTTTCTTTTACAGAAAGCAAGAATTCTTCTCAGAAAACCTCCTTCATTATTACTCCATTAACGAACCCAAGAAATTTCAGTCCTCGTTGAATAAAAAAAAAAGTTTTTTTTTTTTAATCCGTCGAGGTATATTTATAGTGTTGTCAGGCGACGAGACAAAAATTCTTTTGGGAATAACTTCGATATTGTAATTCAAATATAGCTAATCTTTGAACTTGACCTCAGGAATTTCATTCCCCGTTGAACACAAAAAGAAAATCAGTTGAGAATTAATTGCTTGAGTTATCGTGCTGACAAAGTGTGGCAAACATTTTCGTACATTTGTGGTTGTTGGTCATACATTCATGGTTTTTCAAACGATTCGTTGTTGTAAGACCCATGACTTTCAGTCAATATATACAAAATCGCGTTCGAAACAAGAAGGTGGTAAAATGATGATCGTACACGTGCTCGTGTTTTAAGTGGCGTTTATAAACGTAAAAATTTTCGCCATGATGTTCATGTAGAACAAAGCATCTCGTATCTATCACACACAGCAACGCGATTTTTGGTTTTTATTTTAGCAGATTGGCCTTGTGTGAATCACCCCTCTAGAGAAGCTCTGTTCGAATCTATCAATCTTACGTAAATCACAGTTCAATCACAGTTATGGAAATTGTGCAATTAATTAATTATTTTCAATCTCAACAAGAAAAGTTAATTTTTAGTTGCTGACTTAAATGAATTTATAGTGGCTATTCGATTACGACAATTCAATTTTTCACTCCGTGAGCGCTTTTTAATTGATTCATTCAACCGTATCAACGAATACTACGTCATAACGCGGTTTTCTAAAATAGGAGAAAACAAGATATTCCAGAAAACTAGTGGACCGCCCTGTACGTTTCCTTTTCGGGATTTCGGTCTATTTTGGGTATGATTGGATAAGTATTCAGTTTAGTTCGACCAAGGAAGCTAAAACGGTGGAAAACCGTAGATTTTCTTATTTGATTAAACCTACGATCCACCCTGTAATTTCTACAAAGTGCAACGGCGGATTTTGTTTAGAATTTAATTCTCCAACGTATTACCGAAATAACTTCATTTTTATTTTTATCACTTTCTAAGTTGACTAGAACCCAAATCGCCTCTATCACCCGAGCAATACTTTATCTGGGAGCCAATCCGTTACCACAGTTTCTTCTACAGCGAGTGGATTATATTGAAAGTAACATTCTAAGACGTTATCGGAAACGAATTTTCGATTGAAAATGAATCCTATTTTCATCCCCTAACATCGTTGCTTGACCTAACCTATCCAAGTCTACCTTTTACGATTTTAATGAAATCGACTAATTGCATACATATTATAGTCGAGGCCAAGTCTCTTTGCAATTTTCCCGTCAGTTAACGATTCTTATTCCTATTCACCACTAAATGAAGCTATCTATGAGTTCCATACCGAAGTACACAGACATTCAAACACAACAAATATATTTCACAGAAATTCAGATGAAAATACGAAATTCAGATAGAATTTCAGCTTAAAAACCAAGCACTTATAGCGTTGGTATTGCGAGAAAGCAGAAGTTAAGTGTTGTGATTCACAGCAATTTATCTTAAATTTAGACGAAGTCAAAAGTAATTGTTTTATAGTTGGCGATACGATTGGTTCTAATTTCCAAACAAAATCAAAGTCATTCCCTGTAGACGTAGACGAGATAACTTAATTCTATTTTCTCGTTTCCTTGAGTTCATTCGATTTAATTTTTCTTTTTAAAACAGAAGAAAACAATCTGTCCGCCCCCGGATAAATCTTCGCCCATTTTACTTATGCATTACAATTGAGAAAGCACTTTCGTGTGTAAATAAATGATTAATTTTCAACCTCACTTTACAAATGCAACAATAAAGCAATGATACCATTGAATATCAACATATTATTTGGGCATGAAAATTGTTTTAATCTACACACATCCGACGTTAGTAATATATCGCATACGAAGCGTTTAAATTGGCTCTAAAAAAATTGTTTCTGTTGTCAGTGAGTGTACACATAAATATTATATTCAATGCATACGTCATATGTGTTACGTTGATCATAAGGTAAAGAGAAAATTGAAAACTAAGTAGTAGAGGTCTTGAGTCTGGTAGTAGTGAGTGGGATACCACACCACACCGCCAGTAAAATCGAAGAGGGGAAAGATTTCGTTCAACTTCAGATTTCGTGTGTTGTTTCTCGAACTAAACAACAATAAACACGAAATACAATACAAAACCTACTTTACAGCTCAAGGATTGTAATTATACATCTATTTTGCCAAGGAAGTAGTTGTGTAATCGTTATTTCTACATACATCGAAAACTGGACTTTTCATATTTCAAGCACTATTTTCGACGCTCTCAGCATGTAAAATCCATTACATAACTCAGGATAAAAAAGATAAGTATCATTTTAGTGTGTTTATTGACCTCGGCTACGCCTCAGACCAATAAAATTCACATGTGAGCTCAACTATCCACATCTTTTTATCTGTCATGTAGAATACTCTTACATGCAACATGCTTTTGTTTTTCCTAAGGTCGAAAGTGGCCTATTCGGTAAGCCTCGGTTCACAAACTCGCACTCTCATGTTACAATACCTTCTCAGCTCACACATACACTTTCAATTTCTAAAAATCGTTTTTCGACCCATGTGATTTTAATGGCTATTTTAACTAATGAGAGGTTTCCAGAACGAGCCTCAGGCGAATTCTGGAACCGAATTCGCCAAAAAAAGTAGTTTAACATAAGTTAGGAACATCGGAACAAAGTTTCTATGTAAGAACGATGTCCTTACCAATGTCGATACAACATAGAGGCAGAGTCTACTCTGGTTTCCCTTCTTTAAGGCCAACACACAACAGCAGCTAGTGTCGATTTTAACAATAGAAATATCATATTCCCAACTGACACTAGATGGAAGCAAGATCGCTGAAGTTACTCATGAGAAAAGAGCGACGAGTTTTGTGTTCCAACGATTAGCAATCTCAATTAGTCGGGAAACAGCGACTTTTTATAATTTATTTTGACAAAAAGGCTGATTTTAAGAAAATAATTCTTCTATAACATATGAAAAAAAGACAATTTTAAAGTTGAAATGAAAATCCACAAGACTCACATCAAATTTATACAACAATCGGCAATGTTATAACACGGCTCCGATGTGCCTTTGTTATTGTTTGTGTGTAAGTAAATGAAAGTTCTAAAAATGTTCTAAAAAACTTACAGCCTCCTGACAGTCTTTTTGAATATTGAAAAATATTGAGAAGAAAGTCGTACAAAATTATTAAAATGCTTTTTAAATATTTTTGAATTATCGTTCACTTTTTCATCGAATCGTTCACTTAAAATTCAAATGTTAGGCACACTTACCGGGTGAATTATAAAAATTTTGTCTGTTTCCCGACTAATTCAGCGTGAAAATATTGCATCGATTTTTGGTACATACAATTCCACCTTCTAAGAACTTGGCAGAATTATTTTATTTATAAATAATTTAAAATAAAGTAATATTTAACCTCAAATAATTTCAATAAACACGTAAAAAAAACACTAGATGGTAGTGTGTGTTGGCCTTTATTAAGAGCGATGAATCCTATGCAAATTTGTATCCACTTAAAGAAAGCTTTGCAGATTGTGTAAATTTATGTAATCTTCACAGATTTCTCCAAGTGGGTTAAGTTAAGATTCACAAACCAATTTTTCCAATAAAAGTGACACATTCATTGGTGCTTTAATGGTTTTACTTTTTCAAAAAAAGATTTTGGTTAAAAAAGGAATATTTTCCGCTTAAATGTAGGTTTCAAATTTGCAAAGGGTACATTGCTCTTAAGAGCAATCTTCACATTGCAAATTTGTAGCCTACATTTGGACACAAAAATATTACATTTTTGACGATAATATTGCACTCGCATCCTTTTTGGAAAAAGTAAAAACATCGTTTGGTGTTGAAATGTGTTAGCTTTGAATAAAAAATAGAAAGGTGTGTGGTGATGTAACCTAGGTCCGAGAAAACTCAAAATTTATGTCAATTTTCATGAACTATTGAGTTTTCTCCAACTTAGGTTACAGCATCACAAACCTTTCTATTTTTTTATTCAAAGCTAACACATTTCAGCACCAAACGATGTTTTTACTTTTTCCAAAAAGGATGCGAGTGCAATATTATCGTCAAAAATGTAACATTTTTGTTCCCAAATGTAGGCTACAAATTTGCCATGTGAAGATTGCTCTTCAACAAAATTTTAGTCATAGATGTTCGCTAATTACCTCTTTTTTAACGGACATTCCACGGAAATGAAATTTCGATCTCCAACTAGTGTTTCCTTGTCGTAATAATCTTATCGTTTGTAAATGGTTAAATGTTAAACGTTTGTCTTCCTATTATTCCTTGTAAAAAAAATAAAAAACAAAATTGATTACAACGATTCAGACCTCTACTATTCCGTACGGAATTTCTCTCTCCATCATATATATTATAAATGTAAAACGATAATCGTACATTATTCAGTGTAGTGCTATTATATTATGAAGAGGAAAAGTGATTTTGAAAACTCAAATGTGATTTTCAAACTTTTTTAAGCTTTTGTATCGTTTCTGTATAAGAAAAACGAAAGAAAAAAAAAACTTTTTTTATGGAAAAGAAGATGAGACAATCTTTTGTCATAAAGTGAAGCATCCTTGACTATACGTCGAAAAACTAAGTGCTTCGTTTATTATATGATGTGCATACTTTCAATAACAAAAAAAAACTACTACGGCCACACCATGCATTCGGTACATTCACAAGATCACATTTGATGCATTCATCCATCCATCCATCAGACAACAGTGAATATAATGCGAAATGAATATTCATGAGAAGTTTTATGTTTTACACCCTCATTGGCTTATATCGTTTTTAAAATAAAACAAAAAATAAAAAAAAAAGTCTTTTGAAAGCAGATTGTGCACAGTGTATGTTTATATGGATATGAACGGATTTCGATAGATATTTCGAATCAGAATAGATTAACAATTTCCCAGAGAATTCATCCGTACGCTGTGAATCCTAATTAAATTCGAACGTTGAATAAATTGAATATACCACGAAGGTAAGCATCGTTTTTCAATCAAGAAACTTTTTTTTTTCTTTTTTTGCTACAATGAATTGATTTACCCCATCTATCACTCTGGTAGGAGTGACTCTCCAATAATTATTAATGTAAAGCGACCAGTTTTGTGTTTAAAAATTTATAATCGGACTGGATACAGCGGGGTTAGTTGAGCTTAAGATTACACCGTTGGTATCTTCATTTATTTCCATTAATTCTGCGTCTCACTCGATACAACTTTTCGATAGAACCTCCGCTGTAAATTAACATTTCTGCTTAATGATTCCTATTCCATATTATGTCCACTACCTAAGGGATCAAATTGTGAAATTGTGCGCACGCTGTCTTAGGGGAACAGGAGATCACACAAAAGCGTGAGGTTCATTCAATTTTTTTACATTTTATGTTAGCGTGCGTGAGGGAACAATATAGGTTTAAAAATCGTCTTTCGTAACTATTTAAATGACCCCTAAGACGAAAAACCAATGTTCTTACCGCATTTTAGGGCAGAACCTGGTGTATATCTGAGTCCGTTTGTTGCTCATTTCCGACACACTATAAACAAAACGTTGCTTCTAATAGGCTTCTTTAGCGAACGAGGGGTTTCCAGGATGAGCCGGAGACGAACCTCTTGGCATGCGTTAGGAAAAACGAAATTTTTATTGATTGACAGGACAAAAACGGGACGACTATAATCCGGAGCCTAAATTCGGAACGAAAAATCCAGTGGTTTCAATTGTATCCATCGGTCGATGAGTTTTTTTTTACTATTCATAAATTATGGAACGCAGGGTAGGAAGTGTGAGGCGTGTACATCCATTTTTTAGCCCCGTACGAAGTACTGGGGGCTTATAAGATTAATATGCCGTTTGTAACACGTCGAATTGGAAGCAGACAGTAAGGACAAAGCATTTGGTTATGTTCATAGATGACGAATCCGCAATAAAAAAAATGTCCGTCCGTCCGTCCCTCCGTCCGTCTGTGACCCCTCTAGCTTGAGCAAATCACAACCTTTTTTCAAAATTCTTTTTTTCCCCGATTGGTATCGACAAAAGTAAGGTCAAGTTCGAAAATGGGCATGGTAGGGTCGGCCCTTCCAGAGCTAGGGCCCTATAGCTGTTTTTCAGTCTTTCGACGATATCTACCGAATACGCACGCAATAGTTGCTTGTGATATATCAAATGAAAGGTATTGACGAGTAGAACAAAGTTGCTGAACATTGTTTTTGGGTAAGATGCAACGTGGGCTTGTTGGGAGGGCTCAAAGGTCGTTACTCGGCCCTAAGTGTTTTTTGCACATAAATCGAGTAAATCTCATCCGATTTTGTTAGTTTTTGTTTCGTTTGAGAGATAATTGAATGCCGAATAGAATGATGGCAAAAAAAGTTTCAAATTTGGGCACTTGGACTAAGGCCGCTACTCGGCCCTAAGTGCTTTTTGCACATAAATCGAGTAAATCTCATCCGATTTTGTTAGATTTAGTTTTTTATGGAAGGTAATTGAATACCGAAAAGAACGTGGCGAAAAAAGTTTCAAATTAGGGCCCTTGGACTAAGGCGGCTACTCGGCCCTAAGTGTTTTTTGCACATAAATCGAGTAAATCTCATCCGATTTTATTAGTTTTTGTTTCGTTTGAGAGATAATTGAATACCGAAAAGAACGTGGCGAAAAAGTTTCAAATTAGGGCCCTTGGACTAAGGCCGCTACTCGGTCCTAAGTGTTTTTTGCACATAAATCGACTAAATCTCATCCGATTTTGTTAGATTTAGTTTTTTATGGAAGGTAATTGAATACCGAAAAGAACGTGGCGAAAAAAGTTTCAAATTTGGGCCCTTGCACTAAGGCCGCTACTCGGCCCTAAGTGCTTTTTGCACATAAATCGAGTAAATCTCAACCGATTTTCCTAGTTTTTGTTTCATTTGAGAGGTAATTGAATACCCAATGGAAAGTTGGCAAAAAATTTTGGGTTTCTAAAATAATGTCGTTAATTGTTGGTTTTATTTGAAAGGTACTTCGTACGGGCTTTCGTAATTGCGCTATGCGCAATTTTAAAAATGAACAGTTTCAGTAAATTTGACAATGCCCAACTTGACTTGCATTTTGGTAACAGACGCATTAGAGGGTTATAGACGTATTAGGGTTCCGGGCTTATTAGGGCTACGAACGTATTATGGTTGCGGACGAAATAGGATTACGGGTCGTACGGGGCTAAGTCGCAGCAAACGCTCCGACTGTTCTGATGCCTTGTTTTTTTTAAATTTTCATATATTTTGCGTGGCATAGTGTTTCAAAAATCCGGAAAAAGGCGTGTTGGGAACACTACAAGTCTCTACAAGAATTTCTCATTTCTCAATCGAAAGGTAATCGCAGTAGCTTTCAAACAGTTTAAAGTCAGTCGTAATTTATGAACGACCCCTTATCGACAATGTCAGATCCCTATATAAATGCTAATGTCACATCCCACTGTCCTTGAAACGATGTATTCAAATCCCACTGTGGTCCAACGGTGTACCGCTTTAGCATTTCGACCGCACTTTCTTAATAATTACTTCTATGTAACATAGGGCACTTAATCAAAGTTCTTTCCTATCCCATCATAAAATTGTGATCTTAACAGCGTATCTTAACCATCGACTTTATATGTCTTTCTGCGGTTCGTTGTTGGGTTTATCCTTATCGAATATTCAAAATAATTCCGGAAGACAAAATACTGGAAATCATTTATGTCGTCTTTACCTGTCGTTACTGGAGTTTACACAGAAATTTATTCGACGTCGTGTCTTGCGAATAAAATTTGTTTTCTCTCTTCCTTGTTACGTTCTTCACCATCAGTGAAATTCGTAAATTCGCAACCTCTTGTTTGTTTATTTCTATTATTTTAATGCCGAATTGACTTTTATTGACTTGCTCTGTAACATGAATAAGAAATAAGATGTTTTTCTGCTCTTATCAAAACAACAACGCAAGATAGGATTTGATTTTTTTCCTTGCTTCGCTACAAAGCTTGTACGATGGTATGGGGCCTTATAAATATTTATTCATTCGGTTTTGCAAAGCAAAATTCGTTAAACTGAAGAAAAGAAAACACGTCGTTGATTATTTAACTGTTCGTTGTCACACGCTGCTTTTACTGTTGCAAACCAAGTTCAAACTCGCTATTTATAGTCGTATGTTACGTTCATCTGTCTATTTTTCCAAATGCATCTGGAACTTTGGGAGCCTTTGTGGTGAATAACGTTTAGTTGACTTCGGGAAAAAAGCAGAAAGTTCCGTACCACAAACAACACCTTCGATTTCCTACTTTTCTCCCCTAGGTGAACAATAGTTATTTATGTAACAAGAATCGTAAGAACGGGTAAAGGTATTTTATCGCTCTAGATGTCGATTGTCAACCCGAGGCACTGAACTGCATAAATAATTATTGCATTGAGAGTATTGATATTACAGTCTTTTTCGCAATTATGGGTCATAATATTCACCTTTTCTAGTGCTTTATGTCATACGAATAATAATTTGTTCACTGATTCCTTCTTTTCGCACCCATTTGTGGTGCAAGAAACTTTCAAACACATTGGAAAGGTGTTCTTATGGCATGGATTGCAAAAAACGTTGTTTCAACGTGGTAGGTATGAAAGTATTTTCTCGCACTAGATGCCCATTGTCAACCCGAGGCAAAGCCGAGTTTTGAAAACCATTTGCTTAGTATCCCTTTTCCAAACTCTTATCACGTAGCACATTCAACATACTGGTGCCGATGGAAATACTAATTACTGTTCTGGAGTCCTGAGTCTTCTATGTCCACGCGGTTTTGTTGAATTTTTAACGTTTTCCTCACACTTGCGTCACGTAAAAGTGGTAGGAACTGATCCATATTTGTTTGGACCTTAAGCACATCTCCCCCCACAATGCGTGACGTCGAATTTCGCTAGGGAATTTGAGACCAATGACGCGGTCTTAAAACTGATTTTCGCGTACAACGAAAACGTTCCCTTCCTTTACACCGAATGACTTGAAACTGCAATCCAAGTGCGAGTCTCTCCTGTTGACCGTAAGCGACTGACTCTTAACCTTTTCTTATTTTGTCATTCGTATTTTCACAATGTGTTTTACGAAGCAATCGATTTTGCAACATAAAAAGCGAGAAAATATACAAAAAGGATTTGCTTATTTAATAGAAGCTGCGTGTTTTCCTTTTATTTTATTGAAATTGATTTGAATTTGAATAAATCATCATGGTTTGCCAATATAAAGTCTCAAAAGGCACACACACAGAGAGACATTTTTTGTTTGTCGATGGGTTTATATTCGATTGTCGTAAATAGTTGTTTACTTGATGGGAAAGTAGGGGAGTATTATGCTAATTTTGAATTCCTTTAAATCGGCCTTGAGATGAAAGATGAACGTCCCTTATCCGTCAGCTAAGTGACCGTAATCGTCAACAGCCGTTGGTAGTAATGGAAAAACTTTTCTTTAAATTACAGCCAAAATGCACAACGTAAAGTCAACGGTTACCACGCACCAGTCGGCGCAATTGAATGCCGTTAGACACCGTCATCCGCACGAGGAATGCGATATTATCGGCGAATTAATGGGACATTATGGAAAATATCAATTTTTTATGACTTTTCTATTGTCGCTGTTTCAAGTACCGAACACGTTCCACATATCTTCACCTATATATCAAGTAAGAGGAAAATTTCTTTTTTTAACACTTTTAACCATTCGACGATGAAATAAAAGAATTCAAGTCGTTACTGATATTTTACTACAATGAAGTATTCCTAACCCACGAAAATGGAATGGGTGGTCAAGTCATTAAATTTGGTTTTATTATGGTTAAGAACAAGTTTCAACAATAAAATGTCAATATTTTAAATGAAACTTAATGAGGGTGACACTTAACAGACAGTTTTCCGTTTCTCCTCCTCTTTGCCTTAGTTTCCCCCTCTCTCAAACCAAACGGAGAGAAAACGGAAAAATTATTCTCCGAATATGAATAAAACAAGCTTAAGGGACCTGTACTGAGGGACCGTACACAAATTACTTATGATCATTTCAGTGCTGCCCATCATTGAATAGTTTCTATCTCTTAAAATGTAACAACGGAACATTAATGTTGAATTGCAAAGAAGTAGCAGTAGTATTTCATAGGTGAATTAATAGCCGGCTGTAATATGGTGTGTCCATAAAACAGTAAAAGTCTACTCCGAATATGATTATAACATATAACAGCCTGGGGAGCAGTACACAAATTACGTATGCTTTCTTCAGTGTTGTCATCAGATTAAAATCACTAGCACCTCGACAAGTATGCGCTTTTTTGAGTCAATAAGAGGTCGTACACCCCCAAATTGGGGAATAAGACACAATATTGACTTAAAAAGGTCATACTTGTCGAGCTGCTAGTGATTTTAATCTGATGACAACACTGAAGAAAGCATACGTAATTTGTGTACTGCTCCCCAGGCTGTTATATGTTATAATCATATTCGGAGTAGACTTTTACTGTTTTATGGACACACCATATTACAGCCGGCTATTAATTCACCTATGAAATACTACTGCTACTTCTTTGCAATTCAACATTAATGTTCCGTTGTTACATTTTAAGAGATAGAAACTATTCAATGATGGGTCGTAAATCCAGATCCATATAAAAATCTGCTCACATGTAAGTCACTGCAGTTTTTATTTCTTTTGTATCTTGTTTATAGCGCAGTTATTGTTCGTACCTGCTGGCCAGAAAGTTCATCTTATATTAAACCGGTCTTTTGCATTTCGTTGTAGCAAAGAAAATGTCTATCGAACTGTCAATGCCTTCACTCCCTTTGTTTTGATAAAATGCAATTTTTTAGTTTTTAAACACTTGTTGCATTTCCAACTTAGACATTAAATTCAAAATCAATAAAGACATTGCGGCTTTGGAGGGAAAAAGGGTTCAAAAAATGTAGCGTGCGTAAGTGTCATTACACACAGCGACGTGTACGTTTTAAATTTCTTTTGTTATAAACGTCAAATTTGACAGAAGATTGAGTTGGCTATCCAAGAAGGCACCTATACGTGTAATCATTTGAAAGGTACCTGGCTGGCAGCACTGAATTAAAAATACGTAAATGGATCTCAGTGATGACAGCAATTTCGGACTTAGGCGCAACTTATATTGTTATAAACCGTTGCATTTCAGTGTCCGAAGCATTAACATCTCAAGCAAGCTAAGACTCGTATCACTAAATTCATCGAGTTTGACGTTGGTATAAACAGCATCAAAGACTTTGATTCAAAGTGCTATGTTAAAACTCATGAAAGGTACTTAATACTTTTATGAAAGATCGAGCATTGAAATAGATTTTTAAAAGCTAAGCAAAACATTTCACCGTTCCATTTACTGTCTCGGTTTAATATTGAACGACTTTAATTGTTCAAAATAAAAAACAAAAAACCAAATGCACGAAATATGCGGAAAGTAGAACGGCGCAATATATTCAAATTAATCGAAAAACAGATTCTGAATGCAATTAATTTAACACAAATGAAAGGCATTAGCGCGTTCAATTTTTATTAAATTCCTCCGTTTCAAATTGAGTTTCATACACTCGTCGATGGGTTATAATAAGAATTTTTCAAATTTTATGATAATTGAAACTCAATAAAAATTCTGCACAGTTTGCTATTGAATCGAATGAATTGTTACATTTCTGTTGTTGTAGGCTGCTGATAAAAAATTTTGGTGCCAGAGACCACAGCAATTTAATGAAGTAACTGTAGATGAATGGATATCATTAAGTAATTCGTCAGACGGCTGTACCAAATACAGATCGAATTGGAATGATGTGTCATACAAGGACGTAAAGGTTAGAGAATGTTTATTGTTACAAATTTGGGAGACGGAATTGTTTACTTGAGATAGTGGTCACCAATGGCAAAAGATTCCAAAACTTACTTAACACTTTACCCTTCACAAGGTAACGAATATATCTCAATTCTCCAATTAAAAAATGAAACAGAGCTGATTGAATCAGCTTAAGTATTCGACTAGTTTTGCTCCTAGTACATTACAGATGGCACTAGGTCTGTCGCTCAGCTATAAAAGCAGTCATAATGGACCGCAAGCAGTAAATGTGTGGCAATAAGACCTGACCTCAAACCCTTCGTGGGTTGTTAAGGCAAATTATTATTGTCACAACACTATCGCTTCCGAATGTCAAATTAAAAAGTCCAAAAATTAATCGAAAGAAATTCCAAGACTATCGTGGAAGAACTGCAAACGCTCACACTATAATACTTGTGGCATGTTTGCTTTGAATTGAGAAGCATCCAAATTGGTTAGTTCGGTTAACATACCAAGACTTAAGACTACTAGCCTATGCCTTGAAGAATTGTTAAAATTTGACTCCATACCGCAATATTTCCAGCACCTCTGAACGAAATACGAGTCCCAGTTTTAGATAGTGCGACCTTTTACGATTGCAATGCTCAAAAAATTTCTGATTTCTACAAATTTCTACTGATTGATGCCGTATGCCTGGACCGTAACTTTGAAAATAAAATAGGGAAAGCCGTTGGGACTACTCTTCGAAAGTAAACGAAAGTTCAAAGAATTTAACGTTAGACCGCATTCCGTCGGAAAAAAATTTGTTTTTCTAATCATTTCACTTGGCTGAAGGAAGGACTGTACAATACAACGCAACGAATGAAATGCGTCTCGTGGGAATTCGACGAAAACGATAATTTGGGTAACACATGGACATCGGAATGGAATTTGGTGTGCGACAAAGAGTACATGTACGTAAATTATGCGTTCGGAAATTTTGTTGTTTATTTTGTGCGATGAACGAAAAACTCGTAATTAATTTCTAGATCTAATCGCTTAGCGTTAAAATGATTTCGATTAATTAAAACAAACGAAATTTTCCGTACAGGAAAACCGTGGCTGAAATGTTTTTTCTCGTTGGTGTGGCCACAGGTGGCATAATCAGCGGTTATTTGTCGGATAAATTTGGCCGAAAAACGATGCTTTTCATTTCGGTGGTTTTGCAAACAATTTTCGGTGAGTAAGTAGATTCGATTTCATCTTTTGATATATCGGAATTTTTTCTTTTCGTGTCTTACTCGCAAACAGGCATTGCTCTGTATTTTCCCAATTCGTTTGAGGTGTACTTAGCTTTAAGGGCACTGCTTGGTGTGGTGTCGGTGTCGGTCACATATGCAGGTTTGATTCTGGCTATTGAATTTGTCGATGGTAAATGGAGAACGAGTAAGTATAATGAAGTTTGTGTAATGCGAGTAAAATTAGTTGTGGTGGTATCCGTCAGAGGTTTACCAAAAAAAAAAAAAAAACAAACAAACGCTTGAGCATTTCTCATTCTTTTATTCGCAAACATGTACGGCTTTCGTAACGAATGTTTCGGTATTTTATTCACTTACGTAATACAATTGTAAATTGTTTTAGGTCTCTCTCTCTCTCTCTCCGTTGTAACTCCGTTTTATTCCTCTCTTGCTACCAATCAGAATTGTGACGTAACGTAAACAGAAACGGATTCACAATCAACTGTGAAGAATGGGTCCTTAATGACTCGTATGGAACTGGTGTGTCAAACTAGAGATGTTCTCATTTAAGAGCAATTAATTAGCGATAGCTTGATTAAGGTAAATGAATGTGTGTCTCTCAACCACAGTTTTCCAGTCAATGAGATATGAGTCATACGAATTTTCAAGGAGTAGAAATCTACCAGAGACAAAATTTAGTACCAGAGAGAATTTCTAAGGAGGAATAATTGTGCCAAAAAGGAATTGTAATACTGTAGACAAGGAAGAATATCTGTTCATCATATGATACGAACACTTTTTCGTCCAGACTGAGTGAGTAGAGCTAAATCTAATGACCAAAGCCACCTGTACAAGCTCCAAAGTTTTTACCAAAAATGTAAAATCAAAGTCAATGCGAAAACCGCACTCCAGACTGCATATACTTTACCCCGTCATGAGGGTCAATAATGGGCTTTCTCAGTTAGTTAAAGTGAACAAAATTTGGCATGATTTGCCGAAACATCTGATTCTGATTAAAGATCCTTTAAAATAAGTACCTCCCGTATGCTTGAAATGCGTTGAATGGGCTCGTGTTGTTTGTTGCTTTCTTAACTGCAAACTCATTTTTGTTTATCTATCCAATAACAACAGTTGCTGGAATGTACAATCTGTTTCCGTTGCCTGTGTCCTACATGATCATTTCGGGGATCGCTTACTTAACTCAAGATCATAGAAATTTGCAATTAGTCATCGGTGTTCCGGGCATATTTTTATGTTTTCTGTGGTAATTTTCTGATTGATTTATTATCCGAAACGTTTCTAATCCAAAAAAACCCCATCAAAAGGTTCGTAATTCCCGAATCGCCTCGATGGCTGTTGTGCAAGGGTCGGATTAGTGAGGTGAAGGCAATTATAAAAGCAGCGGCAGAATTTAATGGACGCGAACTTCCGCCAAATATGGACAAATTGTTAAAGCCGCCGATTGAGGAGGACAGCGACGAGGGATGCCTGAAACTGTTCGGAACAAAGTATTTGCGATTGATAACAATTTGCTTCCTATGCATTTGGTTCACAATGAACATGGTGTACTATGGAATGATCCTCAATATGAACTCGTTCGGTGGCAATGTATACATGAATACGGTGAGTGTGGCACAAGTTTATTTCTAACTAATTTAAGACGTGTTGTCATCGAATGCCTGAAATGGTTGTTACGCATTCAATAAAAAAAAACTTCCTGATCTCCCTATGCCTGTTCACCAGTTCTTTACCGATCATCTGACTCTCTTACCAAACTTTTTTACCTTCTCAAGTAAGTCTCGACTTTTTTCATAAAAGGGCCAATCAAAAATATCACTTTCTTATCAGACCATCAGTTAGAGTAGAGGCAGTGTAATTATAGCATGAATTTGATTCAGCTGTTTTTCAGCTGATCCAGCAGTGCCGAACTGTCCATACTGGGAATTCGGGCGATTCCCGAAGGACCTGTTGGATTATTACATAAGAAATGGGTCTTTTTTCGAATTTTACGGGCTTTTTCCCGTTTTCACCGAAAGGCCTTTTGGTGGCCAGTCAGGCACTGTTTCCCAAATACAATCAGAACTGTTCATACTCATCATACGTATAAAGACGTATGTACAAACAGTTTAGAAAACAGCTGAAGAAAATTCATGCGAAAATTTCACTGCCTCTGACTGTACCTATTTTGGTAAAACATTTTTCTTAATTTGTCTGGAAACAGATAATGGGAAAATTTTGGAAAATTTGAGAAAATATGGAAAAATAGTTTCCAAAAAAATAGTCCTCGATTTTTGTGTTTACTGCCTCAGTGATCTACGTAGCCTATTTGTGTACCAGTACATACCTCCTTTGCTTACTTTACTTGTATTTGCTGCCGTTTTTGTACAAGAGAACTCTCCTGCAACCACTGCTTCCTATAAACATTTCAAATAACGTTTGATACAGCCAATTTCGAACATCACCAGGCGGAACATACACACGATAAACCAAATATTTTCTTTGTTATATTTTTTTTGGATTTTCTGAATCGTAATATCTCACATATTTGTTAACGACATAACAACACAAAGTGTTTGAATTTGATTACAAATGAAGCTGCCACACATTTTTTTGGCCGACGGCCAAAATGTCTCCGAAACATATTTGTCACAGGATGAAAAAATTTTTCTTTCATTTTTTTTTATCTATAATTAAGGCGCGCAAAATTATTTTCTTTTCTTTTATTATTTTCTCATATAGTTTGTATATTTCGTCTGTAAATCTCTTGTCACATTTTTAATTTGTCTACAGACTTAAAAGCTATGCCAACAAGTTCCAATCGATAGTGTAAATAAAAGATAATTATCATGTGAGAGTTCACAGCGCAGTAACATATAATCGAATGTTTTCTTCTCTTATTTTTAAAACTGTTACTCCGAAGAATTATATTTATTTTGCTTCGAATTTTAAGGTTGGTGTAGATTTCGTTGATATTAACCCTTACGATTAACGAGCGCTTTCTGTTTCTATCTGTGAGCTCAATAGGTGTATTGTTCAATGCAGTGACAGTACCTTCCCGTACATATCTGGTGAATCATAAACGAAATGAAATTAAACTTTCACTCAAATATGTTAACACATGCTGACAGTTATGGTTATTTTCATGCTTCTTGGCCGAAAATGAGGGTAATTTTTCGAATTTTCTCGGGTTTCCGGCCCTCTGCATGAAAACTCACATGTGCACCTGTTTGGGACGGTTGATTTAAGGCACTTTCGCTTGTAGACCTCACTTCGTTCGGCCTACAATCCGCGAAATTGCCTTAAATCAATCGTCCAAAACAGGTACACAAAAATATTTTTATCGGCTCCTGCTGTATACAAACTTTTCTTTCGTATTATGGCACAAACTTCGAAATTACCAATATAGAAGACAATTTGTTAACAAACTTTGGTCGAAACAGATTTTCTATTACTCGTGTATCATCAGCATTACCGTTTCAACGGCAATGTTAAATGATGTGCATTAAATAGCCTCAATTCTACTTACACACACGCTCCCCGAGGAGTTGGATTGAGGCTATTTAATCTGCATATCTAGAATATCGAAAAAGTATTGCAGCACTGACGGAGTTCTACCAAGCGCTGCGATCGATTTCTTCGGCAAGACCTTTTTTATCGATTTACATTACCCTCTCTTCAGGTTTATATTGTCGATTTTCACGCTCAATAGATTGGTTTTCTCTTTTAGCTATCGTTTTCCTCACCAAAAGCTTATCTTTCTATCCGTGTTCAGCTATAACCTTAATGAGGCGGTAGCACTTACAAAATGAGTATAAAAAAATAGCTACAGACGCAATCTATTGTTTTCTATATGTGATTGCTGTTTGTTTTTCAACTATGAGTCGTGCCGTGTATGGTACATCTCAAATATTTTGAGTTATCCTCCTTTAATTACAGTTTATGGAGTCATAGCGAAAGTGTCTACATCTTTTGTGAATCGCAAGAGTAAGGTTTGCGTCTGGGTTCAAGATATTTCTCTCAAATTTCTCATGTCTATTGTCTCTACGATAACAATGTGTTGAATGGTTTAAGTACGAAGACTATTTTTAAACAAATTTTTATTTGTTTTGTCTATCTTCTCAAGGATTTCAGCTCTTTTTCATTTTTCTTTTATTTTCCGTTTTTTTTTTCCAAAAAGGCTCTAGCAGGTCTAGTCGAGATTCCCGCCATCGCATTAGCAATTTTTATCATTATGAAAGTAGGTAAAAAATGGATCTTTTGTGCTACATTTTTCCTCGCTGGAATATCGTGTCTGTGCTCAGCCATTGCAGAAGGAAAGGACGATTTGGAATGGTTGAAAATAACGCTGCTTATGATCGGTAATTTAACATAAATCTCAATTGAATGATTTCGTAATTTCGTACGGTTAAGACGGTAGATGATAGATGTTAATTTGAGGTGTTGACTTTACTGTACACTGTAAAGTGAATCGTTTGCATAGACGAAGTTACGATTGAATTTTTACTTAAGGTAAGATGGCCTCACACTTGAAATAGAGATCTTCGTTTCGACCAATTAGAGATTTTTCTTCTCAAGTGTGAGGACGATTTTTATTTTACTAAATGCGACAAATCAATCGCAGGCAAATTCACAATAAGCGCGGGCAACACCATAATGCCCGTCTACACCGCTGAACTTTATCCAACGGCGATACGTAACGCAGGAGTTGGTGCGTGCAATGTTGCTGGTGGCATAGCACTTATTATTGTTCCTTACTTATCAATGCTGGTAATTTTGTAGCCTCTTTCGTTTCGATGAGCGAGTTCCAAAATGTTTTTCTCCAATTTTCTAGAATAAAATACAGCCGCACTATTTGATGTCAATTTTGAGCGCATGGAGTTTATTTGGAGGGGCTATCGTTGTATTTCTGCCAGAAACAATGACACATTCGATTGAAGAGCCCGAGGAAGAAAGGTAAGTCATGCGTCTTTTACAAAGCAGATTGTCATGAATGATATATGTCAATTCGTTGGACCAATCGAGACGCAACGAACATTCAAGGTTCCCTTTCTGAAGAAGGATTCAAGTTTACAAAAATTTCTGAACCTTTCAATTCCATCTATTGAGTTAACAACTTATTTCTTATGGTGAACTAATTCGTTATCTCAGAAAGAAGCTTCGATTTCTGCGATTTCACGTATTTTCTTTTAATACTAATAGTGGACGGCTGTGAAGTTTAGATGGGAATTTGCTTTATCTGTTTTTCAGCAGGTGCACTCATATAAACGTGCGTGTGAGGTGAAACCGTATAAAAACGTATCTGCTGGTCCAAATTACTATTAAAATTTCCTTCATTTTTGTAAAATCTCAAAAAATACCGGTGGAATGTCTTATCCATTATCACCTATGGCAAAGGCGCTCCCGCCTTAGATTTCAAAAACATGAATTATACAAATGTTTCAAATGATTTAAAATTGTAACTTTTCAACACTTTCCCAAGACTTAAAAAAAAATCCGGATGCAAACAGCCTCTTTCACACTATTTGTGCCACGGCAGAGTAAAATAAACCAGGCAGGAGCGGTTCATTTTCGAAACGTCAAATAAGGGACCTAATACATGGGATGAAAATGAACTCAAATGAACACTGACATAAATTGAAAAATTTTATTCGCAGAATATCAAGGGCTACTAGATTAATCAGGTCCCTAGTCAAACAAGCGCTCCTGCCTGGTTAACTTTACTCTGTCGTGTTTGTGCAAATAGTCTTTATGTGAAAACGTGATGTAAAGTTGACTTTTTCCAAAACTTTTCAAGTTTTTCAATAAAATACCTTGGTAAGTAATGTAGTATTACTGCACGATAAAAGTTTTCTATACGAGCGGAGCGAGTGCTAAAAAATCTACATTAAAACACAACGTACTATTTTGCACTATTTCCAAACCTAGTGTAATGAAGACTATTTGCATCTTCTTTCAGAATTTAAATTCCCAATATTAAGCTTCCATTATTGAGTTGTACTCCAGTGTACGTTCATATACCAACTAATCATTTTTCTGATTTTAATTGATGTAATATGTTGCCATAAACAGTGTTTATTAAACACACACCCAAATGTCTTCTCGTCTATGAGGAAATGTGCAAAATTATCACCATCCATAAATCTCATTAAAGTTGAGTTCAAACCGAAAAACCTTACAAATGATTTGTTTTAAATTAATCGAATTCGTTTCTGATCATTCCACAATTCTCAGTCAATAAACAACATTATACCCACCATCAAAACCATTTATTTAAAAATTTATTATTTTTTGCCTACTTTAAGGTGTTAAATGAATCAACTATAAATTTTCATCTATAAAAATGTGTTCTCTGCACCCATCATTACAAACGACTTGAATCATTAATCTTAAATTAAATGAAATTAACAGCAAGAATAAAAAATAAAATAAAAACAAAGCAAAAGAAAAATTAAGAGCAGCAGTATCATATCATAGAATTCAATTTCGGTGTGGGATAAAAATACACAGCAAGTAAACAAACAAAATTCATATTTAGGAAGTAAATGTTGAGCATTAAAAAAATTCTAATGAAAACAAAAGATTAAGATAAAATTTTAGAATACTTATTTCAATGTGTAAAATTCACCAGAAACACAAGAAGTGAAGTGAATAAAAAAAATCTCGTTAGTTTAATTGATGCATACGATAATTTAAATAATAATTTATTGTGACAATAATTACTGATGACATGAAAGATGTGTGGCGAAACAATAAATTAGATTTATGATTTAAATTTAAACCCGCCGCCAGTTGACACCATCAAATCAATTAAATTTATGAAAAGAAAAAAAAAACTTTTAATTCGCACGGCAAATTGTTTTTTTTTAGTTTATCAAAAGCTTTAATTTTTGTAATTAGTCCGGTCTATAATTAATATTTGTGTTTTATGTTCAGTGCTCGCGATATGAATCTGTAATCATCTGCATCGACATCTTATAGGATAATACGGTGTGAACGCTCGAATCACTTTATCAACTTAGTTAGAAACATGCGGCCGCCTCAGATGAACCGAACAGCTATCCGTAGAGACAGGAATAAGTCGAAAAGAATATCTAAACGTTTAGTGCGGCGACGGCTAATGTCAAACTATATTGAATTTCGTGATGCGAAACCTGTCACCAATTATTATCACCTATTATTGAGAACTTAACCGAATTTACTGAAATTTTTTCATGCATTAGATTACATAAAACTTCGAGTCGATTTGAATCTTTTTTCAAATAGCTTGTCGGCTAGCTGCTTAACTCAGCTAACATCTATGAATTAAATTTAGAAATATTCAGATTTCTGATGGCTCACACTACTGAGTGCATCTGAAAAGTTTGGGCCATTGCAGATTGTGTCCATGATACCAGTTAAGTTGTCAATAGAAGAAATTCTACAAAAAATCGACCGTTCCCATCGCATTTAATTTTAAACACACATCGTATCAATTTAATCGTGAAAGTCCCGACTATAATAGCCAAAACGTCTCATTCTTTTTGATTTGTAGTCTAGAATTATTATTATGTCGCAATTTCGTGTCTTTAATATTTTTGTATGATGATGTCGTTCAATCAAAATGTTTTGACTATACTGCTGCTGCTGGCAATTATGAGTCAACGCCAACATTCATTTATAATATTCTACAGATTTATTCACAGTCATACGAAGTTTTTTTTTGTTGGAGACATATCGATGCAGACTTAAAGTTAGCTACCAAAATTTGACAAATGCCATTCGATGAAAACTCAATGTCGTTACAAAAAAAAACAAACAATTAATTCTACTTCCGCAGACGAAACTATGTTAATACCTTAGGAACTTACCAATTTTTCCATGCCATGTAATACATTCAGCGTTCTCTTAATTAATTAATTCATTTGAAACTATAAAAAGAAATTCGGGCCCATAACCTGTGATTACGTTAAGTCTTCAATTTAACACTGACTTGAAAATGGAAGATTAAGATGATTTGTGATGATTTAAGATGATTCTTGGAAGTTTACATGAAAAAAATCATCTCCCAGCATCACTAAACATCGGAGTACCTTGGGTTTCTATCAAACACTTTTTTACTTGTTTGGGACCAGTAGTTGCTCGCCCAACCTAACTTACCCAAGATTATGCTCCGAAGGGTTACTTGGACTTCTTACCAGTCTTAAGTGAAAAACACTCTCAATTGGATATGTAACAATCCGAAACTTTACAGGTCACTTTTCCTATCAATGAACGTATTACAGTGAATGTCGAAGAATGAATGTAACTTACGTCTAGTGGTCAAGTGGTAGCTACTAATGATCTGAGAGTCGTCGTAACTCATAATATCTGTGTTGAAATATCGGTATTTGTTCGTCGATTACAAAGACTTAAGTAAGGTGAATTTCCCCATTCGAATAAAATGTAGTCACACACATCTGTAACAATTTAAATTTAGATAAAAGTTTAATGTTATTAGCAAAAATCACAATTTTGCAAAAGTATAGTAGAAATTTAGTTTTTTAATGTTTCTAATAAATGTATTGGCAGGTCCAAAATTTTATAACTTAAAGTGAAAAGTGTAAGTAAAATGAAAAAAAAAAACTTAAAATATTCTCGTTTATATAATTACTCAAGTAACAAACAATTATAAATAGAAAAGAAAGAAAAAATGTTTGATATAATCGATGTGAATTGTTAGAAGTAGTAGAGATTCGATAGAAGCAGCACCAAAAAGAAAATGAAAATAGAATTTATGTAAATGTTAATTATAGTGAAACCAAATATATTTAAAACGTTAATTTCGATGATTTAATTAAATTCTCAACGATTTTGGTCTATTTTGTCATTTCGCTGGCTTCAAGTTTGCTCAAAACTTTCTTCCATCCCTGTTGTTAGGCATGAAAAGTCGCGGAACTATAGTAGATTACGTCCTTGCTTAGAACTTTTTATTTTGCCAAGTATAACGCCAAACATGGCAAAATGTAAAGTTTCAAACAATTACGTAAGGTATTCTACTCACGAACCACCGGGAAATGAGTTTGAACGCTCATGTCGATGAAGTAATCTCTCATTTCTGAGGATGCAGTGAGTACAGTTTTTATTTTGGTAAACCGTCAGCGGAGTAATGCGTTACAGCACTCGCACTTTGTTGCTTTACATCAACTGTGTGGTAGTAAACACCCACATTTGTACGGTTAGCTTATTTGGCAGTGTTAACGAATAATTTCATTTTGTATATGACTCGCCAGATGTATGCATGGTTCGACTATGTTAACGTTGTAGATGTTGAAGGAACTATTCAATATTACGGCACTGGAGCGAAAAAGAATTTACTTTCGCCGATTACTTAAGCTTAGAGCAAGAGCAATAACATTGTTCAAAAATGTATATTCCGGTCCCGGGTGGAAAGTTTCATATCTAACCTATTTATTAGAGTAAAAATTTGGAGTACACTTGAGCTTATCAATTCTTATGCTGTATCAAGGTTCCTCTGTTTATGGACAATTGTTGCCTTTTCGGCTAAAGCAAAACGACTGTGTCTTTCTATCACAATCGTACTCTTTAGAGTATTATTTTGGGAATGGCCATAAAAGATGTCTTTAAAGAAAAGGAATTTTTCTGGTCCAACAAAAAGTCTTCTTAAACTATCTGTTTAAATTAATCTATTCTTTTAGGCAAAATAAAGTTCACTTGAAAAAGGTTAATGATTTCCAAGATAGTCGATCTTTATAAGCCTAACAATAAGGAAAAGAAAATTTTAAACGGACCTAAACCCAGCCGAAAAATATTTCAACAACAAAAACGACTGGCAAGACATTTTCGGAGAGAATTCAAATCGATGTTGATTTTATAGATAAAAAATTGTATAATTGTGAACAATTTGGTTGAATATCGCAAATTTTAAGTTTGTTTTTACCTAACGTTATGTCCTTGTTACACATAAAAAATCTACAAAATTAGCATTTCTAACAACGATGAAAATCCCGTAAAATTTTTCCTTTTTTCTGGTTTTCTTTTTTGAAATGACTTATGCATAACGAACCACATAATAAAAACAACTCGGTGTTCTTATATTGTATAAGTTTGTTATTTTTGTACTTAACCAAAATTATAATAAAGTAGAAAGCATAAAACAAAGAACAAAAAAAAAGTTAAAATTGAATGTGCACGATATTATTGTAAAACAAAATTCAAAATAAAGATATATCTAGTGAAATAAGTGTAATTCTGGTTTTCGATTGAAAAGGTATGATTTTCAGATGCAGCAAACGCCACATTTGGCAAAGAAGGTTTGAAACAATTACATAATTTATCTTACTCGGTATAAAAGTCGTGTTTTCTTGTGTTGATTGACCTCGGCTTCGCCTCGGATCAATAGACTTCACACAGAAATTCGAATTTTATACTTTTTGTCCCTTGTTATGTAAATGAATATTGTTCCCTACTCGCTAGCCTTAGTTTATCAGTGAAGCTTCCCGGTTTTCGATAAGAAGTCTCAAAACGCATGCCATCTAAAAATGGTAGATCCTATCTTACAATTGATAGTACCCAAAGGTGCCGAACCTGAAGTTGATTTTAAGTGGACCATGGCTTAGGATGTGTATACAAGTCTTAGTTGGCAGACGATGATCATTAGGTTTGCTGTTTGCAGTGATTTGTAATTTCGTAATTGCACGCCGAACAACCAAGGTACTTGTTGATTCATTCGTTCAATTTATATATGTGCAAGACGGTATGTGTACGAGACGTGTAGTATTTGATTTATACACCTCCCGAGCGAATTGTAATTTTCGAACTATTTCGCCATTACGTTGAAGCGATAAAATTACAGCTCAATTTTTTGCTTCGCTAAAGAGTATATATAACACGCTACGTCAACACGTCTTAACATTCTCATAAATTCCACCAATTAAAAAGCTATTCCCGTGTTGTAAAGGATTCTACTACTTCGTCGTCTTAATTATCGTTTTCCTCTTTTTCTTCTTCTTGTTTGCTAATTTTTTTTTTTGCTTTAACTTTTAGTTTCGTTTCCTTTCGTCTATTTTCTCTTTTTCTTTTGTCCAAATAAACTTTGCCCTAAAAAACTTTTGATTGGTTCTTCTTATATTTTTTATACTATAACCGTAATCCGTAATCCAGTCTTTGTTCCTTTTCCATTCCTGTCCTCAACATCTCCTCGCTCCATGTTCACAATTCCAAATCATAGTCCCGTTTTTATTCTGCTTTCGTTTTCCAATTATTTGTCCACTACAACTGCACACATATCTATAGTAATCCACTCAATCCACAAATAATCGACTTACATTCGCCACTGCCGTATTTCCCATCTGGGCCCATAACCTGTTCCTGTTAGAAACTCCAACTTGTCTTCATGGTAGATGGATTTTTACCAAATTTAGTCGTTTTATTCAATGGCTGACTAGCTTTAAAACCCTTTTATGACTGAATAGTGGAATTCGAGATGATCGGACATGATTCATGGGAAACCGTATTAGTCCGGGTTTTTTTTATTTGCGGATGTTCCTCACGCTAAATGGGCTACCAGTACCACTAACAATGTGAACTATGCACCTACTTACTACATATGCACAAACAGCCATTTCCCGAGAAAATTCGCCAATTTGTTCATTAAGAGTGTTCGCGGTTGCGAACTTATGCTCGAGTATCGAGCATAAGTCGCAACCGCGAATACCCTTATTGTCAACTGAACACCGAATATATAGCTCTTCGATTAAAAATAAACTTTCCGTATTGTTTGACCATGAGAAACTTTTGGACAGAACTTTCCAAGAGAAAAGTATAAATAAGATCTATGTAAATGTTTTACCTTGCTCTTGCTTTGAATTCGAACCAAGAGTGGATGCAAAAACGGTAAAACCAAGGGAAAAATTTGCGTCACCGCAACAACCAAATTCATTAAAATTCATGTAAAAGATTGAAGTTTATCGTCTGGTTTCAACCATCCATGTTGCAATAATATTTAATTGGAAAAACATTTTATTAAAAAGACACAAACTCTGGCTGAAAACTTAGAGCCAGTAGAGTAATTTTTAAGCGAAATAAAAAACCAATTTGTCTTTCTTTTATACCCCATACAGTTCCTACACCACTACGACGACGACGAACGGCTTTCATTTCTCTGCATATACTATAAAAGGCAATATAAAACCACAATATGCAAACTTATTTAAATTATATTCCACTCATAAAGTGTATTTTGATTTTTTCCAAGCCAGAAGCGTGAGTCAAGGATGTTTTGCTAATAGTATCTCGTTGTTTGTGTATATATTACGACATATTTGGTGGTGGCAAATGGCAAGAGTATTGACGTGAATATATGCACGGATTTGTTTTTGGAATAGAGATCTAAACAACACAAAATATGAAATGTTTCGAGTGGTTTCTTTTTTCTCTCTGCCTGTTTGTTCGGTAGAGTTTTATGATGGGTGATATTTTGAGACATCGCGTCTAAATCACAGTTTCTCTGTTGTTTTTCCTTATAATATGATTTTTTCCCCATTTCAATGTGAAGAAATTTGAATAAATTCATATTTTATGAGATGAAATAGAAGTCCCATTTTCTATTATAATGTTTTGCGAGTTAAGAAGACGTTTTTTTCGCTTTTTATATTTGATCTAAATGATGACAGAGAAACAATTTTGTAAATATCTCAGTACTAAGCGCATATTACAATTTTGAGATTTCCCATTGAGGCAATCATTGCGGATACGATGTTAAGATGACGATTAGATTCAAAAGGTTTCTCTGGCCAATTTCAACTACTTTTCACAGTTTGATCCACACAAATCGTCGGCCGTTTGACGTTAAATTGGTTGAGTTTGTAAGCTCGACAGAACTCGTCAACTCGAACTTGTATCTAGTTAGACTGATGCGGTATGATTAGGAAGACTAGGAGGCTGCACTTTCCTAATGATGTCTTTACTCGTATCAGCTATTCCAGATTGTATGATTAGAATTAGAAAGAAGTGTCATTATTCGACGAAAAACTTAAAACGACTGCAAAAATCATCATCAGTTAACCGATTTTGGCTGCACCCGAAAAAAAGTTCTACGTTTTAATCGCCCAAAAACGCGATAAGACCAATGGTTTACTTATCCATGCTGTACATTTAAAACGTACAGTAAGTGTCTTTGACGTTTATTTGTCAATTTACGTCTTACGGCATGTTTCATTTTCATTTACATTGCCTAATCACGTAAAGCATTGTACTTACGAGGTTCCAAGTTGTTATTTGACAAGTGGGGAATACAGCCCTCCCCTTCGGGTCGGGCTGTAACACCCCACTTTTCAAATACACAACTTGGAACCTCGGAAGTAATATACTATTAAGAATAGATCGAAGCTAATTAATGATTCGTAATGATACAATAATATCATATCACCTGTTTTTTAGTTTTAAAAAAAGGCTCACAAGCAAAAAAGAAAAAAAAATGTTTTCATTGGATTTGAACCGGGTACCTCTCACACGCTAGGCTAAGATTTTCCTGCTGAGCTAACAGGCCGTTGATATATTCGAAGTGAGTTTCGACCGACTTCTAATTAACGATTGAAAAATAAAGTAATTGACTGGCACAGCGGTGCTTTTTTAATTTCAGGTTCGACGTATCAAAACGTACGTTGAACTTCTAGATTTTGTACAAGTTTTATTTCATATTCAAATCTTTCCCGACTTAAATTTCCCGAAAGTATAATTTCAAATCGAAGTGAGCAAAATCTTTAAAAAATGACGTTCATGTTAATAACCGGACACGATGTTATGAATTTTAAAACAATTCATAACATCGTGTCAGTTATTAACATCAACTGTCAAATGACAGTCTTCCACCAGAAAATAGATTTTTCTACTTCCTACGAGACTTCCTACGTCTGTTCGTGCGTGCTTCAAGTCGACAGTCACATTTTAACCTAACTTGGAATGGTAGACAGACTAGCTGCAAATTTTACGAGCAACCTTTCATTTATCAATCACCTTGATCGGCCTCATCAGTTCGAAGTTATGAATTCTTGATGTCTGCGTAATGCCCAATTTCGAATCAAACGCGCGTCAGATTATTTTCATTTATTTTTTTAAGTCAACCAATAAAAATATTGTTGTCTAAGAAAATAATTGAAAAAAAAAGATATTTGAGGTCAAATTGGCTGAAATGAAATTTAGAAATCACAATTGCAACGTTGACAGTTGAACTGTCACATGATAAGTACGGATTAAATGTACAACAATGTACGAATAAAGTGTACATCAACGTACGGATAAAACCCCCAAAAATGCGATAAGACTAATGGTTTACTCTTCCGTAAATTGTACATACAAAACGTACTTTCTACGGGTTACCCGTAGAAATTGGGCGATTTTAATGTACATGGCAGTTTCCACGCTCAGTGAGAACTTACTAAAATGTATCCGCACCACATTTTTGTTTGTTACCGGTATTTTACAGAAATTTGTAGCGGATTTTTGGTTGATACCGGTATTTGGTGTCATAAATCCTTTGTTTTTAATGTAACATAGCGCACAAAGCGATATTTGTATACCAATTTAATGCACTTTAGGAGCGTTTTGTGCGAAAGCTTGTTGACTATCGGTATGACATTTTAAAATTTTTTACTAATGAAACGTTCGGAACGGTGATATTTTAAATTATTTTATAATTATTTCACAATCAAATTTAACTTAATACGTGATGAAAATGAAGTTTTGCCCTTCTTTTAATTTTTAAATTAAGTAATGGTTCACATTTTATTATGATACCATAAGAAAACACCTTTGCCGTCGATGTCTGCATACAATTTTTCTCATTTTAGAAACGTTCGGAACGACGCTTGATTTCGTTGTACTTGGCAGTTTTTTCATAATACTTTACATTTTTTTTGTCTCAATATGAAGATTCATCTTTATTTATCAATTAGAAATAGTTTTTAAATCATTTCCAATGTTTAAAATATATTTATTTTGTATTGAAAAAATACCATGCACGAAAATGTTACAAAAGAACATGCCACATCCAAAATTTCATTTTTTTGGGTGTGAGGTTTGTATGTCATTTTCTTGAAATCCTTGAAATCCAGGCTATTATTATGACGATTAAACATTTGGCTTTGTAATTAATCAGTAATTTCTATAATTATAGTAATTGCGCTCGAATAAAATTACGCAAATATTATTGCGCCATGTATTTCTTATGACGTAATTATTATCGCACTCCAATTTTAGAGCGAATGCGCCATAAGTTTAATATTTTAATTGGATCGAGACTTGCGTTTTATGGTGTCCGTGATTTGTGGTATTTCATATGACGTTCCATAACCCTAAATTATACCGCAAACCTGAGTCCAAGAGAATCGTAATTTGCGGTATAATTTATTTTACATGTAAATAAATAAACATAGACAAATCACGGTCAGGTTTTTCATCCGCAAATCATGGTCAGGGACCTTGCGTAAATAACTATATTATAACCTAAGAGTAATTTTTTCAAGTTCTATTTATTCATGATCATTTACAATTAAATTATAATAAAAAGATTTCTTCAAATCCTTTATTATCCGGGAAGGTTCCCATTATGCAACCAGCATTGTGTCGTTGCAGAGCCACACTGAACTTTTGAATAATAGAATTCTTTGATCTTGGATTTCCGGAGATGTTCTCTACTTTCTTTGCAATAATATCGATAAACTTGAGACCCTCTTCACAAATCGGACCCAACGTTTCGATAGCAAATGGAACGAGGAATAGGTTTTCATTTTCGATCATTTCGCTGTAGAGTCGTCTTTTTATGGTATCGTTGAACTCGAAGTGACGACTGAAACGAGCCCCACTGAATAGGCAGGAAAGTCCATGCATGCCATTGGATTCGACTGTGGCTTTTCCGCACTTTCATTGATGTGGAACACAAACGTCAAAGCCAAAACGAACAGCAACGGAGATTCTAAATGTATTGTTGTCCAGAAGTGTACCGATCAATTTCGATGGTAAAACGTTTAACCATCCATTGGATTCTGAACGTTGTGAGGCCAAAGGGCGAATTTGTCCCAATTTTCTTGTTTACTCGGCATACTTGGGGAGTTATCATGAATTGAAGACCACTCTCGCATTGCATCGTTGCAATAGAGTAATTATTTTATAAAACGTCTTGGTTTTTTAAGGTTCAGTCGGAATTTCACGCTTAATTTACACTTTCGCACACTTTCATAAAATTTTGTTGCGAGAGTAAAGTCTCAAAATCACTATCGCGGAACTTTGACAATCAGTCACGAACTTAAAATAGTATTTTTTAGACTTGATTTTTGTCGTTAAATAAACTTCACATCTGAAGATTAGATTACAATATGTACCCAAATTTTTATGTACACTGAGCCGACCATAAAAAATCAACATAATGTGACGAAGATGGAAAACTATAAAATTTTCATAAAATGATCAGACGGACCAACTGAGTGGATTTTCTCTTGAGCCTTAAAAAGCTAAAACATTTTGTAAAAACCTCCACACCCTAGTAATTCTACCTAACGAGGAAATTTCTGACAAATCTACGTAAAATATGTGTTTCCAACATTAAATATGAAATGTTCATTGCTCTGTGCACTGTTCTTTTTTTCACCCACATTGAGTGGGCAAATGGAACTATCAAAAGCGTCAAAGCGAACATTTATTGGTGTAAAATTGACGAAATGTGTATCTTATATCTTATACAAACTGATGTTGTGAACACCAAACAAATGAATTAAGAACTAAGCTCAGTTGAATTTTGGTTGCTATTTCTTGCATTTCCATATAGGCAAATATTTTAATATTGAAAAGGTGAGCGTTTATTGAAAAACAATTATTTCAACGACGACATTCAATCTGATGTATTGAGACACTAATTAAGTTAACGATTATAGAGGTTTAAAGAAGTTTTGCGTATAATTGTTGAATGCAAACTTTATTCAAATGCTTTTGAAATGAAATAAGTGGCACTCATACACCGGCATGATGATCAAGGGCCTAGTCTGAAATGTGAGACCCACCCACAAAATGTAACAAATGTTTTGGTTTCGTATCTCATACAGGTACAGGCATCATCGCTTAAGAATTTCATTCAATTGTCTTACGATTGTTACATTATGCAACGATCAACGAAGTGAATTGATCGTACAGTTTCGAAAGGGAATTGACTACATACCGGTGCTGCCTTGAAAGTTACAACTGGAACTGGCACCATGTGTTTGAGCCATTTACCGCTTGAACTGTGTACGCGATTGTGTGTTGAAAATATATTCTAATTAACTTGCCTTCAAGGGCGTCATCGACGTTTTTGTCATTTGTACCTCATATATAGAAAGGGAAAAGTCAGTTAAAACGGTTTGGAATTATACAATTGATCAGTTTAAATGTTACATACTATCAGGCCCATACTGGACTAGTGGGTATCAACCGTAGTACTTTTTCAGTTTTTGTATTGCAAGTTGCAGTTTTTTCGATTTTTTAATTATTTTTGCATACATCGCCCGGTGGACTTTTTGGTAGTCAGTCCGACCCTGCACTATGAGTGTTTGTAATTCAAATTGAGATAAGGATTTTACATTTATCAATGTTTACATTGTTGAATTTGTTCGTACTTTTTTCGATTCGTGACTTATCAGATTGCTCTTAAATTTGTAAAACCCGACGGTCTAACGATCGAAATTCTGTCCACGTTAAAAAAAAATCTCGTAAAAATGTATGTACGAAATGAAACAGGGAGTTTTGAAACCGCAGAAAATGAAGAATAGATCACTAGAAAATATAAAAGGTCATATAGGTAGTGTGGAAGCAACTACAGGAGATAATTTTTGATAACGGAAGAACAATGTTTTGAGTCGTAAATACGATATAATGAATCATAATTTGTATTTCAAAATCAAAATCGTTAAATAGTATTTTACATGACTAGCGATAAAAAGATGAAAAGTAGAGTTTTCGTGTGTATTTTGTGGATTCGAGGCGAAGCCGAGGTCAATAAGCACACGAAAACGAGACTTTTCATTTTTATTCCGAGTTATGTAATGGATTTTACATGCTGAGGGCGTCGAAAGTAGTGCTTGAATCATGAAAAGTATGGTTTTTGGCGCATGTAGCATGTAAAATATATTTAATGGTAAACCGATGTCTTACTGATAGACTTTATTGGAAGTCCATATAAAAACTTAGTAAAAATCCTAACGACAGTTTTGAAACCCCTTATAATCAGTTCGGCTGACTCGTTCAAAGAAAATGACTTTCATCCCGGTAGGTGGTAGTTCCATATATTTTTTAAAAATTATTATTTAGCGACGAAGTAGGACGAAGTCAAAGATCCTAATCTTTTAGTTTGCATATAAAAATCTTTATCTTGATTTCCTGTGATCTGCGTTTGATTCTGAAATTGTAGATGGTCGTGGAATCGTTTCTATATGGAGATCATTATTAGGTCTGTTCTCAATAAATGGAGGCGAGATGTAAATTGTAATGAGCTTAATTCTTATACAACTGAAAATTCATTATTCTGAAAATAACACCCAGTTAAATTTGAATATTCTACCTTTAAGGCACAGTTGACGTTTAATTTGTTTACTAGATTCTTGCATAATTCGCTCATAATTCAACAAGCTTCAATACCTTCAATACATATGATACGCTGGTGAAAACTAATTCGCTTAATTCATATGATAATAACACATTAGTTGCCTCATTACAGCGCTGTGTTGTATGCGAAAATGATCATCCAGAAATGTAATTTCAGAAAATTAATTAAACGTCAACGTAAACACGTTCAACAAGTTGAATTAACACGTTCCGTAACACTACAATAATTAGTCGAGGCAACTTTTGTAAGTTATTTTTAATCGACGTAACTCATAATTCTACGCGAAAAAAATTGTTCTAGGGTATAGGATTGTTCAATGCTCGCTCTAGCAATCAAACTACTTTTTTAAGGTGGTGAAAGTGTCAAGTAGCCCTTGGCATTTACATGTAAATTACAGATTAGTCCGTCAAAATGTAAAATTGGGTTTGTAGAATTCAAAGAAATAAGGTGTGAATTTGACACAGAGAGCTTAGAGTTTGTTTGCTAGAGAGAGCATTGGTTTGTTCCATCGTATGGTAAAAACGAATTTTGACAAGCCAAAAACAAACGAAAGCATACAAATAGCCATAACCTCAACGCATTTGCGACCATTTCGTCAACAATATTTTTTTGCTTATGTCTCTATGGACGACGTTTTGACAGCTGAAATTACCTTGGAACAGCCTCAAAAATGCACCAAATGCAGCCGCATATAAAAAATTCCGGATTGGCCGACCCATTTTCCATTTTATAGTGTTTTAAGATAATCTATTGATAGACGACGTTCTAGCTACTAGATAACTGAAACAAATTTTTTCGTCTCACGGCTACGAACGGGTCTCGTAAAATGGATCTTAAGAGGGTGTCATACTTTGTAAACGTGCATTTTAGAGATAGAACAATGCTTAGTACAACGCACTGTCAAGCACCGAAGCTGACTTTGACATCACTCAATTAGAAGGCAAAACACACACCTGTTGACTACTTTAAAAAAAATTTTGATGGCCATTGTACGAAAAAGAATAGCCAACTTTGATCGGTTCAGTCCTCTATTTGAGTGACGTGAAAGTCAGAACGTCAGGTGCTAGACAGTGCGTTGCTTAGTATTATGTTTTACGTCGAAATTGCCAAAAATGCTCCGACTAATTATTAAATTTGTCGTTCTCATCACATCATTTTCATAAAAAATTCATAATAGCACAAAGTGTTGAGCTTTTCAGTGAACAGGTACCCATATTGTAATACGTATTCCACAGAAACTTTTTTCACATTATGATAACTTTGCATTGTTTTTCAATTGTACATTATATGAAAAATTGTGTTCCGTAAACCAACACATATGTAAGTGAATTTGTGAAACTTTTTATTAATAAAATGATACGATTGATCACTGGAACATATATGGTTCTTATAACAGTTATACTGTTAGCTCATTCACTCGATAGCAATCGACTATGGTTATTGTACGCAACCTTCTTGTAGTGCTTTCCGATTGAATTTATAGCGAAAAAATTTGTATTTTTAAAATTTAGTCATCAATGCAATTTCAAACGCGAAACATAAAGCGGATTTTCCAAATAAATAAAAAATTGAAAAACAATTTAATGTTCAGGATCAAGTAAAAAATCAAATAAAATTCGGGAAAATGAACGGTGATAGTAAAGTGAATGACGGCGATGTGCCAGTTATTAAATTTGGCGCCAATAAATTGGATGAAAATTCAAATGTGGACAGTGATACTGATGTGATATCGAATTATATTGGACATTACGGTTGGTGGCAATTCTTCTGGACAGTCTTGTTGGGATTGTGCCAGTGTCCGTCAACATTTCAGATTTACGCGTTCGTTTTCCAGGTAATAGTTATTGCCATTTTACTATTGAAAGCAATAGCGGATACCCGCTTAATGAATTGTTACTGGTTTTAAACGTTAAAAGCGCTCAAAGAACGCATAGACTATTGCAAAATTTAACGAACTTTGTGAAATATAACGAAAATTTCAGAAATTTCTGTTTAACGAAATTGCACGAAATTCTAATTTCATATTTTTGTAAATTTCTCAAATAATAGGCCCTTCCAACGACAGTAAGGCTAGTGTACATCTCAGCCAGCTCACATCTTCCAATTAAAATGAAAATAAATTTCACATCAAAACGGTTCACTTCATCAATGAAGCATTTTATCGGTTCCCTCAGCATATACAATAGAGTACGTAACTCGGCTGGAAAATTAAAAAGTAAATTTTTCCTATGGTCTTATTGACCTCGGCTTCGCCTCGAATCTGAAAACGTCACACGAAAACTCGACTCTTCAATTTTCCGTCCTTGTGACTTAAATATCATATTTACGTAATGGTCAGTTGTGCTTGTCGACTTGAAAACTCTAAAATTTTTCTTGACGCTAGGGCTGTAACAGTGACTTTAGGTTAGTGTTATGACACAAACTAAAACCTTACGAGAAACGGTTCGGCACGTGGTCTCTCGGCCTATAATGCGATACGGGGTGTGTGAATTTATAAATTTACACGAACTAAATCAGACAAAAATTATGTGAATAAAATTGGCTGAAACAAATTGAATTAACACCGTGAAAGTAACACAAAGTCAAATGGTCAAATCGAAAAAAAAGTTGCATCCAATCTGTGAGGATTTTCACAATGTTTTGATGATGCTTGAATTCTTACAGTATTTATGACCTGCGACAATATAAGCTCAGTATCTAAATCAATAATTGGAGCGCGACACTTATCTCTGTTCATATTAAATTATTGATATGAATGCTTGACATTGTGTGTTGTAGTTGTACACTAGTTCATTGATTAATTGTTTTACTATATAGAGGCTATTTTTCACTGGATGTGATAAAACAGTTGTGTTGATAGAACTGCTTTTCGCCGGATTATTAGAAAAATTGCACAATTAGAAAATCGAGAAGATACAATGTTTGGGCGAACCCGTGATCATTTACAATAGGTTACCGGAGCGACCAATTTATTCGACTTTTTTCAAAGCTTTCTTACCGAACCAAAATTGAATAAATTTTTCACGCTTGCGGGGCGAAAAATGTTCTTTTCGTAAAATCCATTACGAAACACGGAAAGTTTTGTTTTCGTGTTTGACCTCGACTTCGCCTCGGATAATCAAAATTCACACGAAAACACTATTTTTCAACTTTTTGTTCCTTGTCATGTAAATATCTATTTTATTTCATTGATCAAATTTTGCACCGTTCCGGTTTTGATTGAACTGATCAGCGCTGATCAGCAGCTTCTTGAAAGTCATACCTTGGGAAACTTTTTGGATTCATCGTAATTCAGTGCTTCATATCTCAATGGTTTTCTATGGTTCCAGTCCCCAGAGTCAGAGCAGGCCTATTCAAAGACGCATTTTATACTCCTGATACTCAGATCGCAAATTTAGCAACATCACAAAAATAGTTTTAAGGCGATCCCAGATCACTTGGAAGCGTTCAACAAAAAAGCTTCCAAACTAACGATAAAATGAGATTATCGAATTGTATTTAACTCGTCGAACCTTTTTCAAGTAATTACGAGTGCACCACAAATCCCGGTTCCCTTTCTATCACATTTTTGGACGAACTCCAATTTTCTCTGCATATTTCTGCTGTACTTAGGCTTAAATCAATATGCTCGTAATATGAATTAATCGATGACATTTCTGTGATGGAAAACCGATATTCCCACAACAATAACATAACCGTCCCAGGAAGGCATCTTCTGATATTGACCTGATCGGCTTGAATTAATGTAATAAACCGTCTGACCATGAAAGTGCAACGAATTGTTGCTTGTGCTAAAAGCGTTTGTTATTGTATTTGAAATGAATTAATTGAGCGAATCGCGTATGAAGTTTATCAAAAGCTAATTAAAATGGCGATAATGGCGTAAATGGAACATGCAACTCATTCAAAATTTATGTGATAGCCAGTGTTAGGCGTATTGGAACGAATGCATTTTAAAGTTTACTTGCAGCAAACATTTAAAAAAAAAAGTAAATTACCTTTAGGGCTGGTTTGAAAATACGGCAGAATTATATCGCTACTAGTCGTTTGATATCACAATATATCGTTAAGAAGCTATTACTAAATGGAACAATATGAAGAATTTGTTAAAAATATACAGGAGGACTGAAGGCTTAAGAACACAAAATTGCAATTACTGAATCTTTGGTGCGTTTGAATTTGAGAAGGTTCGGTAACTCTTTTCTGGAGATTTCACAACAGGAATAGTTACTTGTTTACCGACTGAGAAAAAAAAAATTGGAACTTTACTTTCGATAGTGATGTCAATGAAATTTTTCCTTTACAAATATATTTGAGCACTTTACCGTTATTTCACTAAACCTCTACCAATATCTACCAGTATCGTAAAAGTCTAATGGTTAACCCAAATAAAACAAAGCTTGAATATCACCATCCGTTTCGTAACTCCAGAGGTTTCGTAAGGTTAGAGATTTTGTAACTCTAGAGGCTTCGCAACTCCATCAGAATTTATAAGTAAAGAAGAGCGACTCGATACTCTACAGGAACTTCTTTCATGGAACATTTTAGTTCATTGCTGGTCAGAAATTGTTATTTTTTGTTTAGGAAAGCAAGTCCTAAGGCAAAAATGTATCATTTCTCAGGATGGAAATAATGACTAATTTTCATAATACATCGCAAGCACTTAATACTTTCATGAGGGCTTTATGAAGAAAGTCGATCTGCCTATCAATAATTCTTAGTCGATAACGGCAGGATACAATTTTTGATTGAAATGATTTACTCCACGAATTATACATGAGTCCATGAATGGTTTAACTATACAATTGGAATTTAAAATTTCACTTGGAATTGAAAATAAATTTTTCTTTTCCGTACAATGTTTTCGGTGTGTTCAGCGAATGATATACACTTGGAATTGAAAATAAATTTTTCTTTTCCGTACAATGTTTTCGGTGTGTTCAGCGAATGATATACACTTGATGCTCAAGATTCTATAAATATGCAACAGTTTTTCAGAACGGATGAACTGTTATCATAAAAAACAATATATCTGGAACAACCAGCAACGACAGAGAAAAAATAAAATTCAGGGTTATGATTTAAAGATTTATGGACAAGTGAAAAAACAAAAACATTTTTTTTTTTTAAATTAATTTCCTTGCTACATATTTCACTAAACAGAAAAATAATTTATTATTTTGGTTTCGAGTGAAGAGCAGCGCGTATTTTATGTAGATATTTCTAGGCGATAAATTTACCAGGAGGGGAAATCGACGAAGCAATTACTTACGATTGTGATTTGCATTATGATTTTTAAATAATTTTTTGATAACTTTTTATGGAGATTTTTACTTGAAATGTAGGTTACGAAATCCAATTATTTTACTCATGAATGTCATAGAAAATCAATAAGTTAAAAGTTAGTTGCTTCCCCCCTTTTGTAAGTGTTCGTGATAAAATTATGTTTTTGTTTTTTTTTGTTTTTTATAGTACAGCGTGCACATCATTCATAACAGTTGCATTTTATTCACAATATCTAAACTTAGACATTCTGTAATGATTCCTAAAGCGACTGATAAAGAAATAGCTCGACTGATGGATCTGGAACACAAACTCATTGTCAATATCTGAAGTCTGAGTCAGAGTCAAGTGTTTGTTTGTTTTCACTTGCGATAATACACCTTTCGGTTTCATTGGGCCTAGCTAAAAAATTTTACAACGAATGTTTGCAGAGCTTATTATTCAGGAATTCTTATAAAATGTTTCAGAATTTTAAGTTTTAAGAATTTTTTTTTAAATTTTTTAGAAATCTTTAAATTTTCAGAAACTTTTAGATTTTGAAGAATTTAAAGAACTTTTGAGAATTAATTCTCAAAGATTCTTAAAACTCCTAAAATTTAAGAATTTTCAGAATTTTTTTAGAAGTCTCAAGTTAGGGTTGCCATTTTTGAAAATTCGAAAAGAGGACATTTTGTACGAAAAAAGAGGACAAAAAGAGGACGCCTTTTAATTCGAAAAAGAGGACGAAAAGAGGACAAATATAGAGTCTTAGCTTTTTTATTATTCTATGTGGACCAATAGATATTCAAATAATTAGTGAGAAAAGTTAAAATTAAAATTTCATTTGGTTTGAGGCGAATCCGAGGTTTCAGGTACCTACCATTTGTAAACATGACCTTTTTTTCCTTTTTTTATAAAAACCTTCACATTCTTCCTTATTTTCCAGAAAAGTGATTCTTTTACTTTTTTGCTAACTTCACTTGGAGTTCTTGAACTGTCAGCTACAAACATGCACTTATCTCAGAAGAAATTCATAAGTTTTTTTCGATACTCCATTTTTGTTTCGAAGTAAAAATCTACAAAATAAGAAACGTGTTTCTTAATAATTTACAAATCTGACTGTTTCTGACCAATGTAGGAAAATTTTCTAAAACCTTTCCGTTTCTCACGAATTTCCTACAATCTGCCTATTTCACACCAATTTAGTTGCATTTTTAAATTGCTGCTAGAATATGACTCGATTTCAACTTAATTTCGTTTTTTTTAATACTCCTGGTTTACTCCTTATTTTATGCATATAAAAACATAAAAATTCCCAATCATAATGCTAAAGTCTCCTTAATTCCTAGATATGGAGTCGAATTTTTGACTGCGAGGACTAGTCAACTATATCATTCGAATGCTGTAGAAACTATGTAGCTTTAGAAATAGCTGCGCAGCGAAATTTTTTCCGTAAAATTTGACCACATCTGTTAAGTTTTGCTAAAATTTAACAATATTTTAGAAAAAAGAGGACGTTGTGTGAAAAAAGTGATGTTCTTAGAATTTTTACAAAAAAGAAGAATTAGACGAAAAAAGAGGACATGTCCTCTAAAAAGAGGACGAATGGCAACCCTACTCAAGTATTAAAATTCCGAATTCCCTGCTAGGCCCTGTACAGCTTTGCTTTAACCGATCCGTTTCTGAAATCTTTTTCAAAGCTATAGAGTAAGCTTTAATCTTTTAGACAAATATCATTAAGGCTCCCTCGACAGCAAGTTGAAAAACGTTTTCAGAAGCTGATATGATAGAAACAAAGTTACAAACGTCCGATGTACCATAATTTAGAAGTAGCTAGTTACAACTTCCATGACATTTATGTCTGCCATCAACGAAGCTTTACAAACTGTGCCAGTCAAAAATTGTACTTTTTCCACAAGCTGACAAAAAAGAGAGTTAGAAATGTCACCTGTTCGGGATATCTTTGCATCCAGGCAATGACTGCAATAGCTGTATATTTTTCGCTATAGCTTTGGCAGTCTTTATTATCTGGATATAAAGATATCCGTAACAGGCGAGATTTTCAACTCTTTTTTGTCAGTGTAACTTGGAATAACGGATAAATTGAAAACTTCGGCTTCGCCTCAGATCAATAATATTCACAGAATAAGTTGTATTTTAAACGTTTTGTCTCTAGTTCACTGCGACCGTCGTAAATTTGTGGATTGTAGAATTTTAAGTAAAGGCGAATCTTTTTATCGTAGATCACCATCTACCTCTACCTTTGTATGGAGCGGAGGAAAAAGCGATTTCATATGAACAAACTCACCTCTCAATGACTTTCATTAAAAGGTGAGTTTGTTTATATGAAATCGCTATTTGCTGGACAGACTGGACTGGACAGACCATACCTGGTTTATACTTTCATTGGCTAAGCTAAGCAAGAATCGGTGTGTATTCAAATGTTCACCGCAAGCTATCAATTTCATGAGAAAAGCTTAGCATGAAACCTTGACACAAATGAATTGTAATAAACAAATTTTCCGATCTTGAGTGAGTGATCTTGTCACATTATAATCGGATTTCAACTGAGGGATAAAAAAATTGTGATTTTGACATCAAAATAAATATTTGACTTCGGTTTTTACCAATTTCATGAGATCCTTGATTTCTATGTGTCTATTGTTGTCCACGTAAAATTTTCAATTCAAAACTCTCTGTACGTGACGCAAATTTTCAACGTATAATGCAAAATGTAATTTCACAACTGATTTGCGTAAGAAAAATTCTTATTACAGAAAATTACATTTATGTAGATTAGCCGATAGGTGTAACGATTGAAGAATTAAAAAGGGAAAAAAGACTGCGTATAAGTAAAAAAAAAAAACAAAAAAATTGTTTTTAAGCGCTTGTGTGGAGGTGATTTAAATGACAACCTACTATACTAATGGGAAATGTTCTGTTAAGTGTAGCAAACCATAAACGATACAGTTTATATAAACGATAAAACACGTTCCGATCACATCAATTAAATTCATTTTTATTGGTTTTCTTACACAATTGAGTAAAACACTAATTTCAGTGTTTTTTTTTGTCAGTCGTTTTATTTGTGGTTCGATTGAACTTTTTTTTTTTAATTTTCTTCACAAATGTTGTGAAAACAAAGAGCTTTTTTTCGCGGTCTGTATGTTTGTCAAACAATAAATCAAACTGGATAATTTAATTAATTTCAGCAATGTCACCAGGTTTTGATTTATTTCTTTTTTCATCGTGTGTGAAGCAAGGTATTTTAGTTAGAATAAACACGAAAATATTTCACCGCCTCCAACAAAAATAGCGTAGAGACGTGGTTTTAATTTTGTCAGCCACATCAAGAAAACACTTCAGATACACTGCGATTCAATCCGACCAGGGGAAGTTATACCAGTGTGCTACAATACCAGTACCGAACATTCTCAACAACGAATGCTGGTATGGTAAAAAAATACCGGGATTAATACCGAGGCTAAGAGCCACCGATGCTTCGCTGAAATTATCAATGAAAGTACAGACCAGGTATGGTCGCTATTTTCTCCGCACCATACAAATTTTGACATTAGACCATACCTATAGGGTATTCTTTCATTGGTCATTATAGCCTAGGATTGTGCGTTTCGTCTTTCGATGATATCTTTTCATCAGAATCCTTTTTGAAAATGTACGACCAAGAATGTGTTCAATAGATCATTGTCAATGTCGTTTGAGATGTCAAATAACCTGTCATTTTCACAAAGCTAACCACAATAAACTGTTTAAATCGAGAGCGAGAGAGAGATAGACCAGATCTGTGAGTGGAAGTCACTTTTGGTCAGTTTCCGCTGGAGGTATAGTTGTCAAATAAAACAAAACAAAATTGAAATCGACAATGTAATGATCACAATAACAATACAGTGTTAAAAGAGCGTAAAAGAGAGAGAAATGATCAGTTGCTTAACTAGTTTGATGGGTGATACGTCAAAATTTGTATGTAAAAAAAAGTCCAATTACGAAGAGACTCGTACTTTAACTGATCTCGATGGGTGAACACTCTTTTTGACAATCTCTTTTAACACTATACAGCTACAGCTCCAGCAAGTTTTAATTGGTCAATTTACCACTACACTCATGCTTTCATTTCGCTCTTTAAATAGGCTATGTTTATAAAAGTTTATATGAAGTTGGCATTGATTGATGTGACAAATCTTTGTGAAATAGACTGTTATGAAGAGATAGAAGGAAATTTAGACCAGTTATTTTATGTCAAAACTTTATATGAAAATATGCTAAGGCAAGTACCCCAAGGCAAGTTATAATTAACTGGTCTTCTTGTAAATTTGAATAATCTCCACAGGTTTCTCGAAGTAGGTTAAGTTATGACATGACTCATAAACCAATTTCTCCTTTAAAAGTAAAAGTAAAAGTTTCAAAAAAAAAGTTTTTGGTTCAGAGAAATCATCAAAAAAACGAATATTTTTCCGCCAAAATGTGGGCTACAGATTTGTAAAGAGACCATTGCTCTTAAGTTTTGTTTTTTACAAAGTTTAATTTGTTAATTTCAACTTTCATTCACAAATTACGTGACACTTTTTCAGTGTTGTTATCATAACCATATAAGTGTCTTTTGCTCATTAAGTAAGCTAATAATAGGTCCAGATTATGCCTTTTTTGATTCTGGTAAATTGTGTATGGTCAACGCACCCTAAAGTTCTGTAGCAGACTTTGACAAACGTCAAATTATCCGTTAGAAAAACAGAAGGTGAAAAGTTAACACTGTCAATGTACAGATCATTTTAATTGACATTTGTTAAGGAGAAGGGGGTGAGACCTAAATCTCAGCACCTTTAGATCACTTGTGTTTTCTAAGTACCGAATAGTGGTATTCGAAAAACGGAAAGGTTAAGACACATACTACATTCCATAAATGCTGGCTCCGAGATTGATATTGTATTGTCTGTACACTAAGAGCATCATTCTCAAATTAATGATCAGATCAATAATTGACCTAGAGTTATTCTGTGATTGTGACATGAATATGTTAAAACATATATCAAGGAGCTGCGAACCAGCTACTTTACAATATATGGACACAAAAAATCCGGAGATTTTTGAACTTTATGACTGTGGTGTTAGTCTCAAGCTCGTCGAAACTATTCGACACAGAGTTGCTAGAGTAGATTTTCCTATCTGCAAAACATACGGCACATCTCAACCATTTCCACCATTCGGGCACTCGATATTGGATGCATTTCGACTGGTCTACAAATTCGCCAGTTCACTTGTACCACTTTAAAATGGCTTCAATCACAGAGTGATTTGAACTTGTAATATTTGATTAAAGCATCATAAAATCACCCTGAATACTCTACACTCTTACCATACCTATATTGAGTATGTAACCGTATGTAATGCATACATTTTGAAATACCAATGAATGAAAATGACAAATCATCATCATCAATACACTGAAGAGAAACTGCATTAAAAGCGCACACACATTTGCTGATGGCCATGTAATTGAACTGAGTGCGGGCTCATTCATAATGCCCTTAACAAAACATTAACTTTAAACTTCAATCAACCGAGCATCGCTTAAAGTTCAATGAAACTTTGTTTTTATTTTCAAATCAGATTCAATCGATATATTCATATACACTGCCCGCCTGACGGTTACACATTTACCTAATAAACCATTGATCTAATAATACACACTTATGAGGCATGCATAATAAAACGAAACGATTTTCAATATTAATTCTGCAACATAAATATTGGTGTGTGCGAGTATGTGGTTTTGTTATTGTTTGCTCTACGATCATGGTCAATGGAAATTGTAATTGTTTTTGAATTGTGTATTGCTTAATCTCGATTGAAGTTTTGGCATTTTGGTATTTATATTGTTTGGTCGGCAGTACATTCACGTATGTAAATGCGATAGAATAATCTGAATCGTTCATTTTAACATGTAAATGCACTGTAATTGCTCTGAGGGATTCCTCTGAAAAACAGAAGACCGAAATCGGACGCATTTTCTATTGGAATTTTTTATATGTGCCCAGTAAGGTATTCGACCGCAGAAGCCAAAACCACTTTCAAAAAAATTCTTCGAAGCTTTTGTGGCTGGTATGAGGTCATCAAAAACCGAAAACAAACACTTTTCTTACAAAAATTTCTGCAGTTACAAGAGCCGTACAGGTCGTGTGGGGTGTCATTAGAAAGGTAATTGCATGTACTTACGGGGCAAATATGGTCTTATTGGGTTTGGAGTACAGTTGAAGTTTTCAACCGAAAAAAGACTGAAAACTTGCACCTTTTTTACAGAAATTTCTCGACGTACACGGAACGGGCATGGTTGTGTGGGGTGTCATTAGAAAGGTAATTTTATGTACTTTCAGGGCAAATACGGTCTTATTGGGGTTTGGAAGCATCTACGACTAATTATGATAAATGTTTAAGTGCTTATATCGAATCGAAGATGCTTCCAAACTTCCGTAAGCTTTACTTTCCCTGAAAGTACATGCAATTACCTTTCTAATGACACCCCACACAACCATGCACGCTCCGTGTACCTCGAGAAATTTCTGTAAAAAAAGTGTAAGTTTTCAGCCTTTTTTCGGTTGAAAACTTCAACTGTACATATCTCAGTGTAGATGAATTTCAAACCCAATAAGACCATATTTGCCCGTAAGTACGTGTAATTACCTTTCTAATGACACCCCACACGATTCCAATAAAATAAAAAAATCCAATAGAAAATGCGTCCGATTTCGGTCTTCTGTTTTTCAGAAGAATCCCTCGCTCCAATAAATCGGATTATGATGTCTGCTAGTGGAAGCCTGAGTGGAAATTGGAAGTAGGTATAATTGATTTGGTTAATGTAAACTACCAGTAATAGAGTGAAATGCCTCATTTCATTTTCTCATAAATTCTGCAGAGACTTTTGACTGATAAGTGTCAATCGGTTGAGCAAAAGTGCAAACGGTACTTCGGTGATTTTAACTGCAACATACTCTCACACTCTCATCTGTTGCAGTAAGATATTCTTCAAAATGGTCCAACACACTTACATGTACTGCCCTTGTACTGACAAGAGTTTTTAAAGGATTATATCTTGTTTATGAACATATAACGCAGGGCATGAAAAGAAACAGAAAACAGGTATTTTCTGCTCAAATGTGTTCCGTGCCCCACGTCCCACAAATTCCATTTCCAAAATTAAGTTGCAAAACTACAGAGAAATGATAAGTTGGTACGCCTGTGGCTGACGTGTGAATATCAGTTGGCTCCTATGGGAGAGAATGTGAGAGAATTGTGTACAAATTTTCTCACATTCTCTCCCATAGGAGCTAACTGTCATTCATATGTTCCTTCTATCTCTCCACAGACGTACCAACTTATCATTTCTATGCAAAACTAATTCGATTGGACTGTGGAACTAATTCAATGAGTTGTTTCCTCCCAAAAAAGGCGGTAAGACATAGGATTGCATATGAGTCTTCGTTTACTCTTTTGTTTCCCTCGTTATACAAAATAACGAATCAAATGCGGAGATTCAGATGCTACCATTAAAAACTTAATAGTATGCGCACCAATCCATCCGGATCTAACATTTTCACTTCACACCCAACCTTTTTAATTTCAGGGCTACAAGCATGAATACCATTGTGTCCGACCCGAAGGCATGGAAAACATAACAATCTCACAGTGGCGAAACTTAACAAAACCATGTGAACCGATCGATCTAAAACTCATTCTGTCAGCTACCGAACAGACATTCAACGAATCGGAAGACTTCTATGCGTTCGATTGTGGTGCATATGATTTTGACGGAAACGAAAATGTGATTCGTGAATGGAATTTGGTCTGTGAGCGAGAGCATTTGGCAAGTGTTGTGGAAATGTGCTTCCTCGCTGGAGCTGCTGTCGGAAGTATATTTAGTGGCTGGGTGTCTGATCGATTTGGTCGCCGGCACACACTAATGGTGCTGATGTTAATGCAAGCAATTTTCGGTAAGTTAAATTGTAGTTAATTATGTCACCGGCTATATAATACGATACGTCAACGCAATTCATTAATTTTATACAAAAAAAAAAGTTTTCTGTAATCGGTTGATCATCCATGTGTGCTATAAAATGTATCGAATTAACTTGACGTGATTACAGCGACAATTCGACTATGAATGGCATAGTCTGCAATAACATAATGGTAACAATACCAGAGGAAGTCAAAGAATTAAATTGACTGACTTTGATGACAGGATTCATCTGTTGTCTCGTATTTTACGCGATAGCAGGATAGAATGACTAGACATTCTTCGACTGGTTGACAGACATTTGTTGATTCTTTGACCACCCGATATGCACGATATATAACCACCGTCTAAGTTGGCTTTTACGATTGTCCCTCCTCTTTGTCGATGTTCCCTTCCATCCCCAGACTAAAACTTATTCAATGTTCACCACAATAATAATGCGGTAAAAATATTCAGCTCCGAAGAGGTGACGATTTTGTTCCGAGATTGCATGAAGCCGTAGCTCTAAGATACGTTATCACTGAATTGACCCTATTGATTTGACTTTTGCTTCTGCAATCCCAATTTGTTATTCGATTAAATACTTTACTGATTGATTCACTTTATCTGTTGTTATTTAACGAGAACAAGGTAAATATTTACATTAACCTACACTACACATTGTATCGGATTTCTACATCAGACAGTATGTGTAGCATAGCGATGAGCCGTTTTGAATTACGTATCACACTGGAAAACGTTCCTAGTTCCAATATTGTCAGATTCGGTTAAACCAATACTCTTCCTAGCATCCAAACTCTATCAAAAAATCGATTGAGGGGGGAAAATAAGTTTGAGAAACGCTGATTTTTAATATGGCTTAAAAACAACAACGATAACAACACGAGCGAACAAAGTAGCAGTGATTCACAAACGTAGTTACCACCTTAATAATTGTAGTTTGGTTGCTAGGGAGAGTATTGGTTAAACTCTAACGTTTTTGATAGATGTCACGCTCGAATACGATGAGGCATAGCACTATTTCTAGCATCAACACTCATATGACAGACGTCAAAGAGCCTCCAAATACATTTGTACATTGCATATGTGTGTGTGTTTTAACACATACCAGGAAACCATGCCTGTCAGTACATACTGAGACTTCGGGGATTACCGAAGTGCCTTTTGGATTTTGGTATGAATTTTTGTACAAAATTTTTGGCTTTTTACAAATGAGTAAAGTCAGCAGTATGACGCCCTGAGCAGCTTTTTTGAACAAGTTCGGTTCTGATGTCTGTTGTCTTAACGATATTTACGCAAAGCCAATTTTGATACCCTGAGGGTAATGTTGGATAGAGCGTGACAAGGATTATGTTAGAATATTTATTTATCCTGCAAGCAGTCGTTTACCTTGTGCGATTTGCCAAATTTGACAGTACAATACACTAATATTTTTGGAGGAAGTCCACTGGTTTTTGAAACCCTTTTCCCACTAAAAGAAAAATCTACAGTCTGCAGTTGACAATGAGCTAAATCTTGTTGAGGCGATCAGATCATAATGCTATTTGAAGATAGGTTGGAAACTTGAAAATTTGATATGTCTGGCAGGACAGTTCTTCCAATAAAATTTGTACCTTCGTGCCACACTGACGACCAATCTCTAAAGTGACAGACAAAATATTTTTTTCCGGCCCACCAAGCTACATGTAAAAAAAGGCAATTCGGGCTCCAGCGGCTCCACCTAAACGCCCACTATAGTCAGTCCGGGCCAGTACATGCTTATGCAACGTGTGATCATCTTTCAAATGTTAGATGATTGGTTCAACTTAGTTTTACGGAGCTTAAATCAATTTTCACACAAATTTTACTTTAATCCTCCTACAGGCACTGTTAACCCCAATAATGATGCTGCTAGAGAGATTGTTTTCACATTGACTCTTTTTTGTATGTGTTTTTGATAGAATGATTTACTAATTTGAATATAATCCGAAACGTCTAGTGTTCCCATCCATCCATATCCATACACTGGTTATACCAATGAACATATTGTGTCGTAGATAATTAAATTTGTACAGAAATGATATCTACAAAATTTTGTCATGCATAAAATTAATCCTTTTCTATCCATCTCCACTCTCATGCTTGCGCATATACATACAAAAATCACTGTCGATGTTTCTCGCTGTGTGCACTGAATTCCTATTATATAACATCAGAAGACAAGTTGATGAATTATGATTCGAAATTAACATCTTATATGCTGCATATTATATACGAGGCGAACGCTTGGCGAAACTGTTAAAATGTTGGTGGAACATTTCATAACTCCGTAATTTATGCTACATGAGTGAGATTAATGCAGAAGAAGTGGTTTTTAGAGTGCTCTGCAATGTATACTAATTTTACAACAAAAAAGTCTAATTAGCTCGTTTTATTTTACAATCGAAAAAGTAGATTGTAGATGACCGGTGACAAGGGCATAAAGAACTAGATTTTTATGTTACATTCCAGGGCGAAAAATCGTGAAAATCGCTTCAGACAATCACATTAAGATAATGAACAAAATGGGAGCCATTGATAACGATTTCTTACTTGATTTATGTGCCATTGTACTTCTCCTTTAAGAGCGTACAAGGGTTTAGCTGTGGACATAAACCAAATACTATGGCGCCACCTCTTTTAATTCAAGTGAAATGCTCATTGTGTCTTCAATAACAAAAGAATCTGGAACATCGAAGACGGCCACCATAGAAATAGTGTGAAAGCAAGATGGCCGCCGTGGTAGAAAAATTTTTGATTTTTATTAATTTAATCAAAACAAAAAGGAATTTTAGAAAAAGGAAAACACATTTTCGTGGTCAGCGACATAAGGAACGGTTTTGATATAGCAACTTATGTGTTTATTCTCGATGTACTGCCGAAAAAATGTACCTAAAGTGGAAAAAAATTTTGCCTTGCAGACGTGTTTTAATTGTGAAAAATAATTGTGAAAATCAAGTAATTTTATAAATGCGAAAACAAATTTCTGTTAAGTAAGGCTCAAATTAATCGTTAATTCCCTTTTTGCTGTATTCCATCTCTTGAGTCCTGAGAATTATGTTCCTAAATATGCCCTATTTTTCGCGCAATTTTGGTTCTTGTCCGAAGGTAAACCCTTGTACCCTCTTAATTGGACTTTGCATTGCATTCGGCTGTAGTTGAGGCCTTTGCAGCAGTATCTTTACTATCGAAGCAATGAGTTCGGATGAACTTAAGCGAAAAATATGACATACAGGTGTCGAGAGGCCGTGTGTGAAGTTCTCCGTTTTGCCAATTATATTTAACCACTACCAACGACGCTCAGCTGCTTCAGGAAATTTGAAGCACGTGCCCGTTGTTTGGGTACCCGTACCATCTAAGCCCATCGTTATATCACAGCTGAGTAAAGTTTTACTTGGCAAAATTGAATTTGAACAATGCACTTCATGTCAGAAATAGTTGCAAGGGCAATCGGAGGAGTGATTTCACTGTCGAATAAGTCATTCAATAAAATAATCAAAGTATTCCATTAAATTAAAATTGGTCGAGTTGCCTTAGAACTGGCCTTAAATATGATGGAATTGTACGGAAATAGTTCAGAATACACAGTATCGTTCAACGGGCAACATCCCCAAAGTAATGTGTTTTTCTCAAAAGTAGATGGTAGTGTAGTGTCTTGGCGCTTGCGAGGTGGGGATAATATCCTACCAAGACGAATGTAGTACTGACATCAGGAATTGGAAGGTAGAATTTCCCACACTTCAAGCACAAGTGCTATTAATGACAGCTGCCAAATAGAGTACTACTTTGTATGAAAAAAGTGTCCGAATTTTTTTACAGTGCCAAAATTTATTCTATATACTGTCCAGTTTCAGTACCCTATTTAGAGTACCTCTCATACTTGAAGTGCGTTGATTTCAGCTTCACATTTTCACTTGACAAAAACTTCAATGAAAAATTAAAGAATCAACTTTAAGTCTTCACAAGGCTGGATATTTTTAATAAACTGATAAATTTGCCGTTCTCACGACTATCTATTAAATATTTATGCTGAGTCCCACAAAATCATGGCGATCATGGCCTAGTTATGAATATCAGGTCAGATAGCTCGTCAAATCATCTGTCTGGTTTCTCTCTCTTTCGTGTTAATTATGTTAAACAACCAATAACCTTCCTAAGCCATACATTTATTTTACATTTCTTTTCGAAATATTCGGAATTGTAAAGGCAAGACAGCCGCTCGATATCAAAAGAATTGTAGGCATCACAAATGTGTAGTCACAATAGTTATCCAGCAATGTTCCGATTATATTCGATCCAATAACACTCCCGATTCGACCAAACATTAAAGACAAGCACAATGCCATAGCTCTGTTAACGTTAAGTGGATCAACATCAGACATGGTAAGTAAAATACACAGTACAAAGTATACCTTAACTTCGTTGGAAACAGTTCCACCGTCGATGCGTTCAATACTGTGAGCGATAAACCAACGGACAATAGTACGATATATAGATAGTTAGAAACCATAGGCTGATCCACAAAGATTAACGAAAATCCACTAACTCCGCCTGTGAATAGCAGTGTCGTTATTATGATGAGCTTTCCAATACGATTAATAATCATCGACAAGAACAACCATCCAAAACAGTAGATTGAATTTAAAATGAAAATATTTCGATAGGCAGAGTTCTCCAGTTTTGTAACACATAACTCGGCATTTTCGTTTGGAATAATCTTTGTGTCGTTCAAAATTTGGCAGACCGTAGAAGAGACATGTGATGGATCATTCTCCCAAATAGCGATTCTGTTTATAATTTCTGGGAAAAACGTCCAGAAGCCAGTGCCTGAATTGAAGACACAGAATTGTATGAAACATACAGTCAATGTGTTTTTCAGATGAGGATGCTTGAACAGTGGAACCGTCTGTGTCCACATAAAATGAAACAAATTTTTTTGCTTCACCTTCTCATCTTCAAACTCTTCGTCCTTCGCCAGCGATGTTACATCAAAAGATTCGGCTGGCTTCCCTGTGTTACAAGTGTAGATGTTCTGCAAAATGTTTAGTGTTTCTTGTTCCTTGCCCTGGGAGAATGTAAATTTTGGTGATTCGGGCATACATAGCATAACACATCCACTTAAGAGTCCTGGAATGCCACAAACGATCATAAATAATCTCCATGGCTTGAAAACTAAGTCGATTGTTTCAATATAAAATGTCCAGTCCCGATTTATAATAAATGAAGCAGCAATTGGATTGTAATAGCAGAAAAGTCCATACGTAAATGAGCCTAAGCGACAAAAATATTCCAACAAGAAAGTTGAAGTTATGACAACATTTCGCTTAATTTCCAATAAACTTACCTAACAACAAAACTTTCGATCTATCTTTGAGACAGTGAAATTCTCCTAGATACGCATATGTTGTTGCGGAAGGCCCTGAAATACTAAAATGTTTTCATAGTACCGACGGTCCAACCAGTCTACAGAATCAAACTCACAAAAATCCATTCAGAAATCTCAGCACAACTAATAACCAATACGATTGGGTGAATGTTGATATGATGGTTGTAAAGAAGGCGATAAACAGTGACGTAACGATGACTTTCTTCCTTCCACGAGTATCGGCAAGAAATCCCCAAAGATGTGACGACACAATAATACCAACGAATCCGATTGCACTCAGTAAGCCCTTGTCCTGATTCGTCATTTGTAAGTCGCATTGTGCAACCGGTAAAATAAAGTTGATGGTGGTAACAGTTTCCAGAAAAACAGCTGACAGTACCGCACCCGATAAAATAATCAGGATCCAATTGAATTTACCGAATCCAGTTCGTTCCAATGCGTCTTCTAAAGACACATTGGCTGAATCTTTAACTTGTGCCATGGTCGTATCAATACTTATTTCAGCTAAATAATCTCCTCAAATCTAAGACTTGAATCTCAATATTTATCTCAAATATAGTACGACGATAATTTTGGCTTAACTTTTATTAACACCATCTACTGTAAGTAACAGGAACTATTATCTGCAAATCTTCGAATATACCAAGGTAAATATAGTGTGGAGGTAATGTCATTCAGAGGCGCGGCCTAGCACATAAGTTCGCTGCCAATGACATCTTTTTTTAAATGGTTGACTACGATTTACTTGTATTTTACAAAATATTTTTACTATCTCACAACAGATGGCCCTACTTTCTATTTCATTTATTGCTTTTAACGAAAGGATGAGATGGCGTTTATATCCAACTTTCGTGCCACCGCACATCTGATTCGGTTATATATGGCATTACCTTCTCACTATATTTACCTTGGATTATACATTGGTGATTAAATGTAATCGGTTGTCACACGAAAATCGATAAGACTGATGACCGCTTGCAAGTTAATTGGTATTTTATTTATCGTCATCAACCGTGGAACAGCTACAATAAAAGATCAAAAATTGTGATCAAAATTAAAAGCGTACCACTTCCAACGCGAAAATTGTACTATTGATAGAATGATTTAATAAAATATACTTCTACAGCACAACATCGGTCGCTCGTTTCAACTGTACAAATAAAACGAATTTTACCATAGCATTACTTCTAGCATGAACATAGAAAACATTCTGAGGTTAAAGTTTTTTTGTGTAAAAAGAGATGACTTGCTCTCATTGTATGGTCAGTAAAGTCTACAAATTTAACACTTGCTAAATCAGTTTCTTTGCTAGGAGCAGTGCTTTGATCTTACGTATGGTTAAAACAATTAAAATGAAATATTTATTGAATGTCAGCCACAAATTCACATAAATACGTTTGTTGAAACATAAGTGTCACACACAACACTATTATGTACATGAAACAAGTCTATAAGTTAAGAGTAAAATCAAGTGAACGGAAAATAATTAATACATTTTGGAGCGGAGAGTCGGTGGTAGTTTCCATTTCCCCGAATGTTTACGATTTTGAGGAATATGTCTCGAATTTTTGCGATTTTCAAAAATATTTGACCCAAATACTGAGGGAATTCATGAAAAGTCGCGTAAATTGCGAAAACATTGTTTCGGTTATAGGACAAATCAGTTGAGAAAATTTCTATTTTCTCACCGTTCTCTTATTCGAAAGCGAAAATAGATATTTTCTCACCTGAACTGTCACCTTGTTTTTGTTTTGAGAAATGGTATAACAAATTGATGTGATCGTTTAGTGGAATAAAAAACGATAGAATTAAATTTCCTACTTTTTTGCCGAGGTCATCACAATGTTTTTCATGCCTTCGCCTTGGGTTTGGAACAAAATTACAGAATTTTTCTCGTAACTTGGTCACTCGGCATGAAAGTTGTATACGCATCTGTTTTGGACGGTATATCTTAGGCACTTTCGCTTGTCGCCATCACTTCGTTGTGGCTACGAAGTGAGTGCGACAAGCGAAAGTGGCTTAAATAAACTATCCTTAACAGATACGTATACAACTTTTCATGATGAGAGCCTAAATTACGATAAATCCGTTTAAGCACAATGCATGAAAATAAGGCTTGATGTCCACTTACAAAAAACCACTCCGTTTTGCCACCGTTTAGCTACACCACACCTCTTTTCTATTGTTTAAAGAGTAAACGTAGTGCTGTTTTCGTAAGTGGAAATCAAGACTAACTATTTCATAACAAAGGCTGCAGCTGTCTGAAAAATATCTGTTTCGATTCACTTTACATAAAGATAAATCATTATTCCATGTAGTACATGTCATGTATACATAATCACAATCAGCCCAATCAGATTTTTTATGCCCTGATAATCTTTGTGGCAATCACACCACAGCAACTTTTACATGGAAAATCACACTCACTACCGTACTTCAACTTGAATTAAAATTTCTCTTTTAATCCAGCCACACGTCTAATAAATCTGTCTCGTAAAATTAAAAATGTGAAAAAGCAACACTAACATCACCCAACAAAGGAATGCTCATTGATTCCTAATAAAAATTGAAAATGCCGGCGACAGAATGCAAAATTATGCACAATTCTTCATAACACAATATTCAAAGTGCTTTGTCCCCAGTACCTTACACATAAATAATCAAATGAAGCAATTTAATTTAAAAAAAAATTGAATTAAAAATAGAATCCCCCCACAGATCCAGTCTCTCCAGTACAATGTACAATATAACGATCCCATCTACCTGTGTATATTGTAGTCGTATATTTGCTAAACCATCATACTTTTGCCAGGTATCCTTGTTGCATTCTCAACATCATTGACAATGTTCATGGTATTGCGAATTATCCTGGGTTTTGCATCTATGGGTGTTACAATGGTCAGTTTTGTATTAGCCGTTGAACTTGTCAGTGGGAAATGGCGTACGATAATTGGAGTATTGGATATATTACCGGTAGCTGTTTCGTATATTTTAATTGCGGGCATAGCATACGTCGTGCCACAATGGAGAGAATTGCAGCTGGTCATTACGGTGCCGTGGATTGTCTATCTACTTGCATGGTAAATAATTAAAATTTATGGTACACTAGCTGTAAGCAGAATAAAGAGTTGTAACTTCTGCAGAGATGTAACTTGTGGAGAGTTGTAACTTCTACAGAGCTGTAACTCCTACAAAGTTGTAACTTCTGCAGAGATGTAACTTGTGGAGAGTTGTGACTTCTGCAGAGCTGTAACTTCTGCAGAGCTGTAACTTCTGCAGAGTTGTAGCTCCTCGAAAGTTCTAACTCTTCGAAAGTTTTAACTCCTTGAAAGTTGCAACTCCTCGAAAGTTGCAACTCCCAGTGAGTCCCTGCAAATTCACCTACCAACATTCCCAACCCATAAAACACCAGAAACCATTCACAATTTCATCGCAGGTACCATTTACCCGAATCACCTCGTTGGTTGTTAGACAATGGCAGAATTGACGAATTGATCAAAGTGATAAATGTTGCGGCGAAATGGAACCGAATCAAATTGCCGCCCGGATATGAGAAAACACTGCATCAACCCGAACAACCAGTGACTGTGTCGTTGCTGGAACTATTCAGGACAAAATATTGTCGTACCACTATATCGATGACTGTCATCTGGTATTCGCTGATTCTAATTTATTTTGGACTCACATTGCATTTGGCCCATTTGGGGGGAGACATCTACATAACCACGGTGAGTTTTTATTCAGGTTTTATCATCATCAGTTGATCTATGAAGAAACGGCCAAAGATTTGTCCTGGAGTGATTCGATCAAGAAATGAATCTGTGCCAGCAAGGATTTATATAACATTGCCTAGCACTCGTTCCACTTATGGGCTATAGGCAACGCACTCTCGTTTGACAGTGCTATGCCCCTCAATCCCTCGTCTGCTGTGTCTTTTGATTCTGAAGGCGAAAAGACGCTTTGAATTCAAAAATTTACTTGAACGCCACGAGTACCATATGTTCATCGTGTTCCATGTGCTAGACAATTTTAAAGTTAAGCATCGCATGCAACAAACCAGGGCCTATTTTAAGGAAATTAAATTTCCAAAAATTCTCAAATTTTTCCATCACTTTTCGTCATTTCATCTAAAAACACAACAGATTGCATCGGAAATGTTGTTTTTACTGCCTTTTTAGTTGTTTTTCAAATCTTTGAGCTTAACTGATTACTTCGGAATGTGATCTAACAGATTTTTTTTTTGGAAATTTTAAGAATTTTTTGAAATTTTGGAAATTTTTGGAAATTAAATTCCTTAAAATAGGCCCTGCAACAAACCCACTTGCATATTAGGGTGGGTCGTATTTTCATTTTTTTTCATTTGTGAGTTTTTTCAACTCGTTTTCAACAAACGTCTCTGCAATGGATTCTCTATGAGATTACCTGTTCAGACATACCTCACACGACGTATTATGTCATGATTTGTCGATTGTATTTGCAAATAAAGTTGAAATTTTTTGTCGAAAATCTTAGTCAGGAACACTGACAGAGTTACTCTGGCCGAGTGAAGGCGAAGGTCAACAATGTTCTTATGGCATTTCATAGCTGGACTCCTCAGCTATTACCTACAGTTAGCAGTAATGCCTTCTGTTCCCAAATGTCCGAGATATCAGTCAACAATATGTGCAATTTCATGCTACTACCCCGAAAATCAAAATCAGGCTAGAGGCAAGGGAAAAATAATTTTTCGATTTTTTTATTAGCTGTTTCGGATTCCTTGGTTCAATCTAAGTATAGCCTGGGCCAGGCCTTTTAAAATAAAAACAAAATGAAAATACGACCCACCCTATTGCATATGGTAACGTACAATATATTGATGACTCATTCAACTCGAAACTTTTTAGCCTAATGAAACTACACACTCGATTGAGTCTGATTTATGTATACTCACATACCTAACCAACACATAATTTTCCAAAACTGCAGATAATTTCTGGCTTACTGGAAGCTGTATCCATTTTGTTGTGCATTTTTGTTGTGCTAAAATTAGGCCTCAAAATTAATTTGGTTATTTACATGGTTGTCGCTGGAGCTGGCTGCCTGGCAGTTAATTTCCTTCCAGACGGAAATTATTTCGGTGTAATTACATTTGCTATGATAGGTAAGTGTTGTGAATATATGATGATGATGTTTTGAGAGAGGGAGAGAGAGAGAGAGAGAGAGGCACGGTAGATCGTATACATAATAAACACGACGCTATTATTCGAGGTCACCATCCTCTATATTTATATGGAGAAAATATTTATTGTATACGTTAACGTGTTGTACACTTATCGAATGGAAAACACATGAGGCTTTGACCTAGATTTTGTATCTACCGTACAAAATTGAACGAGTCAATGGTGGGAAGGGATGTCCGTGCCTCTTCTCTAAACTTTTGTGGTTTTGGCTGGTACGTGACTTACCGCACGAAAATTCAGATAATTCAGACTGCAGTAAATCCAATTTACATTTAAGGTCAAATACATGTATGGGACACCGAGAAGTGTTTCAGTTTCATATTCTACCTCAAAACATGTCGACTCGCAAGCCCTTCGGTTATGCTTTACTTATCTAAACCTTCTAAGTGAGGTGAATAGCGCTGTAACCTGAATCTCTCTCCAATCCCTAAAACCATACCATTCTCTCGATGATCTTTCGATTTTATTATTTTCAGTAAAATGCTCGATTGGAGCCACCAATGCACTGATTCCAACATTTACAGCCCTACAATATCCGACAACAATGCGCACGTTATCGGTTGGAATTGGCAACTTTGCAGCTGGATTAGCACTGGTTACCGTGCCTTATTTATGGCTTCTGGTTTGTATTTTATTTTTCTTATTTGCGTCGAGAGTTTTGGATGCATATCTCTTGAAATGGGGAACGGAGGGAACAGTTTGTCGATCGGTTGCGAGATTTGTTAAAATTGCAACAGCCTCGAGACGCCCATACTCATATTTCTGAACCAGAACCACGTCTATAATTAAGAACGTCCTAAAAGTCCCTTGATTGCCACTCACAGTGCCTATTTTTGGGCAATACTCGAAATATTTTTTAAAAGAAATTCCACAAATTTCGGGAAGACCAAGAAGTAAATTGACCAAACTGGGCACCCTACTGCCGGGCTTGGTATTCTGAATTTCAATTAATAAATTCTTACAAAGTCTGAAAAATGAGACGAGACGAAACCTAATATTTAATTTTTAAGAAAATCGGGTACATACAACAGTAGCTATTAGCGAGAGAGCAAGAAAAATTTTCCTTTTTCCCGCACCTCCCCGAAAGAAAGTTCGGATAATAACCTCTGTCCTACTGCCACTCTCACCGCAGAATTTTCGAATTTATCCTATATCTCAGTTCCATTCATTGCGTATCGCCGGTCATAATCAACCAAAGTCTTACGAGCCTTTCACTCGATTGACACACATTCCCATAGTCCCTTTGCTTGTTCAGTGTTCAGCTGACGCAATCACATTAACCGACAACATACGTTTACACACAGGAACACGTACAAAAAGATCTTCCCATGACATTGATGGGATGTTTCGGTTTAATCGGAGCTGGGGCATTGATTTTGATGAAAGACAGAGAGTTAAACCTGGCCAATGTCGATAAAAATGCGAAAGGGTGAGTGGGCTTTGAATTGGGGTGGTTGAGAATGCTTTATTGGATCAAACAAATAATAATGAAACGATTTTTCCCCACTTATACGCGAAATAAAGGATCAGTGTCGTCAAAGGGACGACTGGAATTGGAATACAGACAGTGTCGAGTGGCTGCATGGATGCCTGAGTGTTTTTCCCATATATACACGATACGACAGTGTGTGATGCCGATTTTAAATATGAATGTGATATGTTACGTGCTACCTATGTATACCTAGTGCTATGCTACTTATTGTATTTATTTTGTAAATTTTCTTTTTGATTTTATTATAGTCCTTTTACTGCACATGTATGTTTATATATATGTGGGGTGTGTGTGTACTTACCACACCGATTTATATGTTTATTTTGTGTTAAGAAGAAGCACGCACGAGGGAAACATCTCTTGATGGAGGAAATAAAATTTTATGAAATGAAAATGGAGACTGACTTTCATTGAAGTCCATTTTTGATGGTTCAGTGTTTTTAACATGGTTGTTAAACCTAACATAATTTTGTTTGTGAATTTCCTTGCTCCAGTTAACTCTACCAGCTAATGTACGACAAACACACACGGCATTATTTAGTACAAAATACTCCCTACACAGTGTGTAGTACACACGTTGAGCTCTTTGGCGTCGTTGACGTCAACTGGTGCACAAATACACTGTGAAGCTTGTGCTGTGACTGTTTAATGTATACAAAATACAAAATTGTATCTGCCACTTGGTAGATTCAGTTGGAGCAAAAAAACTGCACTAATTGTTGTCCTGTACCCTTGATTGGGGAGACGGTCTGCCTATCCATATAAAATTTTTATGGAAGAAGAGAAGTAATCAAATAATATTAGAACAAGCACTTATCGGAAAGCAACTCACCAAGTCTCTATGCAAACTGACATAACGCTTCATAATACTTCGATCGTTAGCTAGAGCAAATTGTTGAGAAAATATATTCTGGAACTCTCTTGAATTTGCAACAAATTTTTTCATCAATACCTTGGCCCTGAGTCTACTGTAACTCTCGATTTCTGTTAGTTTTTATAGCCCGAAATCAAGTACGAGCACGAGCACAGCACTGATTCTAGCATGAACATTGAAAGTATTCGGAGGCTGATGAAATAACAGTAGCTGACATTTTGTATATGTATATGCACATGTACATACACAAAAATCCACTCACACATACACACTTTGTATCTTTTAGGTTGAGTACAAATGGTAACATAAACTTAATTTAAAAAACAAAATGGCGGAATGAAAGTGATTGTTTACTACTGTACTGTGCTTATTTTGTAAAGATAGATGACTTGTTTATTAGGGTGTAGCGGTTTTTACCAAATGTCTTATTTCTTTTAAGGCTCAGCCGAAAATCCACTCAGCTGGTCCATCTGATCATTTTATGGAAGAAAAAAAAATTTCAAACTTTAATTTTATGCTGCCGCCAGATCGATTTTTGAAAATTTCGTCGTTTTCGTTCCACGTCACATGTATCGATTTTTTACGGTGGGCTCAGTGTACATAAAAAGTTGGGTCCATATGGTAATCTAATCTCCGGATCTCACTGATTATTTTACAAAAAAGATCAAGTCTAAAATATATTTTTTGAGTTCGTGACTGATTGTCAAAGTTCCGTGATGGTGATTTTGAGACTTTATTTTGCTACAAAATTTGATGAAAATGTGCAAAAATTTAAAATAAATGACCGCGGTGAGTCAAAAAAAATCAGATTTGAGTTGCAGTATCTAAATTTGATAATTATCTGATGAAAAGTAGTGATTTTGGTACATTAAATGTTGGCGATGACGATTACATCAAATCAATAATTTTTTAGCTTAGAATGTATTCCCAGGTTCTGACAATACGAAACCTTTAATTTTAAACGTTTCTCAGCTAATTTACAACATTAAGAGTGATATCGCCAAATCTTCAGGTGATTGGGAAACAAGAGGTCTCCGATTTTAATGAGTAATAGCTCGTTGGATTCGTCTTTCAATTCTAGGAAACACGTGTCTTTCACTTTTTCTTAAGAAAATTTGTTTTCTGTGATAAGTGCTCAAAAGCGAAGACATGCCAGAGGGTACCGAAAACAGTTTTTCGGCAATAACTGAAGAAAAAATTATTTTAAATTGTTGTAATGTTGTACGATTGTCGGCCTTGGAAAGACCTACAGGTAGAGTATACGCACCGCTTGGTGCTAGTTGATCCACGAGAGTTATGACTAGAAATATAGTGAATGTTCGGAGAGTCCGCCTTCTCTGCAGCTTTGATGTTCCGCAGAACTGAGTATGGGGTGTTGTCAACGAATATATTAACATTTTGGGCTGGTTGGGTATACTGTGATTGTCTTATTTATCGCGCTGATAATAGTTATTTAATAGCTCGCTTCGCTCTGGCCGTTTCCTCCACGAATCGAAAAACATAAACAAAGCTACATCTCCACCTGAGACTGTTGTACATATCCTTTAGGGATTACCCACTCTATACCAATCTCAGGTTTCGCACCTTCGGATATTATGAACTCCAAGATGGGGATCTACCATCATTAGATGATAAGTGCCTTAACGACTTCTTCTCGAAAACTGTGAGATTTCCCTGATAGAAGTGGTAACGTCAGGGAGGAGGAACAAAGGATCTGCCAAAAAATGGAGGTGGAAGTCCACTTAAAGATCTCACTCACATATTGGGATTTTCCTTGCGGGTTCCTGCTTCTCTATTGATCAAGTTACCTATCCTATTAGTAGGCAGTGCGGGATGGAAAAGTTGTATCCGATGTGGATGATTAATTTTATACACTTTCACTTGTCGCCCTAACTTCGTTCGGGCTACAGCTCACGCAATCTACCGACTACAACAAAATACGTAAGTATACTCGAAAGGTAAATGAATTTGAGAAACTCAAATTCCTCATAGCCTAAGTGAAATCTAGCACATGTGCCAGATTACCTTTTTTCCTAGGTTTTTGAGAATTTGGCACACGCAACGAAGCTTGTGTGCCAGTTTTGTGCTAACTCATTTTAATCTGGAAGTTATGATTGAGTCTGTGAGTCAATAAATTTGTCATTTTACGAGTTTTCGCAGTCAAAACTAATAAATTTGTCTTTTTACAAAATGACGCAAAAAAGCTATGGCTTTGAAGGCATCGAGATAAATTCAACAATTTGTCTCCAAACTAGAAAATTCGTCCTTTTACGAAATCTTGCATAAAAGTTGCGATGTCTTGGAGGAATTGAGTTACAAACAAATTTTTTTTTTTTTTTATCGATGGAGAACCTAATTATAAGACACTTTGTCTCGTATCATATGCCAAAAAAAGTTAAAACTTTTTTTTATAAATCATTTTGAAAGTCACTAAAAACACGAAAATTCGAATCGAAATACAAAAATTTTTGATGACATACTGTATTTCTATTCGAATTTTCGTGTTTTTAGTGACTTTCAAAATGATTTATAAAAAAAAGTTTTAACTTTTTTTGGCATATGATACGAGACAAAGTGTCTTATAATTAGGTTCTTCATCGATAAAAAATAAAAAAAAAATTGTTTGTAACTCAATTGTCGTTTTCCGACCCTATTGAGCAATCTTCGTCGAGCAGCTAAACGTTGTTCCTCGAATCGAAACATCACAATTCCCTAATTTTTGCCAAGCCTTCCCTTTATAGGTAAATAATGTTGACTAATAGTGACAGACGGCTAACTATGATTAGCACACCATTCACTTTTATTTATTTTTCTATTATGGCTACCGTGTGCCAATTTCCAAAGTTGCATGGTGCCAAATTACTCTTCAGATGGTGAATCTGGCACTGTGCTAAATTCACATTACAGTGGAAACTGGCACGCATCAAACTTGCATGGTGGCAATTTACCCTACCCCGAGGGGAGAAAATAAAGTTGATCACATCGCATGCATTAAAAGCCTTTTTCTGTTCTCTTGGTTTTCATTTTCTTTATCAATGGTTCCAGATGCTCGAGAAAAATTTACAGGAGGTTATGGTGGGCACTTCCGTTCCGGGTCAAAAACTCGTTAATTTTCTAATTTTCGTATTTTTTTTTTATTTGAATATCTTGACACAATTTGCAATGTTTTTAAATATTCCAGCAAATGAAATTGTGGCCATTGAATCTAGAGCATCGTAATGTGGTTTATAGGTGTGAAAAAGTTTCATTTTCCGAATGTAACATTTTGCCTCCTCTATTTGTTGGCTGCGGCTAGGGCTCCCAAATCCGAAATACATTTGTTGAGGGTCTCCTTCTCCTGATCGGGTGTGATCGATTTAAGGACATTGTTGACGATCCAGTTAACCATATGCTTCTGATTAACATTACGAACGACAGTTTGACATTCAACTTGGTAGTCCAAGCGACGTTTCACCTCATTGTACACGCGAGCAATACGTTCACGGTACGCGGCTTCCAATTGCAATGCCACATTCTCTTTCTTCGCTTCCATCAGCATAACCTGTCCATCGGCACGCCATTGCTCTGTTTTTTCCGCCTTGATTTGTTCTTCGTAACTGGCTAATTCGTCGATGCGACCTTGGTTCAAATCATTGGCAATTTGGTCGATTTCTTTGTCACAGTAAGCAGCGATCGCTGGACCAAGTTTTTTGACAGCAAAGATGATCATGATGGCGAATGAAAGACCATTGTAGTATTCGTGCTCCATGACATAAATTTCCTTGGAACAGAGATAGGTGGCGAGACCGACACCGAAAGTATACGGACCAGTCACACCCGTTTTTTTGTAGAAGAATGTGAACCTGAAAATTTTTGGTAAGATTTTGATTTCGCTCATGGCCGGATCGTCTGTTGCTGCACTTACCATTCTTCTGGCAAAAAGCCCATACGGACTTTTCCGGGCTCCTGGCGAACAGGTCGCTGGAAAAGCTGATCCGAACTGGCAGCTGATGCAGCGGATGTTCTAGCCACAACAGTACCGATTGGTCGTTGCACTGAAAGCGAAATGAAAGAAATTTGCTTACAAAACACCGCAAATCATCGAAATGAAAAAAAAAATTCTTGACGTTTCAATGGAATGAAATGATTACATAAACCCCGTTCTTCGGTGCAATTTTTAGTTCTGTACCGCCCAATCGACGTTAAATTTAAACGTATCGTTTCGATGAAATTACACTGAATTCGGATTTGTATTTACCTGAGAGTATTGCAGCCCGGGACAACATTTTTTGATGGGAAAAATTAATTTTCGAGTATCTCACGTTCCCTACGACACAAGTCAAAAAAAAATTGACATTCGATGGCGGACGACTAAAATTTGGTTCACTTTGCGTTCGTTAGGCTCGTTAAGAAAGAAAATTTCACGAGGATTCGTTACCTTTACTCACTATATTCAAAATAATCTCGTCAGGTTACAACTGAGCCAAGTTCGTTTTATCAAAGTTCTGTAATGCTTAGTTTCCTCTTACCAAAAAAGTACTCCGTGTGAGAGACAAAATTGAATTTTTTCAATTTTTCCATTGTTTATTTGACAGTTTGCTCTCTCACGGAGTGCTTTTTGTTGAGTGGAATGGACACCTAAGAACAGGTAGAGACAACCCCGAGTTGTTCACGAAGGCGGTGACACACAAATTGCGTCAACAGCCGCGAGGTTTATATGAAAAATGCAACTTAACAAGAACAAAAATTTGAATTTTCCAAAAAAATATTTTCTTCAGGTTGATTTCTCAAACTATCTGTAGTGAGTGCGTTTATAAAATTTGGTGTCACCCGCCTCCGTGGTTGTCTTAACCTGTTCTTTCAGAACTTTACATTTTATGACTGATCTATGACAATACCTGCTATTTTTAAAAGTGAATAGAATAAATGACGAAAATTGACTAACACATCCCACCGGAATTTCCAGTCATTGTTCCACTCAGTTTCTTCAATAGACTTGAAATTTTCGCATATCAGTATCTGGACGAGACGCATAATACCTACCTGAATGTATAAAACATTCAGCTGGGTTCCATGCGTCCCGTTCTAAACAAATCGTTCAATAGACCATGATGACGTGGAAATGCTTTGAAGGGGAAATTTGATTTAAACAAAGAACTTGCGGGAACTGTCAAACGCTTACACAAAAATATTTCTCCATCATTTGACGCTTGCCGCAAGTTGGAACAATAGAAAATTGTCCCGTTATAACAGTCTATCTCTAGGCTGAACGTCGAATCGTTTGTTCGGTTCGTTCCAGGTTTTTTTTTTTTAAATCATATCAAATTTTAATTAATTTAATTAAAGAAGTAGATGCGCTTGACGAGTATTTTCTAGCAGACCAGCTGGTAATCGGTCAAATGGGTTGGTAATTTACGTGGTTACAGCCAATGAAAGTAGATAAGTAGGTATGGTCAGTCCATACAAGTCGGAGCACATACGGATTTGCATGGCGCCACCTCAAACGAACTCATTTCTAGTGGAAATTTGCACTAGAAATGAGTTCGTTTCAGGTGGCGCCATGCAAATCCGTATGTGCTCCGGCTAGAACAAATTTGAACGTTTGGCCATACCTATCCATTTACTTTCATTGGTTACAGCCAGGGTCTACACTGAAATTCAACTTGACAAAATCAAAACCAAAATCTGCTGCCTTTTTCATGTAGTTCGTTAATGTTATTGAGGCGCTGTATTCGTTCGCCCCTTCACCCTCGCATGAATTTAACGAATTTCGTTCAATAAATTTGTGAACACATTGAAACACGGTTGACGGCAGCGGCTTGTGTTAATACGTCAATTTGTTTACTATATTTTGGCGGTTTTGAAACTTTTGTAAATAGTTTTCCAACGAAATCATCGTAGTTCCGATACCAATCATGGATACAGAAACAACTAATCCTGAAGTTTCAGAAGATATTGAAGTCGACGACGATGATGATGATGAGGAAGAGCCGATTACAGCAAAGAAAGTGAGTCCATACCCAACTGTTTACCATAGGGGTAGACTGTTTACACTGTGTACATGAGTGTAAACATAACTCAGGTTGATCTGTTCTTTCCAGGTGCTTGATACACTACGACAGGCATGGTTGAACGAAAGATTCGCTCCCGAAATTCTTCTTCACCAAACCGATATGCTCGATCTGATGCTCGGCCAGGTATCGCACATGGAAGAGAATGTCAAGCAATTGCCAACGAACGATTTCCGCGGTATCATCCATCGCATGGAATTGGAACGCATCAAGTACATAATTTCCAGTTACCTGCGGTGTCGACTGGCGAAAATCGAAAATTTCACCGATTTCATTCTTGCTCAGGAAGCGACCCGTGACGAGAAACTTTTGTCGGATGGAGAGCTCGCCTATGCAACAAGCTACCTGAAGATGAACAAAAATCATTTCCAGCAAATCGTTTTGCAGCACATTCCGACACTGAAAGATGATTATGCCCAAAATATGGCTCGACCCAACGAAATGAGCCACATATTTCTGGTGGCGAATAAGGACGGTACGAAACTATCTGCAACACATTCACTTCGTATAGTGACGCTAATTTTCCGTTCGGTTTCAGTTCCTTCGGTTATTGTTGGTGTGAATGATGAGGAAGTGGATTTGCAGGTCGGATCCCGCCACATTATGCCGTACAAATTAGCTGCAGATTTACTGAAAAGTGGAGACGTACAATTGATCTAGGACACCGTTCTGATTAAGATGCCAATATGTAATCTCGGAGATGTCACGAAGGTAGATGGAATAAAAAATGAGTTGTCGTTGCTGTTAATGCTGGCAGTTTTATTTTAAGGTTAGTACAGAGTTCGTAAAAATGGTTGAAAAATTCGAAAAATAGCATACGGTCCATAAGTTGAAAAATCTGTAGAATTACGGTCGACTAATTTCTAATTTTACATCATGCCATCCGGATTTTTGACGAGTATGGTACCCATCGAATCCTTGCTTCATTACGAGTTCAACGAGGTATATCTCGCCTCCCTCGGAATTGTCGTTTTCGTGGTAGAGCTGTTTGAAAAATCGGTGGTTTTCAGGTGGAAATTTTTTCCTAAGTTTTCTTGGTACAGCAAACTGTTCCATAATGTAGCCCAAGGTCCTAGGAACATTTATCACAAGCATCCGACCAACCACAAACTTGGCTGCTTCATAAAAGTCAACAATTTTCGCATTTTATGTAAGAAGTAAAGTCAGGAAAATTATCATCGCCCAAAACCACTTACAGTGGAGGTGTGACGCAAGTCCTGTTATCCACTTACAAAAGAACTGATATCGATGTAGGTGACGCTTACTAATTCGACACGCAAAAAGATATGCGTCACAAATGGCAGCTGATGAGGAAAGCACGCGATAGTTTGGTCAACAAAAATTTTAGCCGAAAAATTTTAGAAAGAAAATTATTTAAAAAAAATTGCGTCAACCAGTGATTCGGCTTTCTTCCGTTTGAATTCCATTCTTTAAAGCAATATATTTCACAATTTAAAAAAAAATCCTTCCTCAACATCTACCACTTATGACGCATTTTTTTTTGAAAATTTGACGGAATTCTAAAATTTGACGAAAAATTTAACGAAAATTGAAAATTCGACGAAAATCAGTAAGTTGACGAAAATCTAAAATTTGACGAAAATTGAAAATTTGACGAAATTCAAATATTTAACGCACTTAAAACGCTCATAGCTCCAAGATAAGCGACTTTTTAGGGAAACCATGAAACAAGCATCGATTAGAATCTGAAACTATAAATTTGTCTTTTAAACGAACTTTCTATCTGCCATATTTTTTGAGTTATGGATCTTGCAGCTCATAGCTCCGAAATGATAAGCTTTTATAAAAATTCCTTCAAATTAGTTTCTTAGAATTACGTCCTTAACATATACACTGAAATTCATCAATTTCAAAATGTATGAAAATCCATTTCTTCATACAAATTTCCAAGTTTTGAAATTTAATATCTTGGCCAAATCTTAACCTTATGAGGCGTGTGATAGCTCGTTGAACTCGTATGGACGCCCAGATTACGAATATAATATTCCTCAGTCCTGCGGAAATTTTTTTTTAACGTAGGGCCATGATTGGAAAGCTGAGGTACCATGCAAATCTGTAAATTAAATTTAAGTTGAAAAAAATGAAAGTGGTCGACAAACCGGTCGAAATTTCTTTGGAGGAATAGATCTCTTCGTTTGGTGAAACTGATGACGGAAACGTGAGGAATGGTGGGGAAAAGTGTGCAAACCAATCGAAACCAACTTCACAATTTCACATAGTAATGAATAAGTGAGTGCGTCCAATTCTTTGAAATGAATGCAAATGAACTAAATACGGGGAATTTCCTTAGAAGCAAAGTTGGTTGTCATTAGTTTGCACACAAAACCGAACACCTATTAAAATTTTGTCCAGCTCAGCTGTAGTCGTTGTACGAATGTACTGTACAAATTCGGGACAAGTACATTATGTTAACGTAGCAGTAGTATTTACAGTACAGCTGTATCAATGTACATTGGCGAACATTGGTTGTCTCATCGAAAAATAAAAGTTGTACAGAAAATATTATTCAGAGTTCATAAATTTTCATCTTTAAACTATTTAGTACGTTTATTTACGTCAACTTATTTAAAAAAAAAAAAAAAACTGCCGTCCGTGCGATTCGAACTCGGGACCTCCGACACTCCGCCCACCACCTTACCCATGTCCCAACTCAGTACTTGTGTTTGGAAGACATTATGGGAAAGCTATCTTATAACATCGTACGTCTCCACTGTACTGTCTTGCTGAACATTAATGTTCAGTTGATCAGTATTGTGAGATTGAACTTTAAAAGTTCTCGTATTTTAATACTGTTGTGTGGTAATGTAATTTCCAAATGTTCAAGAAGGAAGTTTTTTTTCTGTAAATTTCTGTAAATTGTAAGACTTAAGTCTTCTTCTCCTATTCTATAATTCTAAGAATAAATATTTTGAAAGAAAAAGTTAAGTTTCCGGCAGATGGGCTTTTGTCACATATTATTTAGACACCCAACAGTCTGACAGAAGTTTATTAAAATTAAGGGTAGCAACATAGTCAATTTTACTAATACGTCATTACTGTCTCGCTCAAAAGCGGTTAAAACGCAACTAGTACTACACATGTGTACGTCAAATTTGTTATCCTTTGTTTGCAGACTTCAGTTTTTTCATTTCATGATTTTGTATGCGAATGAAAACTAAAAGTTAGAAATTTTTCTTAGGAAAAGCTGTTTATTCATTTTTTTGAGCAAACTGTTTGAAAATGTGTTAAGAATCGATTGCGTGGATTTACTTTTTATTAAGGAGATAGCTGATTAACTACTGTGAGTTAAATCGCGCACGGAGGCCTCCGTTGGGCCTATTGTGCTAATTGTGCTATTGTGTGGATTTACTTAATCAGTGCCTTTTTCTCACAAGCATCGAGGCTGAGTTCTTTCGCCGGCTACATTTATGACAAAATTCGTGGAATAACGTGTGCTCCTTAAGTGCTAACTTTCGAACAGAAGAGAAAGATTGATATTTACGAATGTCCAAAAATAGGTTTATAGTGTAACAAAATCATTTATTAAAAAAAATTCTTGAGTCTTCATTATTCAAATACGTTATTATTCAAAACGTGAATTTCTGAATTTAGTAGGGGGGCATTTCGTCAAAAAAAGTGATTTGCCTTCCTATGGATTTTATAAAAAATGTTTTGATGGGATTATTTTGAGTATTATTAGTAGTCAAAAAAACACTAATTAGAAAAATTCAAGGTCAACAAGGTTTTTTTAACAAACAAAATTTCACCCGCCAATATAAAATCAGCGGTACAATATAAACACTTCATTTCTTCCATTATTTTCAACGGAGATTGTGTAAAAAATATAAAATTAATTAAACAACACGACATTTACGTGGAATCATCATCGAAAATTAAACTTTCGCGTACTTTGTTAACGTAGGTACTAGATTCGAAAAAACGATTCTTCTTCTTCTTCTACATATAGAATGAAGAACCGACGTATAAAAGAAGAAGAAGAATCGTTATTAAATGCATCTTGTACTTACGTTAACAAAGCTCGCGAACGTTCATATTTCGGATTCCACGTAAGTGTCGCGTTATTTAATTAATTTTATATTTTATATGAAAATCATGGAATGTCGCCGAAGAAACGGATTGTTTATATTGTACCGCCGATTTTATATTGGCGGTCGAAATTTTGTTTATCCGCGACCTAAAAAATTTCTAATTAGTGTTTTTTTGACGACTAATAATAATACTCAAAATAATCCCATCAAAACATTTTCGCTAATAATTTAGGATGGCTAGACACCAAATGCCCCTCTGCTAATTACAAATAGTTCCTATAAATTGTCTCGAAAGTTCGTGCAGTGTTTAGTCTCATTTAACATTATGGAAGTTTTCACGACCACTACATTCAAACTGGCATTCATTCAGCTATAGTGTACATTGTCCATCTGAATGGTACTTTGAATCTGTCACAAATCATGTACTGCTCTGCTGTCCAAATTCGGGACAAGTACATTTGTTAACGTAACAGAACAGTAGTGCATCTTAGCTGTACATAGTACTGTCATTACGTTCAAAATTCAGCAATTACGTACAATATACATATATGCTGAAAACTAATGTTCAGCTGTGTAGTAAAAAGAACTGCACGGGTACCATACCCAAATATTTTTTTTATAGGTGAACCGTCGATCGTCACGCCAGCGGTCATTTTAGTGATCTATAGGTGACATTTTAGAAATTGCCCTATCTGTTATTGCGAATAGTCCCTCCACATAAAAAAAACCCAAGCGATTCAGAGAGTCTTCGCCATTGACAATCGAAAACATATTTAATGAAGTGAAAAATTGCAACACGCGTCCTAAGCGTGTCATAAAAAAACCCAAGCGATTCAGAGAGTCTTCGCCATTGACAATCGAAAACATATTTAATGAACCAGAACCATTAGAGTTTGTCGATGTAAAAGAATGTGACGAAATTCAGCAAGAATTAAATAATGTTGATCCACTGGCGCAAGATGTGGAATCAGAGCAAGCGAATGTCGATCCCGTTGTAGTACCTATTTGCAGTAATGGCGACGACGATTTCAGAGCGGAAAAGGAGACATCGGCATTGATGTTGAAAAGACCTGAACCATTAGAGTTCGAATTGGTGGACGAAAACGAATGCGAAACGAAGACATCGCCATTGATGGTCGAAAGGATGTCGATTTCGAGGGCTTTACAGAGGAGGATGTAGGCATATCAAAGGCAGCACACAAAAGATTGGTCGACATGTTAAAATGTCGAAATGAACGTAAGTTTTGTGATTGTGTAAGTGTGTGTGTGACAAAATTTAATTTTGACTTTTCTACTTTCAGTAACGATGTCACTTGCATTTGGCCAACCAGCGGCCACTCGACCAAAGCGAGTCGTTAAAGCGCCGATGCGCTATAATAAATAAATGTTTTAGCCGATCGAAAAATAATATCTTGATAAACAAAAAATAAGTGAAAAGTGAAATAAAATCAAGTGAAATGAAAAGGGGGGGTGGGTTGATTACAAAAAAGTAAATGAAATTAAAGGGGGGATGGGATGGCTACCGAAAGGAGAAATATTAAGCGTGAATAAATGTGACGTTTAGTTTGCGACATCTGTGTTATTCTTTCCTCGATAAGCTGCGAAGTATTTCATAGAAAATGGTTCTGTGGTTCAGCGCCCGGTTTTTTAACGTTACGCTTTTGCAACGGACTAAATGCAACACTAGAATTCACCCACAGCGCGAGGCTATTAGACTACAACCACTTTCAAGCACAGGGCAAACGACTGAAATAGAACACTTAACAGAGCAGACGCTCTTCCCTTACCCAGATGGATCACGTGAAGTGAATTTAATTTTGTGAAGCAAAGACGCTGTTTCGACCTAGGGAGTCAGTGGCGGTCCGAGGCTAGCGTGGTCTAGCCATCATCAGTTGTTTCCACTGGTCCCTTCCCAAGACAGCACTAAACTTTCATTGAACTAGCGTTTGAAAGTTTTGAAATAAACCATCTGTAGATGGAAGTTTGGACACCATTTAGAGAGCTACTCTGAAAAATCCCAAATCGTAGCATTAGAGACAAACATTTTTGAGTATAAGTTCCCACTGACGAAAGTGGCAACCTTATCCCATACAGTTAACACAAAACACGGTGAACATTCCGTCAGGCTATCCAACACATATACAACAGAAAAATGCCGAGTGAAATCAAACACAAACCGCAGGAAAAATTCAATTCAGTCACTAGCTAAGATAAATCCAATGGTTACCTTATCGTTCTCCTCCATAGTTCGCTTCTACTGCTCAGAGACGGCACACGAAATATCCTTCTATACCCGAGAACGGCAAGATACAAACAGAAGGAAAGAGATAATCTGTGTGAGAAAAATTTCCACCTGAAAACCACCGATTTTTCAAACAGCTCTATTACAAAAACGACAATTCCGAGAGAGGCAAGATATACCTCGTTGAACTCGTAATGAAACAAGGATTCGATGGGTACCATACTCGTCAAAAATCCAGATACGTTGAATTTGTCCTCCATACAAATTGTTCGAAGATTTCGTGATATCACTCCTAAACTACAAAGGCTACGTTGCATTTTTGCCACCTTATGCAGCTAGGTTGCTAGAGACGGTAATACCCTCAGGGTATTGATAAAGCATATCGTGACGATGTCACGAATTTTCAGTACATTCGCATTGTCTGCCTCAGTTTATGGATTTGTTGTTGAATTTCGTTCCAAATTAGTTCGCAAATGAATACAATTGCACTGGCAATCGATCCACACCAAACGACAACCGATACACCATCACCACCAAAATCGTCTCTCTTACTTTCCAGTTTACGACGAGTGACTTTCGTTAGTTTGCTGATTTCATTTTCGTTTACGTCCCGTTGCCACTTTTCAGTTATCCCGGTACTTTGTAGGCGGTGATATATGACATTTATTGACTCGATGAATGGATAATCGGGATTGGTGTCAAACGTCACGAAGTATTGCCCCAAAATCTTCTCATTGATCGAATAATATGCTTTGAAGCTTAAACGTTTCTGCACCGTTAAGCAAAAGAGCAGGACTTCGTCTAATACAGAGTATGCAACCGAATCGTTGAATGTATACAGCTCGTTCAAATAACGGTGAAAGTTTGTTGGGTGCACTTTTTCATTCCAACCACTAAAAGCGGATGCACTTTCTAGTATTTGAATGGTTTCATTTGTCCAGTAAACTTCGTGAGCCAGGATGGATAATTGTGACTTGTATAGATCGTCGATTGTTTTGATTTGACGCTGATAAATTGGTACAGTCAGGTAACTCTTAAAGACGGACAAAATTCCATTCGCCACAATAAGCCCGGTGAATGTTAACGGCACAACGATGGAAACGTCGGCACGACTCAATTGTCTATACTTGATGGCTGAATTGTCATTTATTAAGAGATTTATGACGTCGGCAACACATTTAAAAAAAGAACTTTTCTTATTCATGTGCAAGCAACCCGAAACAGTTAATAACAACGATGCTGTTGCAATCACAACGAAAGCGGAAGCGAGTAAAACCTGCCACGTTGAACCCTGTAAATAGGCGATAATGCTTGTATATGGCCGTGAATGTGGGACTAACAACGACAGACGCGAGCTCCGCTGTGGATACAATTTTAAGTCTTCGTTTAAGTTCACTTAAAAGACGCCCACATCTGCAATGCTCGAACTGATTCCTGACTCTTCGTACTCCGCTTCATTGGAATATGGCATCGACATCGATGCATTGAAAATGCGAACAACATTACGCCAAAATTTAAGTCCAAAATCATCAATCGGCATGTCATACAATCCCAAAACTCGCAGTGGATGTTGGTGATAATTCGGTATTTCGTCCGGGAACAACTTCTGAAGCAATTGACTTCCTGTCAAATTCACCAAAAAAGTTCTTGCAAACGGATCGAATCGAAAAATGTTAAATGACGTCGACACAGAGTCATCAGCCTTGAAGTGAAATGCACAGAAAATGTTCACAATGCCGTTACGCCAACTCCACTCAAATAATTGTGATATGATATCCATTGAGCTGATGTTGTGTTGGAAAAAGAAACCAATCTTCACATTGCGGAGAAGCTGTTGAATCGCTAACACCTCGTTCAGAAGTTGTGAGTCATTTTCAATTTTGAAGCCTTCAGCAGCGACAACAATCAACAAAGAATTTTTGCTGGTTACGGTCGTCAATGTTTCCAGCTGTTGTCTTTCTATTTTCATACTGTTGCCATCGAACATATAAATCGTTTGAGGTGTAAGGTGTCCACCGCTCTTAAGGGTAATGTATCGGCTATGCTCTTTCACAGAGTCTAGTAAAAGGATATTGTGTTCGAAGCAAAAAAAATTGTTCAGTCGATTGATTAGGCTGACTTCGTGACTCGGTTGGTTCCTAATAATTACTGATAGTAACTTTAAAAGTGTCGAAGTTATCACGTAATTCATGTTATATTGTCACTGGCTGTTTAACTAATGTGGTTTTGTAGCTCAACTGTTATATTGGTGTTTCGATAAAACGCTTTGTTTGTGGAGTGGATATGCAATTACTTTTGACTCAGATTGTTATCGTTTCAGAGCGGTCACACTAGTCAACTACCAATTTCCTTAAATTAATGAAGTAATTGTCAATCAGAATTAATTGATCATTAATGACGGTTTCTATTTCACTGTAATATGTGTGTGCCATGAAAATCACCTGTTATTACGAAAATAATAAATCGATTTCCATAAAATAGACCTTGAGCCCTTCTACGTTCGATTTTGTATGTACACTTGGTGCAGGCAATGAAAACATCCAAAGAGTTATAATCGAGAGTTGACAAGATGGCGTTTTGTCGTTTTACCATCTACCCTCATGGCCTAATATGAATAACCCTATATTCCGAATATTTAGCTAACCCTGACTCATATGTCAAATGCATGTTTTCCTGCTTGCCCACTTCTCATTCGTGATGACAAATAGTTATTTACGTATCTGAGATGGACGGCAGATTTTAGACAATTTTGTGAGTTGTAGCCTAAACGGAGTGAGGCGAAGAAAGCCAAATCACCATCTGCCACTATGTGACGCAAATTTTCCTGAAATAATTTTCTTTCGAATTTTTTTGATAAAACTTTTCCGTACAGGCGCAGAATACGTCATCTTCGGCGATATCACTTATTTTGTATGTGGTCTGCTCATACAAACCGGAGGACATAGCGATTTCAAATAAAGAAACTTTCATGAGAGGTGAGTTTGTTTATATGAAATCGCTATGTCCTCCGCAAGTCAAAACGTTGCTGTAAATATATTACTTAGTCCCTCAAAAAATTGTAAACTTTGCAGTAGAGGACTTGCGTCACGCCCGCTTTGTAATTCGTAATTCCTCTGTAATTCATTTGATTCACGCAACAATTGTTTCTCGAATGGTCATTACTTGGGAATTGTATTTTCCAATGATTATAATTAACTGGGAAGAGATATCTAAGTGTTTGCGAAGACTCCGACTTTTCACCTAAATTTTTAGCACACGAAAAACACTGATTATTGACTCGTGTTTTTGTACGAAACAAATTAATTTTTTAATTAACATAGGCCCAGTATACTTATTGTGTTCTGAAACTCCATGCCAGAACTCGGTCGACCCATTCGGATCCTTATTTCCACTTCTTTGTAAGGTCTAGTCTAGGTGAATAAAGTCAGTCAGTGGAACATCTGAAATTGGGGCAGAGCTAAGGATCATGATGCCATGGTAGTGTAGCGTTTTGACGCAAGTAACTTGAAGTTTAACATTCCTTCAAAACTTCGATTGCGTGTGTTGTGTACGTAAAGTAATTAAAATTCAATTGCTTTCTAACATATAAATACATTTAATGACTCGGTGTTTGATTACATAAGTTCAGTTACATGTTTCTCTATCGCGAGATAATTTTTGACTAAATTCATGTGATATACGATGCATTGTTTAATTCATTTGATACTAGATACACATGTGTGTGTACGTATCCAACAGCATGAATATATCTAATTTCTGAACAATTTACTTTTCACAAGAATTCACATTTGATGGGTGTGATTAGGTGTGCTAAACGAGTCAATACTATTGTATATACTAGGGTGTGTGCGCAGTTTCTCTGGGTGCTACTTATTCTCGTACATTCTTTCACTACTTCTGCGGATCTGTGATTACTAGATACATTGAGCTGTTTCGTGTCAGGAAATGCGTTATAACGCTCAACCAGAACCTCTGTATATTTACTGTTTAGTATTTTTTAGAATGTTGAACAAGCTGTAAGACGATTTCAAAATCTGAAATGCAAATCCTAGATTGACTAAACCGATACAACGCACAACGAGCAAGTCCGTACCCTAGTAAATGTTTCCAAAGTTAACGGATACAATCTACCGATTAACAACTGATGCGATTGCCTCAAATATTCACCAAAAATGATTATGCATTTCGTGGTCGAAGGTGGTTGGTCGACCCAATCAGCTTCAAACAAACTGAAGCTGAGACGACCACTTGTCACCAAAATCTCATTCCCGAAGTACGTTATCATAAACAATTCAGCAGTGTGATAGAAAAACATATAGATATGAACAACGCGTTCCACAAAATGGTCGCTGATATCCTGAAAATCGATCGAAAATTTTAACGACTTGAATGTTGCAGGAATCGATGTTGATCGTACGAACGCTAAGCAATAAATCGAGCCGCAAATGCAGAGGCCACTGGTAGCAAATTCTAGCAGAAACAATTTTGATAAAAATGATTCCAGTTCGTCGATTAACCTAAAAAAAAAAAATCAGCAGTCAACAGATAGAATTAGACATTCATGAACAGAACACACCCCCTCAAATGAAGGTGAGCTTCAATCGACGCCACCAAGTCCTGATAAAAAATGGCCTGTTGTTCTTTAACAGATATGTTTACTTTACTGCCATCTGTTCTTCGTCCCATGTTTCCAATTTCCATTCCTAGAATTTTATATCTCAAAGAGCAATGCAGCAATAGATACCAAATTATAACAGAAAACGCAAACGGCAGAAACGATAGAACATTTTCGGAAAAGAAGAAAATGTACGCCATCCAAAACCCAATTTCACTATTTTTCCAATCCAGAGGAAACGCAATGTCCAAAAGAAGTAACTTTCCATTTCCGAAAAATGGGAAAATCGTATTTCCCACAGAAACAACGACAGTAACACATGAGAATACTGTCACAAACTTAATGAATTTTTCCACTTTTTCATTGAAAAATACGTATTCTTGATCATTTCGAATTGAAAAGACACAAATTCTATTAAGCAAACGCATAATTTGCTTCTGCTTCCAAATCAACATCCAAATTTTAATTGTGAAAACTGCAATAATAATTGCTGCTTCCGCTAAGAATATACTTTCATCTGCGGTTTCGCTTGTAATTGATCCAATCGATAATGAAATGACAAAAAACAAGTAATAGATACTATAGAATAACTTCAGTCTTAGTTGACCCATTAGAGGCCCGACTTCTTCATGCCAAATGCCAATACGACGAAAGAAAGAAATAGTTCGATCGATCACCGTATGAATTCGGGTGGAATGCATCCTTGAAATGACAAACGATGAGTATTCAGTTGCAAACGGTTGATTGCGTACTGAAATGACTTAAGTATAGTTTCCACTTAAAAAGAGCACTCCGTTTAGCCTCCGTTTACATGACAGTTGTAAAATATAACAAAGGAACTGTCACGTAAACGGAGTAAAAAAATTGAAATAAATTCAATTTCCACTCCGTTTGCGTGACAGTTCTTTTGTTCTATTTTACATCTGTCATGTAAACGGAGACTAAACGGAGTGCTCTTTTTAAGTGGAAACTATACTTTACTCGTTTCCACTAAGTTTTTAGTGAAATAACATTGCGAACCCAAAAAGAACTACCATCGTTTCACGTCAATTACACTAAATAATATAGATCCTCAACCGCAGTCACATTGTCGTCTGTTGCAGTCATTTAACTCTTGTGTGTCACCAAATTTATTATTGAAAATATGTATTATGCACCTCTGTTCAAAAGTTCATTTGGAGTGGGTTATGCGATTGTGATATATGGCACACGCGCCAGGTAATAATTTCCCATTTTGTTACTAGAGGACTTGCGTCATGCCCGCTTTGTTGATCTTAATTCCTCGGGATTTATTTGACGCAGTAATTGTTTCCGAACGGTCATTAATGGGGAATGGTATTTGCCGATGATTATAATTCACTGGGAATAGATACCTAAGAGTTTCCTAAGAGTCCTCCTTCTCACCTAGATTTTTTGCTCATAGTCTAGTCGATAACGCAAAACGTTTACAAGAGTCTTCTGCTTATATCTCATCCAAAAAAGTTCCAATTGTGTCCTAGTAAGAAGAGAAATTTGCATTTTTGCTATAGCTTCCTCTCTTCTTGTTAGAATACTTTTAGAAGTATTTTTGGGTGAAATCTAAGCAGAAAACTCTTGTAAACGTTTGTACTGAAAATTGCGTTATCGACTACACTATCATGTAAACGCTGATTATTGACTCGTGCTTTTGTACGAAACAGATTAATTGTATTTTTTTATGGTGAACCCGGTTGACCCATTCCAATCTTTACTTCGGATTCTTGGTGTCCTGAATAAAGTGAGTCAGTAGAACCAACACACTCTCTCTCTCTCTCTTTCACCACCGTAATAACAGTAGTTTGGTTGCTAGAGAGAGTATTGGTAGAACATCTGAAATTGCGGCAGGGCTAAGGATCATGTAGGTGTTTTTTCTTGGACTATTGCGGCGTAAAATTAAAAAACTTCGATACGACACAGTATAGTTTCGAACAAACAATTTATTTTTCAACAGAATTTGAATTTGATTAGACTCCACTACACTACAGGCCTTTCCGGCTTTATTTTTTGTTTTAACTTCATGAGTGCTTGAAAAAACACAAATAAGTCTTGTTTAAGTGTGCTAAACCTAAACGAGTCAATTGTATATACTGGGGTGTGTGTGCAGTTTCTCTGGGTGCTATTTATTCTCGTACATTCTTCACTACTTCTGCGGATCTGTGATTGCTAGATACATTGAGCTGTTTCGTGTCAGGAAATGCGTTAAAACGCTCAACCAGAACCTCTATATATTTACTGTTTAGTATTTTTTAGAATGTTGAACAAGCTGTAAGACGATTTCAAAATCTGAAATGCAAATCCTAGATTGACTAAACCGATACAACGCACAACGAGCAATTCCCTAGTACCCTAGTAAATGTTTCCAAAGTTAACGGATACAATCTACCGATTAACAACTGATGCGATTGCCTCAAATATTCACCAAAAATGATTATGCATTTCGTGGTCGAACGTGGTTGGTCGACCCAATCAACTTCAAACAAACTGTAGCTGAGACGACTACTTTTCACCAAAATTTCATTCCCGAAGTACGTTATCATAAACAATTCAGCAGTGTGGTAGAAAAACGTGTAGACGTGAACTATACGTTCCACAAAATTGTCGCTAATATCCTGGAAATCGATCGAAAATTTTAACGACTTGAAAGTTACAGGAATGGGTATTGATCGTACAAATGCCAAGCAATAAATCGAGCCGCAAATGCAGAGGCCACTGGTAGCAAATTCTAGCAGAAACAATTTTGATAAAAATGCTTCGAGTTCGTCGATTAATCTTCAAAAAAAATAATTTTAAAAAAATTCAGCAGTCAAATAAAGTACAGATAAAGTTATTCTTGAACTGAACACACCCCCTTAAATGAAGATGAGCTTCGATCAACGCCACCAAGTCCTGATAAAAAATGGCTTGTTGTTCTTTAGCAGATATTTCTTCTTTACTGGGATCTGTGGTTCGTCCCATGTTTCTGATTTCCATTCCTAGAATTTTATATCTCAAAGAACAATGCAGCAGTAAATACCAAATTATAACGGAAAACGTCAGCGCCAAAAGAGTGAGAACAATTTCGGAAACGAAGAAAATGTACGCCATCCAAAACCCAATTTCGCTATCTTTCCAATCCAACGGAAACGCAATGTCCACAATAAATAACTTTTCATTTACAAAAAATGGGAAAACTGAACATCCCAAAGAAGCAATGACGGTAGCACATGCGAATAATTTCACAAATTTAATGAATTTCTCCACTTTGTCATTGAAAAACTCGAATTCTTCGCCATTTCGAATTGAAAAGACACAAATTCTATTAAGCAAACGCATAATTTGCTTTTGCTTCCAAATCAACATCCAAATTTTAATTGTGAAAACTGCAACAATAATTGCTGCTTCCGCTAAGAATATACTCTCATCTGCGGATTCATTTGTAATCGCTCCAACATACAATGACGTGCAAAAAAACGTGTGATAGATGCTATAGAATAACTTCAGTCTAAGTTGATTCATTGTAGGCCTGACCTCTCCATGCCAAATGCCAATACGACGAAAGAAAGAAATAGTTCGATCGATCACTGTATGAATTCGGGTGGAATGCATCCTTGAAATGATAAACGATGAGTATTCAGTAGAAAACGGTTGGTTCATTCGTTTCCACTAAGTTTTCAGTGAAATACCACTGCGAACCAAAAAAAAACTACCATCGTTTCAGGTCAATTATATTAAATAATATAGATTCTTCACCGCAGTCACATTGTCGTCTGTTGCAGTCATATAACTCTTGTGTGTCAACAAATTTATTATTCAGAATTATTTGTACTTACGTACATGTGACTACTGTATAATGTTTTTACACTCGCCAAACCATGAAAACACTGAATATCACGCGTCAAAAGTTATCGGAAACCACTCTTTTTTAGTTTTCTATCTGCAGACCTTGCAAACAGGTCTAGGGATTCAGACGATGTTTTGCTTAATGGTGGAGTTTGTTTATGTTATTCGTCAAAGAGAGAAATTTGATACGAAGGCGGAGCTTACTCTCCGTATCAACAAGTAGTGTGATGCACATAGAACGATCGACTCGTTCGTCTTTGTATCGCGTATTTTCGGTTTCGTCTTTATTCTTATACTTCTTCTATACATTTAAGTTTAACCTTGAGCGATGTTTAACAATGTGATAAAAATGCTTTGTATTTGGTTTTGTTGTTTGTGTATTTCATGGTGTGACGAGTGTAAAATTTTGTGCATCACAGGATTGAAACCACTCAATCACAGTATGTATGTGAATTCGTATCCCACGCGAATTATTTTTGCATTCGACTTCGTCTCGACGACACATACATACTCATGCAAAAATTATTCTCTCGGTATACGAATTCACACGTATACTGTAATTTCGTGGTTTCAATCCAAGTGATGCAAATAACTATTGTTGCTTTTAGACCTGTTTGATGTATCGCAGCTGATGCGTTTAGATTAAATTTTCCTAAACTATATTTAACGCTGTAGTGTAGTGCCTAAAATAGCTATTTGTTTGCCGAGGAAGAAAATAGGATATACCATCAAGAGCGATGGTCGTTCGAGTTGGAATTTCCTATTTCTCCCAGAGGTGAACACATAGATGCAGACTACCCAAAGGAATTAGGACCCGAAATTCATTGAAAAACTATATCACACACACCACTAACAAGGAAACGTCAACTTTGCTTCTTTTGACGTTATGTGTACTTTTACTTTTTACCCTTTACTTTTGACATTAAAACAGTCTCTTTTTACTGTCTGTACACGAAGCTGCCACACACACATTTAGATATATGATTTTTTATCTACCTAGGTGAAATAACAGAAAAAGTGCTATTATTTCGCCGTCGGTAGATAAAATAGCGTATTCACCTCTGTCCAAATGTTTATTTAAGAGAGTACGAACGTGAAAACACTGACAATGGAATTACCACTTGGTTTTCCCTCTTACACTCCCAATTCTTATTTCTAAGAAAGCGCTGGGTCGCTACTCGGTGTGCAGTAGACTTACATACTACACGGCAGCGGGGAGATGAACCGTCCACCTGAGCACTTTCATTGCTCGGAAAATGTTGAGGTAGAACGCAATACAATGTGACACAATATAATGCCACAAGGAGAATTTAATTACCTGATCAACTAGTCCTTCGAGTCTCATCTGTTATAACTTTATGTTCTTATGAGACTCATGCTAATCTCACCACTGTCCATACCGTTCGTTCCGTTCACATAACGTCCTTGGATTTCTATAAGAGGACCATCAAGAATATGAGGATGATATGAGGACCTCCAACTGGCATTCAATCCCTCGAACGTGCTGCTTAGCTCGTGCAAGGGTGATGAAATTGTTTCCTTATGAGTACTAATTCCACATTCCACAACCATTCTTTTATTCTTCCTACTCGTCGAAACAGAGTTCTCCAGGAAGTCATCAGTTCAAAGTGTACATATGGTGGAGATAGCATTGAATTAGATGCGTATACACACACATTCATATCTTTTACGGAGTGAACGAAGATTCAGAAAGCAGGGGATGGGTAGTGAAGTGTTTCAATACAAGTTTAACATTCCTTCAAAACTTCGATACGACACAGTATTGCGTTAATATTGTTTCTGAATAATTTATTTTTCAATAGAATTGGAATTTGATGAGACTCCACTACACTATAGGCCTTTCCGGCTTTGTGTTTTGTTTTAACTTCATAAGTGCTCGGAAAAATACAAAAAAGTCTTGTATAGGTGTGCTAAACGAGTCAATACTATAGATCATCTTCAAAACCGTTTGAATTGCCATCCACGTTAAAAAAAATCTCATACAAATGAATGAATGAACGAAACATTATTAAAACTTAAGTGAGATTACGTCTGAAAGTACCGGAAAGTACCGTATCTTGAAGATGATCTGTTGTATAGACTATGGTGTGTGTCCAGTTTCTCTGGGTGCTATTTATTCTCGTACATTTTTTCACTACTTCTCGGATCTGTGATTGCTAGATATATCGAGCTGTTTCGTGTCAGGAAATGCATTAAAACGCTTAACCAGAGCCTCTGCATATTTACTGTTTAGTATTTTTTAGAATGTTGAACAAGCTGTAAGACGATTTCAAAATCTGAAATGAAAATATTAGATTGACTAAACCGATACAACGTACAACGAGCAATTCCCTAGTACCCTCGTAAATGTTTCCAAAGTTAACGGATACAATTTACCGATTAACATCACATCCGATTGCCTCAAATATTCACCAAAAATGATTATGCATTTCGTGGTCGAACGTGGTTGTCCGATCCATTCCGATTCAAACAAACAGTATGTAAGGCGACCGCTTGACAACATAATCTCATTCCCGAAGTACGTTATCATAAACAATTCAGCAGTGTTGTAGAAAAACGTGTAGACGTGAACTATGCGCTCCACAAAGTTGTCGCTAATATCCTGGAAATTATACACAAAATTTAACGACTTGAAAGTTACAGGAATGGGTATTGATCGTACGAACGCCAAGCAATAAATCGAACCGCAGATGCAGAGGCCTCTGGTAGCAAATTCTAGCAGAAACAATTTCGATAAAAATGATTCGAGTTCGTCGATTAGTCTTCAAAAAAATAATTTTAAAAAATTTCAGCAGTCAACAGATAGAATTAGACATTCATGAACTGAACACACCCCCTCAAATGAAGGTGAGCTTCAATCGACGCCACCAAGTCCCGATAAAAAATGGCCTGTTGTTCTTTAACAGATATTTTTACTTTACTGTTATCTGTGACTCGTCCCATGTTTCTGATTTCCATTCCTAGAATTTTATATCTCAAAGAGCAATGCAGCAATAGATACCAAATTACAATGGATAACGTCATTGCCAAAAGAGTGAGAACATTTTCGGAAACGAAGAAAATGTACGCCATCCAAAACCCAATTTCGCTATTTTTGTAATCCAATGGAAATGCAATGTCTACAATAAGTGTCTTCTCTTTTCCAATAAATGGGAAAATCGCATTTCCGAAAGAAGCAAAGACCGCAGCACATGCGAATATAATCACAAATTTGATGAAATTCTCTACTTTTTCATTGAAAAATTCGAATTCTTCTTCATTTCGTATTGAAAAGATGCAAATTCGATTAAACAAACGCATAATTTTCCTCTGCTTCCAAATCAACATCCAAATTTTTATAGTTAAAACTGTAGTAACAATTGCTGTTTCCGCTAAGAATATACTTTCATCTGTCGTATCGCTTGTAATCGCTCCAACATACAATGACGTGAAAAAAAACATGTGATAGATGCTATAGAATAACTTCAGTATTAGTTGACCCATTGTAGGAGTGACTTCTCCATGCCAAATGCCAATACGACGAAAGAAAGAAATCGTTCGATCGATCAACCTATGAATTCGGGTGGACTGGGTGGAATGCATCCTTGAAATGATAAACGTTGAGTATTCAGTAGCAAACGGTTGATTGTGTACTGAAATACCCTTGCGAACCAAAATGAAACTACAATCGTTTCAGGTAAATTACACTAAATAATGTAGATCCTCAACCGCAGCCACATTGTCGTCTGTTGCGTCACCAAATTATTCAGAAGTATTAGTAAACAGCCTCGATGAAGCGGGTAACAGTGGCAGAGTCGTTTTGTCGTTGCGTCATTTTGCGACAAAGTGGTTCAACGAAAAAGTGACAGTTGTGAAAATTCTAAATTAGATTTTTTTGTTTTGATGTGGTTGATTGTGATGATTTTTCGTTTTGCGTGTGAAAAAGTGTGCAAAATTATGATTTTATTATATTAATGATTTATTAATTGATTAATAATGTGCCACCCGTGACAGTGTTCTCATAAATAATAAAATCGGTGTTCAATGTTTTCAAAAACGAAAAATTCCATGGCCAATGTTCTCGTTCTCATAAACATTAAAATTGGTTTGAACCTAGGAAAGCACTCCAACTAGATTCTAGATCTGAGATTTTTTCTGATTCAGTTTATGTGAAGAGATTTTCTCTGATTAAATTCCTGTGATCAATCAATTAAAAGCCTCAACCCAACATGATTTTAATTAGACTTGACAGGTTTGACCTGTTGCGAGCATTAATTATGAAAATATTTATTATTTCTTGTGTTCAATCAATTTAAATCGAATTCTTGAAAATTAACATTCAAAAATGTTGCGCTAAAAAAATCCAAATTTTACGACAGATCCACTTTGTCGCATTTTCTCATGTCGCATATTTTTGTCTCTGCCACTGTTACCCGCTTCATCGAGGCTGTTTACTTACGTAGATGCGACTACTGTATAATATAATTTTTTTTTTGTTTTTCGATCTGTTCCAAGTTCGATGCATCGGAACCCAGCTGAAGTTGGAAAAGAAGTAAAATTCCTAAAAGGAAAATTTTTCTTGCAACAACTTTTGCTTTCGAAGGCGAAAGACTGGGAGCAGCCTAAGTAGTCGCAAAGTCTGTGAAAGGAATATATTTTTGCAACTATTTCAAAAAGCTAATGCGTTTAGATTCAATTTTTCCTAAACTATATCTAACGCTATGGTGTAGAGCTTAAAATAGTTATTTGCTTGCCGAGGAGAGAAAATGGGATATTCCATTAAGAAAGAGCGATGTTGGAATTTCCTATTTCTCTTAGAAGTGAACACAAAGTTTTTCATGCGTTCATTTTGTATAGGTTTGTTCCAAATAACTGTAAACCCGAACGGCAACGATTTCATCCACAGCAACACAACCTACGTGAGTTTACTTTACATACAAATGTTGATGAGGTTATGTCTCTATGGATGAAATTTGACAATTCGTATGACCTTGGAACAAACCTATTGTGACGTTTCTCTTCACAAATTCTATTTTCTCCCCAAAGGGAAATAGAAACTAGAAATGTCGTTCTACCAGTCACCAAGAAAACACAATTTTCTCATGGCTTATTGAGGAGAGAAAATAAAGCAAAGCGCTAGTATGGCATATTTTACGTTGTTGTAATGACTATGATATACACGCACCAGGTAATGATCGTACTTTTTTGTAGTAGAGGACTTGTGTCGCGCCCGCTTTGGAGATTGTAATTCCTCGGGGGATAAGAATTTTTCCAAGAGTCTCACTTCTCACCCACTCATATTTGTACGAAACAGAATAATTGTAATTTTTTATGCTCATCTTTGTAAGGTCTAGTCGTGTTGTGAATAAAATGAGTCAGTAGAACGTCTGAAATTTCGGCATAGGTTAGGATCATGACGCCATGGTAGTAAATCGTTTTGACACAAGTTTAACATACTTTTAAAACTTCGATACGACACAGTATTGCGTGAATATAGTTTCTGAACAAACAATCTATCTTTCAGCAGAATCCAAATTCGGTGAGGCCATTCCGGCTTTATGTTGTAACTTAATGAGCTCAAAAAACCCAGATTTAGGTGTGCAAAACGAGTCAATACTATATTGAAAAGAGTAGAGTGTGTGTTGAATTTCTATAGGGGCTATTTATTCTCGTACATTCTTTCACTACTTCTATGCATCTGTGATTGTGAGATATATTAAGTTGTTTCATGTCACGAAATGCATCAAAATGCTCAACCAGAACCTCTGCACGATTTCAAAATCTGAAATGCAAATCCTAGATTGACTAAACCGATACAACGTACAGCTAGCAATTCCCTAGTACCCTAGTAAATGTTTCCAAAGTTAACGGATACAATTTACCGATTAACATCTGATGCGATTGCCCCAAATATTCACCAAAAATGATTATGCAGTCATATAACTCTTGTGTGTCACCAAAGTTATTGTTCAGAATTTATAACTCTGTCCAAAAGTTCATTTTGACGAGTGGGTGATGTCAGGTCCTTGGGTGGAAAAATGTACTCGTAACAACAATATTCCGAGTGAATAGGCAGTATATTGGGTGCTGCTCAATAGTGTCACAAAATTTATCCCTCATGTAATGAACTACCTCCGCAGCATTCAATGTAATCTACTATTGTCGTCGTTATTGATAATAGATGAATAGCCGTAAGTGACAGGTTAATTGTAATTTTTTATGCTCATTTTTTACATGATATATATATGTAATGTGAGTCAAAAGTTGTACTCATTGTGTTCTCCAAAGCCATGCCAGAAGTGGGTCGATCCATTCTGATCAAACGGGCTTCTTTTATGATATTTGGGTCATGACGCCATGGTAGTGAAGCGTGTGCGTGAATTATGACTTATGACGACGAACAGACACTTTTAGTTTTTGAAAGGAGAATTCTTCGATCAATTTTTGGAGGTGTCAATGTGAACGGCAACTGGAGAAGTAGATACAACCATGAGCTGTATCAGCTTGACAAGGAGCCCGATATAGTCAAATTCATCAAAATCAATCGATTAAGATGGCTCGGTCATGTACAAAGAATGAACGAGGAACGTGTACCACAGAAACTGCTAAATACAAATCCCGATGGAAGCCGCAGACCAGGAAGACCGAGAGCGAGATGGAAAGATGCATTTGAGTCTGATCTGAAAGTACTAAGAGTGAGCGACTGGAGAACGTTGGCGCGGAATAGGTCCGATTGGAGAAGATTGCTGGAGGCGGCCAAAACCAATATTAGGTTGTAGTGCTCGCCTAAACCGGAGAAATATAGCACGCATAATACTATATCTTGTATACAACACCGTCACTTGTTTCACTCGTTTTGATGCAAGTTTAACATTCCTTCAAAACTTCGATTCGACATAAAATTGCGTTAATATAGTTTCTGAGCAAACAATTTATTTTTCAACAGAATTAGAATTTAATGAAACCCTACTACACTACAGGCCTTTCCGGCTTTGTGTTTTGTTTTAACCGAGGGGTTAATAAATCTTATAAATCTTGAAGAGTGCGAGATCCATCGGTTTTAATTTTGTGACTCACACAAATAAGCCTTGTTTAGGTGTGCTAAACGAGTCAATACTATAGATCATCTTCAAAACCGGTTGAATTGCCATCCACGTTAAAAAAATCTCATACAAATGAATGAATGAACGAAACATTATCGAAACTTAAGTGAGGTTACGTCTGAAAGTACCGTATCTTGAAGATGATCTATTGTATAGACTATTATATGGTGTGTGTGCAGTTTCTCTGGGTGCTATTTATTATCGTACATTCTTTCACTACTTCTACGTATCTGTGATTGCTAGAAATATTAAGCTGTTTCGTGTCACGAAATGCGTCAAAATGCTCAACCAGAACCTCCGCATATTTACTGTTTTGTATTTTTTAGAATGTTGAACAAGGTGTAAGAGGAATTTAGAATCTGCAATAAAAATGCTACATTGACTATACCAACAGAGCAACAGAGCAGTGCCTGCCTACCCTAGTAAATGTTTCCAAAGTCAACGGATACAATTTACCGATTAGCAACTCATGCGATTGCTTCAAATATTCACCAAAAATGATTATGCATTTCATGGTCGATTGTGGTTGTCCGATCCATTCCGATTCAAACAAACTGTATGATAGGCGACTGCTTGACAACATAATCTCATTTCCGAAGTACGTTATCATAAACAATTCAGCAGTGCTGTAAAACAACGTATAGACGTGCACCATACGTTCCACAAAGGTGTCACTGATATCCTAGAAATTAATCAAAAGCGTCAATGACTTCAAAGTTGTAGGGTTCGGAGCTATGCATACAAATGCCAAACAATAAATTGATCCGCAAATACAGAGGCCACTGGTGGCGAATTGTAATAAAAACAGTTTTGATAAAAATGACTCGAGTTCGTCCATTAATCTTAAAAAAAAAATACAAAATTACAGCAGTCAACAGACAGAATAGACATTCATGAACTGAACCAATGCACTTCAAGCAAAAGTGATCATAGTCGACAGCTGAAATGACTTTTTACAGTGTTGTATGGCACACTGTCAGATTAGAATATAACTCATGCTTGAAGTTGACTGAACACACCCCCTCAAATGAAGGTGAGCTTCAATCGACGCCACCAAGTCCCGATAAAAAATGGCCTGTTGTTCTTTAACAGATATTTTTACTTCACTGCCATCTGTGACTCGTCCCATGTTTCTTATTTCCATTGCAAGAATTTTATATCTTAAAGAACAATGCAGCAATAGATACCAAATTATAACGGGAAATGTCAGCGCCGAAAGCGTGAGAACATTTTCGGAAACGAAGAAAATGTACGCCATCCAAAACTTAATTTCACTATTTTTCCAATCCAAAGGAAACGCAATGTCCACAATAAATGTCTTCTCTTTTCCAAAAAATGGGAAAACTGAACATCCCACAGAAGCAACGACAGTAGCACATGCGAATAAAATCGCAAATTTGATGAATTTCTCCACTTTGTCATTGAAAAATTTGAATTTTTCGTCACTTCGAATTGAAAAGATGCAAATTCTATTAAGCAAACGCATAATTTGCTTCTGATTCCAAATCAACATCCAAATTTTAATTGTCAAAACTGCAATAATAATGGATGCCTCCGCTAAAAATATTATTTTATCAACAGTTTTCTCTGCAATTGCTCCAATCGATAATGAAATGACAAAAAACAGGTAATAGATGCTACAGAATAACTTCAGTCTTAGTTGACCCATTGTAGGCCCGACTTCTCCATGCCAAATGCCAATACGACGAAAGAAAGAAATCGTTCGATCGATCAACCTATGAATTCGGGTGGATTGCATCCTTGAAATTATAAACGTTGAGTAGTCAGTAGCAAACGGTTGGTTGTTAACTGAAATAGCTCATTCGTTTCCACTAAGTTTTCAGTGAAATACCATTACGAACCAGGTAAATTTCACTAAATAATATAGGTCCTCAACCGCAGTCACATTGTCGTCTGTTAACAGTCATATAACTGTTGTGAGTCACCAATTTATTATTCAGAATTATTATTACGTAGATGTGACTACTGTATAATGATTTTGTTGTTTTTAGACCTGTTCAATGCATCGGAGCTGATGCGTTTAGATTCAATTTGCCTGAACTATATCTAACGCTATAGTGTAGTGCCTAAAATATTTATTTGTTTGCCGAAGAAAATTTCATGAATAGCGAATATCGATACGCCCAAGGCTGTATACTTTGGGGAGGTCACGCAGATCTTTATTTTATTAAATACGCGGGAACACACACCTTTTTCATTCAAACAAATTCACCAAAATTCAATTTGTATGGCGTGGTGAATTTTTTGTATGAAACGTGGTGTGTAACCCGCGTATCGGCATCTGCGTGACCTCCCCAAAGTATACAGCCTTGGATACGCCACGCATTTTTGAAAACTTAAACAAAGTGACCACTTTCATTTAAAGAGGATGCCGTAAAATTCTTACCACTCCCATCTATAGTTTTCGAATGATCAATGCGAGAGCTCTGGGATTACATACCATCGACAATTTTCGGATCTCCATACACGTTAGCCAACGAATGCCAGGATACAACTTGTCCTGCATAATCATACTTGGCTTCCAACTATTTCGGCGGACCAACCGATTCAACTGTGGACTGTATACGAAATAAGCTTGTCAATGCCACATTTTTGACTTTAAAGGCCATTGACAATCTTAGACAATTTCAGGTCATTCCATGTCGTTACAAGAACCAATTCGCTGTGAATGACTTTACAGAGAATTCCCATTTGGGTCTTTCCATGTCAATACAAAAAACTAATGCGTCTCGTCCACGACGTTCCAGAGGAATTCCCAATCCATGTGAACTTGTCAATGCCAGATTTAAACTTTTCCAAATTCCGGTCGTCTTTTCGTTGCTAACTCCACCAAACGATTCCTTGCCAATGCCAGATTTCATCGAGTCCCGTTTAATCATTGACGTTTTCCAGCTAGATCCAAGATCCAACCGTCTAGCAATCGGTTTTCCAGCTAGATCCAACCGTCTGGCAATCGATTTTTCAAAGTATAATAGTAGATTATTCACCTCTGTCCACATGTTTATTTAGACACTTACAACCCCAAGTGTCTAAATAAACATTTGGACAGAGGTGAATACGCTATTTTATCTACCGACGGCGAAATAATAGCACTTTCTCACTGCTATTATTTCACCTAGGTAGATAAATAAATATATTCGGTGAATGGCCGTTCCTTGGTAATGCAAACATTTCTTTTCGTTGACTCGAACTTTCTTTCGTCACCAATGGTCTCTTAATGCATTAGCCTTCTCAGGTATGACGAAAATTCTCTTTCGATTTATCCAAACTTTTCCAAATTCGCAACCGCACCATCCTGTCTCGGTCTCCATATTCGAATTTTGATGAAGCTTCGATACTTCTTTCAGGCCGGCCCAGCTGGATTTACTAATAGAATTGTAGCTACTGGAAAGGATATTCTCCCCGCACTTCATTAGTGCCAGAAAGCTAAATCCTTTCTACTGAGAAATAAACACTTCTATTAGGGCATGTTCCCCGTTTAACGTTCATGTTTATTCTGAATCTATTTCACACAAGCACCTCGTATTTTAGGCCACGTCTAGGTCTACGTTGACCATTTTCAATTCCAGAGGTTGCTAGATTCATTTCAGGTTGAACAGTGGAAACACTCGTGGAATTCCTAACAGTGACAGTTCGAATCAGAAAAGTTCTATTTTCTCCTCACTGGAGAAACACTTTTCACAGTGTGAAACTCAAACTGCACTTTTCTCACTTTGTCGTTGGACCAGCCGCCAAAAAATCGCAATTTTCTCATGGCCTATTGTCTGGAGAAAATAATGCAAAACACAACGCGCATATGCAAATTTCATGGCTATACTAGATGTGCACAGAGCCAATGCAATTGTAAATTTCTCAATAACAGGGTAACTTGAGTAATTCGCAACGGGTTTCTGGTCTAACAATATATAAATAGTTCCCAAAAGATTTATATGCTGTCTTGATCACGATAACTCGAGTAATTCTCAGAGGCTTCCGAAATCGCAGATGAGAAAATATTTTGTTATAATTTTATTCGGTCTTAGTTGCAAGCAAAAAAGTGAGTCTTTAAGCTGAGTTTAAGCATGGATTTACGTGAATCATCTGTTATCGATAACGACGACAAAAATAATGACAAGCTGTGTGTAATATGGTTCTTTCTATAGTAAAATGCATGTTAAAAAAATTGAAGTACCAGATTTGAAATTAATCGATTAAAAATAATTTGATCGATGGAAGTAATAGAACCGATATTAATACCGATCATATGCTGTCTGTAACAGGTTAATTATGTGGCAAAAAGACACCAGCTGATTTAAAAATTAAATTACATCCGCATTTAGTAGCTAGTCCGATCACTTTGTCGAGCGACGGTGATTGTTGTTAGATTAACCTGTCACATACGGCTATTCAACTGTTATCGCACGACAGAGTAAAGTTAACCAGGCAGAAGTGCTGATTTGACTATGGGCCTGAATAATCTAGTAGCCCTATATTTTTTGGGAATAAAACTGTTCAATTTAGGTCAGTGTTCATTTGAGTTCATTTTCATACAGTGTATTAGGTCCCTTATTTGACGTTTCGAAAATGAACCGCTTCTCCTGTCTGGCTTATTTTACTCTTCCGCAGGGCCGGACTGGCTCCCAAAAGGCGCACTTGTGCGATGAGTCGAAAGGCGCAAAAAACGAAAACTTATTATTTAGAAAGAATATAAGCATATGCTCTCTTTCAGCTGTTACTTGCACAAATCCTATACATTATTTCGGATACAGTTTGTTATGCTACAGTTGGAATTGATAAAAGTACTAAATTGTTAAGTATACTACGCGACCAGAGCGAGCGATTTTTTTTTATGAACCGTTCGAAGCTGAAATTCTATTGAAAACTTGCTTAGGATTAAAATAAGAATTATTAGAAAATTACCAAATACATTAAAAGTGAAAAACGCTAACCGATTTCCCTGATTTTTTAGTATTCTTGTGATGAATCGCCAAAAAAAGAAATTGCCAAGAAAAATCCACAAAGTGTAAAGAAACGTCAGAAAAAGGAAGAAAAGCTAAGAAATGGGAAAAAACGCCACGAATAGAAAATTTGTCTTTCTGGCGTTTCTTCACAATTTGGCGATTTTTTCTGGCGATGTAAAAAATGGTCAATCGACAAGAGGAATCACCAAACGCAAAAAAAATCGTCAAGGTGTGAAAAAACACAAAAATGATTTGTTTATATCTTCACGTTTCATCACACTTTAGGGGCCGTTCATAAATTACGTAACGCAAAAATCAACATTTTTCAGACCCCCCCCCCCGGGTCTGTAACGCTAAAAGGGTCAAGTTTGACCCAATTTTGTTAGAACCGTAACGCTTGCCTCATACCCCCCCCTCCCCCCTCTAGCGTTACGTAATTTATGAACGGCCCCTTAGCGAATTTTATCCATTTACGAAACGTAAGCGTTTAGTGTGATCCTAGCAATTTTATCCTTCTACGAAATGTAATATAAAGGCACATCGCGAGATCATAGTAATTTTAACCTTTTACAAAATGTAACATAAACGCGCTTCGTAAGATCCTAGCCATTTTATCCTTCTACGAAATAACGTTTCTTATGTGAAGACGCTTCTTTAAACTTTAGAGATTTTTGGAGTTTTATCATCTTTTGTTGATTTGCTGAATCACCTGAAAAAACCCCAGAGTGCGAAGAGACACCAAGAAGAATCGACGAAGAAACGCCAAGAATGGAAAATTGGTCGTTCCTCACATTTTTTGGCGTTTCTTCTCGCATTGCCGATTTTTCTTGTGATTTAACAAAATAACAAAAAACCAGGAAACACCAAGAAAAATCGCCAAAGTGTGAAGAAACGCCGAAGTCTGAAGAATCGTCAAGAAAAATTTTTTGGCGATTTTACTTTGGCGATTCTTCTTGACTGTTTTTTTTTATTTTAGTCGTATTTAGGCTAAATCATAATCATGTGAAAATCGACCAACCGAACTTTCTGTTTAAAAATCCCAAAGTTTCACCAACAACAGCAAAAACATTTCTTGGTGTTTCTTTGTATGGAATAAAAATGGATTGTTCAATGAGTTTCATTTCCAATTAAGGTAACCAAAATCGAAATTCAGACAGTCAGTCAAAGAATCTGACCCGTCAAGCAACTAAAGAAAACTCATTTCTTTCGACAGAAATCGAAGGTGAAACTGTATTCCGTTGAAGGTTTAACGATTTCCTTCATTAGCGCCGCAGGCGAAAATTTTCGCGTTTTTCAACGACAAAATATAGAAATTACAATTAGCGCCTTTTACGTTTCATAATATCATCTAGACCAGCGATACAATAGTACATACATTTTATTTCTGAAAAGGCGCAAAATCCAAAAGGCGCACTTGTGCTTTGCCTAGTTGCCATATATGGCCACATATAATAGAAATAGATGGACGAGCTCGAGGCATTTCGTTTATATAGTAAAATGCATGATTGACAATTTTGACAATTATCAACAGATTAAAAATACTTTGATCGATGGAAGTAATAGACCCGATAATAACACTAGTCATATGCTTGCCGTCTGTAACAGGTTAAGTTTCAACATACCTCGAGTAGCGATCCAGCTTTCAGGCTACCTTCATCACCTGTGGCTGTAGGTCTGTATCGAAGACAAAAAAAAACAGTTTTGTTGTTGTTGCTTTAAATGAAGTAAAAACGTTTATTTAAAGAACATTATTTTTGTTGCTGATATATTAAATTTGAAAACAATTTTTGTTTATTTGTTTGTGTAATTCTAATTCAACCACAAAAGAAATGAAAAGAAAAACTTAATTTTGCTTACATTCAATAATAATAATAATTTCGATAAATAATTTAGAAAATAATAATTAAAAATTGTTAACCAAATAAATTGTTTTGTCAGTTTGTTCATTCAACTCAATTTTTATTTCAACAGAAAAGAGACAAAAAAAATGTTTGTAATTTGACTCACAATCTTCCTATCTCATACTTTAATCGATAATAATAATTCGATGGAACCAACCGGAAAAATAACGAGACCAAAAATATTCTCATCCAATTGTTCATCGTAACAAAGCCACAAAAAAAAATCCTTAAAAGTACAACTTCCAACGCAATAGAATAAATAACGAAATCAGAATAAATTAATAAAGAGAAGAAAAAAAAATTGGATTTTCGTTTCATTTTTTAAAAATAAAAACCGAAATCAATTACGAACAATACAGTTTGTACTGCCGTAATTTGCAGTGTAGTCTTACATCAAATTATGGAACAACTTTCATTCGACATTCAGTCGCTTTCTTGTTACAATCGATTGTAAATACAATTTCAATAAAAAAAAGTTTCTACAAAAAAGAAGGCTCACTGAAATTCTTAGTCCTGCCATATTTTGAAGAAAAAAAGGGAAGATGACATTTTTGTCAATGGCGTCTGTGAGGGGATTTTTCATTGAATTTCGCTTTATAATGACTCTAGGTACCTTAATGTAATATAAGTTTCAATGCTAATTTTGCTGGCATCGTAATAATTTTCGCCGATACAAAAAACCAACTTAACTGAAGACATATCAGAATTCACCTTACGCAGCTTCCACAGCTTCTTTCTTATCAAAGAATGGTAGGCTCAACTTTCGCGGTATTTCAATTGGAACAAACGGTGTTCTGGCTTCAAAGTAAAGAGAGATGGAGAGAGTGATGATTCTCTCAAGACTAAGTTATTCTACCAGACAACATTGACAATGAGCGATTCTTTTGAAAAACGGCCTACCGAAATAGGAAACATTTTCCAGTGGAATTCTCTAAATGCGTCTCCAAAACGACTTCCAAAAAAATTCTTCGAAGCTTGTGTGGTTAGAAGGAAAAAAACCAAACCAAAAACCGAAAACTTGCACTTATCGCACAGAAATTTCTCGAGGTACACGAAACGTATATGGTCATGCGAGGTGCTATTAGAAAGGTAATTGCATGTTGTTACAGGGTAAATATGATCTCATGGGAGTTTGGAAGCATCTACGATAAAATATGAGCACTTAAATATTTCAACGCCTCATATTTCATCGTAGATGCTACCAAGCTTCCATAGGACTCTATTTGCCTTAAACAACATAAAATTACCTTTCTAATGACACCCCACACAACCATGTACAGTTTGTGTAACTGGAGAGATTTCTGTAATAAAAGTGCATTCGGCTTTTTGGTCCCACTGGCCACACAAGATTGGCGTCTTGGTTCCGATTTCGGCAGGCTGTTTATGAAACGAGTCCCTCAATATCTAACGGTACAGAAATGCATGCCTACGCAACGGTAGTTGGAAAGGCCTTTGAATAAATTTCAAGTTACAGACCGGACAACATCGTTCGCAGAACTTGTAGATCAACTAGACATAATATTCCAGCGACAAGGGGTTTGTAATTCAATGACGCTTCTTTAAACTAAAAACTTTCGCACTTAACTCAAGCGCCTCTCAAGCAGTACACTTGATGGGCTGTCTTTGCAGCCAGCCTAGGCTGAGTTAAATTTCTCATTTTCAATTTTGTATAACAACGGAAACGGAAATTTGTAATTCCAGTAACTGGGTGAATCAGAGAGCTCAAATAATTTACGTTTCCAATGGTTGCGATTAAATACATCCGCTAATCCAACTTCTTATTTACAGAATAAAAGAGTACGACACATAAACATCTTATACACTTCCTCGCACACGGAAGAGAGAATCAAAATTATTTCTTTAAACGGATCAACGGTCAACGACGGTACGACCTGTTTTTTTGCTACTTAACGCAAGTTAAACCAAAACTCCAATTCTCCAATTTGTAACTAGGTAGGCACATTTGTTGTCACATTCGCACGCCGACGAGCGCCACGTCCAGTCAACAGGTATGACAAATTGATCGGTTGCACATCTTCGTTGAGCGATGTCATTTTGGTCATTAGTTTCGACAGATGGTTCTCCAAACGAGTTCGTTTTTCGTTCAGCGTCTGTGAAAGAACCCATATCGGACTGGTTAGACGAGAGTTGTATGGAAAGGCTGTGCACATATTGGCTTACCTTTGATGGGATTGGCATCAATTGAACAATCGGAGTCGAATTTTTACGCGCTGTGGTCTGTTCTTCGTTCTTCTTCTTCTTCGGTTTGGGTAATGTGGCATTGGCAATGTGATGTGGCTGGAAAAATATTTTGTTCATGAGTCGAATGCATTCGAGACCGACGTCACTGACAACTACTCGAACAACGAAAGACTCACCAAATAATTGCGCGAAATCTTCAGCTTCTGTTCGAATTTGTTGAACGCGTACGACTTCGTGCAGACCGGATACTGTTGCTTGGATATTTTCGAAAATAGTCTCGCCGCCTTATCCATTCTCAGTTCACAAATGTACACATGCGATTCTTCACAGTCGACGGGTCTGCCTTTGCAGAACGTTGTCGGATCTAGGACCCAGCACCGGCCCATCACTAAATCAATTGGCACCTTTTCGTACAATGGCACTCTGACCACCTCGTTCTGATAGAATTTCCTCGATGGCTCGTGATATGTTTCGTGCGGCCGCAAATAGTGATGACCGAACACAAACCGATTTCCATCGTCATCCTTCCACAACCGTTCCACGCGGAAAATATCGCATTCGGTGTACTCAATCTTGCCGATCGTCTTGTAGGTGTGCTTCTTTGGCGGAGATGTCGAATCCGTTGAATCCGGATCTGGCGTCATTGGAATGTCACGCAATACGTAAACGGTGTCCGTTTGATGCACCTGCAGGTCGCCACGCATCAACGTCAAATAGTATCGATAGCCCTCGTCCGTGTACTCGTTCAATGGAATTTCCAAATCCACCGTTCGATTATCGCATCGTTCGCACAAATAACTCTCGGCATTAACATCGGCACCGGTGCACTCAGTGTGTTGCCACACCAGACATTTCGCGCATTGAATCATGACACCCTCGTCCCTGAACAAACCGCAAATGCACTGGATGATATCTTCATTCGGGTCAACATTCAGCAAGAGTTGATTCGGTTTGTCCGGTACAAATGACTTGATCAGTTGCGAATCGCCAATGATGGTCAGCAGGCGCTGGTAAACATTTTCTTTTTTCGTTGTGTAGAAGCCTAACAATTCCTGTGCAGCCAAACCTTCGGGAGACGTAAGGCCATAGAATTTGACAACGTTGCTAAACAGCCGGAGAACGTCTTCGTCGAATGAACCGGGCAGTTTGTAGTGACCCTTTTCGACATTCGATTCAATGGTCGACAGATCAATTGGCTTTTCGACCTTTTCATAGTACTCGGGACACTTCTTTTTCGTTGGCGGATTTAGCTTGGTGACCAGATACTGACCACCTTTATCTAAATAGAGGAAAGAATAAGAAAATGTGCAGAAGAAGGACGTGTGCCACGACAAACCTTTGTAGTTTCCGATCTCCTCACAAATTTCGCGCAGAATACCAGCGATTCTTGCCGTTTTCTCGATCGTTGGATCATGTTCGGCAATGGTGAGACCTCTTGTTCGAATGTTACGAGGAGCTCGTAACGCTGAAATCTGTGCAGTTAGTGTGGCTGGAGCTGTAGTACTGACGGGGACTTTCTTTTGACGATACTGTGGAAACGAGAGCACTTGTTACACTCAAAACTTCTGATGGACACAATCTAAATTGGTCATACCTTTCTCATGTTTCGCATCAAAAAGCAATTTCCATTTTTAATATGAAGCAACTCTTTCGATGTTGGATGTACGAAGGCGATGTGTAAACGATCTTTGTGGTGCATAAACGATTGATTTTTGTTGGCTTTATTCTTTCTTGGTCTGCCGGTCTTTCCCTTGTTGTTGGATGATTTACTGTTTGGTCCCACCTTTTAAGACAAAGAAAAGAAAAACTTGTAATTGAACCGACCACAAAGGCTGCGACGTGTTTGCTCATAGAGCAATATTGTTCATAAGACACAAAACATACCTGTGGTTCAATCGGTTTAATCCTCTGTGACTTGCCACCTATCACGCCACGACATTGTGGCGTCTCACAGCGACACGGTTGGCCTTCGGCCGGATTGAACAGCGAAAAGTTGTAGTCATACGTAAGCTCTTCACCGGGTTGAATGTCTCTCATCGTAAACAATGCCATGCGAAACAGACCATTCACCGACCACTTCTGAATCTCACAATTCGGCGAACACGAATGATTGACAAATCGTGCATCACTACCGGATCGATGGCCATCGATGACCAAACCTCCGTCCAAATTCAAGCAATAATGATGTGTGTCTCGTGTGTACAGCGTAGCCATGCGTTCTTTGAATTCTCGTTCAGTCACCACTTCGCCGACATACTCCAACAGGTAAGTACTTTTCTTCAGCAACTGCTTTGTTCGGACTCCCCAACCCTTGTTTTGCGTCATGAATCGTTCAACACCCGGCGCCACGATGTGTCGTTGAATTTTGGTATTTTGACATTTATCGCCACAAGGACAGGTCTTCGGTGAACATTCGGTGTACATTAAACGATTCAGGCAATCGTCACCGCAAGCAGTTTCTGGTTTACAACTGCATGGTTGTTGGTCGGTCGACGGATTAGCACGAACATCGCCATAGATGTTTGTTCGAAGTTTTTTGAAATTCCAACTCGGCACTGAATTTCGACCAGGAAGTTTCTCATTTTGATGTGCGTACCATAAGTCGTAGGGTAGTTCAAAGTCTTGAATGGTCCTGCGAAAATATTTCTCGCAGTATGGTGGTATTGGCAGTGTGACGCGATGATCTTCAGGCACTGTTTCCTTCACACGTGCCGCAGATTTGTCATTCGCTTTGGGCGATCGTTTATAGTAGTCGGAAAATAGACCGGCGACCAGATATTTCTTCTTCGGCTTCGTAACTTTCTTGGATGAATCGCTGTCGCTTAACGGCTCCACAATTTTCGGACCTTCATCGCACGGTAAAGGATCGTGTTCCAGGTCAACCAGTGGATCGAATGGACGAACATTACTTTCATCGCAATCATCACCGAAAGTGACTGCCTCTTCGTCTAGCAGATCCACTTTGTCTTGCTTGATGACCTTACGCGACTTTTTATTAGTAGCTACCGCTTCGGGTGCATCGGTCTTTCGGACAATGGATTTGTTCTGATTCATTGAGTCAATAACTTGTGGTTGAAGCTCGGTCAACGGTTTGTCGGTGATTTTTGCGTTGCGTTTCTTACTTCCACTTTTACGAGATGCGTTCGCAACTTTAACTTGCTCTTCAGCCTTGGCATCAGATGAAGTGACTTTTTGTTTTTTGACTGCACTGTCACTAACCGCGCATTCACTGTCCTTCTCTTTGGGCGATGAGACACTCAGCTTACGTTTGCGTCCTTTTGTCGGTTTGGCAATTGTCTTTGGTGCCTCCGAATCTGGCGTCTTAACATGTTCCGATGGTTTTGTCGGACTCACCACAGGCTGATCGACATTTTCTTTCGACGTCACATTCTTCGCCAAGACATCAGTCAGAGACTTTTCAAATTCGGACTGATAGTTGGACTTCGAATCGATTGATTTTCGTGGCTCGATCTGTGTGGCCTTCTTGGAAGCAGATGGTTTTGAACTTTTGGATTTTCCGTGGGCTTCGGTGGTGCCGGTTTTAGATATTTTAGTGGTCACATCGACCAGTAATTCTTCTAGATCCAAATTCGGTGGACCCTCATCCTGATCTTTACTTCCATTGTCATCCGGTGCAACGGTACTAACGCTATCCTTATCAGTTTTTGTTGCAGCTTCATTTTTGTTGGAGACTTTCAAAGGCTTTAATGTTGAGGTCGTCTTATCTTTAGCTTTTGCATTCTTTTTCGCGGCGCCAGGTTTTTCAGCGATGCATACCGGTTTGTTATCCTGATTAGTAGTCGCAGTAGCAGGCTCACCAATCAATAACACTTTATCGCCAATTTGTGATTTGTTCGCTTTGCCGGTATCTTTTACGTTCACGTCGTTTACCTTGGATTTTTCGGTCACTTTCGCATCACCTTTCACCACATCTTCAACAATCGCATTGGCAACGACTTTCGAATTGTCTGTACTGACTTTTGAACTTTTTGCTGCTTTTGGATTGTCTGCCAGTGTTGGGTCACTCAATACCTTTGATTGCGTAGTCTTTTTACCGGCAACCACTTTCGATTTATCCGCATGCTTGGAAATGTCTGTTGCCTTGGACTTGTCTAAGATTTTAGATTTTTCTCCGGCTTTAGGCTGCTCCCTTAAATGGCAATTTTCCACAACTTTTACATTCTGCGTTATGTTAGCTGCTTGCCGTGTTCTTTTAGCAAGCTCGGCAGACATATCTCTCGTCAATCTTCTCGTCATTTTTGCCACTTCCAATGTGTTATCAGCAAGTGGCTGCTCTCCCAGCAAAGTTTCTCTAGCGGTCAGAATCTTGATTCCCTTCCGCTTATCGATGGTCTTCGATTTTTCCGCTTCCTTAACGACCGGTTCAGGTAATTTTCTTGCCGATCGAGATCGTGTCCTGGAAATGCTGGCCTTATCGCTCTTTAACACTTCCAGTTTCACTATTGCCAACTTTGACGTTCTTTCGATTTCTTTGATTTGATCGGCACCCAGTTTATCCAGACTTACAACTCTGCGATAGCGGCTTGAAGTTGGAACGTTTTCTGCAGAGTTCGTTGGTGGCACTGTCTTTGTCTCATTTTCTTTAGCCGTTGACTTGGAATTGTTGGACTTCTTGGCCGAAATTAGATTTATTAGCGGCTCATTATCAGAGGATAAGTCCCTCGGTTCGCGAATATTTTTCTTCAGGTGTTGCTTAACACGACCGATGACCTCACTCCGTCGTCTTTTAACACCAACGGTGGCATCGTTCGATTCATCAGCACTTTGTTTAGCATCACCGACCGCATCAGCAGCACTCATTTCCTCGTCATTCGACACTTTGCCTTGTAAGCGCTCTAAACTCACTACCGACAATCGAGGACGCGAATTTCGTTCAATGAATGTAGCGGCAGTTTCACCCGATTTCGGTACTCGATCACAGTCGTCCGTTGCTGAATTCTGATCCGCTGAAATCGATGTACTTTGGACAGAATCCACTTCCATTTGCACTGCTGTCGGTTTGGTTTCGGTGTTACTCCAATCGTCCACCTTCTTCTTCTTTTTACGGACGGTGGGGAATCCGGTTCGATTGGCTTTTTTACGTTTCTTCCGCAACAGCAAATGACCGCCGGTTTTGTTCAGCAGTGTTTCGACAAATCGTTCCGCTTTGGAATTCGGTTCGTCTTTAACGATTTTTGCAATCGCTTCGCCGAATGTCCGTGGCGAATCAATTTCCGTTTTGGTTATGATTGCTGGAATGGCTGGTATTTGCACTTCCAGATCGATGGTGGACTCAAATACACCAGGTGGAGGTAAAGACGTTGATGACGGTCGGATTACGGATGGACGGGTTGATGCGTTGGACAGTTTCGGAATCGTTGGCTCGTTCGAACTTTGATTTTTCGTACCGGTGGCCTCTTGTTTGCTTCGCTTTCTGGACTGATGGTGTGTTTTCTGCGGAACATTCGGTACAATCGATGCCGTCGAATCGGTTGATGTGAAATCGATGTGCTTCGGTGAGTTGACACTTTTCGGTGAAGAAACCGTGGCGTTCTGTTGATTTTCTAGCAGATGGCGTTTTTTTGGTGTAATGGCTTTCGTTGTGATCTTAGCATGATGAGTATTCGTAGAGCTTTTGTGAGCCGCACTAGTCGCCGGTAAACTGTCACTGTCTCCTGCACTTTGTTTTCCGTCTAGCTTTTCGCCGGGCGTCAACAGATACAGTCTCTTTTTCAGCGGCAGTTTGTGATCATCAGGACTTTGGGTTTGTGGTACTTTCTTGTGTCGACGCTTCGACGTCGTTGCTGTTGTCGACGCATTTGCTGCATCGGAATTTACCGACTGTTTTCGTTTCTTTACAACTCGCTTCGACTTCGAATTGTCCGTTTTGCTGGATTTGTCGTTGATGTGACACAACGTGGTGAACGAGTTGGTCAGCATTTCGATCTGCATGTTCAGTTTCGTCGAGTTTGTGTCAACAGTTTCGGATCTGGAGCGTGACTTGAATCGTTTTCGATGTTTTCGTCGTGAATGCATACGCGATCCACCCGAACGACTGCTACAATGACTCACTGTCGACATACGGCGACACGTTATCAATCCTGGTCTCGACGTAGAATTCTTTACCGAGCTGCTGCTCAATCTATTGTTCGGAGTGGGCGACGAATTGTGTGGTGGAGTTTCGTCCATTCCAGACAGTCGCTTAGTGACCCGTTCGCACAAACTACTCAAAATGTCTTTGCTGGTGTTGGCCTTTGTGTTGCGCTCCAAAATTGTGTTTTTGTTCTTCTTGCGAAAATTCGATTTAGACAACAGGTTGCTACTGGATCGGTTCAACGAATCACGACTACTATCCTCACTTTGGCCAAGGCTCAAGCCTGCCAGTTGTAAAATGTCAAGATCATTTACCGGTGACTTTGAGCACAGAGATTTGAGTCGTCGTTTCTTCCGGACGCGTTTCCTATTCTTCATGCCACTGTCGGTGCGATAACCGCAACTTTTCGCCTTTACACTATAGTCACTCTTGTAGCCACTGCGTTTGCTTTTACAACTGTAATCACTTTTGTAGCCCGACAACGATCGCTGGCTCACACCACCGTAATCACCACTAACGTTATTACATCGGGCTACTAACACTTTGCTGCAAACTGTGCTACATCCACCATCACTTTTGTACCCACTAACGCTGGGCCGACGAAACTTCTTATTAATATCGATCTTTCGCCACACCGGGTCTAGCAAATCTTCCGATAATACTGGCTTCGGTGCCGATGAAACGCTGACATCGCGCTTCTTCCGTCTCGGTGGATACAGAACCCGTTCGGTGGCGTAAATACTTTTCTCCAAACTTGTTATGTTCAGCTTAGGCATCGACGTTGAGGATTCTAATTTTTTCGGCTGCGGTTTGTTGCGTTGATTATGTGACGCTTTGCTTCCACTTTCAACACTCGTTAGTACAGGACTGTGTGGCGTCGATGTTATTCCGGAATCTGGTGATTCGCTGGTAGCTGAAAAATTGAGAGAGAGAGAGAGAAAGAGAGTAATGAATGTTCCGCGTTAAGACAAAGATTGTTTGCATTGGGCGGTACACTCACTTGTAGCTAAGCCGACATTCACCACCAATGGCACTTGTTTTTTTGGGCGACCCCGCTTTCGTTTCGGTGGCACCGATTCGGACAATTGCGGAGATTCAGTCTTAATATCTTTGCTGCAGTTTTGCCATCGACTGCCATCGAATTGACGATTTTCTTTTTTGTCACTTGCTGCAGATCCTGCCGTTGCAAACGTGGATCCCATCATTTGCGTTTTCACCATAAAATCTCGTAGCAGCGTTGACGTATACTGTGGAATCGGATCGGTTTTCGAATTTTCACCATCCGAAAAACTTTCCACTCGTTGAATGGCAGCACTGACCAAAGCCGGCAGTTCCATATCACTTGAACTGGCACCGTCTGCAGCATCTGTCGCCTGGTTCACTTTACTATTCGCTTTCACATTCGGTCGACCCGAAGTCAAATTGATTTTCGAAAATCTCGATCCATCATCCGAATCAACGTCATCGCTAGAGTCCGAATCGGAACTGGTCGTTGTCCGTTTGAAGTTCGATGATTTGTTCGATCGTTTTGTTGTGTGATTATTTGTGGCCGAACTGGAATCACTGCCAGAATCCGAACATTCAGAGCAACACGACGAACTGGAGTCATTTTCGCGACGCTTCTGCTTGTGGCCGACGGACTGTTTTTTGTGGTATTTATGATTTTTGTTGGAAGCATTCACATGCTTACTGGACTCGTTATTATTGTTCGAGTGCGTTGACGTTGCAGGAACAGCCGATATTTTCATTCGAAGACCGCCCGTATCGGAACTGCAAGGTAAGCAGAAAAATTTGGTCGTTTTTTCTTCGCAAAAGGAAATTCGAATAAGGGTTCCTTACCGCATAACACTAAACTGTTGTGTCTGAGGCACCTTCTTCTTCTTGGACGAATCATCGTGACTGGAACTGCTACTGCTTTCAGATGATGACTCCGAAGCCTGTAATATTGAAGGTAAAATCGCTAATTGGTCGCAACCTTTCGCATAAAAATTCATAAAGAATTTTACCTCCTCTGAATCCGATGTATCGGAAGAGTCTGAATCGGTTTTGTTCGAAATTTCATCTTTGTTGTTCATGCTGAAGACTGAAAATAACGGAAAGGGCGGTTAGGGTTCATCGAATCAGTTAGGTTTTTATAAAATTTAGGGAAGGACCGCTGCATGAGTAAAATAGGTTTAAACTAAGGCGCGATGGGAGTGAACATACATACATACATACATGCATGACTAACTGCAAATTCAAAAGCTTCAAGAGAAAATTTTGAAAGAGAATTGAAACAACACAATCAACTGGGAACATCAAGGAAAGAAAGATGCGTTCAGGGTTCAGAAGTGGGTTGCACTAAGAGCCGTACTTATTAAAGATTGATATAAAACAGACGAAATTAGACAGCCATTTGATGCTTAATCCTTAATCTAGTGCACTGAAAATTCGACGACATGAGTATCGACGACATTCTGAAGGAAAGGGGCTTTCCTGAATAAATGACGAGGTGAGAACGTTTCTTCAGGAAGTCGTAGTTTCACAACATTTTGTAAAAGGAAATTCCCTTTACATGCGCGCGTTGTATTTTGTCCCTTGAGACGACTGGTTTAAATGACATTTCTATTTTTTTTTTTTCTATTTCTATTTATTTACTAATTTATAGCTACAATAGACAGGCCTAAAATTGTCTAGTGAGAAAAGTGCAGAACTTTCTCTCCCGTGGGGAGAAAATAGAACTTTTCTCATTCGAACTGTCGCTTTGTTTATGTTTTCGAAAATGGTATGGCGAATCGATGTCTATGTTTCGTGGAGAAAAACGGCAAAACACAACATGCACGCTGCACGCATGAAAAAAGTGGTTATCATCTCTGGGAGAAAAGGGAAATTCCAACTCGAACGAAATTGCGAGCCGTGCTTCGCCCTGGTTGCAAACATCGCTCTGGTTGGAATTTGATTCCCATTAAAGCGGCGACTGGATGTTATTTCTTCAGTGGAATTGCTTCATAAATGAGGAGTCAGTCTTCAGAAAGTCGTATGATCGAATCACAGAACTTTTAGGGGTTAGCATTGACACCGACAAAATGAAATGAATATTACACTTTGACTACAGCGATAAACTCTCTAAATGACTGTCTTTATCTAAATCGCTTATTTCTCCAACTTCTCTCATTTCTACATAACGAATATATAGAGAAATGAGAGAAGTAAGAGAAATAAGAAATTTAGAAAAAGACGGTCATTTAGAGAGTTTATCACTGTAACCAATGGTTAATCAGGTGAATCAAAAAAGAGTGCGTAATCTCAAAACCCATTTTGCGAACATGCTCAACAAATCGTTTATCCTGTGCTTGCCACTTACGATGTTTATGCAATGCATTAATTACGATTAATTAGCACAAAAATGATAAATTTAATTCTTGTAGAAATGTTAACGAAAAACTTTGACCCGAAACTAAGTAGCAAAAACGATATGAATAATCCAGGCACTGGAACCGGTTAGCAACAATTTACTAATGTTTATCTAATTATCAATGCTGCAGCAAAGATCACAAAATTCATACAGTTTTCTATCGTTCAGACGAAGAAATAACCTAGGAGACAAAGGTGAACTTGATTTGATTATTTAGACTTGAATCGTCCGACTAAATCTGAGTTACATTTAAACAAATTTAGAAACGTTCAACATGCCCAATTTTGTCGAACTTTTTTTTTAACATTTTCGTTTAGCTTTTAAAAATTCTGATGATATACAGTTTCTGGAATAGCGAGGAGAAGTAGTATCAATTATAAGAAAGTGTCAAGTAAATCTTACGAAAAGTTTTGTGCGTATGCAGTTACAGTTCTTTTTTATAAATTAAATTCAGAGCAAAACAAAAACGTTTAATCTATAGTGCTCCATTAATTTCATAAAAACAAACTAAAACGTAAATCGATCGTGTAACGTTAGTCGTGTTTGCAGAAACTTAGAAAATTGAACCGCATCTCGTTTTGCGGTTGAAATCGGAACGTAGTAGAAGCTGTTGTGATTTCTAACTGTAACAACTTTACGTACTGTCCAAAAATATACCAGAGAGCAACTGGTTTTTTGACGCAACTTTTTATCGAATTCTTTTATGGGAACGTTTTAAGTACAACTTCTACTATATCGATCTCAATCGATTATATAAAATTGTTTTATCTGCGACCTGTCATTATCTACGAGTAACGTCTTACAATTTTTTAAAGATCTATCTGCTAGGACATACGGACACGTTTTGCCAAAATGTGTACATATCATCCTGAGGCGAATTCGAGGTTGACAATGCATCAGAATTTCAGTTGAGACTTAAGTTAGGAACAATATTTTATGCAACTCAGCATCATAATGTGCAAAGTTTAGACTCTTCTGTTGCATAAATTGTTGTATGAATCTCGGTGCAAAGCTCTCTCTCATTGAGCAGATGGTTTTTTATAGTTCTGCCCTTTTGTTAGTTAGGAGCTTGAGACAAAAATCTATTACTTCATTTCTGTATCAAAATGTGTCACCCAAAATTTGGGTCCCAAATATATAAGAGCCAAAAACAGTAACCAGAAGATGGAACTCACTTTTCAGCTGGGAGTGGGAGTGTACGAAACGCAACGCAATCTGTGGTATTAGTTTATTACGTCTTTTGTTGTTTTTCCAACTGTGAGCTTTGCCGAACGAGGCTAGGGTGAAAATTATTATAGAACGAGATAATAAGACCGGTAATGTAAAATTTTGCTTCAGTATGTGAAATATCTTACTTAATTACTTTCAAATGTCGGTTTCGCCTTCGGCTCGTCGTGCAAAAATTCCACGAGTTAACAAACAACATTTGGAAGCAGTTACGTAATTTGCTGTTGCTTCATAAAGAATAAAGTAGAGAGAAGGCAATTTAACGCAACAACTTTCAATCAATTTTATTGCTCGAAAAACTGTGATGGTTTAGGTGCATAAGAAAAAAAGCTATTAAAGTTGAATGTTCGTACTACACCTATTCTGCTGATAAATTTGTCTTTTGGGGACATTTAAATACTTAGACAGCGTAAGAAGGGTCTAGCTAAAAATATTTAGTCAAAATTGATAAGGAATTCTCCAAATCCGAACCAGTCGATGACGGATGGCTAAAAGTCGAGCTGACCGAAAAGTTCCATACACAAACTGTGCAATACCGGTAATACCTTTCAGCTCATTACCGACAATACCACAACATGTTCCGAAGATTAATTAAAATCGGATTCTTTTTGTAAAAGAAAACCTTGGAAGGAGCTGAACAGATATTATGATCTGGATTTCTGGGATACAATTGGAAATTACAGATCAAATGAATTGTTCTGCTTGTTCCAAAGATTTTTCTAAAAATAATTTCAGAAATTAATTAATTTAATTAAAAAAGTTTAAGTGTTTAACGAGTATTGTTAAGAATTCTACGGTATCTAGTATCCTCTGGAAATGAAAGTGGTCGGAGTGGATCGAGCTTATAAAAAAATCAGAATAAATACAACAGTGAAACGGGCTGGATGCCCTAAATATTTGTGTTTATTTTCAAAGTAATTCGTAGTCGCATCGAAGAAGAATCGAAAGCATCTAAAATTTTCGACAAGTATTCAACTTGACCAAATGAAAAAATTCCCATTAAAAATAAACCAAAAAATCTCACAAAAAATTATCTTAACGAAAAGACCAAATTCATTAACAAGAAACGCATGCAACTGAAACTGCACCAAAAAATCAGAAAAAAGGTAAATGACCTTTTAGGACAAGCTGAATTAGTAAAAATATTCTCTCGTGTACAGCGCTCGCATTTTACTTCTTTTTTTTTTGTTTTATCGTTCAGTTCAGTGCTCAAAGCAAGCGACAAACGGTGTATTTAATGAAATTGTTCTATACGCCAACGAAATGAATGCAGTGTCGTGGATTTTGATAATACGAAATTTCTCAATAAAAGGTGAAAAGACACACAGCAAAACCAGAAGAATCGACCGTGTCCAACAAAGAGTGTTATGCTATTTTATTCAAAATACGAACATTGGAGGGAAAAGATAAAGGCAAAACTAAACAGCACCTGTATATTTACTGTACATATGCATAACGTAACGTATGTATGTTGCGTCTGTTTTTCAATGAAACCCGTCCGAAAATAGTTTTACACTTTCTTTCGAAAATAATTTTGAAATGACCATATTAGGTGTAACTTTTGTATACGTAGTGATAATGTAACAGGGACCTCGTTCGAAAGGTACAATTTTGTATAGAAATACTGTAGATCACAGCAATTTAAGGTACTTACCATTTCGTAATATTTTGGTTTAAGAAAAGAAATGCAAAACTAAGTCGATTTTGAAGTTTTGGTCGTCGGCTGTCGAAACTGTTCCGAATACACAAACTTGTAGCATACTTTTGTCACCGCAGTTTTATTGTCGTTCTATTAGCACAATTACGTTTTTCATTATTTGTGTTTTAATATTAACATTTATTGGGAGCACAATCGCGATAATTGGGTCAAATAAAATGTTATTTACAAAAAAAACTGATCTAAGATGGCGTCAAAAAAATTTTTGTCCAGTTTTTTTCTCTCTCCCAAATTCACATATTGATTGGACCGATTTGGCTGTTCACATTCGTAATAATTACAATTTGCACATTTTCGCGTGGTAAATAATCATACTATTCCGATCGGCATTCTAGAGAAAATCTATTTTCGTTTGAACATTTACTAAGAGACACATTGAATTCTGTGTAAAACTTTTTTTTTTGTATAAAATGACATGTCTCGATTGGTTTTTGTGGTTGCAGCCATATCAATTTTCCGAAAACGATTTTTTGGCTGGGTTCTTTTACACAGAGATTTTTTCAAAATTAAGCTTGAATCATTTTGGAGTAACTTAAACCCCACGTTGCCGGTTATAGCGACTTGTCAACTCTAGGCACACCGAAAAGTGCTAAGGGAGTCGAGGAATACCTCCTAATAAATTTCTAAAAATCAAAAATTTGATTTTTGATTTTTAGAAATTATTTGGAGGTTTTCCTCGTCTCCCTTAGCACTTCCGGCATGCCTAAAAGTCCTGCTCGAGCATTATTCCCTACCCCCTACGCAGAGGTTTGAGATTGAGAATTAACATTTGAGAACCATGTATCGCAAAACTATGAGGAATTTGTCAGACGATATTTTGCAATATGTCTGTTCCAAGGCCAAACGAATTGACAAATTAATGTCAAATTTCGTCCATAGAGCATAGAGACATAATAAAATCAATATGAAAACCGATCTTCGTGGATGAAATCGTGTTCGTTCGGCCAGTCAAAATTTGTGTTTGCAGTTACTTGGAACAAACCTATACTTCGCATTTTTGCACTTTTGGCTCGATATTTTATCTGTCAAATCATATGGTAATATGTGTTGTCAGCCATGTTCTCTGAATGAACTTATAGACTGTTATGATCAGAGCGAGAAAACCGAAGACTAGTTAATTATAACTTGTCTTGGGGTACTTGTCAAAGTATTTGCTTCTCTTTCAACGTCATACGTTGAGAGGGAGAGAGAGAGAGAGAGAGAGAGAGAGAGAGAGAGAGAGAGAGAGAGCGGACAGAAGAGCATTTTATTTTAACTTGTCTTGGGGTACTTGTCAAAATATCTTCTTCTCTTTCATCATAACACTATATTATTGCATCATCATCTCTGAGCTGTTCACGAACTTAGACACTCATATTATAGACTGTCATGATCAGAGCGAGAGAACCGAAGACTAGTTAATTATAACTTGCCTTGGGGTACTTGTCAAAATATTGCTCCCTCTTTCAACATGTTACGTCGAGAGCGAGAGGACCGAAGACCAGTCTATTATAAGTTGTCTTGGGGTACTTGTCAAAATATTTTTTTCTATTTCATCATAACACTATGTGAGTCTGAGTTCAATTGTGCAAAGTATCTCCAAATATTTTATACGAAATATATCACTTCAGCCATGTTGTCATAAATGCTAATAATACGCCAGCCCGCCTCTACTAGCGAACGGAATGTTATTTGAAACAGATTAAGTTTATATTAAAAATATTTTGAACATAAGGTAACGAGGGCAGCAGCAAAACCCTCTCTAGCAAACAAACTAGGAAAATTAGGACGGTAAAACTGTACAGTCAGGTCAGGGTACACTCATAGAAAATTTTACACTTTTAAAAATAAATTAAATGAGGTGTGAGGTATGAGTAGCGATGTTTTTCTTTTGTTTAAAATATGATGTCTCTTGTTATCATTTCGATGGTCGGAAGTGGAAAATTTAATATTGCTTTGAAAGAGTGCCCACGCACGAGTTTTAAATTTGTCAAAATTTGTCAAAACGTAGTTTGGTTGCTAGAGAGGTAAAAGGTTTCCCTTTACCGAGGGAAGACCATATGAAAATCCAACAAGTTTTGACAGAGTGAGGCCGCTAATCGCTCGTGTTAGAATTTCGTATTTTCTTCCAGGAAAGGCATATAAGTTTGTTTCCAAAACAAAATCAAAGGTGACAATTTGGAATAGAAAATTTATATTTACATGCTACATCCGTCGAAAACTTTACTTTTCATGTTTCAAGCACTTCTTTCGATGCCCTCAGAATGCCATGGCAAGCCTCGACTTCTTCGTGACAAGTGCGTATTCTATTTTATTACATAAGCGAGAACGAGACAACAACATAAACATGAAGTGTAATTTTTGAAATATTCTTAGTAGCTACTTGTAATTTTGACATCCGAACACCGCGCGAATGTGATATAATCCATTACATAATCCATTACATTCGTGTGTTTATTGACATCGGCTTCGTCTCGGATCAACAAAATTCGCATGAAAACTGTACTTTTCATACCTAGTCATGTAACGTAATATTTCTACATTTCAACACAAGATGGTAGAAAATAGTCAGTTCCTCCTCCGAACTGTCATAATGAAAAAAATTGTGTCACAGTTATTCTATGCATTAGTCGTAAATATAAATTGTGTAAAAACCGATAAAAACACAAATTTATATACAAATCAAAAATTTACATAATCAGTTTGGTTACCACAATCAATCCCTTTGAAAGAACTACTTACTGGTTTTTGGCGGAACGTAAACTAAATTCAAGCTTTTATGTGATTATTGTTCTGCAGTTCCGCGTCGTTTTTTATGCTTTCATCATGTGAAACGTAAAGAGAGTAGTTGCCCTCACTCGTACGCGTAGAATGAAAGAAATGAAGAGGACGCTATTGTTATGTGATGGAAGCAAACAAAGCTCACGAAAAGTAAAGACTTATTTTGACCTAAGTTTAAACTACGGCAGAGTAAAGTAAACCAGGAAGGATCGCTTGATTTGACTAGAGACAGGGGCGCCGACTTCTAGGTGGCAATGGGTGCGTGAGCACCCGACAGACGAATTTGTTGGGTGCGAAGCACCTGACAACAGACCCCTTCAAGTACATTTCGATTTAAATCTTCAGGAGCTAAAAATAAATTAAATAATTGCACTAAGAAATGTATCCATGCAAATGTTTTCATCTCAATATTTGAAAACAAAACGCATTTTACTTTCATTTCCTATTGATATTTACGAACTGACTGCGTAGATTGGAGCTACTCTATACGAGCCAAAAATTATTCTATTACCGCACTATCTTGCAGTGAAATTTTTGTTTCGAAGTGTGGGATGCATTCTTCGGGTTGAAATACAAAATACCCACAAGTGTCAACTGTCCTGCGAGGCAGTTATTCGATTACGTTTTTTCACTATTAGTAATGTACCGTCTATATTTTTTGAAGATTTGATTGACATTTTTTTGCCATACATGCTTCTAGCCATACCGAATATATTATAACATTTTGGTGTTTTTTAGTCGAATTTGTTTCCAATATTTCAACACTATAGAAAAAATGTAGCTAAGTTAAGGGACCTCCGTGAAACCGAAATCACCAAAGCCGACACTTTCGTAACGAAAAATATATAATAGACTATGCCAATCATATTTAACCAATGATGCCATTTTAAAGGTCATCAATAGTGGTGACTTTATCACTATTTTATTTCACCGGAATCATGCACACATTCAAATAAAAGCATTTCCGCCAAAAAAATCATTTTTTAAATTAACGGACAAAAAATTTCAGTTTTGTGGTGTCACTTACGACTATCTTCACAACAGACATGTCAAGAATTTTGTGCCACCGAGAATTGAAATACGACACTTTTCAGCACTCATTTTAGTGTTGTAAAGTGACTTATTTCAGCACTCGTTTGAGTGCTGTAAAGTGGCTTATTTCAGCACCCGTTTGAGTGCTGTAAAGTGAACTCTCTTTTCAGTATTAATTTTTGAAAAACAGAAACGTAGAAAGTCGATTTATCGCAGAAGCATTTTATTTTTGGTAAATGTTGAAGGTACAATGTTGTAAATGCGAGAATGTATTCGCTGATGGAACAGCCTTACGCGTTTGACTCGAAACGATGGTGAAGTTTTCGGCCGGACCAGGCGCACAATTTTCGTCGTTCAAGCTTTCCGTAATCGGATTATCGTTGTTTTCGCAAACAACTTGACTGAAGCATCGAAATATAGATTCATCAAATTCTTCATTGAACTGGCCAGCATCTGAAGTCGACGGAATGTCAATACGTTTCATCGGTAGGCCCATCATTTGCTCGTTTAATTCGGCAGCGCTTGAAGTCGACGCAATTGCAGAACGATTCGTCTGACCTCCAATTGAATTGCCCAAAGTTACCGGAATGGCAGCATGATTCGTATGTCGATCTAACAATTGCCCACCCAATTCCACATCAGTCAAATCAGACGCAATGGTACGACGCTTCATCGTTTCACCCATCAATTGTTCGTTTAATTCGGCAGCGCTTGAAGTCGACGGAATCGCAGCACAATTCGTCTGTGCTCCCATTGAATTGCCTTGAGCTGTCGGAACATCGGTCTTTTTTCTTTTATTCGCTCCCATGATGTTGTTAGCCAGTTTCCGCTTGTTGTTTTCAGATCTTACAATATATCCCTCGGCCACTCTGTCGCTTTCCCATCCGCAGTGTCGTTTTATATCAATTAGAGGTGTACCTGCTTCTGCCAATCTCGAAGCGGCTGATCGGCGAAAACAATGACCTGTGTACTCACTCGGTGATTGCAAGTTTAGAAACACGGCAATTGCTTTCGGATACCCTCCGAACGTGTTGATGCCGATTGGTTGGCTAATACATTTTCCTTTGCGATAGCCCAAGAAGAATCGTTCAATAGTAACTGATGGTGGGCGCAGTGCCGCGTATCGTTTGACAATGGCGATCAAATTAACGTCTGGGTCACCACCAACGTCGATGAAAAAGTCACGATCAATTCGGGTCTTCGTTTTCGGAACGACAATCCTGATGTAATTCTCCCCGTACTCAATATGATTAACGCTCATCTTCAACAATTCGCTTCGCCGACAGGCACCATACACACCGATAATGAGAGCAACCTTGAAAAGAGAACGTCGAACGGTTCCATTATTTTTTTCTCCATTCCATCCATTCAATCCGTTGAAAAATAGTAAATTGATGCAACACTCACCTTCGTCACCAAATAAATTTCATCAGGCGCTTCCTTAATGAATCGATAAATTTCTTCCAGCGTCAGGATTTTCGATTTCTTCGCAAAATAGTCGTCTTCTTTCCGCTTCAATAGTTCCCGTAAATTGTTGTACGTGCTGATGTCGATATTCTCCTTTACCCGTAACGTCTTTTTCAGCATCGAATACGTACTCCATGCGGTCGATGCTTTCACTTTTCCCAAGTGAACATCGAAATAAGCGAGCAACTTTTTCTCATTGATTTCCTTTACATGCTTTGATTCACACCACTTCCTCAATTCTTCGTACGCTTTTTCGTATTTAAGCCTTGAAGCTGCTGGTATCAATTTTCCAAGTGCCCGTTCGGCGGCTTCTTCCAAATCGGAATCCTCGTTTGAACTCATAATAAAGCACGTGTAATATTGCAGAATAATCAAGAACGAATGACAATTGTGGTCATAAGAGTTTAATATTTTTTTGTCAATGCAACTACGATGGATGAAATTTAGCAGCGAATTTTTCATCAGTGTTTTTTATTGGACTTTTTATCTAAATTGTTATTTTTTGTCTATTTCAATTCTCGGTTGGCACAAAGCATGATGTGTTACACGTATTGTAATGTTGATTTTTTCAGCACACGACCCAATTTTCCTTACTCGCTCCGCTCGTAAGGAAAACTTGGGTCTAGTGCTGAAAAAATCAACATTACAATACTTGTAACACAACATACTATTGTTTATCTGAATGGCAACATATTTTTGCATGTTTTCTTCACATTTTACCGACTGAATTAGCACGAAACGTTTTGCAGGGAATTTCTAGGCACATAAACTTGAGGAATTGAACACTGAATTGCATAATCGACACCAAATTGCTTTAAAAAATGAGATTTTCACAACACCCACAATGTTTGACCAAATTAATTCGTCTTTAAAATTATTTCGGAAAATTTGTCCTACATTCTGTTTAAAACAATAGAAAAAGCACACTCGGAACTATTTTCTGGACGAAATTTAAACTGAATCACTAAGTTTTACGCGAAATACTACAAATTTTCGACACAAACTTGTTTGAGATTAATAAACTGTGGCGATTTGACATTTCATCAAAACAAAATTCAGTGAATCAGTCAAAACTGGGTGAACTGAGTGAACAATACTACTGTAATTGTAAAGTGGCAAACTTAAGACCTTATGTGGAATTTGGGTGGAAAATGGCGCAAATCACATATTTCAGGAATTTATAAAGTGGAAAATCTTTCCGGTTTCAAGTTTTTTCGTCAAAAGACGAGACACGGGTATCTTTATTTTCAATTTCTAGCTACTTTATGCAAAAAAATTGAGAAAAAAAATCATTTTGGCATAGTCTATTTAAATAGAGAATCGTTTTTATATACTTCGAAGACATCGAAAAGATACTAACATTGGGAAACTGTAGTCATATTAAACTCTGATTTGTCCGACAATGCTGTTACGTACGGCTACTCCGAAATTTTGGAGCGCTGCTCACATATTTCGAAGAATACCATCATAATTGTCACATTTAGTGGCACATTAAGTTCTTGTAACTAGTTCACAGTATTCTTGATCACTTTCAATGATCAGATGACTTACCAAAATTTTTTATATTAAGTCATTTAGCCCACAACAGTTATTAAAAGTGCTGGAAACGGCCAAATAATGGACTTCAGATGCCGTTTTCGCAATTTTTTCTAAAAGCGCCCGCTGCGCCAACCTACCCCTCGAACAAAAGTTGTTTGTTATAACCCAAAAAAGAGAAATAAGAAGAAAAATCAGAGGTGCAAAAATTTTTGTTTAAATTTGGTTCAGGCACACCGTGTCCCGTCTTCTTTACCGTAAATTCGTTTGAAATTGGTGTTATTTAAAGGTCTTGCAAATTAAGTTGCACAGAGAACCATTTCGAAAGGTTTTCGTTTTATTGAATTTGATTAGTCGAGACTCCAAGTTGTTAAAAAAATGGGAAAAACTAAAAGATTCATCGTTTTGGGCACAACTCTTGAAATTGAAGAAAAAAATTTGAGCACCCAACAACTCAAACGAAAGTTGGCGCCTCTGATCTAGAGACCTGCCTTACATTTTGCGAATAAAATTAACTCAATTTATTTCAGTGTACATTTGAGTTCATTTTTCATATTAGGTCCCTTATTTGACGTTTCGAAAATGAATCGCTCCTGCCTGGTTAATTTTACTCTGTCGTGTTTAAAATGGTAGAGTGCTATTATAAAGTGAATGCAAAAACGTTTATTTACATGGAGCTTAGATCTTTGACGTGACAAGATGTTCGGCTCTTCGAAAATTTTCGCGCTGTACATGCGAAAAAGTACTCAACTCAACAACTATACAATCAGCTAAAACATCAGCTGGTGGTGTTGCACTCAAGTGTTTATTTTCATTTGTACAAATTATTAGAGACTCCTAGTATTTGCACCTATGGCAGAGAGAGGTGCCCACTTGACCACTACTCTTCAACCGAAGCCTTCCATATTCGAGGTCGTAGCATCCGATTCTTTACACCAAACATTTAATCCAGCAATACTTCGCCTGTGTAATGTAAGTTGATTGATAGTCTCAATTATCATACTCATCATTCACAACAGTTTCGTTTCTTAAAAAGTACCTAGCTACTGTAAATCCAGCGAAATATGGTTGGCTGGTTCGGTACTATGATGAACTGTTTCTGTTACTAAATAGCGCTGTGCAGCAGTATTACATTCGCATTCAAGGTATAAACGAAATGCATTGCAGTGTCCCAGTTCCTTCGGTTCCAATTTCATATTGGATCAATAATTGCTCGTAATGTTTCAGGTGGATCGTTATCTGAAGTGTTTTACGGTTTATGTCGTACAAAATGGTCTGCATCGACCGAAGAAGCACTGACGAACCGATCAAAGGTCACGATTTTCGTTTGTTTAGTGATACTGCCTTATCTGCGCACGAAAATCGAAAAGACCGTGAGACACTGGCAACAGGAACTGGATGACTATCCGGAATATGTAAAATATCGAACGATAAAACGGAATGTGAGTAAAATTTGGAGCGGTTCTGTGGCGGTGTATGAGTGCTTGCAGATATTTCAATACATTTCCTACATGGCCAATTCATCGAAATCACATTCGTTGTAAGTGTGTTTGCCATTCTTTTGTAGAACGAGGTGTAAATTTGAGCGCAGCACGGCTCCTCCAGTTTGGACACTAGTTAACTCACTGTTCATGCTTGGAGCAGTGCTGTGATTTGAGCCGTTTGATTAATTGACGACTCTTGAATATCTATTAGATTGCTGAGGGCGGTTCGAATGAACTTAACGTACTTACCGACAATTCAGGAGAACGATTGGAGTTGGAGTGATTTATTCAAAGGCAATTTTAAGTGAGTGTTACGATGGATGACATCGTGTTAATTTTATTGATCATACTAGCCGCGACTGACTCTTATTTATTTACTCAACCATCAGACATTCCGCTGTCCTTACAAGCTTCATTTTTCGCGGCTTGGAATTGTCGGCATTTTTCCTGCAATTTATTCAGTGGTGGCAAAACGAGGCTAGCCAAGGCAATTTAACCAATCTACCTGTACCAGATCCTCCAAGTCTTGATGTCAATGGCACAAAATATAATGGAAAATGTCCGATTTGTTTGCAGGCTTGGCACATACCAACGGCTGTTAGTGTGTCTGGGTAGGGACAGTTTTTTGTGTGAAAAATTTTAAGATTGGCCCTTAAAGCTGACAACACACGAGCAATTTTGTGGTGGTGTATTTGACTTACACGAAAAATCTGATTACGACGGAAAACACATCATAATTGTCGATCTCTGAACCGGAAAATGGTTCGTGTGTTCTCGGCCTCTCACATGCCCTAAATCTAGAGTGGCATAAGACATCGTTCCGATTTTCCTATTACAGGTACGTTTTCTGCTACAAATGCATAGCCACACATTTGGGTAATTCTCAAACGTGTCCGGTGACGAATTATCCAACATCGATCGACGACTTAATTCGGATCTTCGACGATTCGGAGTGAACTGGGTTCATTTTTTTTGTTTTGTTATTGATGTAAGCCTTACATTGTAAGGATGCATCGTTATTTCGGGTTACTTATTTCATGTCTAGTAAGGTTCTGATATTTTAATAAAAAAAATTCAAACGGAACTGCCGCTGTTTCTTCTTGATTTTACTGAGTTCAATGATCAGTCCAGTGTTCTTTATGATCTCCAATACGTCCGTAAGAAATCACGGAATTCATTATACCATCAAGGTGTTGGGGAATCTCGCGCCGCGTCATTCACAATAACTCACAAAGTGACATCTTCCTTATACAAAATGTGTCAAAATGTGAATTATTGTGAATGACGCGGCGCGAGATTCCTAGCAACCACCATCAAGCCTTTTAGTACCACACAATTTCAAATCCATGACTAGAAGAAGGATATTTAGAGTCAACACTCCACTAATATTTTGTGCTAAGATGTCGGTATCTAACAATTCCTCTGTGAAGCAGAACCGTTTACCGTTTGCGTGAGCGTGGGTTCAATCGAAACACCTACTTCCCATGATCCATGATCTACGGCCAGTTAACAAACTTTCTTGTCTGTTATCGCTACAAAAAGAAGGTTACCCAATTCTAACCTTTAAATGTCTAGTATTATTAGATCGTAACACCATTACTAGCTGAATAGCGGTAGACTAGCTCTTACAAAGCACAACCTATCACTCCCACCTTATTTTAATGATTGTGACGTAACTATTTCGCCTAGCGTGATGATACACAACTCAAATCAAAGCAGAAGGTCCGAACGTTATATTGGATCTTATACTTCCCAGATTTGTTCGACTTTCCACACATTTTCAACCTTTCGTTGGGGGTAGCTTGTGAAATTGCGGTTAAAGTGGTGAAACTGATCTTTCTCTCAATGAAACACTCTATACGACGAAACATGATACTACGAAGTTTTGAACCGTTCGTTGATCATTCCAAAGTTTACAATGAACTGAGTCAACGCACTTCAAGCAAAAGTGCTTCGAGTGACAGCTGCCAAATAGAGTACTATTTTGTATGAAAAAAGTTTACAGATTTTTTTACAGTGCCAAAATTTGTTTGGTACACTGTTCCGTTTCAGTACTCTATTTAGAGTACCACTCATGCTTGAAGTGCGATGACTGAGTCTATACTCAGGGCATCAGGCCTTCAAGTACCACGAAAAAGACAACAATTATCAAGCAAGGGATGTAAATTAGACCCTTGATCGTTTTCTTATTAGCTAAATTTAGACTGCCTGCATTGAGATTTTGCTTCCAATTTTTTTAACAGCTTTTCCACACTGGAGCCCAAACTGACACTTCGCACTTTTATTGCTCTGCCCTGAGGATGAAGTGAAATTTATAGTATTTTACATACTACTACATGCGAAGACCGAATTTTTCCTGTTTCTATTCAAGCACAACTCTCCACGCCCTCAGCATGTAAAGTACATGAACAAAATGAACGCACTTCAAGCAAAAGTGGTACTCTAAATAGTGTACTGAAACTTGACAGCGCTTCATACAAAATTTTACACTGCAAAAATAGTGGGGATAAAATTTCATACAAAATGTACTCTATTTGGCAGCCGTCATTAATAGCACTTTTGCTTGAAGTGCGTTGACATAATTCATACGAAAACGCTACTTTTTAACTTTTTGTCCCTAGTCATATAATTGTACATTACTGTCTTGCTGTGACATTTTTTGTTTAGGTGTGTGGGGAGGCTGTATTTCGAATACATCCCACACGCCTTACTCTGACAAAAAAGAGTTGAAAACTTACCTGCAGCAGGTAACTTTGTCTCCAGGTAATGTACATTATCTGTCACAGCTGTATTTTTGTATGAGGCGAGGCACTACAGCTGTGGCAGCTATTATAGATTACCAGGAGACAAAGTTACCTGCTGGTAAGATTTTCAACAAAGAATTTCCCAGCAAGACATTACAGTACTTTGTTGTCTTGTGACCAGAAAATGTGAAAACCCGTTTTTTGTAGCAAGACAGTAATGACGCATTTTCTGGCCGCAAGACAACAATGTACTATTACATGACTAGAATTAAAAGTAAAGTTTTCGTGTGTTTGTTGATCCAGGTCGAAGCTGAGGTCAGTAAACACACGAAAACGAGACTTCTGTTTAAACTTTTATCGCGAGTTTTGTAATGGATTTTCATGCCTTGGGCATAAGTTTTAAAATTTTTCACGTAATTTAGGCCCTCGACGTGAAAAGTTGATTTTAGGCAATTTCGCAAGTTGCAGCCCTTGCGAAGTGACCGTCCATAGCAGAAATGTAAATTTAATATTACATGCTTTTGAGCTTGACGTCAATTTACTATTCATCCCTTGGATTGTAATAAGGCACTTTCGACCCTACGAAAAACCAACTTTTGTTTGAGAGAAACCGTTGTATGCAACTCGGTGATAATTGCTTTTACACAGATACACGATGTGTATATAGTCTCACTCGGCCTGCTATGCGGACTGATCACTCGGTGACATACATAAAACTATTTCAATTTCAAATTTTTATTATCTCCAAACGACTACCCTCGCTCACTTAAACACACTAGTATAGTATTCCTCCTCCAAATCATACAGATCAGCAGCCATATCATCTCTGAGTTTCATCAATTTCTTGTCACAATCGGCCTGAGTTTGCCGGAACAGCTGTGAATTCGCCGTTATTGCCTCGTTGACGGAATGGAAATCGTTCAGGATCAAATATTGCTTTATGTCCGACACCAATTTCATCAACGATTCACCAGCGCGGACTATGTTCGCCGCCCGTACCTGCATTTCGTATGTGTCCTGTTCGCATTGTGTGATTTTCGAGAGTTGATTGTCCGATTCGCCCTTGGCTAGTTTACCGATTTCTGTAAAGAAGTTGAGGTGAATTTGGTTTGATTGCAGTGTTGGTGGATCTATTGGGCATTTCGGTAGTGTTTGTGTAGCTGTGGTTTCACAGTCGTCGATTTTTCAGCGGTTTACTTGACAGTTGGAATTAAAACAATGCAAAAGTCAAACAATAGAAAAGTCACGTAAACAGACGACTGTGAATTCAGACTTAACAAACAACTGAGCAATTGGTTAATTAGCAATCGCTATCGACATTGACTGAACTAATAGTAACGGTCCATTTTACAAAATGTGAGATCATTTTACAATCAGTGATGAAAGCGTAAACAATTTCGGCTCATTCCCTACCTTCAAAATTTTCCAGCATACTCTTTACATCATCCTTCAGCCTCGTCTGGTATGATTTGAGTAGAGCTTCTTTGGATTGCGGTAAGTTACGCTGAGAAGACATTGTTTATTCACCAAAATTATTGTTGTTGATGAATTGTGTAAATCACAAAAACATCATTCTGACACATCCGTGACAGCTACGAACTCTGGCTGCATGGGCTGCATTATTTTTTTAAAATACCATTCTCGTTTATTCCAATCCCAACCGAAATTTCTTCTCTGTGAGTCAATGTGATATTTGAAAAACTTTGGAGGTTTTGTTGTTTACCCGAGATATTATCGCAGATGTCACAATTGCCCAATGCCCTTGCATTTGTAGTTAGATACTAAAAACAATTGGAGAAATTTAGTGGTTGAACTGGTGCACTGAGACAGTTAATTGTATCTTTAAACTTTCATTCCTTTCATATATACCGCCAAAAGACCCAACCGAAAAATGTCATCGATTTAACGAAGAGAGTGTGAAACAATGGAAACAATCGGAACACGAAACTCAACGATACGTAAACGACGTAAACTCAACCATTTTTCTTTTCCTTCGTAACTCCAAGTGAACTAGAACGTAAGTACAGTTCCAACCATGAATTCCACAAAATAATTAGTTAAAACGGTCCGCTAGTGAAAAATTCGATTACAAATTGATGCATAAGATAAAAAGCCATGCGAGTGCCTCCGAGATGCCGATTGAAGTGGCGTATTTTTGTGAAAATTTTGATTTATTAGTTGTAGCCACGTGTGAAACACATTTGTCACGATGGTGTCGACACCAGTCACATTTTTGTCATCCCGTTTGTTTAGTCATGGTGTTTAGTGTGTCTTCAATGTAAATTACCGGAAATCGCATCAATTTGTGACGAAAATTCCGATCACATTTCGACATCACACCCATAACACTGACAACCTAACCTAACTTATTCCGATTTCCTCCAATGTTGCAGTGAGTTTCGAACATGGCTGTCGGCAAAAACAAAGGTCTCTCAAAGGGAGGCAAAAAAGGCTCCAAGAAGAAGGTGGTCGATCCATTCTCACGCAAAGATTGGTATGATATCAAAGCGCCAAGCATGTTTGCTAACCGACAAGTCGGAAAGACTTTGGTGAACCGTACACAAGGTACAAAGATCGCATCGGAAGGTTTGAAGCACCGTGTGTTTGAGGTGTCGCTAGCCGATTTACAAAATGATCAGGATGCGGAAAGATCGTTCCGTAAATTCCGTTTGATTGCGGAAGACGTACAAGGAACACACGTTTTGACCAACTTCCATGGTATGGATTTGACAACAGACAAATTGCGGTGAGTTTTGTTGGTCACTTTTGTGATGTTGACTTAACTGTTTCTGCTGCCGATGGTGGTGGTGAGAAACTATTTCGCATTGGAACGTGTTCAGTTCTCGTGTTCTCCGAATTGTTGAACATTGGGAACATTGAACGCCTCGCCATCAATCTACCGATTCGCTCATCCATTCATTTCTTTCCGCTTCAGCTCGATGGTCAAGAAATGGCAAACACTCATCGAAGCCAACATCGATGTCAAGACAACCGATGGCTATTTGCTCCGTGTTTTCTGCATTGGATTCACCGCAAAAGATCAAATGTCTCAGCGTAAAACATGCTACGCCCAACATTCACATGTCCGTTCCATTCGCAAGAAGATGTGCGAAATTATCACACGCGACATTACCGGTTCCGATTTGAAGGAAGTCGTCAACAAATTGCTCCCCGATTCCATTGCCAAGGACATTGAAAAGTCTTGCTTGGGCATCTGCCCGTTGCACGATGTGTACATTCGCAAAGTGAAAGTATTGAAGAAGCCACGTTTCGATTTGGCCAAACTGTTGGAGCTCCATGGTGATGGCGGCGGTAAAGCTGCCGATGGCGTTGTTTCGGCCGAAGGTGTTGTCGTCGAACGTGCCGAAGGCTACGAACCACCCGTTCAAGAATCAGTTTAGAATGAAACAAATTATTGGGGAAAATCCACTTGATTCGCTTTGTTGTACAAACTTTTGGATCAATAAAAAAATCGTTTTTTCCGATCAATTCTGATGATTTGAAAGAAAAAAGAAAATGTCTTTCATTGTATGCAGAGGGGGCGACTGCCGCCCTTCAACGATTATATTGAACCAATTGTTTGTACAAATTTTTAATGAAATTTTCGTTTCAGTCTCTCCTTTTAGATTGTGTGGTCTACGGTGTTCGCAGCAGACAACGGTAAGATTTTTCTTGAATTAATTTGTTGAATTGAAATGAGTCTCTGCTCGAATGATGAATGTTCTTTAGATAAACGACTCATTGACATGAATACCATTAAGAACGGCCAACTGATGAGATGCAAAACATTTCAAATGAATTTCGTTTCCACCCTGGTTTTACGTTCCACAACTCATCCGATAAATTTCACATTTCAGATTCGTGGACTCTCGCAACGGTTTACATTTTGGATGTGGAAGCAATCAACAAATATCCGACCGGCGGAAAGCGACACTTTATCGAATGGATCGATGTGTTCGATGCGCCGATAGAAGGTAAGCTATCAGACTGAAAAATCGTTTTATCAATAAGGCCCCAATTTTTGTGATGACAAACCAACTTCTGAGTAATTTACGTGACGATCAAACCAATTCGTTAAACCAAACCTGAAAACTTAAAGACAATTTCACTGGATGCATTGACTTCCCTAATTGCTTCGGTTCACTAAAATCAAAATTCCTTTTCAGTGTAAATCGCTCACCGGTCAATGGTCTAAGAAACGATTCTGAGGGTGATCATGGTGAGGAAGCTTTTGAGGACGGTCATGCTGTTGCAGTAGAAATGGTGAGTTTTTCTCGTTATATTTGGGTTGATTAGATCTGTCGCGATAAAGTTTATTAAAGTGAAAAGCCGTCCCACCTTCTGAAGCCGTTTGCTACCTTGCTTACTCAGAAATTCAATCAAAAATTTATTTAGAAGAAGCTTTAAAGACGCTAAATGTACCCTGTAGGGGTCCGGATGATGTTGGACACTGACAAAAAATAGTTGAAAATCTAACCTGTTTTGGGTAACTTTGTCTCCAGTTGTATTTTTCATCAGTCATTGCAGGTTACCTGGAGACAAAGTTACCCAAAAGAGGTGCCATTTTCAACTCTTTTTTGTCAGTGTCAGTGTAAGTTGCTAAATTTTATAGGAAGCTTGGTATTTTTCGGGGAGTGCACGCACTGCCCTTTCTTCCATCATCGGTAGTGTCTCTAAGAATAGTCTAACAATAGAATTCCGGTTTTCTCTCAATCAAAAACTAAGATTGGAATTTCTATGGTTTCGAGTGACATCCATGAATCATTGGACGTTAGAACACTTGTTATTTGAATTGATTACACATTTAATCGGGAATATCACCCAATATCCGACGATAAACGATTTTTCCGTTTTGTTTCATGATGATAACTGTAATCCGAAATGTAAACCGTGACGATTACCACACATAAACGTTAAACCAAAAGGATTCTGAGAACAAAACTGAAAAAAAAAATCGTTGTCACGAGTCTGAAGTCTGTCTCTCCCACGCTTGGTATGCTTTTTACATTAAATTTCAATTTTCTTTTTCAGACAAACGCATCGTATACTCTACCAATCTGGGACAGCTTCCGAGTCGAACGGTAAGAACCATTTTTTACGTTTCAGTTATTAGATCTGAATGAATCCTCTTCGTACCGCTGTAGACATGATGACGTTAATGTATAGTTCAATTGACATTTTGTGATGTAAATCTTTCTTGAATCCTGATCTCCGAAAATTTAAATTTTTCGATTGAATTCCACCGGTCGATTGATTTTAATTTCAATTCTTTTCGGACTTGTTTCAGATCGGATGCGACGAGAAGGAGTTGGATGTGGTGTATTGCTTTTAATGGTAAGTGGAAATTTTATTAGTTCACTGTAAAGTAGCGACCACAGACTGTTTGCCTCTCTAGCTTGAAGATGAAATTGAAAACAAACAAAAAATGAATCAAACAAGACGCTGTGCGCCGCTAAATGTAATTTCAAATGAAGACACAAATTCTATTTGAATGTCAGTGATAGAATAAGCATACAAAAAGGTCTTTTGCTCCTATCTGATGAAATAAATCAATTTTGAATGAGCCAATGTCCCTGATCACTTGATCATTATAATCTAACAGTCGATCTATCTTCTGATTTCCAGCTAGCAAAACCAACAGAGTCAATCAATCGAAAACGAACTGATGGCCGATGGGATGGGGTCATATAGGTAAGTGTGCGCACCATTGACATAATGTGCAAATGATTGGAATATTGAATATTATGATGATTAAGCTACAAGCTCCCTCTTCTGACCAAGAACCTAAACAAACAGCCATGTAGACACTTTCACTCTGATAATCAATCTATCTGAATGCAGAACGCTGACGAATTGTCGATTTGTATGCTAAACTGTTTTCATTGTACGTTTTACAGAATACAGCAACCGATGATCAACGGAACTGTTATCCACTTGGTCCTTCAGTCCAGATCATCATTCTAACAAAAGGTAGGTGACTTCGATTTGAAAAGAGAAAATTCGCTAAGAATCGAACGTGTCAAAAAAAAAATGTTTTGCTGACTTTGGCACGGCTCATGTTTCCCGGACTCACAAAATTTGTGGTTTCATGAACACGCTGCCAGATTCAACAAAAAAAATGTTTGTTTTTTTTGCTCACATCGATGGTTTAACATGATGAACGGAAAACTCAGCTCGCTTTGATACAACAGTGAAGAGAATTTGTTCCAAATCCAACGCAAAAAACAATTTACTTCTGATAAAACTTCCAAGTCAATACGGTCCGACTGGATCTGCTTGCAGCTTTGATCATTTATTTGATTTTCTCTGTTGTTCCAGAGATACTGTTGGACTGGACGAGAGGAGAGAGATAGAGGGGAACTAGGCGACATGGGAGATAGAGAGATGGAAAGAGCTGTTGGCTAATGGGATGCACAAAGTAAGTTATCGTTGTCTTAATTAATCGAATAAAGGAACTCAGGCCCTAAGGTGATGCTTAACTTTTATTTTTCGTCTCTGAAATGAAATATGAAACCGAAAACTTGTGAACTGATTTTGCCAGAATATTCAATTGTTCCGCACTCTCTCACATTGCCACCTTGATTAGCAAACGACTCTAAAAATTCAAAATTTATCTCATTTGCTTACAGATTTAAATGGATATGTGGGGCTTGCCGAGTCGCAGTAGTGTGCAGATCAGTGCATTGGGATTTAAAGGTAAATTTGATCTCCAATGAATGTCCTCTTTAAATGTTTCTAAAAATTGTTCAATGATGAATGGCTAACTCAGCTCGCTTTGATACAACTGTGAAGAGAATTTGTTCCAAAATCCAACGCAAAAAAATTTAATTTCTGACGAAAACCAACAACACGAACGATTGAATGAATTTCCGCTCTACCAGCACACCAGCAATAAATTTTCTTTTCTTTTTGCTTTCAGGGTCACAGGAACTGTTAAACGGAGACTGCGAGCATACCGACTTGACTTGACTTGACCATAACAAATTGGTGCCTGTGCACATACCCGAGTATGAATATGTGGTGAGTAAGACTTGGCTTTCCTGATAATTTCAACAATCGAAAATTATATCCAACCATACAATTCGAACATGATGAATGGCTAACTCAGCTCGCTTTGATACAACCGTGAAGAGAATTTGTTCCAAAAATCCAACGCAAAAAACAATTTAATTTCTGAACCGAACCTAAAATCGAAAAATCTTTTGTTTTTTCAATACTCAGCAACGGCAATCTAAAATCTCTTTGTTTCTCATTGCAGATTACAAACCCCGACGCCGGTGTGATCAATTGACGATGGTTGCAGATTGGAGTTTAGAGTCTGAGGTAAGAAAAATTGAAATCAAATTGGGGTGAAATTGATCGGGCCATGAGATAACATTATGATGATTTAGCTACAAGCTCCCTCTTCTGACCAAGAACCTAAACAAACAGCCATGTAGACACTTTCACTCTGATCAAATCTCGCTGAATACACAGCCCGAACGATTCTTTATCGATTTTTGTGCTGACCTATTTTCATTGAACGTTTTACAGAACCGGCAACGTGAATCACCAACACGAATTTGCAGTTGGATGAGCTGGATGATCAACGCTAATGAACGACCCGGTCTGTCAGCCAGTTAACACAAGGTAGGTGTCTCCGAAATGCATCCGAAAAATATTTAATTTTTAATGATGAAAAATGTAATCCGACTGTTTTCGTGACGATTACACACATAACGTTAAACCAAAAGGATTCTGAGAAAATTTTAACGCAATCCCGCGGCACATTATACCGAAATGGTCGACAAACTTTAATCAGAATTTTCTTCTCTTTCTGTTCTCAGATCAATGTCCAATCGCTGGGTAATCTAATTCTCAGAGAACTCGACACGTTGAAATTGGAGAGCCCGTAACGTCAAAAAGGTGAGTCCATTAATTCGCTATTTGTTCTAAAATCAAGCGCCCCAATGTGATGACGTTAATGTATAGTTCAATTGACATTCAATGATGCAAATCAATCTAATTTCTGACACGAATCAAGACAATGCTTTCCGCACATCCTTGTCATATGCGACACAAATTAATCGATATTACCCTTCTTCCAGATGATCTCATCGTTTGACTGAAACGAGAACGCACCGCAGCGACTGAAGAAATACGAAGAGGTAAGTTCATCGTTTTAGTTATTTTGATTCGAAATTTTCGCCTGAAGTTCCCCTCTGGGCTTGAATGCTGCGAGGGTTACAACGTGTATCTCGACTTGGATACCCTTGAAGAACAACATGTTTCAATGAGGATAACAATTAATCTGACTCAATGTGATCGAACAAGCACAAAAATGGTCTTTTGCTCCTATCTGATGAAATTACAAGACAAAAACTTCGATCTCATGCGCCCGTTTCAAATGAGCTGTTGACTCATCGTTTCTCTTTCTCACATTTTCAGACTGAACTTATTCCCCCAGCAGATGCGCTGAAATGGTGACTGGATAATTACCGGTTCAGGTAAGGATCGTCGAATTGAAAAATTGAGAGAAACGTTCCCATCGAACTTTATGACGATTTAGCTACAAGCTCCCTCTTCTGACGACATACCGTTGCAAACAAAATTCGTGTGGAAACTTTCACTCTGATCAAAGTTCGAATATAGTTTGATGGGACTGAGAGTCAATAATTGCCATTGATGCCACAAATGACTAATTTGTTTCTCTGCACTTTTCCAGGTTCGGTGAACACGTCCGATTGATGGCAAGCGGAAAAAGGTAAGTCAAGCAAGGAATTTGTCTCAAGAATTTAGAATTTTAAGAACAACGGACCTTAGTGTGAGGAAATATTTTCATTTAAAAAACAAAGGCCGTGCTGCCATCCAGCGCACTGATATGTAGTGACATTATGAAATGTTTCCTCTCATTTTGTGGTTCCGATTCAAGTTTTCAATGATGAATGGCTAACTCAGCTCGCTTTGATACAACCGTGAAGAGAATTTGTTCCAAAATCCAACGCAAAAAAATTTACTTTCTGACGAAAACCAACAACACAAACGATTGAATGAATTTCCGCTCTACCGGCACACCAGCAATAACATTTCCTTTTTTCTGTTTTTAGTGGCACATGGCACATTGACTGTTGAAGAAAGACTCCGAGTATACAGAACAATGCGACGAGAATGGTATCCGAATTGAATAAGTGGTGAGTAAGTCTTGTCTTTCCCGCTAATTTCAACAATCGAAAATTATATCCAACCATACAATTCGAACATGATGAATGGCTAACTCAGCTCGCTTTGATACAACCGTGAAGAGAATTTGTTCCAAAAATCCAACGCAAAAAACAATTTAATTTCTGAACCGAATTGTATGACCGTGAGAGAAGGTTCTACGAGAGTCTTTCAGGATATTTTACGACCTGACAGTCATATTCTCGTATAGCCTTCTCTTCAGTGTGACTCCATTTACTTGGACAGAATTTACTTAGCACCCGGACGACAAAAATTGTAAAATTTTGATTCCTATTTTCAGATTGTAGCGGTTGGAGATACGGTCGCTTGGATAAAATCAACCCCTTGGACTACATGGAATCAGAGGTAAGCTTTTTCGGTACAATATGCTCGTTGAGAGACAATTACTTAACTAAAATGATGAAAAACATGTCCCCATATGAGTCAAAATGATTAGGACAACATCTACTGCTTCATTACAATTTTTTCTGATTTGCATTCCAATGCACCACACGTCCGACCAGACGTTATAACATTGTAGCTAAAAAAATATTTTTCATTCTTTTGCAGGAGGCCCATGGAATGTGGCCAGCTAAAATTCATGGAACGCCAATCTTGGTTTACATAAAACGGTAAGTTGGCATGTCGCTATTGACTTTAGATCGAACCTTATTTTAGCCCCAACTTAAATGATGTAAACGTAATAATTTCCTTTTGCGGTTTCCTCCGGAAGATTACTCTTATGACGGCCAAAAGGCGACTGATAAATTTTTCCGAATCAAAACAAATCTTTGCTGGAGATCATCGACATAAATTTAATGTTTCTTCTCTGCTTCCCTTTACAGCACAGCAACAAATCGGAGCCAGTGGTGGTATTGTGACATTTCACGCAATCTACTTACAGCCGGAACCACATTTTTTGGAAAGTTTTATGGAAATACTCGATTTTAGTCGCTAATTCGAGCATCATATCGATGTAAACTGTGTTAACCCTCCAGTTTGTTTGCAATAAAGAAAATCGACCACAAAATGTTGACGTTTTTGTTTGTTATTTATTACCCAAGAACCTCTTACTGCTCATTCCCTATCATATGAAATGGATCAGCCCATGTTCTTAATTTGGGAATTTCTTTTTCTGATTTCTCTAAATGTTAGCGGCTGATGGAAAATTACATGGAATTTTTCCCATCTGAATCTGAAATAAAAATTCCGCTCATTCCATTGAATAAAGTCATTTCACACTCAACACACACTCGCAACAAATCAAATTTTGCATTCTACACACACACACACACAGTTCACACGAAATATCGAAAGTGATCGAAAGTCCACATAGAGAAAGCATGTTCAAGTATCCAAATTTTTTTATCGAAAAATTCGTTGATTTTCAAAAAATAAAACAACAAAGGCTCTGGGCAACGATACTAGTATTTTCGTAACTCCAAATATTCGTTCTTTAAGAATTCGTAACTTGACAGTTGTTATAGGATTTTATATACGCCATGAGCGCCAATTCTAGTGAATTTAAGAATTTGGCAGTTGCCATCTTAAATGTTACGAATCGTATGGACCACTCTTATGCTCAAAACAAACGAGGCATTGAAAACGTGTTTTGGTCCTATTTTTCATGACGAAACTTTCGAAACTGTCAAATGAAGTTAGAACTTTTTCTATTCAAAATCGCGATTGCTGCATCTGTCAATGAAAACTAGGGCCAAAACACGTTTTCAATGCCTCGTTTGTTTTGAGCATTAGCTAAGATGACAACGGTCAAGTTATGAATTCTAAAATTCGCGAGAGTTCACACCATTCACACCCTGTCTTGTCATGGTTCTGAAATTGGAGGTTAGGCCACTTACGAAGGCGGGTGAAAACGAATTGTGACAAAATAAACTTTAAAAAATATTCTTATCAAGTTGACATTTCACACAATCTCCAATGAGTGTGTTTAACAAAGCATGTCTAAATTGGCAAAATTTGTATTCGACCGCCTTAGTGATCAACTCAGAAGTATAGGTTTGTTCCAATCCAAGTTAACACGAATTTTCGCTGGCCGAATGAACGCGATTTCATCCATAGAGAACGGTTTTCAAATAAATATTGATGAGGTTATGACTCTACTGATGAAATTTGACAATTCGTATCGCCTTGAATTTAAGGAGAAAATTGACAAATAGTTTCATATAGTATGAACAACTGAAGATGCAAATATGTATTGCCGGACCCTACTCTCGGTTGAATCGCAACACAAAAGCCTCTTAGTGTAACAATGAAAGTATACATTTGCATAAACTCAATTACCATTCATTACACCCGTTTTTGCATTCAATGAAAATGACACTATAATTTGTAATGATAGGGCCCCTCTTGTTTCTACAGATTTGTAATTGGTCTCGTATCATACAGTCAAAGGCAGTCAATTTTCAGCATAAATTTGCTTCAGCTGTTTTTCAGCTGATCCACACACACAATCAAAACGGTTTATATTTGTTTATACGGTTGAAGCTGCTACACGCACGCGCATGATAGTGGTAAAACCATATAAAGACGTATAAACGGTGCTGATTGTTTGTATGGATCAGCTGAAAAACAGCTGAAGCTAATTTATGCTGAAAATTGACTGCCTTCGACTGTATGCCAAAAAAAGTTAACAAAATTTTTAAAAATCATTTTGAAAGTCACTGAAAACACGAAAATTCGAAAAGAAATACAAAAATTTTTGATGACATACTGTATTTCTATTCGACGCTTCATGTTTTTAGTGACTTTCAAAATGATTTATAAAAAAAGTTTTAACTTTTTTTGGCATATGATACAAGACAAAGTGTCTTATAATTAGGTTCTCCATCGATAAAAAAAAATTGTTCGGATGTTAATTGTTGAAATTTTCGCGCAATAAAAGTGAACACTCTCGAAATTGAATTTAACGAAAATGGCTGCCGGTGTAGAGATGGTAGAGATTCGATGGATTCGATCGATTCGACGACGATTCAAATATTTCAACATTCGAGCTTCGACATTCAAACGGTCAAATGCTATCAGTACGCGTCACAGAAAAACGAATTAAATTTGAACGGTAAAAAATAATAATCCCAGTGAAGAAGTGTTGAAGAAATTGTTTTAAGTAAATTCGTTCGGTGTTTTAAGAACCCAATTGTTTTGTTTTATAATCGAAAACCATTTTTTTGTGTAATATCAATCGAATACGGACAATTTTAATAGTACAAAGTAATATGTCGTCATCCGGACAATTGATTTTGTTAGTCAGTGATGAACCAGCAAAAGAAGTCATTTATGAACCGGTAAACGGGACTCTACATGTGGGGTCAGACAAATTGAAATCGAATGTTTGCCTAGAGGGTCTCAGAGACCTCGCATTCAGTATTTACATCGACTCCAGCGGCAGGGTGAGTAGTTTGAACATTTTTATGAGTTTCATTGTTCGCAAATGTAGGCAGTTCGATATTGGCGGGCTATATCATTGTCATACGTTATTGACAAGGTCGAACGAAATGAGCTGGTACATAGCTTGGATGTGTTTCATCGAACAATGGTTGCTTGTTCGTTTCGGTTTTTAATTATTTCTGTTAAATAGCATTGCATCCTCCAGTAGCGACAGTGTAAAAATGTCTTTTTTTTGTATAATTCAGGTCTGCATCGAGTTTCACATGAAAAGAATTCACGTCAATGGTACGAGAGTAAAACAGCATTCCGGGCGTCCACTGCATAACAATACGATCTTAGAAGCTGGCCCTCATAAATTCATTTGGAAATGTAAATGACACGGAGACGATACGCAGTCATGTTGGACATGTCATACTAAAATTATTGCTTTTTCGTTTGCAGATGATCAAAGACTTTATAAAAGTTACTCATTTCCGTCACTGTTGCTTGCCAGTAAGAGTATGTACGAAGAGGAAGCTGTCTTCAACAAAAATCGTAGAACGATGAACTGGTACGTTGCACAATTTTCTTTGTCGTTCGGTTCAAATGAAAACATTTTTTTTTGTTGAACATTTCAGTCTTGCTGTTGGATCATCAAACGACGAGAACGTTGAGGGTGAATCCCAAACAAACAACAGTAAAACGCCTGAACCAATGCCGGCCGAAGCGTCTGAAAACAGGAAAAGCTCACATTTCGGCCTTGCTGTTGGATCATCAAACGACGAGAACGTTGAGGGTGAATCCCAAACAAACAACAGTAAAACGCCTGAACCAATGCCGGCCGAAGCGTCTGAAAACAGGAAAAGCTCAACGAAGCGGCGAACCAGCCTCATTCCTGTCAAGCCGAACCGTACATCGGAACTGCGCCGATCGATCGTGCGATCCAAGTCGGTGTGCCATGAACCGATGACGTTTCAATACAGAACGCCGAAGAAACCGATTCCGAGTGCTGCGATGGCAAAGAGCGTCAGTGCTATCATGCGCAGCGAATCACGCCTGGGCGATAATCGACTACCGCTGTCGGCACGTAAATCGCTGGGTAATTTCCCGAAAATGATCGATGGACTGAATTTGTTCAACGTTGTCACGGACGAAATGAGAGCGGTCGGTCCAAGAAAGTATATGTCGCAAAAATTCGGTGCAACCAGCAGTCCGAAGAGAACGCCGAAAAAGGCTCTCGTAAAAACGAAACGACTAAGCCTACGGTCTGAGGTAAAAAAGAATTTGTTCTTAGACTTGGGACGACAGTTCGTTTACAACTTTTTTGTTTTTTCATTTTTTTTAGCTGACCGAAATCGGCCTCATGCGAGCTCAGGACATCGGTATGTCATCAGAAGGTAAGATCGATCAGATTTTTTTTTGCTTCTGAAGACAGGCGGTGCACCGCTGTGAACAAAATCGGCTTTTGTTATTTCACTGGGGTCACATACAGACGTGCGCCCAAAGTCTGAATAAATGCATTCGAGACGCTTAAGAGTCATATCGCCAAGACTTCAGGTGATTGGGGAACAAGCCGACTCCGATTTTAATGAGTGATAGCTCGTTGGATTCGTCTTTCAATTCTAGGAAACACGTATCTTTCACTTTTTCTAAAAAAAATTGTTTTCTGTGAAAAGTGTTCAAAAGTGATCACATGTCAGAGAGTACCGAAAACAGTTTTTCGGCAATAACTCAAGAAAAAATTATTTTAAATTGTTGTATTGTTGTACGATTGTCGGCCTTCGAAAGACCTACAGATAGAGTATACGCACTGCTTGGTGCTACTTGATCCACGAGAGCTATGACTTAAAATATAGTGAATGTTCGGAGAGTACTGCTTCTCTGCAGCTTCGTTGTTCCACGGAACTAAGTATGGGGTGTTGTAGCTGGCCTCACCCACTATCGTTCCACACATAAATGAGCCCAGTACTTTTGTGCTGCAAGCCCACAGAAGTGTTAGAAAAAAAGTTGGTGCCAAAATGCAGATTTTTTTCTTCTTTCTGAGGGCTCTACAGCTGGAACAGCATCTGGAACGGTACTATGGCAGTCACTCTTTATCGTCTACTATTCTTTTACCTTATCAATAGAAAAACGCTTCGATATGTCACGAATATATCAGATCCAATGTTAGTAATATCAAGAGAAAAATTATCAAATTTTTCTCGGAGGATTTTAGTCAAATAAAGTGTTAGCGTATAGCAAATGACCTCAGGACTCCGGAACAGTAGTTAGTTTTTCAATCGGACCAATATTTGCTAAGCGACAGAAGTTTGGAAAAACGATATGATCAAGTGGGAGCAAACGGTTTGCCAAACTCCTGTCACGTAGCAAATATTGGTCCGATTGAAAAACTAACTACTGTTCCGGAGTCCTGAGGTCATTTGCTATACGCTAACACTTTATTTGACTAAAATCCTCCGAGAAAAATTTGATAATTTTTCTCTTGATATTACTAACATTGGATCTGATATATTCGTGACATATCGAAGCGTTTTTCTATTGATAAGGTAAAAGAATAGTAGACGATAAAGAATGACTGCCATAGTACCGTTCCAGATGCTGTTCCAGCTGTAGAGCCCTCAGAAAGAAGAAAAAAATCTGCATTTTGGCACCAACTTTTTTTCTAACACATCTGTGGGCTTGCAGCACAAAAGTACTGGGCTCATTTATGTGTGGAACGATAGTGGGTGAGGCCAGCTACAACACCCCATACTTAGTTCCGTGGAACAACGAAGCTGCAGAGAAGCAGTACTCTCCGAACATTCACTATATTTTAAGTCATAGCTCTCGTGGATCAAGTAGCACCAAGCAGTGCGTATACTCTATCTGTAGGTCTTTCGAAGGCCGACAATCGTACAACAATACAACAATTTAAAATAATTTTTTCTTGAGTTATTGCCGAAAAACTGTTTTCGGTACTCTCTGACATGTGATCACTTTTGAACACTTTTCACAGAAAACAATTTTTTTTAGAAAAAGTGAAAGATACGTGTTTCCTAGAATTGAAAGACGAATCCAACGAGCTATCACTCATTAAAATCGGAGTCGGCTTGTTCCCCAATCACCTGAAGTCTTGGCGATATGACTCTTAATAGCCAATCTTTGATGATTCCGTGACGAAGTAACGCGAATAATTCTTGATGTGGTCGGAAGTACTTGACTGATCATTTAGACCAATCTCAATTTTGGTAATTCGACTGATTTCCCCCTTGAAGACCCTTTAGGACTTACTTTATGCAAAAATGCGTTATTTGGGCAATTCAGTGTTTTCGAACTTAGTGTGAAAACGGCAAGTCCACTTATATCTTCACGGTAAAATATCCAGATGTCTTATAAGTCAGTCCTGTGTTTACTGGGTTCAGTAGCTACGGTTCGACCATTACAAATCCTGTAAATGCGTCATAAGTCGAATTCAGACCAGATTCCCGTGAAGAATCATTAAAGTCAAATCGTCAAAAAGATAAATAAAAATCGCCAAAGTGTGAAGAAACGACGAGAAACATAAAGAATGGAAATAGGGGTGAAATAGACTGGCGTAGTACACCAAAAATTGTTCCTAGATGTCAAAAATGGATTTTGAAAATTAAAAAAAAATCATTTGACACTTGCGACAAATCATAGAAGCCAAATGTTTGAGTTTTCGGCGGCCCACCCATTTCGATTTCTACTAAAAAAAATCTTTGAGATTTTTGTTAGTCGTTATTAGTCCTAATCTACTAATGCAACAGATAAAAATCGGAAGAAGTTTGTTGGAAAAGTCTTCTTCGTGAGTCGTCAAAGATCGCTGACTATGAAAAACTGGCAGTATCTTGAGTTTGAAAGTAACTTCACTTAGAAAATGAATCGATTTTTGCTCAAGTGGGCTTAAATATTTGGAGATGTTGTGAGCTACCTAGAACAGAAACGTTTTCGTGAAACATCTGAGAAATGTTTGTGTCGTGAGTGTTTGTTGGCCTAAAATTGGGGCAAAAAAGCCATTTGAGAACATCAAAATTTTGAAATATGGATGAAAAACATTCTTCTAGATTCATTTAAATGAATTTAATATCTCTGGTCAATTTTCGATTAAACAATTTAAAATCGGAGATTTTTTACACTTTCCGAAAACTCAAAAATTTAGCTTCTATGATTTTGTCGCATGTGCCAAACGAATTTTTTTTAAATTTTCAAAATCGATTTTTGACATCTGATTATAACAATTTTTTGTGGACTACGCCAGTCTCAATTCTCCCCTATCCATTACACACCCGAATGGAAAATTTGTCTGAACTCTTTAACGATTTCTCTTGGCATTTCTTCACACTTTTAGCGATTTTAGCGATTTTTCTTGTCAATTTATCATTTATAGCTGGTCACTAGAATGTGAAGCAATGCAAAGAAATAACGCCAAAGTGTGACGAAACTCTAAGAAACATAAAGAATTAAAAATTTGTCTTGATGGCGTTTCTTCACGTTTTGGCTCAAAAAAACTCAAAAATGTGACGAATCACAAAAAAAATCTAGGCGATTTGACATTAGCGATACTTCACGGCTATGTGGTCCAATCGCCGAGTTATTTTACTTGTGACCTGATACGAACTATGGTCCTGTATGCCACTTGTGTTCTCCCATATAAATTTCAAAATCATTGAAGCTACTGAACCGAGTGGACTGTTATTCTTGATTATTGTATAAAGAAATCTGAAGCGTTCAAATGACCTGGTTAGTCAGCTGTGGCTCATCTGTCAGTAAAGAAAATTCAAATCATTGAATACAAGTAGATACTCGGTTTGATCTCTTTTGCGTGCTATAAAATAGAATGTTTGTCGTAGCTGATCAGATGTGAAGTTGCTGGCTTTATTAAAGGTTAAAAGGTAATTGATAAAGGCCTTTGCCTCCTGCAGTTGATCAGGACAAGAAGTTAGACTGTGTATTCGGTGTTCATCCTTCTCATCACAGCTCCTGCAAATTATGTTAGCCCGAACATGTTTGTACAAGTCGCAGTGTACAGTGATGTTCTCAATTATTAAGTACGTCCCATCCTGCATTTCTTGAAAATAATGTTTTTATTATTGTGAGGGTTCCGCACTGCTTGGACTAAGTTGGATTAAATCGGATGGAACTAAATGGCTAAATGGTATCTAGTCCTATCGGTAACAATGTCCAATTACCTAGGTTATTTCACTCAAGAGACCCAGCAGATATTTACTGCGAGTGTTATCAGGTGATGAATCATTTTCTTCTCGAGTTATGAGTAAAATTATTCGGTTTATCAAGGAAACTGGGGCCTTCACTCTTTTTGCCTTTGTCATATGTCAGAATTCTGTGGAGTAAAAACTCCTTAGCTGCTACCAGTACTAAGATCAGAGGTTAATGAAATGTTTAATTTTTCTTGCAGATCGGCAGCAATTAAAAGCAAATGTTACCCTACCAAGCACTCCAGTAAACGCTAAGTCATCAAGTACTTCGGCAGCAAATGTTACATTCACTCCCGAAGCTAATGCATCGACCAACGTTTCGTCCGTGGAAAATATTATTGCGCCGGAAGCAAATGTTACATTCCCAGGCACTCCTGAAGCAAATGCATCGCCATCAGAAAAAGAGTCGACCAACATCTCGGCGGTGGAAGATGTTATTGAGCCAGAAGCAAATGTTACATTCACTGGCACTCCTGAAGCAAATGTATCGCCATCAGAAAAAGAGGCGGTGAACACTGCCAGTTTAACCCCGGAACTTAATAGATTAGCGAGCAGTTCTTCTGTAGAGATTGTTTATTCCGACGATGAAAGCTCCGATTCATACTCAATTATAAGTGTTGACGATGACTCAGAATTCAATGACGACGACGCTTCTCCGGGCATAATAGCTGGAATGAATAGTGAAAGCATCAACAACGATAAATCAACAACTGAAGATTGTCCAGAAATTGAACAATCAGAACAACTGAATACGCCACCGGAAGATTCGTCCGAAAAATCACTTTCTGGATCCCGACTTTCGAGTATTTCCACTCCTACCAAGGTTCTGCCCATTCGAGCAAGACGAAATAGCCGTCCGTGCAGTTTGTATGAATGTTGCAGTCCATCAACCACTTTTTCCACACCGACAAAGAGCAAGATGGCCAACAATGTGGTTTCAACTCCCAGATCGATTTTGAAAACACCAAAAGCCACGAAAACACCCAAGAAAACTGTTCGAATTCTGGAAGAATTACACGAAGAAGAGGACGATGGTCCAAAAACGAATAATCAGTCCGCTGATGCGCGAACTTCAGTCACCGATCAATTCGTTCAAAATGAAATGGGAACTGAAGCACCAAAAATATCTGTGGACTCGAATGAAGTCCACCCTGAAAGCATTTCAATGGATGGAAGTGATGATGTTTTCGAAGCAATTGATATCAAGCGCGAATCAACAGAACTATCAGTTGAAACGGGCACCATGGCCCGTGATTCGGGAATAATTTCATCCAGCGGAACGTTAGTTGGTAAATCAGTGGTAGTTCAAAGACCCACGCCAATTGTAATCGACACACCAGCTATAACTGAACTGGTAGTCGAACGACCACCGCCAATGGAAGTCGATGCAACAGCCTTAACTGAAATGCCATTAGTACTCGAAACACCAGCGCCAATGTTAGTCGAAACACCAGCTCCAATGGTAGTCGAAACACAAGCGCCAATGGCAGTCGAAACACAAGCGCCAATGGCAGTCGAAACAGCAGCGCCAATCGTAGTCGAAACATCAACAATGGCTGAGCCATCTGACGATAAAGCCGACGTCATCGATGAAACAACAGATGTATCTGGTCAATGCGGCGACACTGATGTAATAACCGAGACAAACGTGGATCAATTCACCACTTCTGCAAATAATCGTGAGGAAACGAGCTTGTTCGACGAGACATTCGAGATTCATGCAGACTGTTCGTTGACGAGCGTGATCGATGAGATGCAAAATGTCGATGACGCGATAGGGGAAAAAGAGTTGCTGAATACACCGAAACCATTCGATAAGACCAATTTAGTCGGAATGAAGGAGCTCCTAAACACACCAGAAGCTTTGAACGATACGGCAGATATGCGAGGCGTGAGAGACATGTTGAAGACGCCCAAAGTGCTGGATCGAACAAATTGTGTAGGGTTGAAGGAACTATTGAACACTCCCGATACTTTGAACGAGACGGCAGATATGCGAGGCGTGCGAGACATGTTAAAGACGCCCAAAGTGCTGGATCGAACAAATTGTGTAGGATTGAAGGAACTATTGAACACTCCCGATACTCTGAACGAGACAGCAGATATGCGAGGCGTGCGAGACATGTTGAAGACACCTAAGGATCTCGATCGAACCAATTGTGTAGGATTGAAGGAACTATTGAAGACTCCCGATACTCTGAACGAGACAGCAGATATGCGAGGCGTACGAGACATGTTGAAGACGCCTAAGGATCTCGATCGAACCAATTGCGTAGGATTGAAGGAACTCTTGCACACTCCTGACGTTCTGAACAAGACGGCAGATATGCGAGGTATTCGTGAAATGTTGAAAACGCCGAAGAGGCTCGATCAAACCGATTTCGTCGGCGTCAAAGAGCTTTTGAAAACTCCGTGCAATCGTGACGATACTCATCTCGAAGGTGTCAATGAACTCCAAAAATCACCGGATGTACCAGTTGAACAAATGCAAGATCTTCCAAAATCGCCGGATGCACCAGTTGAACCAAATCAATCCGATCAGTCAACCGCCGTAGCCGATAAGAAATACAAGATACTCGTCAAGTACAACTCAAGGCAGTCACTCATTGCTCTAGTGAACAGTCAACTGGAAGTAAGTGGCCTTCCAATCCTAACAGAACAAGAATTATGGGTACGCAAATCGCTTGTTAATATTGGTGGTATATTGTGGCTAATTTATAATTTCTATTTCAGCCCGCTGTTGCTGTGCCCGCACCAGTTCAAACAATGGCAGTTGAACCAGTGCCAGTTGAACCCATATCAGTTGAACCCATGTCAGTTGAACCCATGTCAGTTGAACCCATGTCAGTTGAACCCATGTCAGTTCAACCCATGTCAGTTGAACCCATGTCAGTTGAACCCATGTCAGTTGAAGCAGTGCCAGTTGAAGCAGTGCTAGTTGAAGCAGTGCCAGTTGAAGCAGTGCCAGTTGAAGCAGTGCCAGTTGAAGCAGTGCCAGTTGAAGCAGTTCCAGTTGAACCAGTACCAGTTGAACCAGTACCAGTTGAACCAGTACCAGTTGAACCAGTACCAGTTAAACCAGTACCAGTTAAACCAGTACCAGTTAAACCAGTACCAGTTGAACCAGTACCAGTTGAACCAGTACCAGTTGAAGCAGAGGCAACTGAAGCAGTGCCAGTTGAACCAGTACCAGTTGAAGCAGAGGCTACTGAAGCAGTGCCAGTTGAACCAATGGTTGTGGCAGTTCCAGTTGATCCAATTGAAGTAACCGCAGAACAAGAAGGAACGAACGCAGTCGAGACAAAGAAAGAAGCCAGCAATGGCACTAAAACATTCAAATCGGAGAACAATCAATCTTTCCCACAAAACGAAACTCCTGAACCAGATGTAGAGGTTCAAGCATCGAATGACAACGTCGCTGAACAGAATGAAGACAAAGCTGAGCCGAGTGCTCTCGTAAATCCAAAAACTGAGTCTAAATTTTTGAATGTACTGAGGAAAAACCGAAATCGCCAGCTGAGCGCAATCGAGGCACAGGAGTCTCAAGGTAAAACTGCTTTGGAAAAGGACGAGACTGCAGATGCAACTACTGCACCTTCAAAAGTGACTGTGGCATTAAAAGCTTCGAAGACGCCAATCAGAACGAGAAAACCGAAAGCAAGTGCCGTGGATCCGAATGCTGAAGATGTCTCGGAAGATGAAGATGCTGAGGAAGTAACTGCGAAAGCTTCAAAATCGGTAAGATCTGTTACCAGAACAAGACGAGGAAAAGCCAGTGTAGCCGAAGATAAAAAGGCCGCGGAAAAAGAAGACACGAAACATGAAAAATCGAAAATTGAAGTTAAGATTGAAAAAACGCCTAGTAGAACGAGGAAGGACGAAGCGAAAGCTACTGAGTCTCGGGATGAAAATGTTTTTGAAAACGATGAGACCATGGAAGCAACACCATCTGAGCCTAAAGTTCTAACTAGGAAACGTATAGCAAGCGTTCCGGTCAGCCAAACAACAGTTCCAAAATCTCGCAGACGAAAAGCAGATCAGGTTGATTCGGCAGTAGTTGATGGTAAAATCGATTCAGAACGTGTTGACACTGAGCAATCAAGCAATAAGTTGATGGTCCCGAAAACAAGAAACCGAGCAGCGAGTGCTGCCGAACCACTGGAGTCTAAGGAAAAAGTTGGATCGAAGGTTGCAAGTACTCGTAAACGTAAGGCAACAGTTGCTGAATCGAAAGAAGAAAATAAATCTGCTTCATCAAGCACCTCCGAATTCAAAATCCCAAGAAAACGTCAACGTCAAGCCAGCAACATGGATCAGCAGGAATCTCATGATGAAAGCGCCTCGGAATCATCTCAAGTCACAGAAGCCGACTCGGAGCTCTTGAACGTCAAATCTAAAGCAACAAGAGCTCGACAATTTCCAACTTTAAAAGGTGCAGCAAAGAAAACTTCTAGAAGTACACGCGCAGCTAAGAATGAATCGAGCGACATGGATCAGCAGGAGTCTCACGATGAAAATGTATCGGAATCATCTCAAGCCACCGAAGCCGATTTGGAGTTGTTAAATGACCATGCTAAGAGCACCCGATCCCGAAAACGTACCACACCAAAAGATCCACCAAAGAAAACTGCTAGAAATACACGCGCAGCGAAAAATACTTCAGTTGACATGGATCAGCAGGAGTCTAACGATGAAAGCGCCTCGGAATCGTCTCAAGTCACAGAAGCCGATTCGGAGCTCTTAAACGTTAAATCTAAAGCAACAAGAGCTCGAAAACTTCCAACGCCAAAAGGTCCACCAAAGAAAGTTGCTAGAAGTACACGGGCAGCTAAGAATGCATCGAGCGACATGGATCAGCAGGAGTCTTACGATGACAATGCATCGGAATCATCCCAGGCCACAGAAGCCGACTCGGAACAAGCAAACGTTCCGGCTAATGTCACAAGATCTCGAAATCTTACAGTTCCGGAAAATCGACCCACGAGAGCTGCCAGAGGTGCACGTTCCACTACAAGAGCAGAATCTGTATCAGAGCTGGGTGAGTTCAACGAACAAAATAAATTTTTGGTCAGAAAAATTAATTTTCTTTTCGATTTTTAAACAATTTAGAGCGACCTACGAGGGCCACTTCAAAACGGACACGACAAATGAGCCAAAGTGTTACGACTGAAATTGGTGAATCTTCGAATATAGCCACAACAAAGGGGCGCAAAGTCAGCGAAGCTGAGGAATCCACATCGAGCACGGCAACACGCAGTCGACGTGGTCAGACGACCAAAACTGAAACTCCTGTTGCTGGAAAACGGCCGAGACGCGGCATGAAGTAAACATTTTTATGTAAAATTCATTTAATTGTAATATCTGTTCTTTTTTCATCTAAAATTAAAAATTAATTGAAGTTATTCTACTGCATCTGCTATCTGTTTTTAATCACGTCAACCTCGATTGGAGCAATTACAGCAGATACTGTTGATGAAAGTGTTTTCTTAGCGGAAGTATCTGTTGTAGCCGTAGTTTTGACTGTAGAAATTTTGATGTTGATTTGGAAACGGAGGAAAATTGGGGCGTTGCTAAATCGCATTTGTGAATTCTCAATTCGAAGAAATGAAAAATTCGCATTTTTCAAAGCCAAAGTGAAAAAATGCATCAAATTTCACGGTGTGGTTGAATGGAGTTTAACTAAACATGTCGTCGCAAAATTGATACTTTTGGATATTCTTAGTCTGCTTGTGACCCTGAACAACGTTCCACAAAAATTTTTGATTTTCATCCGTGCAGTCAGGAGCACCCGAACCAAGGCTCCCTAGAGTGTTCTGTAGGTGCGATAGAACTGATTGGGGTTGCAATCGATAGGGAATGGAATTTTAATAGTCATAGTACAAAAAAAATTTCCCATGGATTCCCAAGGTGGACAGGTGGCGACTCATTGAAGTTGAAAAATGGCGATCTTTGAAAGGTTCTACAGGCGTGGATACTTGAGTCACAGAGGTGGTAATTAGTTGTACAAGTAGAAAGACATTAGCTCTACCAATATCCAAAAAATTACTTTTCCAAATTTTCTACATAGCAACTTTATAGTAAAATGCGGCTTTGCTTCATCTGGTATCGATAACGACGACAAAAAAAAATGAAAAGCTCTGGGTAATACGGTTCTTTATATGGTAAAATACATGTTAAAAAAATTGAAGTACAAGATTTGAAATCAATCGATTAAAACTTTGATCAATGGAAGCAATAGATCCGATAATAATACTGGTCATATGCCTTCCGTCTGTAACGAGTTAACGAAAAGTTTGTTCCATTCCTGACTTTCACTTTATTTCAAATAAACTTATTTCCCAACCGGCTGACTTTTCGAAAAATTGTTCACTCTTTTATGGCCGTACAGCAATGCCAGTCTTTTCATTTATCCAATGGATAAAGTTAGCTGTTCTCATATATCCTGACGAAGATATTTCCTCAAGAATAAGAAAGTGTTTTTATTTTAAGATTCATACCTGACGGATACGGAAGATCACAGCCCGTAGCGGCTCCGAATGACACAACACCGATTTGAGTCGATGTACCAGATTCAAGAATTGTTAACGGCCCGCCACTACAAAAACAGTCATAAATTAGCACACAAACATCTGAAATCTCTAATATCGAACCTATCACCACCGCAATGTCCCTGATTAGCACTATTTATTCCGGTCGCACAGACCACATGTCCAACAACAATAGCTCCACCAAAGATGTTCATGCAGGCCGTATTCGAAATGATTCGCATGTTGACCCAATTTAATGTATGCGAAGCGCCCGAACCTTCATAAATCGAACCCCAACCGGACACTACGGCCGTTGCGTCAAGGAAAGTGGAACCAATTTGACTATTCGTTGGTAGTCGAATGGATTGAATAGCCGGAGAAAAGGTGAGTGGAGTCGGAATTGAAATGACCGAAATGTCGTTGTTCATATTCACCGAGTTATATCCGGGATGGCTGATAGCACCGAAAGCGGTTTGTGTTTGTCCACCCGATGTTAAATTGATTGTACCAAAACGTAAAGTATGTTGCGCATATCCGACCGTGCAATGAGCAGCTAAGATACGAGACATACATTACCTATAACGCTCATTATTAAAGACCTACCCGTTAGGACCCATCCACTAGAAATAATTGAACCACCGCAAACTGAAAAACCAGCACCCACCGGCGACAAGACGGAACATTGGTAGGGAAATTGGTTTTCATTGGCTGGTTGTCCACTTACAATACGCCCTAGCGCTGACGCTTTTTTAGAGTCTTGAAATCTCGAGATTTCAACTTCCCTAAGCTGTTGACCTTGTAAATATTTCAATTCGATTTCTTCAGTCTAGCTTCGTTGGGAACTTACTTTTGCTGACGATCCATATGCGATTACAGCACACAAAAACACAACTAACGATTTCATGATTCACCCGTTAAGCCATACAACGTCGAACTAATTCTTCGTTCTGGATTGCATGTCTCTTTATACAAATCGATGCGGTGATATGCCTTCCGTTATCCACAGCAATGACATGCGTAAGTGATAAAGCTATGACTTAATGCCTTTCAAAATATAGCAAAATGTATGTTAAACCGGATGAAGTAAAAGATCTTGTATCAATCGGGTGAAAATACTTTGATCGAAAAGTGTAACAGCGGGAACGAGACCGCTGACTTTAGAGGTGTCCGCGAAATTTTACAGATACCTGACATCACATTTCCAGCGCACAAATACGTTAGAAAATAATTAATTCAAAGTATGGGATATCGAGGTCTAACTTAGAGTCTTGAACTCCCGTTCTCATAATACTTCGCAGGCTCATGTGTGTTGATTGGATTTGTTGAATGCAAAATAGATAACAAAAAATAATTTTCGATTCAAATTTGATATTTTTATGGGCTAAGTCGATGAATGACACAAAGAAATCAGATTAATAAATTGTTTCATTTCGGTAAAACCGTTTTTGCATTACTCACACTTCTGATATTGAACGAATATATATCGAACCTCAATACGCAGCTAGAAAATGTTTTACGGATCCAGAAATGGAACGCCGTCATTTGTTTTTGAATCTGCTACGAATGGCAGCCGCTGTCATCTGTTATCGATATGATATGATTCAGGAATAAAGGACACGATCTGACTAATGCGGTCTTATGTAGCAAAAATATGTTTGAACAAATGTTGTAAAAGATTTAAAATTGACTCAAAAATAATTAGGTCAAATGAAGTAATAGATTCGATTGTAAAACTGTGAAAATGCATAGAATGCAAAAGGAACGTTCATTGAGACTGAAGCTCGTATCACTTCAGGTCAACCTAATTAAGACTTGTAACCTGATTCGACCTGACCCTGGCTATCTTTGAATTGAAATTCCGTCCTAGTATTTTCGTCTCACGCAAATTTTCCCTGCAACCACCACATCACAGAGATCTAAAATAGATACCTTAATTGTGCGTGAGCTTTGTAGCTTCAATAGTTTAGATGTATGCAAATTTTTCGACTAATTTCCTAGCATAGGCTAATATTCGATATTTTCATTGGTTCCGAGTAAAGGTGTCGTAAATAGCAAGGGATATTCATGGCATACCACTACGATTAATCACGGTAATATTGTCATGATAGATCAATATCGAAAATTTCAAATCGATAACCAAACGTCGTAAACGAATTTTAAACGTATAAAAGACTGACGGTTTCAAACATCGACTTTAGTTCTGCTTCGTATTTATCGAAAATGAATGTGAAATTCGTACTCATCTTGTGCACTCTGTTCGTTTGTGGACTTACGGCACGCGTAAGTGTTGATTCGATCAAAAGTACGGAACGATTTTAATAAATTTAAAAAAATTGTCAAATCTTTAGCTTCCGAAAGTTAGAATTTCCACATTCCGCGAATCAACAAAAACATCAGCTAGCAGAAATTCGGCTACCAGAGCTATAGTCGGTCGTATTGCAAATGGACAACCAGCCAATCAAAATCAAATTCCACACCAATGTGTAGTATTATCACCGGTTGGTCGTGCTTTTTCGCTTTGTGGTGGTTCCATCATTTCAGCGGAATGGGTCTTGACAGGTAAAAGTCTCACTCAGAACGTTTTATGATGCATCTCCATGGTTTTGTCTCTCTTTTCAGCTGCACATTGTGCCGTAGGATATTATCAATATAATTTACGCTTCGGATCAATCACATCGACTATCGGTGGACAAGTTCAGACCTCTTTCGAATCTATCAGTCATCCCGACTACAATTCAAAGAATTTGAATAACGATATTGCCATCATATCGATTCCAACTCCACTGACCTTCTCGCCTTCCATTCAATCTATTCGGCTACCAACAAACAGTCAAATTGGTTCCACTTTCCGTGACGTATCAGCCGTAGTATCTGGCTGGGGTACAACATCACATGGCTCCTCAACTTCCCAAACACTGAACTGGGCAGGTATGCGCGTAATTTCGAATGGAGAATGCAGTGATGTCTTCGGAGCAGACGTTGTAGTTGATCACGTTGTTTGTGCAACTGGAAGTGGTGGTCCAACGCAAGGTCACTGTCCTGGTGATTCTGGTTCTCCATTGACTATTTTGGAAGGTGGTGTACGGACGCAAATCGGAGTTGTGTCGTTCGGAGCCGCTGCCGGCTGCGATCTTTTGTATCCGTCAGGTATCTCCTTGTATTGAAATTCACGTCAGATATAGAGTGATTAATACTATTAATTGTTTCGTCAGGTTATATGAGAACAGCTAACTTTATCCATTGGATAAATGAACAGACTGGCATTGCTGTGCGGCCATAAGAGATTGCAAGTATTTCAAGAAGTCAGCCGGTTGGGAAATAAATTTATTTTAAATAAAATGAAAATCAAAAACTGCACAGTCTTTTCGTAGAGGTCTATAAGTTTTGGTAGACAAACATTCCGAGCGATCTTTCAAGAAAAAAATATCAAATATTCATCCACTACCAGACGGCTCACTTGTCGTTTGTCGATAAGACACAAAACGTTCGATAAATGTGTGTTTATTGACCTCGGCTTCGCCTCAGATCAAAAATCTTATACAAACTGACGTTGGGAACACATTTTATCGTACGAAATACCAGTCTAGGTATAATTGGTCTATGTTAGTGTTTAAATAATTCTTTCGGTGTACGAATTCCATGTTATGTAGACCGTTAAAACTCGCTTACAGGGATTTTCGCTACAACAATATACTACGTAATGGCTTGGAGATTGTTATTTTGACTTGTGTGGCTGCATTACTCGCCTTCGGCTCCGAACCAGTACGTATTATCTACTAATTACGCGTAAGCGCCATTTGGAGAAAAATTGCCTATTGTTTTGCTTCAGACTCGAAACCAGATTAGGTCGTATAGTATATATCTGGTACGATTACTTGTCATATCAATCACAGCGAAATGTTGTTTACGTCACACCCATCACAATGTCCGATAGACGGAAATTGTGTTCACTCTAATTAAAACCGATGTTTGAGCTTACTGTTAAACATTTTTTCTGTTTTTTTAATTAAATTTGAGTGTAGTCTATAGCCAACCAATCAATCTGACATATCGGAAGAGTTGTTAAAAATTAAATCGCATCGGTTCATATCGGAATTCGACTTTTTATAGTATATGGTGGTAGTTAGGGCTTATAACTGGAATAACTCCATCAATGAAAAAGCGTTATAAAATTTCGGCGAACTCATATTTATTTGACTGTGTGTACTTGTGCTATAAAATTTATCTGAATTTATAATATTAATTCAGCTCTAAACTTTCCGATTCCATTCTACTTGCCCATCCAAGAAATTTTCCAATCTTTCCGTCACATAAAACATGTTAAACGGAAAACAATGTTACAGCGAAGACAAACCGAAAAAACAACAACATCCATGCAATATAATTATTTTGTTCTTACCAAACCTGTTTCACTTTCCTCATATTTTCCAGTTTTTAAGGTATATTTCAGTAATATGCAATCTATATGGGATATACTATACTTGCATATTACCCATATAGATGCATACCATGGCCTTTATCCGACTACATAATTCGGTTTATAGCAACGTTATATGGGTGCACATTGTGCACATATAATAACTTTCATAACTTCCTCCCAACAATAACCGAAAAGGTCTGTGCGGAATTTATATTTTCGGTTTTACTGTTTTATATGTGTCTGCAATCTAATGTACAGAATATGGAAGTTGGAAAGTACTACACAGCAACAGTATGGTGGTACATTTAGTGCAACTTATAGGCAAATGTTTCCATTTGGTAAATAGTTTGTAGAAAGGAAGAAAAAAATGAGAAACGGATTGGAATGTGCGGCTCAGTCAGGGCATATTCACAAAAAAAAATTGCTGAACGAAAAAGATTTCAGTCAATAAATTTTCGTTAAAATTTCACTAAATTTTCGTTAAATTTTCAGACAATTTTCGTCGAAATCGGTAAAACTTCAGAAAATGTTTGGTATATTTCGGCAATTTTTGTTAATTGCTCAGAAAATAAAATTTACAATAACAGGCACTGCTTAATATTGAATTTAACCCTTTACATTCGGCAAGAGTACTGCGATATAAGGTGTCGGGGAATCTCGCACACGCGAACCATAGTATGCGTCCTTTTACGACATATAACGAAAAGTCATGATTGTGCGAGATTCACTATTTAGAGGTGAGTCTCGCACACCATGAATTGTGTGGTGTGCGAGACTACCCTACCCCCGATATAATCCTAAAATCTTTTACTTCTTTCGTTTAATATTACCTAAATGTTTGATACAAATTCTTTACCTCGTTTGTTTTTGTATACATTTTATGGCTTGGATTAGTCGGATCGGA